>NC_063346.1:27104361-27144654 GCF_021869965.1 Rhincodon typus | reverse complement strand
GGGGGAGTTGAAATGGTTCGCGACTGGGAGGTGCAGTTGTTTATTGCAAACCGAGCGTAGGTGTTCTGCAAAGCGGTCCCTGAGCCTCCGCTTGGTTTCCCCGATGTACAGGAAGCCACACCGGGTACAGCGGATGCAGTATACCACATTGGCAGATGTGCAGGTGAACATCTGCTTGATGTGGAAAGTCTTCTTGGGGCCTGGGATGGGGGTGAGGGAGGAGGTATGGGGGCAGGTGTAGCACTTCCTGCGGTTGCAGGGAAAAGTGCCGGGTGTGGTGGAGCTGGAGGGGAGTGTGGAGCGGACAAGGGAGTCACGGAGAGAGTTGTCCCTCCGGAAAGCAGATAAAGGTGGGGAGGGAAAGATGTCTTTGGTGGTGGGGTCGGATTGCAGATGGCGGAAGTGTCGGAGGATGATGCGTTGGATCCGGAGGTTGGTGGGGTGGTACGTGAGGACGAGGGGGATTCTTTTTTGGTTCTTATTGCGTGGACAGGGTGTGAGGGATGAGGTGCGGGAGATGTGGGAGACATGGTTGAGGGCGTTCTCGACCACCGAGGGGGGGATGTTACGGTCCTTGAATAATGACTTCTTTTAAGATCCTAGGATGAAATCCATTGAGACCTGGGTGCTTGTCAGCCCCAGTTCAAATGAATTATTCAATATCGCTTCTCTGGTAAATTTTCTGCTTCCCTCCCTCACTTCCATCGCCCGATTTACAGCTGTTTCTGAGTTGCTACTTGTGTCCTGTATGGTAAAGACCAATGCAAAATACCTGTTCAATTTATCTGCCATCTTGTTGTCTTTCATTATTGACTCTGCAGTTAAATTTTCTATAGCATCAATACATAAACTGTTAACTTGTCTTTTTAAAATATTTACAGTAACCCTACTTTTTTTCTTCTCTGGCTCACTTTCTTTTGTATTCTAAAACTTACCTCCTTATTAAGCTGCCAGCCATCCCTTGCTTTTTAAAAAAAACTTCCTGCCCAAGCTTCTAACCTGCCATTTGTCCCTGCATAAGTATATGCTTTTCTTTAAGTCAGATACAATAAGTAAAGCTTCCGATTAACCACAGATGGCAGGTCTGTCTCTAGGAATTTGTCCACAAATGCAACACAAATGGTCTATCCTTCAACAAAATTTTCCAATTCACATGAGCCAGCACTGCTTTCATGCCCTTATTATTGTCGTTTTTCAAGTTTAAAAAGATCATATCAGACTCATTCCTTCATTTTCAAACTGATGTAAGATTCAGATACACGTCATTCTGTTACCTAGGGACACCTTTACTACGAGGTCATTAATTATTCAAAAGCAGCTCTAGTATAAGCTGCTCTGTGGTTGGCTCCAAAACATACTTTTCTAAGAAACTATCCTGAAACATTCAATGAATTCCTCATCTTTACTAGCTTTGCACATCTTTCTTTTCCAGTCCAAATGTGGATTAAAATCTCCCATGATTGTTCAGAGATAGTACAAACTGCCGATGCTGGAGTTGGAGATAACACAGTGTGGGGCTGGAGGAACACAGCAGGCCAGGCAGCATCAGAGGGGCAGGAAAGTTGACGTTTTGGGTCGGGACCCTTCTGAAGAATGATTTCTGAAGAATCAACTTTCCTGCTCCTCTGATGCTGCCTGCCTGCTGTTGGTTCTTCAGAAATCAATCATTCTTCAGAAGGGTCCCGACCCGAAACGTCAACTTTCCTGCTCCTCTGATGATGCCTGGCCTGCTGTGCTCTTTCAGCTCCACACTGTGTTATCTCCCATAATTATTGCTGTCCTCGCATTTTGGCATAATTCCTTTCCTTGATACCAATTTAAAATGTCAACATTAGGCGAATAGTAGCAAGATTTCGCAATGCACTTGATTTTAACTGACGTAAGTTTTCTTCTTATTATATAACCATGCAGCGCTTTGAAAGTTCACAGTGATGATAAGAAATGAATGCCCAAAGACCAGCCCACTTGATGTCATACTGAGAGGGTCAGAGAAGGTGTGTGATGTAAACTGAGGGATTGAGATATACATGTTTAATATCATTTATTGTTAGTTTGTGTTTGGTTTTTCAGTCAGTAACCTGGGGTTTTTCGTTGTGTCTGAAGTTAATAATTAATTTGTAAGTTCACAACAATGGTGATTACTTTTAGAACAGTTTTTGAGGCAAGGCTTTCGAGTGAATGGGTTTTTACGATGACAAATTGATTTTTTTTTCTTATCATGGGATTGTTTTGCAACCCGGGAATGCAAATAATGGGCCTTCAAGATTTGTTGGAGATTTCTGGAACTTGCTTTTAAGCTGAAGGAAAACACCAAAAACTTAGAGAAGGCCTCTTTTGGTTTGACTTTTACTTTTAGTTTTGAGCAGTCAGTTAAGTTCCTTAGAAATACGATGGCCGTATAGACCGGTGCTTCTGAGAACGGAAGGTTATAAAGTGCAGTGATTGTAAATAGGTCAGCCAGGTGGACGTCATAGAATATGAGTTCCCTGATTGGGGCTGTTAACCTGGTCCAATCAGGGAGCCCTGGGTGACAGATATAAGCAGGAGTGTTAGAGGTTCTCTCATTTTGAGAGGTGCTCTGAGCAAGCCAGACCCAGTGTCAAGTATGATGCACTTGTAATTAAAGGACTTGGTGATGGGATACTAGTCTCTGTGGAGTTATTTCATAAAGTGAATTAGGTTACCTTAGAGCGAGGAGTTGCTGTTAGTCCCAGAACAGAAGGGTTGGGATAAAACTCTGGAGAAGATTCTCAAAGCTGAGTATATTTAAGCTTAGATGTGTAATAAATCCAAAAGAAGCAACCTGCAGTTCCAGGTTATAAAATTACATCACAAGTAACTTAACCCTACTAAGGTATTAGATAAAGGGTTTCTGTGTGAATATTGTACAAGTGGTGCTTTTGGGTACTGTACCAGGGGTGTGTTTTAAGTACAAATCAAAATACGATCTATCAGGTTTCTGTCTGGAATCTGAATTAAGAGTAACAGAGTAATAGAGATATACTGCACGGAAACAGAACCCTTCGGTCAAAATTAATCTAGTCCCATTTACCAGCATTTGGCCCATATCCCTCTAAACCCATCCTATTCATATACGGAGACATTTCTTCACCCAAAGAGCGGTGAACCTGTGGAATTCATTACCACAGGAAGTAGTTGATGCCAAAACATTGAATGTATTCACAAAGCGACTAGATATAGCACTCAGGGCATATGGAATCAAAGGTTATGGGGAGAAAGCAGGATTAGGCTATTGAGTTGGACGATCAGCCATGATCAAGAAGAATGGCGGAGCAGGCTCAAAGGGCCGAATGGCCTCCTCCTGCTCCTACCTTCTATGTTTCTATGTTTCATCCAAATGCCTTTTAAATGTTGTAATTGTACTAGACTTCACCATCTCCTCTGGCACCTCATTCCACACACACACCACCCTCTATGTGAAAATGTTGCCCCTTAGGTCCCTTTGAAATCTTTCCTCTCTCGCCTTAAACCTATGCCCTCTAGTTTTGGATTGCCCTATTCTGGGGAAAAGACCTTGAGTATTTACTCTTTCCATGCCCCTCATGATTTTACAAACTTTGAAGCAAAATTAAAAGGGGGTAAAAAGATGGGATTAAGAGAGACAAACTAGAAAGTAAAAGTGAAGAAAAACTCCAAATTTTCCAACAATTAAATGCTGAAAATATATAAAAGCTGTTGAAGTTGACTTTCAATACCAGAAAAGATGTTTGGTAGTAACATTATCATTAAAATGACACTTATACTCGAATGGACTAGTACTAATTTCTTCAGGTGAATTTAGTCCATATTGAAGTGAATACAGTTAATTCATGCCATTTGAACAATGATTCATATGGTCACATAACATTATTAGGCAGCTTTTGGAAAAGCAGGGCAACTTGTACAGCGAATTCCAAATTTTTGAATTTCACTGTCCATTTGCAGTCACTGCAAGTTGTCTGATTTCCGCTTAAGTGAGTGCTAGTCATAGAGTCACACAACATGGAAACAGACCCTTCAGGCCAACTTGTCCATGACGACCAAGTTTCCTATAATTAAACTCGACCAATTTTCTCCATTTGGCCCATATCCCTCTAAACCTTTCCTATTCATGCACCTGTCCAAATGTTGTAACTGTACCTGCATCTACCACTTTCTCTGGCAGTTCATTCCACATACAAACCACCTTTTGTGTGAAAAAGTTGCCCCTGGGTCCCTTTTAAATCTTTCTCCTCTCACCTTCGAAATATGCCCTCTAGTTTTGAACTCCCCAACCCTACGGAAAAGGTTTCCTTGCCTGTTTAACCTGAAGCCACGAGACTTCATGAGTTCTGGATCAATGTTGAGGATTCCCAGGGCAACTCCCTTCTAACTATATACCACTGTGCCACCACCTCTGCTGGGTCTGTCCTACCGCTGGGTCAGGACATATCTAGGGATGGTGATGGTGGTATCTGAAACATTGCCTGTGAGGCAATTTTGGCACTAGCCCCAGACACTAGTAAGGAGGAATTCGCAGGGCTAATAGGCTGTTTCTGCCTATCATTTACTTTGTCAATGCCAAATGGTCTGTCAGGTTTCATTCTTTTTTCCATTACTGATATTACTGTTCACTCTTAAGCAAAATCCAGATAATTAGTTCCATTACAAACAAAAACAGAAATTGCTGCAAAAACCCAACAGGTCCCTGGACCCAAAAGATTAACTCCGCTTTCTCTCCACAAATGCTGCCAGACCTGCTGAGGTTTTCCAGCAATTTCTGTTTTTCTCTCTGATTTCCAGCATCCACAGCTCTTCGAGAAAACCAAAGAACTTCAGAACTGTTCTGAAGGAAGGTCACTGGACATAAAATGTTGACTCTGCAGTGGAGTTTTACCAGCAATTTCTGTTTTTGATCCAGTTCTTTGATTTTTTTTAAAAGTTGGCTCTATTACTTTGGACCTTCCACTAAAATTTCCTGCACATATTCCCGCTGAACTGAGGTGCAATATTGCATGTTACTACATGCTCCTCGAAACTCAAATCAGAAGCAGCAGCAACAATCCATTGGCAGGCAGCTTTCCCAGTTTTCTTCAAAACAAGCCTGAAAAATCTGCTTCCTTATCCAGTCCCCAGTTGTCGGAGGTCTCAGAATGTGAATGTCAGTGCATGCTCGATGACAACACTGCCTCTCCATATTAGGGGAGGTGGGGGCACGCAGACACAGAGCGAGAGAATTAGGAGATGGTTTGGGACACATGATGGTAATGTACATCATCCTTAAAGCTGTCGGAATGGTTTACCATACCTTACAGTAATGAGGATGGTTTTGGAAGTGAAAGGAGGTGTGATGGAGTTTAGGAAAAGAATTGTAGATGATATTTATGATGGTTAAAAGTTCTGCTGCAAGAATTGGAATGGAAGGAGGAATGTGACGTGCAGCTGGACACCAGGGACAGAGCAACACAGGAGGAAAACCTAAGCAGTGTTACAGTGACACAGTG
Organism: Rhincodon typus; assembly: GCF_021869965.1. Lineage (NCBI taxonomy): Eukaryota > Metazoa > Chordata > Chondrichthyes > Orectolobiformes > Rhincodontidae > Rhincodon > Rhincodon typus. Next base: position 27,139,171 of record NC_063346.1, on the reverse strand, counting down.
TGTGGAAAGGTAATTTGTAAACAAAGATGTGCAGGGTAGGTGAATTGGCCATACTAAATAACCCATACTGCCCAGGGATGTTAAGGTTAGGTGGGTTAGACATGGGAAATTAGGGAAATGGGTCCGGGTGGGATGCTGTTCAGAGGGGTGGTGTGGACTTGTTGGGCCGAATGGCTTGTTTCCACGCTGTAGGATTCTATGATTCTATGAAGAATGAGAAATTCAAAATCTTTGTCTGGCGTGATAAGAGAACCAAAAGAAACTGGTGAGGGCAAGAATAATAAATAACTTTATTTTGTAAAGAAAGACATGCACTCATATAGCAGCCATTATAACCAGAAGACTTCTCAAAGCTTTACAAGCAATTACATATTTTTGGATTGTATTCACTGTTGTTACGTATAGTAAATGCAGCAGCACATCAAGTTCTCACAAACAACGTGGTGATGACCAGATAACCTTTTCTTTGTGCTGTTAACTGACAGATAAATATCATCAGGACACTAAAGATGACTCCTTTGAAATATTGCCATGGGATCGTTTACATTAACCAGAGGGAGACAGGACCTTGGTTTAACATCTTGCCTGAAAGAGGTACCATCATTATTACTGCAGTCCGCCAGTACCATAAAGGTGCAGTCTGTGAGCCTCAAATTTTGTGCTTCTGCCCTGGGATGGGATTCAAACTCAGAACCTTATGATTCAGAAACAAGGATGCTGCCACTAAGCCATAGCAATCACAAACACACAGGACACAATCCAGATTATGTCAGTTTGGGTGCTTTTGCATTTGGGCAATGATGTTGGGGAAATTTGTAAAGTATTTCTGAAATGTTATTAATGCAATTTCACTGACACAGATATGTTTGACTGATTACCCATAGTCACAATGTTCTGGTTTCAGCTGGTTCAGGTAGCATTAAAACAAAGGCAAGTCACATTGTTAGTTACAAAAACAGAAAATGCTGGGAGGACTCAGCAGATCCAGCAGCATCTGTGAAGAGAAAGCAAAATTAAAATTTTGAGTCTAAGTGAACCTTCTTCAGAACCCTTCCTCATATTGTTAGCTTCCAGCGATGATGACCAGCTCTGGGAAAGGAGCACCCTTATACAATGTCCAAACAGTAAGAGCCCAAGGGGCTGGGTGAACAGCAGGGTGATTAAAATCAGTAAGCATTCTATGTTGCTAATACAGGACTGTTATTTTTAGCTCCCTCCTAGAGTTTTTGGCAAATGAAGTCATTGATCATGCATTCTGTTTATGTGTAACTTAGGTTAATTTGTTCAGTTAGACCTTTATCTGTATCTCCCAATAAAAATCACCAACCAGCAAGAGGGAGAAATGAACTTGAGCTCATATTCATTACACGCTTCCCCATAGCAGTGTGGGTTTACCTACAGCAAACAGTCTGCAGCAGTTTAAAGACAGATTTCACCATCACTTTACCAAGGGCAACTAGAGAAGGGGAATAACTGCTGACTCAGCCAGTGACGCCAACATCACATGAATAAATAACAAAATTCATCAAACATTGATAATTATTATTGGGCTATATAGAGCATAGTACAAAAAATGATTCCTTTTTGTAGACTCCATGTTTCACGACCTATTGGAGCATAATCTTTCATGCTGATTCATATTTTTTATTAATGTTTATTCTGCTATCTTTGCATTGCTATAATTTTCTCTGGTTTGTTTATGGGCTTCCAATCAACATTGAAAATTAAATAGGGTCATCTAGACTTGAAACGCTAGCTTGCTCTCTGTCCATAGACGCTGCCTGACCCACTGTGATCTCCAGCATTTGTTGTTTTCAGTTGAAAAATAATTTTTTAAAGGAAAATAAAGTCAATTGATTGGCATGGTATGAACTTTATCAAAAGTCAATACATTTTGTGCACCATTTTTATTTTGTATTTAGTCACCAAGTATTTTCCTGATGGCTTCCAGAGGTAAGCAGCATAGATGGAGCTCATAGTCAGATAGGTATTAAGATAAAGCCAGTTTAAAAACAAATACAGCAAATGATATTTAATAATTATATTATTGATCTGCAAAATCTTCTGCATTTCACATAGTCATTGAGTCATACAGCACAGAAACAGACCTTTTGGTCCAACTCATCCATGCCAACCAGGTATCCTAAACTGAACTACCCATTTATCTGCATTTGGCCCACATCCCTCTAAACCTTTCCTATTCATGTGTCTGTTCAAATGTCTTTTAAATATCGTAATTGTATCTACCTCTAGCAGCTCATTCCATATGTGCATCACCCTCCGTGTGAAGAAGTCCCCTTAGGTCCCTTTTAAATCTTTCTTCCCTCACCTTAAACCTACGCCCTCTAGTTTTAGGCTCCCCCACCTTTGGAAAAAGACCTCGGCTATTCACTTTATCTATGACCCTCATGATTTTATAAACCTCTATAAGATCAGCCTTCAGCCTCCCATGCTCCAAAGAAAAAAGTCCCAGCATATTCAGCCTCTCCCTAAAGTTGAAACCCTCCAGTCCTGGCAACATCCTTCTAAATTTTTTCCATGTCCATTCTAGTTTAACAACATTCTTCATATAGCAGGGCGAACAGAAATGTACACAGTATTCTATACATTATCAGGTGTTCCACAGCCTTTCTCCCACACCTAACAAATCAACAGCTTTTTGAGGTGTGACCTGTGTACATCAACAGAGATTATGACAGAGTGATTGTGTGAATGGGACTGGTGAGCTGAAGGCTGAAGTTGAGACCCTGAAAAGAAAGCTCAGACGGCCCAACTAAAAATGTGGCATTGTGTGCGAAATGACCCAAGTGTGGGAAATGTTGTGCAGGCGTAAAGGAACTTAAAAAAAAACAGGAGCAAGGATAAGCCAACAGCCCTTTGCACCTGCTCCACCATTCAATGAGATTACACTGATCTTCTACTTCAAATACCACTACCCCTGTATCCCTTGTCATTTTTAATATGTAGAATGTTATCGATCTGTTTTAACATACTCAATGACGAAGCTGTCACAGTCCTCTGGTGCAGGGAATTACATCCTTCTGCACCCACACATATAGAGTGAAGCTTTCGGTTGGTGGTGGGGGTGGGATTATTATGACAACTAAGTGGCTACTATCCAAAAAAAATTCAATGGAAGTGGTTTTGTCTCATTAAAAAAAAAACAGTAAACCAGGGAGGTATAAATAATGAGTTCCATTTATAGGTACAGAAATGAAAAGAATGCAGGTCGCCACCATGGGTTTTATGGGTGTGTTAGATAAAAGTGGTGCAACTGAAATATGAGATAATCATCAGGAACAGCAACCTAACCAAACAGTCAAGATTTAAATTAAAATTAGAAAGATGTCATAAGTGCACAGTGCTGAATCACCTCATGAACATTTGCTCAGGTATTTGCACAGGGCAGTGCCAAACTTTGTTCCTGTTGTTCTGGTTTGATTGGTTTCTTTTATCTATTGAGCCATAAACACATTGACATTTTCTTGCATACACACCAAACATTTCACTTCCGTGAAAGATTTCAAACGTGTTTAATATGTGTGATCATAGCAGGACAGGCAAGCAGCTGCAGCAAGGGACTAGGGACTCAACGTATAACCGTAAGGAGTGCAGGACGTGGGTTCAAACCGTACCTTGAGCTGATGATTTTAATGCTGCCATCAGCGGGTGGTACTGAGCGGATGTTATATATTTTTATTGGTGTGGGTGGAAATACAGGTAGAGGATTCTGTGGGCCAGATTTTCCAGGCTACCACCAGGTGAGTAAAACCAGATTAAACGTATCATTTCTACTGACAAAGGTATAGTTGATCACCTTTATTGAACTGGTCTTGAACTAAAAATCCAAGCAATCCAGAACCATTCCTGCTAATCCATATGACCCAGGCAGCTCCCATATAAATCTTGATCACTTTGACAAAAGGCAAAGTAAAACCTTGTAAGCTGACCAGATCAATCACCATACATGCAAATTCCATGATCAAACCAAATAGTGAGAACAACAGTACACAGGCAAAAAACATTACATCATGGGAAATGAACACAAAAGTTACAGTGACCTCCCTTTTGACACATACAAGTCAGACCTCGATCACTCTACGGATCCTCAAGTACACACACTCAGCATCCCATTTCCTACAGACTGAGGGGGTGGCCCTGGGCACCTGCATGGGCCCAAGCTATGCCTGCGTCTTCATAGGATACATGGAACAGGCCCTCTTCCGCTGCTACATTGGCACTAACCCCCACCTCTTCCTCCATTACATCGATGACTGCATCCGCGCTGCCTCGTGCTCTCATGAGGAGCTTGAACAGTTCATCAACTTTACTAACACCTTTCACCCCAACCTCAAATTCACCTGGAACATCTCCAATACCTCTCTCCCCCTCCTGGACCTCTGTCTCCATCTCTGGTGACCGCCTCGAAACTGACATCTATTTCAAGCCCACCAACTCCCACAGCAACTAGACCACATCTCCTCTCACTCACCTTCCTGAAAGAATGCAATCCCCTACTCCCGATTCCTCTGCCTCCTCCACATCTGCTCCCAAGATGGGGCGTTCCACTCCCGGACATCCCAGATGTCCTCTCATTTCAAGGACCGCAACTTTGGTGGTTGAAAATGCCCTCAACTGCATCTCTTGCGTGTCCTGCACTTCTGCCCTCACACCCCCTCCCCCAACAAAAGCAAAGACAGGATTCCCCTTGTCCTCACATATCACCACACCAACCTCCGCATCCAACATATCATTCTCCACCACTTCTGCCTCCTACAATCCGATCCCACAACCAAAGAAATATTTCCCTCCCCACCCCTATCTGCCTATCGTAGGGACTACTCTTTCCATGACTCCCTCATCAACTCCACACTCCCCACTAACCTCACCACCCCTGGTACCTTTCCCTGCAACCGCAGGAAGTGCTACACCCCTCCCCTCACCTCCATTCAAGGCCCAAAGCAACCTTTCCATATTAGAAAGGGGTTCACCTGCACATCTGTCAACTTGGTCTACTGCATCTGCTGCTGCCGATGTGGCCACCTCTATGTCGGTGAGAGCAAGCGGAGGCTCAGAGACCGTTTTGTAGAGTATCTGCACTCTGCTCACGACAAACAATAACACCTTCTGATCGCCAACAATTTTAACTCCCTCTCCCACTCCCTGGGTGACATGTCCATCCTGGGCCTCCTCCAGTGTCACAACGACGCCACCCACAAACTGGAGGAGCAGCACCTCATATTCCGCCTCGGGAGCCTACAGCCTAATGGCGTAAATGTGGATTTTACCAGTTTCAAAATGTCCCCACCTCTGGCCTCATCCCATGTCCAACACACCCTCTCATCCCCGCCTCCCTGACCTGACACAACCTGCCCATCTTCTCCCCCACCTATCCGCCCCTCCCACTTCACTGACCAATCCCCACCACTCCATCCCTGCACTCACCTATCACCATCCCACCTATCTTCCCCAGTCCCACCCATCCTCTCTCTATTTATTTCAGAGCTCCCTACACCCTCCCCCATTTCTGAAGAAGGGTCCCGAACCAAAATGTCAACTTTCCTGCTCCTCTGATGCTGCCTGGCCTGCTGCGTTCCTCCAGCTCTACACTGTGTTACCTCGATCTTTCATTCACCAGTTTTACCCGTTTTTCTTTGAAGCATTGTCAAATGATCATGATTTTCCAATCATGCCTTTTTCTCTGAATACTCCAGTGTGTGAACATTTTTTTTATATACCATGTGACTTGACACAATATATGTGCTCTCGATTCAAGTGAAGCTATTTTCTTAAATTATGATATTTTAAAAATAAAGCAGTTTCACAGCTGGAACCCTTTTTCAAAAAGATCATAATTGACAGCTTTTGTTCTGGTTCACATATTTATGAATATTGTTGTTTAAATAGGGAGTCTTTTCAAGTCCTTGAGATGTTTTTTGGGGTTTTGCTTGCTAAACCAAACAATAGAAGGGGGCTGCTGATTACCATTCCCTGCTGAATTATCAACCTCATCTACCTTAATTCATTCCCGACTAGCCTCAGTAATTCCTACAAGATGACCTCCAAACCATGTGATATGAAGCAGGGGAAAGAGATTTAAAACAGACATCTAAAACAAAGCTCAATTTTTTTTTGTTATTCATTTGAATTTTAAAATGAACCTCTGATAGTCAGGTTCCTTCTTTAAGTTAGTCCAGGTCTGCATGTCTACAGATCTCTGAAGGTGACAAGACAGAAGATGGTCAAGACAACATCTGGGATGCTTTCTTCCATTGGATGAGGTACTAAATACAAAAGCAGGAATGTAACGCTGGAACTATATGAGACACTGGTTAGGCCACGACTGGAGTTTTGTGTACAGTTCTGGTCACCACAATACAGGAAAGATGTAACTGCTTTAGACAGAGTACAGAAGACATTTACAAGAATGTTAGCAGGCTTGAAAACTGCATCTGTGGAGAAAGGTTGAATAGGCTATAGTTGTTTTCCTTAGAACAGAGGAGACTGTAAATTAATTGTGCAGTGCAACATGATGAGGAGCTTGAATAGAATCAACAGGAAGCTCGGTTTCCCTCAGCAGAGAAGTCAATTATGGGGACACAGATTTGAGGTAACTTGGTAGAAGGACATGGGCATTTGGAATTCACTGCGCAGTTGATGGTCAGGGCTGGGCCCCTTGATTCATTTAGAAGGAACATGGGTCTGCACCTGACATGCTGTAGGCTGCAGGGCCGCAGACCAGGTGCTGAGAAGTGGGGACTGAATGACCTTTCTCTGTGCCATACCTTTTCAATGATTTTATATGAATATCACAATCAGGAATCCTGATAACAACGTTACGAGAGTTCTGCAGACTGCAGAAAAGGTTTGCAGTATAAAAGTACTACTGATGAGGTAATATTTAATACAAATCATGTAACTGTGAGGCATTTGTCTTTTCTTCACAATTTAACAAAGGAGGAAATCGTCCCAGGTGATTGTGTCATAACGATGAAGCACAGTCCCAGCCAGTAACAGGTGAACAGGTTGGATGAAATGCATTATTTGAACACCAGGAAACTCATTTGGCAGATTGAGTCAATATCAGCAAGAGCTCTCATCTGTAGAACCTGACAGCAAATATTTTACCATACTGACAGTTTTGTTCCCATGTGAAATGGCTTGGCCTTCAAACTTAACAATTTACAAACTATAACATCTAGTATTCTCCAGCATTTAACAGAATTTTTGTCTTACCTCTTTAGCATCTTTGATTTTCACCAGGAAAGTCCGTAACTCCAACGTTTCCACAAACAATGCCCTGCAGACTGCTTGAAAATGTGAATCTGCTTCATTACGATTCAATAAATGTGCCGCACACGCCTTCATTACTTGTTCAAAAGTCTTCACTGAACGTAGTGGTATATCACCCTCTTCCTCATCATCTTGCCCGCTGTACCCCTCGTCAGCTGTACCATTACTACCTTCAGAGTCATTGTTTGCCATCTGGTCAATAAGCTGCTCCAACTGCTGACTCAACTCCCGCTCCTCATTCTCATCCAAGCCCCAATCTAATGCTCGGTAAATAGCAAATCCCAGGGATTGCACTATCTGGAAGAAGAAATTCATCAAGTAAAAAGACATGGAATTCAATATTTCATTAACAGAACACTCACCACCATCGCCCTACCAAAAATATAACAAACAGATACAATGGCAGCATAAGAACGGCTAGTTTTAAAGATTGTGAATCTGTTGCTTGATTATGCTTGTGTGAAGCACCTGGGGTTGTGCAATAATTATAAGTTATTGTGTCAACGTAATCTGCTTTTCAAATTTCTCATAATCAACTGCAGCAATGTAGTTTATTTTACTGTTTGCTGTAAGTGCATTTATTCTATTTTCTTCATTTAGCATGCACTCATTTATTGTTCTGAAGTCATGACTACAGTTATGCCATTTCTCCAAATTTGTGTTATATGCACAGTGATCTTCAGAGTTACGGCCATTTCAGGGTTATAGATCCTCTTTTCAATTCTCGAGTTACTGGGTCACTTGATATTTTATCACTTTAAAAGGTTAGCATGTAATATGTGCATGAAATCACCTGTTGTAAATATACTGAACAAGAGAATTTACTTTCAAATAATATTGCGTCATTCTAGTTTAATAAACAATTTCAAAGAGATCACCACGTTGAAACTCTACTTCGCTTTCAAATACAAAAGTGAACAAAATGAGGGAACCCCACAGGAACCTCTTTTCAATGGACCGGAAGCAATCTTCAAATATTTCTGGAAACTAATCTCCAAACCTCACACCAAGAAAGGATAGCCACATTATGTATTAGCATAAAAATGGGATGATCTTTGATACAAAGGCTAAAACGTGTGAGCCTTTTCCACAAATGGATATACGTTCTCCATGCCTTGCTGCTCTTTCAGTCTGCTGGTTCTCTCTCTGTACTGCTGACTCAATAGGGATGTGATCTGCCAAGGCCTGTCACTAGATGAATTCTTCACACAGCAACAACTCACATCTGCTTATTCTCCATCTCACAGGCCAGCACAGCTAAGGGTAGGAACTTACCATGTGGGGATCCTACATAGCAGGATATTAATTCTACCTATTTGGCAGAAACCAAACAGGAGAACAAGCAACAATGAAGAAGTGACTGCTCAAAGCTTGACCCACTCCTATTTGTTCTAATTTTATCTGCAGGGCTGTGCAAGCAGATCAAATGGCAACCTAAAGCCTACAGGAGAGTGATGAATTGATGCAAATCAAGGTTTAATCAACAGAATCTCAATGCCATTTAACCCAAGCTTGCTTCAGTGTGGAAAATGCTCTGGATTCTGGCCAGGCTACAACAGGTTGACAGTGGTGTGAGGAATGAAGAAGATCAGCAGATGTTAAAATCAGTAAATGTTATATTTCCTTTGACAGATCAGAAGGAGCAGGATGTCCCTGCAGATTCCCTTGTTTCCTTGATTCCTGCCATACCCTCTGAAACTTTTATTGTCACCACCTTTCTGGCAGAAAGCAAATAGCCAAGGACAGTCTGATTTTCTCCTGTCAGTAGCCATTCTGGACCTCCTGCTAACTCCCTGGTTTTTAAGAATGGCAAGGAAGTGGATCAAACACATTTAAATGAGACCCAGGTGTTAAAACATTCCTGGTGGGAAATGCAAACCAGCGACTGTTGTATCAGTTTCATATCCACCAAGAAAATTACCTAGGGTTAACTTTAATCCCGTGATATGCTGAAGCCTTCCACCAAACATGTACATTTTGCATTTTTGGTTTTCTACTTTTTATTAGGTTTTCTTTTCTTTTGTTCTAGCTTCATACAGTTAATTATTTTGTTAACTGTTGAATTGTTAATAAGTTTAAGCTTATTTGGCTTCTTTGTCCCAACAGAGAGAGCATTCAAACAAATGCTCATCTCTTACAACATAGCACAATCCCTCCCCACTTAGAAACAACAATTTATACAATAAATTATAACATCGTACATACATGTAAATTCCCAGTGTACAAACTGACTAAACCAACATTAACAACACCCAAATATTTTAACAGGTCAGGTTGCATAATTGCTTAAACTGTAATTAAAAACATGTATGACTGATACTATCAGAATAACTTACATGTAAAAACAAGATTTTCTTTAACACTTGTGTGATTTATAAAAGGAAATAAAAAAAATTCAATGTTTTCTTCTTCCTTTCTATATACTTTCCATTAACATATCTGGCTTCTTTTTCTTCTTCAAGACATCAAGAAATTCGCATCTCTTGCTTTATCATACTTGCTTAATAACACATCGGAGATGAAAGTGTTAAGTTTGAAAAAGACAATGGAACTACACTTAGAAAATACAAATGAGCCATATTTTAGTAGCTTGCTTTGAGTAACATAGCACAGCGAAAGCAACAAGGATAACAACAATCAGGATATTGAAAACTCTTCTCATCTCTCTCAACCTCAAGCTCCTCCTTCCCCCACCCACCTTTCAGTAGTAAGCTCAATACCTGTATTTGCATGTGTTTGTTGTCGCATTTATTATTTTTTCAGGAAATAAAATCACACTCTCTCACTTAAGAAAAGGAATGAGTTCTCCTTCATTTATGATCTAGTTAACTAATTTTTAATGAAGCATGATAGCTATCTATTTATAAGGGAAAATCTAAAAAAAATGTTGTGAATGACCAAGGGGGTGCTAGAAAAAAGGAGAGCTATGTCCACTCAATCTGGTCAGAGCAAAGTAATTTCACATAATTAGTTCCTAACTTTTTATGACTAATGTAATAACTATCGCACTTCTTTAAAAAGTAGAATGTTATGTATAAGTCTGACTGTTTCAATCTAATGCAAGAAAGTTAAAAATGATTAACAATTGACTTTTATAAATAAATTGAACACCCCGAGAGTATGATACTCTTTTGTCCAAAAACACCATTTATAGTATTGATTAAATGATAAATTGTTGTGTTTGCTCTTCTGAGCTAAAGCAGCACAGTACAATCAGTCTTTAGCCTGGCAATGCCTCCACTCAAGTTCTGCGTGACAATTCTGCGGCACATGTTTCTCTCTTAACTTCTCCAACCACCTGTCTTCCACCAGTTTTTCAGCAGTCTTTTGTATTTTCTATTTTAAACTCTGCAGTATTTCTTGCCGTTTATCATTGGTCTCCAGTACAGCATCCACTAATTCAGTGTGGTGTTAAACTGCATTAGTTTATTAATTTGTTACAGAATTTCATAGAATTATTACAGCAGGAGGCGGCCATTTGGTCCATCATGCCTACATCAGCTCTGTTATTGAGTGCACAGCACTATTGTTCTTTTCCTTTTCAAGTTCTTGCATGTGATGTTAAAGTTCTGGTCTCAACTTCAGCATCTCCCTCTTAAGACTCATTCTACGCTAAATAACAGCTTACAGTTTACCTTTCTATTCAGTCTGCCCCATTAATTCCTGCTTAGCCTTCAGTATTTCCAGGTCAGTGACAATAGTTTTTCATTCCAACTTTTCATCGTGTTATGAAATTGTGTTGACATTAACATAGAACACAGTTTAGACAGGAGAGAGCACTCCTTGACCTTGCTGGCTCAGTCCGAAATCCAAGTGTGCCTAGAGGTCAACAGGCATCACTAATGACATATTCATTAGCATAATGGGACTTAACCATTAAACTATTCTCCTACATCATGTTGTGGAGTTTTGAAATTTTTCTTTAGCTGCCCAAGCTTTCCAAATTAGTTGTCTCATTTTCTGTCAAGAGTTTTTGCCTTTCAATATCTGCCTTGAGAATTGCAATATCTGCTATAAGCCATTCATTTAACTTTCACCTTTTTCTCTCATCAAGCTGAAATTTATCCAATCTGTAGTCTCTCTGATCATGGTGATCAGTTTCTTACTTCTAATTGCTTGGAGGGGTGGTCACTTTTCAATGGATATACTACCAACAGTGACACCTTCTTAACCTTAAGGTTTACTGAAATCAGCTGCAACTCTTGGCAACAGGAGGAAAGGACCATCTTTTCCTGTGCTTTGGAACATACAGTTTACATGCTTTCAGTTATTCCTAGCTATCAAATCTCAGATTCCTCATTTGCCATGATGTTATTTGGTTTCACAATATCTATTTTTGGGTGACTTGTTCCTTTCAAATTTTCTCAGGTGTAGTCTGAGCATCCTGTGATATTGTTATCTTCTTTTAGATACTTCAGAGTGAGCAGAACCCCAAATAAATACAGCTTTTAAACTTCCAACTGTTACCTTAAATTTATATTTTTGGGTTGCATTTTTCAATCTTGTTCAGAAATTGTCAACAGGCTGACTTGGTTCCTGCCTCAGACTTTTGAAATTCATATTGATGATGTGACTTTGATTAGAGTGTATGCTTTCAAAAGTTGTCAGGCGTTTTATGTCCAACCTCACTCATTTCACAGTTCAAAATAAAGGTGTCTCTCTTTCCCATCGATAAAAAGATGTAGCTAATTTGCTTGTGTATTTAAGATAGCTACCAAATATCAATCTGCATTTCTGTTTAAACTTCTCAAATGCCTATGGACATCATCAGCTTCTCCATTCATTTTAGGCTGTAGCCATGCATTCTTTGTGGCCATTTCATTTTTGCACCATTCCCTCTTTCTGGCGCTAATTTGGGTTGATTTTTCTTAATGTAATTCAACTTAAGACAAGATGTTTGAGTCTTACTCAGATACCTGTGGCCATCATGTTATATTTTCTAGCTCACAGATGTTCGAAATGGTCATTTTTTTAGACTCAAACAGCAGCTGTTGCTTCACCAGTTACAGTTCTCGCTGTTCTCCATGCTACTGGTGAATTGCTACATTGTTGCTCAGTACCTGAGCGAAGTGCAGCAGGAAATGTATATCCCGGATTGGGAGGAGTGGGTGAAAAAGAGCTTGTTTCCCTCAAAGTATCTTGAAAATATTTGTTCAGATTTTCTCCCAGACAATACAGTCAAGATCTGATGTTTACCAGGGAGAGAGTTGCAGTAGAAAACATGCAACGTATTGCTTTATGACAGTGCAGAGGACACAAACCCCACCTCAAAGTGACACATGTATGTATGCATAACATGTTCCATCAGACTGCCTGCCTTTACCTGCACTATACTTAAAAGATTCAGAACGTTAGTCAAATGGACAGTTTTCAGTGAATGAGTTGGGAGTTATGGCATTAGCCTTGAGATTTGCAGTTAGAATATAGATGGTAAAATTCCTCAGGGCTTGCCTTGCTTTGCTGCTGTAATTAATTTCACCGGAAACACAATTTGTGTGTTTGAGCGGGTTTCATCCAAATCTTCTCCAATGTTACAGTGGTGGAGTTGAAAGAGCCCCAAGGAAATTCTGCTCCATCCTTACCTGAAACAGCAGCTAACCCAGCTTGTTTGACATGAAGTTGAGGCTTACAGCTTCAGTGGACTGCAATGGATTAGAATTGTACATTTCCTAACTCCAAATCTTCCTTAATTGTCTGTACTAAATTTGGAATATTCAGCCAGATCTATTTGATTCTGCCTTTAAAGAGGAAATGTAATAATTTGGGTGGCAGCAGTTCAAATGTGCACCAACTAACAAAGCTGCAGGAATGATGTGATGAGATTACACTGGGACTGTGGTACCTGAGGCAATTTTTAAACTCTGCACATGCCATTCTTCAGAAAACAATGTCAGAGACCTTAATTCAACAGAACATTGAATACAAGCTGATTGATCCAGGCAATTCCACTCATTAAGGACTGCGTAACTCCCATGACAGGGCCTGAATATTTAACTGTTTGCTCAGTACTAGGTGAATCTGCAGTGCAATTGTAGATGAAAGGTACTGACATGACACAAGATGAAACAAGACTAAATTAGAACACATAACTTTACAAAAACTACATCAATAACTCTTAATGGTTATTATTTTACAAACAATGAAAAAAACTAACACAAATTTGTTTCAAGTAAAATTAGTAGCAGATTTAGACCAGACTACTGGATCAGATTGCCATAATTAACAGAAATCCCTGAAAGGCAGGTGATAACCCAGCCTGTTGAACAGGACTTTCTCTGGTCGGTCAACAAATCTCATGGCTAGTACTATTTCAGTCCACTTTATCCAGGAAAGTCTACCTATTCAGTGAATGTTGAATAGGGCTCCCTTTTCCTTAGTTTTTTACCCCCTTTATTTCAATTTTCTATTGCTTGACTGAATTCATTTAATGTTGAAAACTAACTCTCCAAATGATAACAGGACCCAGCAAATGAAGTAAGTACAAATGAATGGAACATGTGATTTCAAAGAATTTTCTATAAATGCCACAATTTCCGAATGACAATTGCAGGCTCCTTCCATTTGTGTTTAGTCTCAGTGTAGATTTTCTGTTCTAGATTTTCCTGCAAAATTTACAGGAGTTGTACTGCATATTCATGAAAAGGAGATTAGCATATTGTTCATTTCTTCCTCAGTTCCCCACCACAGAATTGTGACGCAGTAAGATTGCACTTTTCACCTCCCTCAGTTATACTTCCTCCTGTTCTTCCCATTTTGGGATTTTGTACTTCAAAATTCTCCAAAACAACTAATAAATGTCTGTAATAAATAATACATACCTCCTCACACTACTTTGAGCCATTGATCACTGCCTTTAATATACCACTTGAACAGTTTAATGCAAGCCACTTGAGATTAAATTTCACATGTATTTATACTATTTTCAACCTTACAATACATGTTTTATTTATTTCATTCACATTTCAACATTTCTAGCTAGGAAATACTGAAATGCTGCAAAATTTCATTGATATCAAGAGGAATGTTTGAATACTATGTACCTTGTTTACATACTGTAGCAATGCTGTATTGACAACAATGGAATAACATGCTGTAGCTTTTAGTAGGGCCCAAGTCATCGATTCAGCTCTCTGTGGCTCCCTTACAAATTGTAAAGTGCTATCTATATCTAAAGGCACCATTAGTTAGAGTTGCGTAAAGCAGGATGGGTTGATTGCCACTTACTGAAAGGAAACCTTCAGTGGAAGTGCTGATGGGAGTGATATTTGATATGCTTTCTATTTATCAATAGTGCATAGCTTCAGTTCCTTTAGAACACTGTACAGCTCAATAGCAAGTGTGTTAAAATCTCCAGTTCTTGATGAATGGTCTTTTTAAAAGAACTCTAATTGCTGAAATGCTCAGCAAAAACAGAATGACACAGAAAGGGACAGACGTTTTTTCTGAAGGTTTATGAATAAAAAATTTGTTGTTCTTTTTGCACAAAACCTTGTCAGGCGTGTTACATTGGGTGGTTTTCACAGTCTTGATCATCTAATTCAATGAAAGGGATAATTCTGAACTCTAATTCTTGCAAAAAATGATAGTCAAGCGGGCTCTGATTTTTAAGTATTATTGAATTTCCTCTCTCCCCACCCCACCACCAAGATGGTAACTGAGCACTGTAGGTCTTCACCTCCTGCAGTACAACTTCAATCTCATTAAAAGCCACATGTTAAAGGTACTTCAGCAGCCCATGCACCCACTCCTTGGAGCTTCAAGCCTCTTATACTGTTCTTAATATCAGAACAAAACAGATCTTCCCCTACCTCTATTTTTGTAATTAATTCAATCAGGGCAAGAGTACTCTGCTGCCCTGGGCCAGCATTTATTGCCCATCCCTAACTGTCCTGAAAAAGGGTGGTAGTAAGCTTCCTTCTTGAACTGCTGCAGTCCATTTGCTGTAAGGACACCAACTACGCAAGGGAGTTCCAGAATTTGAGTCAGCGATAGGGACGGAACAGCAGTACATTTCCAAGTCAGGTTGGTGACTGGCTTGAAGGTGAACTTGCCGGTGGAGGTAACTGCTGTCCTTGCCCATCCAGACAGTAGTGGTAGGTAGTAGGTTTGGAAGGTGCTGAGAGCCTTGGAACATTATCTAGTATTTAGTTGGAACATTATCTAGTTGGCTGCCATTGAGCAGTGAACTCCTCATGTGTCACACATGTAAATGGAGGGATGGTGTCACTGCACCTTAACAATGATTGATTTACAGTGTACCTACAGTCTGTTGATTTTATTGCAAATGGAGGTTTAAACGCAGGTTGGTACCTGCAATGTTATGCATTCATCCTGTTTTGACAGCTGCTGTCCAACATAGTGCAGCACCAATTACCACAAAACAAAAGCAGAAATAATGGCAATAGCCACAACTGCAGTCACCCTCTGCAAAAGGAAGGTAGCTGAGCATTTCAGTTTAACCAAAGAAACAATGAACTAATAACAGTATGATTCATACCATTATTGAGGCACTTAGCACCAGAGCATTGCTTCAGGGTTTGTACTTGGAGGTAATCTCACACTGATCAGTACGGCGAGTATGAGTTTTTAAAACATCACATCTAGTGAAAGAGACATTTATCCTTTCCAGTTCAACAGACTATTTACAAAGGGTCAAGTGGGAGGTTGCCAGTCTGAGGTAAATAGATGAGAGAGAGGCAAATCTAAATGACAAAGGTCAAAAAGTAACTTTATTTTTAAAATGAAGGGAGAAATTTGTTGATAAACTGTAGTACTCAGGGAATATTTTAAAAAATCAAAACTGAATTCTCACAAAGAAGACTGCAATTATTTTCCCCCTAGGGCTCAAATAGAAAATTATGCTTTTAAAATGCTGGCAGATGTCTTGTA
The DNA here is from genome assembly GCF_021869965.1 of Rhincodon typus. Classification (NCBI taxonomy): domain Eukaryota; kingdom Metazoa; phylum Chordata; class Chondrichthyes; order Orectolobiformes; family Rhincodontidae; genus Rhincodon; species Rhincodon typus. The sequence continues at coordinate 27,122,989 of NC_063346.1, read as the reverse complement.
CGAAAAAGATAGCAGCTAGTCACTTCAGCAAATGTCCTGATCCAAACAAAACTGTTTAGAAAGGAACAGACAGAGGGGGAGGGTTTGAGAAAAGAACAAAGGATAAATGAAATGGTCCAAGGATTCTAGAAACACAAACTAATCGAGAGTTGGGCATAGCATTTAAGCACAATTCTACCTGAACTATAATCAAGTTAATTTGATGTAACCCACTCAGCACTTGGGTCTCTGAATATATTTTACTGATCTAACACCTCTGATCATATCTACAGACCTCACACATGACAGCCTATACTTGTTACAAACATCTCTGTTAGCTGGTATTGATGTCATACCACTAATCCCTCTTGGAGAACCTGACGTAGAAAAACATCTTTGACTACAAATTCATCAGGCAGTGACCTGGAAAAGGAGATGGTGATGATGGTGGTGATGGGGTGGGGTCACTGTTGGATGGTTCACTGAGCAGGCTGGCAAAATCATTCAGCAGAAAGCCTCATTGTCAAATGTTAAAACAAGCACCAGGATGTAGCTTGGCTGGTAGTGAGACCCCTTCTGCATACCTGGAGTCTTGCCCCTTTTGTACATTACCCTCAAGGAGTTTGGGGAATAGATTATAGAACTGTAGAAAAGTTACAATACAAAAAGGGGCCATTCAGTCCATTGTATCTGTGCTGGCTGAATAAACCAGCCACCCACCGTAATCCCCGTTTCTAACAACTGGTCTGTGGCCTTGCAAGTTGCAGCATTTCAGGTGCAGATCCAGGTTCCTTTTACTGAGCTGAGAGTTTCTGCCTTTGCCACCAAACATGGCAGCAGATTATAGACAGCCCCCAACTTCTGGGTGAAAAAAAAAGTCCCTTCTAATCTTTTTACCAATCACTGTGGCCCTGGTAATTGGCCTCTCCGCTATCAGAAGCATGTCTTCCCCATCCACTACATACAAGCCCCTCATTATTCGATACACTTCAATTCGGTCACCCTTCAATCTCCTTTAAGTAAAACAACCATATTTTTTCCAATCTTTCCTCATAACTGCAATTTTCAAGGCCTAGCAACATTCTTGTAAATCTCCTCTATACTCTCTCTGTCTTAACTAAAGTATGGTGACGAGAACTATACACAAAATTCCAGCTGTGGCTTACATGCTTTTCTTTAATTCATTACATTTCTCAATGAAGGAAAACCCACCCCCAGCCTCATCCCATGACCAACCCTCCCTCTCATCTCCGCCTCCTTGACCTGATACAACCTGTCCGTCTTCTCTCCCATCTATCCGACCCACCCATCCCACTGACCAATTCCCAAAACTCCCTCAGAGATAGTAAGAGCTGCAGATGCTGTGGAGCTGGAGGAGCACAGCAGGCAGGGAGCATCAGAGGTGCAGGAAAGTTGATGTTTCAGGTTGGGACCCTTCTTCAGAAATCATTTCTCCCACTCCCAAATGACTGCTTTACCATCTTAGCTATCTTTCTGCCACTAAAGGGAGTTATGGATCTGCACACCAAGATCTTTCACTTCCTACATCATTGTCCAACTCCTTTAGGAATGTGTCTTTGTAAAGCATATCTGGAAACAGATGCAGTGGTTTTTGTCAAAGCTTGTTGTCAAACAAGCACCTGTGACTGAATCTGTCTCTACAGGATGCTCCCAGGGATGTACACCAAGATGAACATCAATTATGGCTGGAAGATCATCAACTCAGTAAAAAATATGCTTTGGTCTGCATGAAACCCATTGGCCTTCCAGTGACAACAGCTGTCCACAACAGCGTGTTGCAGACTGGCAGATTCCATTGGCCAGGGTCACATGTTGAGGGTTGCACTAAAGCCTGGGCAGACACCACAAGAGTGCACTAAGGATTAAACCATAGTACACAAAGGGACTGAATTGGCATGGAATAAATAATGTGGACATTGAATGTAAAACATACTAATTAACAAACTGCACTGGAAGAAATTGAGTTGTTTTGCATGTAATATCAAAATGTTTCTGTCATGCAATGCACTTCTGTAAATTTTGTGAATAACCTTCTGGGGGGAAATAATCCCAGTCAGTTGAGCAGCTTAATATATCAGGGGTAAGCAATCTCATCCACATCATGCATTCACACCCAAGGATGTTGACTGAAGGGAGGAAAGTTTCATAATTTATTACACTGCCTTTGTGTGGTACTGTAGATGTGGCAATGAATAGTTATGGGGCTAACTGCACAATCAAAGCAAAAAAATGCAACGTTTTCTATCCAGAAACAAATAATGCATTTAAATTTAATAAATACTGTTGTACAAGTTCAAATAGTGTTTTGCCATGAGCAGGGAACTGCTTTAAGTTCCAACACTCTAAATAATAACTCTTTACTGCAGAACTTGGAATGAAATAGAAAGTTTTGAAACAGCAAGTGCTTCAGCAAACAGTGTAAAAAAAATCAAATCAAAGTGCCAATGGGCAAAGATCACAGCTTTCTTTTATGCTGCAATGTCATTCCAGTTTATTATAGCAAGCTACGGTATGAGAGCACTTAAACAATTATCATGGAAAAAAAAAACTCATAACCATTAACTTGCAATCATGACTGGATAACTGCTTGGATTACAAGCATTCCGATATTACTGAAATGTAATCCAATGACTATGTGGAGACAAATTGTTACTTCAGAATAACCTTGAATTATATTTCACCCCTATATAAATGCTTTTAGCACACGATAAACTGATAGTTGACTTGGCATCTTACCTAAAGATTACATGCAGAATATTTACAACATTGAAATAGGTAATAGGAATTGAAATGACACAATGAGTTTACTTCAGACATTAATAGACTACCTTATCTGAATGGGAACTTTACTTGCTTTGGACAATACAAAAATGGGATTGTGCAGCATTAAATCCCAGGGTAATGCAACAGTAAACCTGTGGCCTGTCCACCATTCAGGATCCAACAGTTTGGCGCAGTTTGTACCATTAACTTTAGGAAGCAAAACAAGAATGTTGCTAACAAATTTTGTAAGCTGTCTGCTTACTATTCATAACTGACCTCTTTTTAACTCTCTGTACTAATTCATAACTGTCAAGACCATAAGACATAGGAACAGGAGTAGGCCATTTGGACCATCAAAACCTGGCCTGCCGTTCATTATCACTATGGCTGATCTGACATTCCTCATGTCCACTGTCCTGCCCTTTCCCTGCAACCCTTGATACCCCTACTGATCAAGAAATTACCTATCGCAGCCTTAAATATACACAAGGAAAATTTCCCACAATTTTCTGTGGAAAGGAGTCCCAAAGACACACAAACCTCTGAGAGAAGAAATTCCTCCTCATCTCAGTCTTAAATTGGTGCTCCTTCATTCTGACACTATGGTCCTTTGGTCCTAGACTCTCCCATGAAGAGAAACATCCTCTTAGCATTTACCCTGTCAAGCCCCTTAAGAATCCGAGATGTTCAATGAGATCACCTCCCATTCTTCTAAACTCCAGTGAGTAGAGTCCCAAACTGTCTAGTCTTTGCTCATAAGACAATCCCTCCATACAAGGGTTCGCCCTGGTAAACTTTCTCTGAACTGCCTCCATTGAAATGATATCTTTCCTAAATAAGAGGATCAAAACTGCTCCAGTACTACAGACGTAGTCTCAACAGCAGATTGTACAGTTGCAGTAAGACTTCCCTACTCTCATACTTCAACTGTTTTGAAATAAGGGCCAATATTCCTGATTTCCTGCTGCACTGTGTGCTAGCTATCTGTGTTTTGTACTCAAGTACCCCCAAGTCCCTTCGTGTTGCAGCTTTCTGCATTTTTCTCCATTTAAATAATATTCTGTTCTTTTGTTCTCCCTTCGAAAATGCATAACTTTGCACTTTCCCACTCCTTCTCCATTTGCCAACTTTTTACCTACTTACTTGACCTATCGATATTTCTCTGTAAACTGTTTGTATTCCTCTCACAACCTGCCTTTCCACCTTTTATTTATTCTCTACAAAGCTCCATGTCCTGAATGGTCCTGAATTTTAGCTGTTATTTTTAATATTTACCTGCTGTTTCACTCATTTGTTTGTCAATTTTATATACTCTTGGTGAATTTTAATGCTACATAGATACAAAGACCAACAAGTTTCACAATGAGGCAACAGTTAAACAGGGGAGGGAAGGGTTTGGGCTGCAGTTATTGAAGATTCACAGCTGCACTTTCGGATTTTGCACCCCTCATGTTTGTTTTACACTTCGAGCCTATGATCCTTCAGCCTTGGAGAGTTTGCAAGTTAGTTCTGAGATCTTTCTAAAGACTGTTAAGAATTATTTCCGTATTCCATAGTTCCCTTTCAGTTTCACGTGGAGTGGTGAATATTTATGCAAATGATCTGAACCACGGAAACGGAGATCTAGTAACACATTACCAGTCTGGCAAGACTATTTCAGTTCCCAACCACTTAAAAAGACTGAATGATTTATAAGCTGAATTTTTCTGACATTATTAAACACTTTAAAGCCAAAGAAATATTTCTTTGGAATGTTGGTAAACGTGGCAGTGAATTTGTACACTGCCAGGTCACACAAACAGCAACTGGATAAATGACCAGGGGATTTGTTCTTAACAGTTTGATTGAGGAGTGAACATTGCCCAGGACAGCAGAACTCTCCTGTTTTTGCTTGAATGGGATCGTATACGGAAAAATCAAGAGAGTTTTCCATTTAGTATCCCTGACAATTGAGCGTTCCCTCTCAACTTAGATGGTGTGTGCAAATCTCTGGCTAAAACACATTTCTTCCCGGCTCAGAAGCAAAAGCATTACCATTGAAACAAGGCTTACAGCAACTGAACTGACATACCAACAGACAGAAATTCATGCCAATCTGATCCATATAGACATGTAGGTGTCAGGTTTTGATATGATGACCTCAGCCAGATTGGGTAATGGAGATGTCAGGATTCATTTTTCAGCCCCTTATACTGGAAAATGCAATGGTCTAGATATCAAAATTGGGCTGCTACATGACATCTTCATCCACATAAATGAATGATTATATCAAAATTCACTCTTCAGATTCAGACATGAACATTTGCCCTTTACATGGAAAAATGCCGAGCAACCTTGGAACTAAGTTCATGAAGTTACTGAGTTTAGGTGAGTAGAGTGGTAAAGCAAAGAGCAAAACAAAAAATACTCATGTGAGATTTCCCAATCCCTGAAGGTTCTAATGACATTAAAGACATTTATACCACTTGATAAAACAAATCTAATAAATATGACTTAAATTGCTCATCAGTCATGCAGAAATTATCAAACTATATTGTTCAATTCAGATTGCAATCTATTCTAAATCAGCACTTCTCAAACTTCTGTTTTTGAACGACTTGGGTATGGTAAACGACTCCGTACATCACCTACTGGTCTTCCCCTGTAAGCTATCACTTGCCATTACAAAAACTCATCAATATTAAAGAAAATAAGCGTGTTTCTTTTGATGCGACAAGTTTGATTCTGAGCTGAAGTGTAACATTCTCATGTTAGGGTTCAAGTTCAGCCAGTTTGTCTTCTTTGTTCTCGACGCTAAAAATCAAAGTGCACAAATTGTATGTTGTTGGAAATGGCAGCAGTTGCTTCAAACTGTGTCCAGAATATTTGAACTGTATACAGACACATAAATCTGTCAAACCTTTCTTCCCAATTGAATTAGGTAATCTCACAGATTACCAGCTTCAATAAATCATATTTTGGACCAGTTTGCGGATCATCTGGAGAACACTCACGAATTGGATCAGATTTTTGTTCTAAATGATTGATCCATTACACTGAATATTTATCAAATGAACAAAGAACAATATGAATCATTTGGAGTATTTAAAAGACACATACCTGTCCTTCTGTGCATAATCGAGGGGAGACGTTCGCCTTTGAACCTAGAATGAGAAAATAAATAAGTTGCCAAGACTGACAATTCTTGAGGATGGATTGAACCATGACAAGTCAAATGAATTAATACTTTAATGTTTTTATTAACCTTTTTTCAATTACAATACTATCTTTGCTAGATCTATAACTTTGGTTACGCAGACAAGTGGTTCATTTAACACAAGATACATAATCTTTTCGAAAGGATGGTAATCATATTCTCCCTAGCTCACTGCTTTCCCGCTCCTGAAATCTCTTAATGGGTATAAGATTCCCTGCCCTGATATTTGTCTGCTCAAGCAGGAACATCTGAGGTATGTTTTAGTGGATAATAATCCAAAATAAGTGGAAAATCCAAAACATGCCAATTGTTAATTTAGGATCCAAGTTAAATGCAAAATGCAACAGGCTACAAATCTGTTGAAAATTAACATTAAAAGCACAAGATATACAAGCGCTCACTGGCAATGATTAGGAGTGAATGACTGAGTCAGCCAGGACATCAATACTGAAATATATCTGCTTTCCTTTTACCTGCACTCACAAGGTTACACTTGGGACATTGTCGAAATGAATAGTTGCTTCAAAGGCATAAACCAAGTGGAATGTTTCAAGGTTCTCTAGTTGGCTATTTAAACAAAACTCAATTAAAATGAACAGATGTAGGCCCAGACTTTTGCCATGTCAAGGGGCATCCCCACATTGATGAAAATGCCAGAAGTCACAGAGAACCCAGGTTACATCCCCAAGCCCAGCATTTTTCTGTTCTCCAGGTCACATACAGTTACTTCATGACATTCCATTTTCTGAACTCTTGCTCATCCTCACAATTCTCTCTCAATATTCGGCTATCGTTTGCTTTTGACATTGCTAATGGCATTCTTCTTCCAGGCTGTAATCACCCCCTCATCGTATTTTCTCCATTTGTATCTGTTTCAACACTAGTTGGGCATTCATGGCCAGGCCAGCATTATGGTCCATCCCTAAATCCCCTGAAGAATGTGGTGGTGTGCTGTGTTCTTGAATAGCTGGAGTTCCTGGGGCGAAGAACCACAGAGTTGGTAGGGCAGGAGTTCCAGGATTTTGATACTGCAATAGTGAATCAATTAGGATACAGACCAATTCAAGGTGGTATGGTTTGGAGTGGAACTTGCAGGTGGTGTTGTTCCATTGTCCTTCAAGGTGGTGGAGGTCATGGATTTGAAAGTTATTGTCAGAGCAGCTTTGATTAATTACTGCAGTACATTCTGGAGATGGTACACACTGTTGCCCTGTGTGTCAGAGGGAGAGATATTGAAGGTAGTGGATGGGATATCAATCAAATGGGCTGTTCCATCTTGGTGGGTGTCAAGCTTCTTAAGTGCAGTTGAAGCTGCACAAGAGATCCAAGCAAGTGGATTGTATTCTATCCCACTGCAGATGGTGGACAGGCACTGAGACGATGGATGAGTTACTCAACATAGAATTGCTAATCAGGCATCGCTGCCCAGGTCAGCTTTTATTTCCCATCCTGAGTTGCCCTTGAAAAGGTCATGGTGAGCTGTCTTCCTGAACTACTGCAGTCCATGTGGTGTAGGTAGACTCAAATTTGCCATTAGGGAGGGAGTTCCAGGATTTTGACTGAAGGAATGGTGATAAATTTCGAAGTGAGGATGGTGTTTGGTTTGCAGGGGAACTTGCAGGTGGCATTCCCATCTATTGGCTGCCCTTGATCTTCTACATGAGAGTGGTTTGGGTTCAGAAAGTTCTGTGAATTTCTGCAATTCATTTTGAAGAAGGTACACACTGCTCCTATTCAGCATAAATGGTGGAGGGTGTAAATGTTTGGAATGTGGTACCTGGAACAGGATGCTTTGACCTTGACGATGTCAAGATTTTTGATTGCTGTTGGCAAGTCAGACTTTGGGGTGTCAAGGGGTGAGTTAGTTGCTGCAGGATTCTTAGATTCTGACCTGGTCTTGTAGCCATTGTATTTATATGGTGAGTCCAATTTGAGTTTCTAGTCAATGGTGTTCCCCAGGATGTTGATACTCTGGGATTTAATGATAATAATCCCATTGACTGTCAAGGGGTGATGCCTAGATTCTCTCTTTTTGGAGTCGGTCATTGCTTGGCTTTGCTGTAGGGGGAATGTTACCATTCATCAGCCCGAACTTGGACATTGTCCAGGTCTTGCTGCATTTGGTCATGGACTGCCTCGGTATCTGAGGTATCTTGAATGGTGCTGAACATTATGCATTTATCAGCAAACATCCCTACTCTCTGATGAATGGTAAGTAGCAGTAGACCAGTGCCAAGCAATGACCTTTTGATGGAGGAAAAGTCATTGATGAAACAGCTGAAGGTGGAGGAACAGCTTGAAAAACTCATGCAGTGATGACCTGGAGTTAAGATGACTGACCTCCAACAATCACAACTATCTTTCATTGTGCAAGAAAAGATTCCAACTATTGGAGTATGTGACCCCAGTTTTTCTGGGGCTTCTCAGTGTCAAACACAGTCAAATGAAGCCTTGATGTCAGAGGCAGTCACTGTTACCTCACTGCGAGAGTTCACATTTTCTGTCCATGTTTGGACAAGGCTCTAGTGATCTCAGGAACTGAATGTTCCTGGTGGAACCCTCCGCATCAGTGAGTGGGTTATTACTGAGTAAGTGCTGCTTTATTGCACTCTCAATGACTTCTTCCAACACTTGTCAATGACTGCAACGGCCAAATGTCAAGGAACTTCCAAAGCTGTCAATCAGCTGGCCATAAACAAAGTGTTGACTCTAATATACAACAGTTCTAGGATTTCAGATGTCCTATTGACATAAGCCATTCTAGGATTTGTACAGCATGGCTAGTTTCCCAAACTATCATTTTCACTATGGGGTGCCTATTAAATGGGTGTTTTGATGGGCAAATCTGACTACTTATTGAAAGGAAATGTTTGTTCACAAAGGGAAATTAAGCACATAGGTGAAATATTTGTTTACCCAAGGAATTGAACACCCATCTGAAATGTATGTTTACCTAAGAGATTAGTTGAAGGAATTTAAATGTGTTACCTGTTACTTAGATAAACGAGTGTGCTTTTTTCAACAGTGACATCATCAATAAACACTGTAATTATGCCTGCTGAGGTAGGTCTGTGGTGGATGCCAGATGAATCGGCATGGAAAGGGAATGCAAAATTTTGGGGTTCGTGGGAGACATACCACATTTTGAAGGGGGTTAAAAATAGTCATGGGATTAGAGCCATATAGTCATAAAGATCTACAGCACAGTAAATAGCCCTTTGGTCCATCATATCCATGCCTGTCAAAAACACCCACCTAACTATTTGGGCATAGATAAAATAAGGAGCCAAGGGGGTGGGAAGATGGGTAGGGTGGCATAGGGGTTATGAGGGGCTATGCAGACTGAAGAATGTGAGAGCAGGAGAGATGTCTTGATCTTTAATTTTATACTTTCAACTCTTAAAATTCTAGCACACTGCTGGAATTTCCATTAGCCTGCTCTGCTCTTCCCATGCTAAAGATTAAAGGGTTTATTGTGGAATACCCTATTATTATACCAACCCAACTTTCAATGTTGCCCATGCCATCAAAACTGAAAATGGGAAGTGCTGGCAGCTATTTTTAAAAGCTGGTTTATCGGAGCCAGGATTTCTCCCACCTCTATGTACTCAACCCAGAATGAAAATTGGAGTCACAGACTTCAACTTAAATGTGTTTATCAACGTGACTACTAAATTACAAATAACATTGAAGTTTTAGCATTTTATAGTATGAACTGAGTATGTGGAGGACCATGGGATGTGATTTACCTTCAACTTCCTACTCTGACTATGTAAAATGTATGACTTGTTTCTTATCATCTGGTCATCCTAATTGCAGAATACAAATTATGTTCCAGAATTCCATTTTTTAAATACAGAAATGCCAAAGGTAAGGAAGATTAAAGGGTTTATTCCAGAATAACCTATTAATTCTATTGGAGATAGCAAGAACTGCAGATGCTGGAATCAGAGTTAATACAGAGTGGAGCTGGAGGAACACAGCAGGTCAGGCAGCATCAGAGGAACAGGAAAGTCAACATTTCAGGTTTAGGTTGCAGGTAAATTTCAGGTTTTCAGGTAAACATTTCAGGTTTTCAGGTAAACTCAAAACATTGACTTTCCTCTTCCTCTGATGCTTCCTGACCTACTATGTTCCTCCAGTTCCACGCTGTATTGACTATTAATTCTATTAACTATTAACATCTGGAGGGCAAGTTGTTGGAGGGAATCCTGAGGGACAGGATATACATGTATTTGGAAAGGCTAGGACTGATTAGGAATAGTCAACATGGCCTTGTGCATGGGAAATCGTGTCTCACTAACTTGATTGAGTTATTTGAAGAAGTAACAAAGAGGATTGATGAGGGCAGCGGGGTGGATGTAATCAATATGGACTTCAATAAGGCATTCGACAAGGTTCCTTGTGGTAGGCTGGTTAGTAAGATTTGATCACACAGAATACAGGGAGAACTAGCCATTTGGATATTGAACTGGCTCAAAGGTAGGAGACAGAGGATGATACAGGAGGGTTACTTTTCAGACAAGGAGGCCTGTGAGCAGCAGTGTGCCACAAGGATTGGTGCTGGGTCCACTGCTTTTCTAAATTTATATAAATGATTTGGATGGGAACATAGGAGGTATGGTTAGTAAGTCTGCAGATGACACCAAAATTGGAGGTGTAGTAGACAGCGAAGAAGGTTACCTCAGAGTACAACAGGACCTTAATCAGATGGCCCAATGAGCCGAGGAGTGGCAGATGGAGTTGAATTTAGATAAATGTGTGGCACTGCATTTGGAAAGGCAAATCAGGGCAGGACTTATACACTTAATGGTAAGGTCCTGGGGAGTGTTGCTAAACAAAGAGACCTTGGAGTGCAGTTTCATAGTTTCTTGAAAGTAGAGTCACAGGTAGACAGGATAGTGAATAAGGCGTTTGGTATGCTTGCCTTTATTGGTCAGCGCATTATGTATAAGAGTTGGGAGGTTATGTTCTGGCTGAACAGGACAATGGTTAGGCCACTTTTGGAACAGTGCATGCAATTCTTATCTCCCTGCTATAGGGAGGATGTTGTGAAACTTGAAAGGATTCAGAAAAGGATGCTGCTAGGGTTGGAGGGTTTGATCTATCGGGAAAGACTGGATAGGCTGGGGCTATTTTCCCTAAAGCTTGGGAGGCTGAGGGGTGACCTTATAGAGATTTATAAAATCATGAGGTGCTTGGATGGGGTGACTAGACAAGGGCTTTTACCAGGGGTGGGGAGTCCAAAACCAGACGGCATAGGTTTAAGGTGAGAGGGGAAAGATTTAAAAGGGACCAAAGGGGCAACATTTTCATGCAGAGGGTGGTGCGTGTATGGAATGAGCTGCCAGAGGAAGTGGTGAAGGGAATGACAATATTTAAAAGGCATCTGGACGGTTATATGAATAGGAAGGGTTTAGAGGGATATGGGCCCAATGCTGGCAAATGGGACTAGATTAATTTAGGATATCTGGTCAGCATGGATGAGTTGGACCAAAGGGTCTGTTTCCATGCTGTACAGCTCTATGAATCTATGGCTCTATAACTCGGTATTGATCAATGACAAATACTATCCAACTTCAACATGTGACTGCACTTAGGGCAATCACATGAAAGATTTGAGACAAGGATTTAATAATTGCATTGTGGACACTCAGTCATCTGACTACATTGACTAAATACATATTTTGAATGCCCTGAATCTCAAAGTTTGTGAAAAAAAATTCTCATGGCTCAGACCAATATTTTTGACTATTCAACTAATAAACACCACGCTATATATTTTTCCTTACGTATCCATTGTTCATAAGAATTTCTGATGCATTTTAGTAAACAGGTTTTTCTGGAAATAAAATCAAAGTCGCAGGCTCATATTACAACAACTGTTCAAAGTGCTTGTCAATCCATGCATGCTAACTTGGTCTAAGGAAGGATCTTCTGCAAAATGTGCTTTCACAATATTGGGAGTAGCGGGCAGTTAGTAAGGTAAAATGGTGTATATATAGCTCTACATAAAACTATCTTTGTTGAGGGGTGACAGCAATGAGGTCTTCTTTATAAGTTAAATTAATTAGTCTTCTCTTTCCTTCATTTCATTTAATGATTACCATAATGAGTTTGTTCAAAATAAGTTTGTTTTATATGATTTTAATTCTGATTACAAGTACAATGTAATTCAGTGTCTCACATAAGTTGCTGTTTTCTAAAGTTTAAATTTTCTTGGGTTCAAAAGATGAATCATAGAACTTATTCTCCTTATTTGATAGCTGTTGTGCAGAAAGATCTAGCACTCTTGTGATATCAATACTGAGGTCAGACATTTGGAATGTCTGTTGCAACACACCTGATTTACAAAGGATGTTCCATTTTGATGCCAGGAATAGAGGTGGAAAATCGGGTAAATTTTCTCTTTTACAATTAATTATTTAATTAGAAGACATAATTTTTAATTATGAAATCCAACTGGTTTATCAATATACTTGAGGGAAGTCAGTACCTGCAAATTGCTCCATTCTCACCCTGATGTAGTCGACCTTTAAATCCCCTTTGAAGAGACCTCAGAAGACATTTATTCATATTGTGTTGCTACCCCAGGTTCGAGGAGGTCTACTACCACTTTCCGAAGAAAAACAGGTGGGCAGTAAATGCTGTCCTTGCTTGAAACGTCATCTCAGCAATCAATTTGATATCAAAGCTTAATATTTAGTTTACAAAAATATATCAAGCCTTACATAAAGCTTTTTTTTTCAAAAATCAGTAGAGTCAAACTAGTTAACTGCATCATAATTTTTTCATAATTGTCAGAATTCATGAAGTGTCCATTAAACATAATTGAAAGTAGTCACCACAATGTGAACCTCATGACAGTAAGTTGGATAGGCAAATAGAAACTTTTGACTGATTGTTACATAGTCTGTGGACTGTTGCTATTGTCACATTTTACCTTATTGTGACATGTTTTCTGTTCCTTACAAAAGCTCCATTTAAATTAACAAAATAGCTCAAAGTCTGATGAACAGTCCTCACAGTCCTGCTAGTTTATTATGTTTGCAATTACTTCTTTGATGATAAATACTTTAATGTACATGCTCTGAACATGCATGTATATCTTACCTTAACAAAATATATCAATAATACAAAACATAACAAACTCTACACCCGATTTAATATTATCAGACTGGGCGTCCATCAGTATAATTTGACATTTCCACAGGATTTACTATTCAAACATCCCACATAAGCTATGAACAACTGGGAGCAGTCGGTATACAAAATATTTTTCCTTATTTTCAACACCTCTAGATGATCTTGAAAAATTGTGGACAGTGACTAGATATCTCTCTGACTCAAATAAGAGAAGCAAAGAGCTGAAAACCCGCAGTATCCATTTACAAAGAGGACGTAGATTAAAGAACAGTGGATGAATTGATTTAGTCACTTAGGTGTTATTAAAAAAAACCTTCGTGTTCATAACACAATATTGATAATTTCACATTATTTTTATGTATATCTTGTTTATGCAAGAAATATCAAGTTAATATATTATATTAAACAATATGTAATATTGTATTATATATTATATATATTATATTATCCAATATATACATTTTTAAAAATAATAATTTATAAAATATGTATACACATGATCAAAGGAAACCCAAATATTGTTCCATTGTATGTGAACTTTTCTTCCCTGTTTAGGTGACTGGGTGAAATTTGAAAATCCCTTTAAGGAGTCAATACACTATGGTTAATTTAATCCCAACTAATACTCAACACAAATGAGTAATGGAGCTTGCATCACCACACATTAAACAATACAACTTTGTCTTATTTTAAAATAATTATCAGGGACAGGGTGGAACAAAATCTGCTTGTAACTGTGCAATCCCATGTGGCAGATGGTGGGGTAGGGACAAGTGCTGCATGATGTCAAAATAAATTAGATTTAAAGTTGTGCGCAATATAATGGCTTTTGGTCTGAACAAGGATATAATTTTACTGACTTTCCTCCCACCACCCACAACTTCAAGGTAACGCAGCAATTACTGCAAATAAGACGCATGCAGCCCAATTGTTATCTGTCAATGGCACTCTCAAAGTATTCTCTCGACGGGTGTGGCCAATTCCCAGATATTTACATCATACCCATGAGCTGTTGCAGCTACACAGCTAGCAGCATAGTGGAGACTTTAAATTTGGGAAAATGGGCAAATCTATTTTGGCTGAGAGGCCAGGCTACATAAACAAGTATGGGACAGAATTTAGAAGCCAAATTGACTGTGTCATTCCTTCTCAGTAGTTGTTTTCCTGCATCGTGATGGCAAAGGCCTCAAAACAAATCACCGTCCATGAAATAAAAACAGAAAATGCCCGAAATACTCAGCAGATCAAGAAATACTAGTGTGGAGAGAAACACAGTTTACATTTCGGGTCAATGACTCCTCATCAAATGCCGCCTGACCTATTTGATCTTTCACATTTATTTCAGATTTCCAGTATCTGCATTGTTTTGATTTTGTACCATTGTTAATGAAGTATGTGAACAAAAAGCTATGCAGGCTGTATGTACTGTCACAGAATTCTTTTACTACAAAACTGAATGTGGCTAAAGCCATTTAAGTAATATGGCCTAATTATCGAGTGACAGAGTCACACAGCATGGAAATAGACCTTTTGGTCCAACCAGAACATGCCCAGCATATTCCCAAACTAAAATAGTCCCACCTGCCTGCGTTTGGCCCATATCGCTCCAAACCATTCCTATTCACCAATTTGTCCAAATGTCTTTCAAACGTTGTAACTCTGCCTGCATCCACCATTTTCCCTGGCAATTCATTCCACACACAATCCACTCTCTGTGTGAAAAGTTTCCCCTCATGTCCTTTTTAAACCTTTCTCCTTTCATCGTAAAAATACACCCCCCCGTTTTGAACTCTCCCTTCCTAGGGAAAACATCCTTGTCATTCACCTCATCTATGCCCCTCATTATGTTGTAAACCTCAATAAGGTCATCTCTCAACCTCCTAAGCTCCAGTGAAAAAAGTCCCATACTTTCCATTCTATTTTTATATCTCAAACACTCCATCCCTGGCAACTCCCTGGTAAATCTTTTCTGAACCCTCTCCAGCTTAACAATATCGTTCCTATGACAGGACAATCAGAACTGCACACATCACTCCAGAAAAACCTTACCAATGTCCTGTACAACCTCAACATGATGTCCTATACTCAAAAGGTCTGAGCAATGAAGGCAAACACACTGAACACCTTCCTAACCACCCTGTCTACCTGTAATGCAAATTTCAAAGAATTATGTACCCGAACCTCTAGGTCTCTCTCTTCTACAGCACCACCCAGGGCTTTACCATTAAGTGTATAAGTTCTGTCCTTGTATTACCAAAATGCAATACCTTGCATTTAACCAAATTAAACTCCATCTGCTACTCCTCAGCCCCTTGACCCAGTTGATCAAGATCTCTTTGTAATTTTAGATAACCTTCTTCACCGCCCACTATACCACCAATTCTGGTGTCATCTGCAAACTTACTAACCATGCCTCCTATATTCTCATCCAAATCATTTAGATAAATGATAAACAAAAATGGACCCAGCACCGATCCCAGTGGAACACCGCTGGTCACAGGCCTCCAGTCCAATAAATAACTTTTCACCACCACAATTGGCAAGCTCACCCTGAATTCCATGTGACCTAACTTTACTAATAAGTCTACTATATGGAACCTTGTCAAAGGCTTTACTAAAGTCCAGGTAAACAACGTCTACTGCTCTGCCCTCATCAATTCTTTTGGTTACTTCATTAAAAAACTTTAACTGAGTTTGTGAGACATGATTTTCCTTGTACAAAACCATGCTGACTATCTCTAATCACTTTTTACACCCACACTCTGAAGTCTAAAATAATGCTTTATCAGTATTGACAAATAAATGGAACAGAATTGCATGCCATTCAAGAAATTCAGATGGCTTTCAAAAATATTACAAGACAATGCTTCACAATTCCCTTCATTACACCTTTCATAACAAGATTTTGTCTGGATTACACCAGAAATCTTACTTGAGCACAGATCATCCCTTAAAACTTTAAACTAGTAGATTAATGGATTAATAGATTAATGAGATTTAAACAATTTGATTTTTCTTTAAAAATATACCCTACCTGGAATTTAAAGATATGGGGTTTAAAAGCAGAAGAGTTTTAAATAAAGCTTCAATACCTGATAGTTTTGGAATTTACACATTAGAAGTCCTAGTTGTAATTAGGTATCCTGAAACCTTTCATTTTATACTCACTCAAGCCTTACACTATTTTTTATGAAAGTACAGAATACATATTTGCAGAATTAAGGATGGCATTGAGAACAAACGCTGAGTTTGACATTTTAGTATATATCAAACCAGTGAAGAATTCGAAACAGCGGATGCGTTTACTCTCGCCCTATGCAGTGCAGTGTATCAATTTACAGTTCAGGCCAACGGCGAAAACACAAGCCAGTGTGAGATAGCCAGCTTTTGTGCGTTGCTGAGAGTTGGCTAACAGAATGTGTGGGATTTTTCTGGCTGGCGGACATGGCTAGGTTCTCTGTAATCGTGGGCATATGCGGCAGGGCTAGCAGTCAAGTGATTAGAGGAGAAAGTTGGGAGTCGGTGCTGTGGGGTTAGCTGTTGCAGTCAGCGTTGAAAGTGAGTGGACTGTACCTGTAAGCGGCGGCCTGTTCTGGTCCTCCCCGCACAGGGACACGGTGCCATCCCGATGCAGCAGGATGGCTGCCAGCTCCCGGACACGGCCAATGCGCACCTGCTCCCGGGGCCAGTCTCGGTGCAGAGAGCGGCAGCATTGGTAACACACAGCCCAGGCTTGCTCCTCATTGATCGGCTGCTCGTAGGCTCTCAGCACCTCATCCAGGGATAAAACTTGTGGCTCCAGCCCATCGCCGGCCACTTGCTGCTGCGGTTCTCCATCACTGCCTGACCTGGCCATTTCCCCTTCGCTTGCTCATTGCTGCTGGCCAACGTTTCTCCTGGTTCCCATAACAGCGAGTCTGCAGCTCCGGTGTCAATCAGCCGGTACCATGTGATCGCCCCGCTCTGGGCCAGCCCAGCCTCCTAAACACACACAACCAAATCAGAAGAGTCCGCAGGATAAAACCAGCAAGAGACACACACACACACAGAAAGCAAAAACAAAACAGGGCAGCAAGCTCCGGTTTGAACCAAGTGCAGCTTTTGGAAATTATCCCCTCCACTGGTACCCTCACTGTGCACTGGCCGCAATGTTGCTTTGTTTCGTCCATGTGTGGTTTACAGCTTGCTGTCCAATACTGCAAACATAAGCTGCTGCATCCCTCATAATGCACAATGGAATATGCAGCAATATCCAAGCGGTGAAAGTACAAGGTATGTGTTTTCTTGGCGAGACTGCCCTCACACCTGAACATTGCTTTCTCCACAGCCTGCACAGCTATTATTCATTTCCTCCAACTATATCCACACCTTTGGAACATTAGGTTCCCAACCAAGGATAATTAATATAGTGCAACATTTGCTCACTTCATATTATTCTTGTATTTTGAGTCCTGTAAACGGGTTATTTATATACTTTCTAACCTAGTTCCAGTCTTGGGGGATTCGGGCACACTGTAACTTATTGAAATATATATATATTTAAAATGATTGCCTTTTGCTTTGAGAAGAGGGATTAAATTTGATCCTCTGTGGGCACGTGTTTTGAAGATTTCTGGTAACTTGGTAATAATGTACAATACCATGGTCAGTGGTGAAAAGCTGATGCTGCTATCCAACCGGTCATTTGTTTGAAAGTTCTGTCAATTGCAATGCACCGTTCTTACATTTTTCGTGTTCCAATGCCTCAATCCTGTTTTCCCTTAGGACACTTTACCTGTGCGAATCAGTCTCTCAACTAATTGCACTAGCAGTTTGTTTCCCTTTGAAACAAACATTTGTACTGAGTGCAGCTGAAAAGTGGTCTATTCATTCTCCTGTACATCAACGAGTTTAATATTGTAAAGATTTAAATCCTCAAAGTAAGCTGGACTTCTCATGACTGCTACTGAGCGAAGAGGTCAAAGTGACCACACAATGACATCATTAGGTTCGAATTTACACCTTCCCATATCCTGACGAATTCAGACTTTACCCTGTATTTATTACATCTGGCTGTCTTCATGTCCAAATTCCAAATTCAAATCCGATATGATCACAATTTACTCACTCACGAGTTTTACAACTAACGATACAATTTGCAGGTAATAAAGTGTTTTCTATTCTTTAGCAATGGGAATTACAGTGCACACACATTCGTAAATGGTTTTTTGGAGTTCAGACAGGATTAGAGTACTATGTATGGGAGATATTACAATACTCAGAGGACAAGCACTCGGGCGTTTTGAATGTTGCCAGCAGTTACATATGGAATTTCATTCACATCTTAATGTTTGGAGGAATCACGAATTGTCTAATCACTTTTTACAAAATGTCCAATTTTACCTGCCTCACTGAGCTCCAGGCGCGCCCAGGTTCCTTTATTCCACCTGAACTATAGAAGGCGAGTTTAACCTGCGTCTTGGAAACTCTGAGACAACAAGGTGCAGGGCTGGATGAACACAGCAGGCCAAGCAGCATCATAGC
>NC_063346.1:27082301-27103961 GCF_021869965.1 Rhincodon typus | reverse complement strand
ATGCTGCTTGGCCTGCTGTGTTCATCCAGCCCTGCACCTTGTTGTCTCGGATTCTCCAGCATCTGCAGTTTCTACTATCGCTTGGAAACTCTACCTGGATACAACCCATTTCCAGGTTCAGGTTGGGAATCTGTTTGCAGAATAAATTCACAATGCGGCAGAACCCATCTCGCTGTGACACTACTGCCGGTACATAAATACACCCGTATGTGCTTCATATTCCAATCCCTTCTCCCCACTTCAAAAATGTCCTAATGAACCGTGTGTTGCTTGCCTGACCATGTCGTAGCATTAAGCATTATAATGCTTAAATAATGACATATTCAGAAACCTGCGAAGACATTCTTCATAGCACTGTTACATTCATTGTTCGTAAATACAACAGTTATAGCATCAGACCGTTACCAATATGACGGCCGTTAATGACTCTTAATTAAGATACAAACGCAACAGATTCAGCTGAGCAGAGATAGTAGGAACTCCAAAATCTCCCCTACCGCATCCCAAAACCAGTCCAGCTCGTCCCTGCCTCCCTAACCTGTCCTTCCTCCCACCTATCCCCTCCTCCCACCTCAAGCCCCACCCCCATCTCCTACCTACTAGCCTCATCCCGGCCCCTTGACCTGTCCGTCCTCCCTGGACTGACCTATCCCCTTCCTAACTCCCCACCTACACTCACCTTTACTGGCTCCATCTCCGCCTCTTCGACCTGTTTGTTTCCTCTCCTCTATCCCTCTTCTATCCGCCTCCCACTCCCTATTTATTTCGGAACCCCCTTCCCCTCCCCCTTTTCTGATGAAGGGTCTAGGCCCGAAACGTCAGCCTCTCTGCTCCTATGATGCTGCTTGGCCTGCTGTGTTCATCCAGCCCTGCACCTTGTTGTCTCAGATTCAGCTGAGCATTTTACCACCAGGGAGTATCTGTTCCATCAAAATATTTTGCAGTTTAAAGGCCGTTTAGTGCGTTCGCTCCTGCTATTGCCTGCAATATTTTGGAAATGTTTGCATTTGTACAGCACCTTCTTCTCAGAACACCAAAATTTCGCTTCTGTTCTTTGAATAGTACAATTGAGTTTTGATAGGCCCTTCGTTTGACAATGCAGTGTCAACGTAGTTCATCTGGTTAAAGCCAGGAGTGAACCTAGCACTCGAAATTTCTGACCTGAAGGTGATATGCTACCAACTGAACTGGCTGACATTCTGGAGAAACTCAGCAGGAGAGAAAAACGGAGTTAATGTTTTAAGTCTGATGACTCATCTGTGGAACTTTATATTCTGTCATGTTTGAAGATGAAAATCCACAGTCCAAAATGCTTTATAGAACATTTGTCAGAGGATTAATAAACTGTACAATTATTGGGTTTTGTCCAAGCTTTTAATTCCATTCACATTACTAGATTGCTCCTGAGCTCAGTCCCTTCACCCCAGAAATGTAACAGATGGAATCTGACCAAGAACTAAGAGACAAACCTTAATAGAGATGGTTCAACTTGGTATTGGAACAGTAAATATATATATGACTAATCAGAAGGCTGGAGTTCATAAGTGTGTTGTTATCAAAAAAATCAGATTACACTTTCAACAGTCCAAAATTAGCAATTAGGGAAATGCAGTGAGTGTTAACCTTTTCCACTTGCATATTTTAGGAATTTTTAATCTTGAAGGAGTGAAAGGCCTGTTTCTATATTGTAACATTTTATGATGATTGGATTTTCTGTAGATTCCTTACCTCAAGCATCGCAAATTAATTGAAAAAAGGTAACATTTCTTTAATTTATTCCAGGTAACTAACTTTTCTGTGGATAGATGAAGAATGTCTGTATCCAGATGGATGAATGAGGAATTGCAAAAATTATAGGAGCAACCTTGGCTGATGCATTTTTTAAACATTTTGTCGGTTAATACTACCCAACTACACAGCAAAATACAATTCTGCAGAAATAATACTTTTGAGGTTTTAGAAGTAATGTTTCTCCCTGAAAATTGTGTCAGGAACAATTCACAGCACAGTTATAAAACATTTGACATAATCACTCCCTGATGCCAGGTTTGAGACTGTGAAGCTCATAACATACTTGTCACATTGGATAGTCCAAATTGAGAAGCTGGTTTTAGATTCAGGATATAGTAATTTAGTCCCTCAAGCCTGTTCTGCCATTCAAGGAGATCTTTGCTGATTTGTTATCTAGCTCCATGTGCAGCCCTTTGCCCCATATCCGTTTATACATTTGGTTAACAGAAATCTATCAGCCTCAGATTTAACAGAAATTATCAGTTGACACAGCATCAACCATCACTTTCAGGATTTCCAACCTTTTACGGTTCCAGGCATGTTGAATTGTTCTCCAACCTCACTCCTCAGGAACCTAGCTTTAGTTTTCAGACCAAGTCTTATAGTCCTAGATTCCTGAAACAGAGCAAACAGTGTCCATCTCCCTTATGAATTTCCCTTAATATCTTGAGAGTTGCAATCAAATCAACCACAATTTTTTAAATTCTAGGGTATTCAATCTAGCTTGTGTGATCTCTCCTCATGATTTAACCTTTGGAATCCCCATATTATTGTGGTGAATCTGTAAAGTAATCCCGCAATATATCCTTCCTAAGGAGTGGTGCCCAGAATGTTGAGATCAAAACAGGGTTTTACATAGTTTTAGCAAGACTTCTATCCCTTTGTATTCCAGTCCCCTTGATATCAAGTCCAGCATTTCATTGGCCTTTCATATTTCATTTTAACCTGACTATGGCTTTTTAATGATCCACATTCATAATCCACAAATCTATCTGGATTTAGTTTTTCATCTAAAAAGACTTGCATTTACATAGCACCTTTCACAATCTCAAAGCATTTTACTGTCAGTGATATACTAACGAAGTACAGACACTACTGTAATATAAGAAATGTGGCAGTCAATCTAAATACAGTAAGTTCCCACAGATAATAATGTGACAATAAACAATAACTTTTTTGTGATGTTGTTTGATATATATATATACATAAGATATGGCCAGGTCTCTGGAGATAACCTTCGAAATAGTGCCCAGGATCCAGGTGAGACAGGAGGGGAAGCATCAGTGTAACACTTTATCGAAAAGATGGCATCCCTGTTGTACATTACCGCTTGGGAGTATCAGCCTTGATCTTTGTATTTGGAACTTTTTAACTCTGAGGCAGGAATCCTCTCAACTGAGGCACGGCTGAAACTGTCACTATTTAAAATAAAGTACTCAGATCTAACCTTTACTGCTACTTCTTGATTCCAAGCAGCCTGTGCCAGGAATAGTTGGGTATGCACACTCCGTTTGCATTGTGTTTGCCGGCACATGGGCGCATTCTGTCACCATTCTTGCTAGAGTGCACGCCAGGACTAAAGTTCACACGCATTTCTTCTCGGTGCAGACCTGTTCCCTCGACTACCCCTGACAGCACTTCCCCAGGTACTCAATGACCCGCTCCACCAAAATTCCTCCAATCCCTATTTGGGATTTACATTTTCGGATATCCGATTGACATAGACGTTCTTTTCCCCAAACCTCACGGATTTATATCTCGCCCGGAAGCACATTAAAAGAGCTCGGAACACGGCTGAATTGATGCAATGCAAAGTCTCAAATTTTTTTGAAAATTGTGCTTTCCACACCTGCTTCAGTTAGGCTGGCCGCATAGAGAGAGGCTCAGCGAAATCTCAAATTATTCATTCATGTTTTACAGATGGTACAAAAGCAGTCAGGAATTTTTATTAAATGTTTGTCAGCAAAATAAAGCTCATTCAGATTTCCATTTTTTTGCGTCAGTTAAAATGTTATATACATTTTGTTCAATTATGATCTTTTGACGCCAATATAGAAGTTGCATTACTTTCAGCATTGCCAGTCTTGTGAATCATCTTACACTTTCCTTTGAATATATCTTAGAAGTTCCAGCCTAACGTCACAGGCAGTGCAAATATACATTTAAAACGCACCCTTGCAGACATTGAAATCCATTTAATACAATTTTCACCCTGTTAATCTCATTGTAACTTTAAGTATCTATTTTTACCGCTTACAATGTTGCTTATATGTGGCTTTCTATCCTATCATACATATTTTCCTAATCAACCTGTTCAGAGATGTTATTACACTCCTCTGCAACAGGTAGGACCTGAACCCAGGTCTCCTGGCTCATAGGCAGTGACATTACCATCACACCATAAGAGCTTTCCTCTATCCTATCATAGATATTTTCTAATCAACCTAGAGTCATAGAGTCCTACAGCACAGAAACAAACTCTTTGGCCCCAACTGCTCCATGCTGACCAAAATGTCATCCACGCGAACCCTGTTTCCCTGCACTTGGCCCATATCCTTCTAAACCTTTCCTATCCATGTATTTGTCCAAATGCCTTTTAAATGTTGTTAATGTACACGCCTCAATCACTTCCACAGGTAGCTCATTCCATAAGCATATCACCCTCTGTGTAAAACAGTTGCCCCTCAGGTTCCCATGTATTCTTTCCCCTCTTACCTTAAACTGATGTCCTCTAGTTCTTGATTCCCCAAACAGAGATGTCATTACACACTACTGGAGCAGATGGGACTCGAACCCAGGCCTCCTGGTTCAGGGGTAGGGACACTACCACTGTGCCACAAGATAGCCCTAAGGTGTATCCCATATTTTATTTTCAGAGATGCTATTACATATCTTCGGAGCAGGCAGGACTGGAACCCTGGTGTCTTGGTCCAAGGGTAGGGACACTACCACTGCAGCACAGAAGAATCCTAAGGTCTATGCTATACAAGCCATTAATAAATAGTGAATAGCTGTGGCCCATCACAAGTCACATCCTGTCACTTGGACTACCTGCACATTAAAAATTCTGAAAAAATCACGCAATTTCCAAAATTGGCCTACACGTTACATAGTTGATGAGCTTCATCACTTTTAAATTGCTATTTCATTTTTAGTAAGTTCATTTATGGAAGTGCAATGTATTAGTTTACAGAGAAATGAGTTATTGCTGATTGTGAGTCAGAGCAGCATACTAAATAGACAGGGATGTCAGGCCAAGGACAGGTAACTACTGATTCATTATAGTTAATAACTGATTACTTCGTCTCTATGTAACCTGTAGAAGCAATTACCCATTTAGTAAAAGTGAAAGGAAAAAAACTAAATAAAACCATTCATATAGTGTCACATCAAGTCCATAGTTCCACAAAATCAAAGTTGTTTAACTCATTCATGTCCATAAATTACTGAAACTTTAATAAAAACATAAGAATTTTATTTCATCTTAAAGCTTTCGTTCAAGTTTTTAATGTCAAGATAAATCTAATTCTGGTAGGAGAAAGTCTTATGGGCTGCCAGTTTGTACTTGGATTAAACATGGTACTTCAACAAGACAGAATTGTCTTGGTTCTGTTAAAAAAATCCATTGGTCAAGGCAATTGAATACTTATGAACATTTTTTTAGCTGCATGTATCTAACCACCCATCAGCTAACATCAAAATAGATAATGTTTTGGTCATAAAAAAGAACAGATTATGTTTAAAGTCCAATTAGACATCTTAGGTTTGAGGTCCTCCAGTAATCATGAAAGTAAAATGTGGAACATGAGCTATAAACAGAGAGACCTAGGGATAAAAGGTTGGTTCAATAGGCAAAATCACAAGACATGGATTTCAACTGACCCTCAGTCCAAATAAGTGTGAAATATAAACTGTATGAAATTTGCATTACCCTGTGTCAAAATATTTCATCTCTTACCTTTCCACACAGTCACAACCTCAGATTCAAGCAATCTTTATTGGTAATCTGTCTTGCAATACAAAGCTCTATACATAATAGTAACTTGTGCTAATCTTTTTGGAGAGTCAAAAATCTAAAGTGTATGGGAATCTGCATATACAATAAAGATATCCACAATGTATTGAATGCTAAAATGCAGGCTTAGTAAGCTAAAGGTAATGAGACAGGTTGGTTTAAAAATGAGAACTTCCTTATATCTCAATTAATTTTGAGGAAACATTTGTCATAACTGATACGTAAAGTCACTTCAGTAACAACTGATGTACACATAATTTTAATATACATAACTACACCCTACTTGAACACATGACAAGAATGACCCTGACTGAGTACAAGTTAGGATTTGAGCTGTTATTTCCAGTAACATACACTTCAGCTATTTTTTGCAAAACATTTATCTTAATTCATTTGCTAACAAATTAGATTCAACAGACAATCAGATGCAACAGATATCCTACACACTGCAATCAAATTGGTTGAAATTTGCTATAAGAGAGTTGTAAGCTAATGAGGGTTACAAAATGAACTGCTAATTGGAGCACTTCAGAAGTGGCTTACAAGTGGAGGCAATGCTGTAATAAAAATCACTACATATGAACTGGAGCAAATAGCTGCAGGGAGGTGAAAGTTTCAAAGTCATCCAATCATGTGTAATAATCAGACTCACTCGCATAAGTTTTAATAATACTAATTAATGGAGAAATAAATTTAATTTTACAAAGTAAATGAAGAAAAGTCTTTCAAATGGTGTTCAGACTTTATTTCCTTGAAAGAACAATGCTTGCTGCAGGCTGTTGGCAGTCCTTTCCCACTTTTTCCTGTAAAGCTTAGAGTTATACATGAGCTTGATATCCTCAGACACGTTCAACCCTGTCCCTAGTGCAAAAGTGACAAGCAGCTGCAATCAATTCCTCCTTGTAACATGGCTGAGATCAGGAAATTAATGCATTGGTTATTCACTTCATAGTACTAATCAGGATAAATCCAAGGCAACACTGTAATTGCTAAACAGAAAACCGGGTCTATAATTCCAAAACTATAAAACCCGCACAAGGTCAGAGACTGCAACATGAACTTCTTAGTAAGCCACAAGCAAAGTTTCTAAATTGGTACCCGCTCTACCCAAAAAATGCTCACCTTTGTCTCTTGGCGTCTTAACTCCTGAGCCAGGATCTTGGCACCTCCAGATTCAACTCCTCAATGCTCTCCAAGCTAACGTTCCATAAAGTTTAATTTATCTAAACCTCTGCCACCTGTATCCTCTACTACGCTAGATCCCATTCCCCATCACCTCTGTCTTCATGGTCTACACCAGCTTCCAGCCTCCCAGTACCTCAACTTTAAAATACTCCATCATTCACCTTAAACATCATCATGACCTTGCGCAGATTGAGGTTGACATTTCAGAGGGTACGTTCCTCTAATTTTACAGTTATCATGCATGTAAAATAGCAATGGCTATGTAACTTTGCTTACAGAACAATTGTACCATTCTTTCTTAGATTTTGAGAGTTCAGTACCAAGTGTTGCACTGGTCAAGATATCAATGATTCTGAGCTGGGCCCTGTTGAATGCACATCCCATTCTACATTGGAATTCCAGAACATTTCATGTATCCTGAATAATCATGAGTATGTGAAATGCCATCACTTGCTCAAGCTCCAATTTCAGAACTTGGGGAATAGCTGGAGTTACTGGAGAGTTGAGAATCTCCTCAAATGTGTGCTGCAGGACTCCATTACTGTGTAAGCTGCAGGTGGTGAAGGAATAGATGACTGAGGAAGACAAAGCGCAGAATCTCCCAAGAAGATGGCACTCGCAAATCAGTTTCCAGATTCCCTCCCAAAATAATCTGTTTCCAAAACTTACTTTGTTTTCGCATTTTTATTCAAAGAATTTTCATTACTTCCTTTAACCAAAAATAGAACCTTCCATTGTAAATATTTTGCACAGAACAACAATTGAGGTGGTACCTATACACATAAGAGAAGCATGTTAGCTGGTTCCACTCTGAACTTCACATTAACCATGCAGTATAGAAACAATCAGCCCAACTTGCATATATCACCATTTATGCTCCAAACATACTTCCACTAATTCCTCTCCAGCTACATCCATTTATTTCTTTCCTTGTTATTTGCATATAAAGATCACTTTTAAAGGCGTTATTGTTATTCGTCTCATCTATTCCTCTCGGGAGAGGCCATGAGAGTAGAAGTAATATATTAGCATGGATTGAGGATTGATTAACAGGCAGAAGACAGAGTGAACAGGAATAAATGGGCATTTTTGGGATAGCAGGTAATTAGTACCACAAGAATCAGTGGTTGAGCCCAAGCTATTTACAGGTAACTTAGAGAAGGGGACTGAGTGTAATATATCCATGTTTACTGTTAATATAAAGCTATGTGGGCAAGTAATTGTTTGGACAACAAACAAGTTGCAAGGTGATATAGCTTCGTTAAATGATTGGGCAGGAACATGGTAGAAGTCTGGAATTATTCACTTTAGTGAGAAGAATGAGAAGGCAGGATACTTTTTGAAAGATGCGAGATTTCTACCTGTTGGTGATCAGAGGTATCTAGATGTCCTTGTCCTTGAATCACAAAGTTAATATACTGTTATAACAAGCAATTGAGAACCACTTATGAAAGGGCGTTGGACAACAAGAAAAAGTAAGGATTGCTGCAATTATTATTTGCTTTTGCTGAAAGCAGATCTAGAGTACTGTATAAAGTTTGGATCTTTTTACCCTAGAAAAGATATATTTGCCTTAGAGTAGTTTAACAAAACTTCACTAGATTGATTCCTAAGATGCAAAAGCTGACATATGAGAGACAATTGAGCAGAATGAGTATATATATTCTCCAGGGTTTAGAAGATGGGAGATAATCTCCTAAGAATATTAACAATTGTGGCAGCATATATGGTGAAAGGATGTTTGGAAGATTTCCTTTGGATCGAGTGCCATTTAGAAATAATGAGGAAAAATTGTCATGAATTATTGGAATTCTCTGTACCAGAAGGTGATGTTCAGTAAATATGTGTATTAAAAACTAAGCTCCGTAGATTTTTGGGCACAATGGCATTAAGGACTTGGGGATCAGGCAAGAATGTATAGTTGGCATAGTATGGTCAAGGCTGAACTTCTAAATGCTATAGCTGGCTTGATGGCTCTAAATCCTTCACCTATTACTACACTTTAATCTCATTGGACCACTTATTTGATTCTCCCTAATTCCATGACAAACAGAAACATTAGTTTTGTTTCTGTCTGATCAAGATCTTTAACATTGTTTTCAAAGACATGAGGCTCTTGTGTATCTTCTAGAGCAGAGTTTGAGCCTGTTCCACCTTTTTGAATAGTTAAGCTCTGTTTCAGTATTATTCTCATAATTAAGTTTTCACACTCTTCAATATCTCTACCTTGTTTTAGTAATTTTGAGTCTGAGCTTTGCATAGCACTCTCAACGTGGATTGACCAAGGCTGTAAAATGCAAGATTAACATGACTCTTCTACTTTTCAATTCTATCCCCTCAAATTAATGACCCCACCTGTTGACTGATTTTAATAGTCTTTTAGTAGATGATTGTTTCATTAGAGATGTGTTAGTGTTTCTGGGTCTGTCAACTTGTAAACAATGAAAGTCGGAAAAGCTGAGCAAGATACAGCAAGTTTTTTTTAATGTTTCTCTTGATTCACCTACATCAACTACGGATTCTAGACTTCGTTATTTGTATGACCATTCAGCATGTTCTCACCCTCCAGCATGTACATAAGTACTTTCAATTATTGAACATATTTTCCATGATTAATATTCTTAATAGTATTTTCTGTTGTTGGATAAAATCAGAGTAAAGAACAACTGAAGTAGCAATTATATTTAAGTAAACTAAAATTCAACTCACTTGCTCTATGTTTTCTGTTCATTTTAAGTTGCTTTCTAAAGCCTACGATTTGGCAGAAAAATAAGAAATTTATAGCTCATGTCACCTTGTCAAAAGAATTACAGGATTGGAAACTAGTTGAACATGTAGACTACTGTGTAAAGTTTAGGTTTAGCACATCAGTTTGGCCCGGGAGAGCTGTCAATCAACACTTACCCACCAATGGATAGCAACTTCCGGAAAACAATCCACCAATGGTGTCGCAGCGCGGGACAGCAGGAGGACGGAAGTGATCAGGAAAAGAAAGATACCGAAACACAACCGGAGAAGGGAAGGAGCTTGGAGTGGCAGGGCTGTTACTTTTTAATGGACTGCAGTAATAGGCAGCTTGTTCATGAAAGCATTTTTGCAAAATAAAAAAAGTAAGTTCATTAATGCATTAAATATTCATGCAGACTCAGTAGTGAGTTAAATAGTTGACACAGCATGCGATTACTAGAATTGCAGAAAATTATCGGGGCTCGTAATTCAAACCACAGGAGTAGGACCAATAACAGTAGAGTGAATTAATGCTTGTTATTCCCGTTGTTGTATCTGTGCCAGTGTTAATACTATTTGTAATTAAAGCTAAAGTATGATTTAATGTAGATGTGAACCAGTTAGAAAGTGGGTGTCAGCTTAGGCTTTGCTTATTTGCTCTCCCATGAATGTGACAGTGCTGTTTGTGTAACGTGCAGAATGTCCAGTATTGCCTCCGGGTATCTATCCTGTTCTACTGATGTGACTCAGAAGAAGACACTCCCACAATTGTTGGGTGAGTTTGCATTGCTTCATAACCCACATAGCTCTTTTATTTTAATACTTAGGATGAAATGGACATTATTTTTAAACATTGCCTCTTCGTGGATCACGTCAATTTAGTTAAATCCGTTTAGGATCTAAAGTAGAATGTACTGATCAGCTGATAATTAGTATAACATTGTGTTTGACAACATACAAAATAAGCTAAGAATCTTCCAAAAAAGTGTATGCAGTTGAGTAAATCACTGGTTGTATGTCATATAGTCTAAGAAGTGTAAGATATCACGCAACAAGGGGAAAAAAATCAGTTAGATGCTTTTGGAACAGGTAAAATTTAGCAGAAAGGGATATGGGTCTGACATGGGATTTATCGGTTTAAAATGTCATCTTTCTTTGAGGTAGTGGTACACAAAGCACACAGCCTAATTACATCTTTGGATCTGCCATCTTCAAGTGTGAAGCTTTCTTGCGAAAGCTGTACAGTACTTTGGCCAGAAAATACCTTGCGTCAGTGTTTAGTTTTGGTTACTAAGCAATAATGGAAACTTTTAAACTAAAATATATAAACAGAATAGATTAGAGAAGGAGCTCAGTATAGAGTGGATAAACTAGGACTCCTACATCAAAAAGAAACAATTTAAAGTGTAGCCTGTTTAAAACTGAGATGAAGAGGATTTTCTTCTCTTGGAAAGGAATGAAGTTATGGAAATCTTTTCTGCAGAGTGCTGTAGAGGCTAGGTCATTAAGTCATTCAAAGCTGAGATAGATATTTAATCACCAAGGGGATCAAGTGTTTTTGAGAAAAAGACAGGAAAATGGAGTTGAGGATTATCAGATTGGCCATGACCCAATTGAATGGCAGAACAGGCTCAATGGGCCAATTGGCCTATTTTTGCTTCCACACTTTTTTAAGGCATTGTGGTCTAACTGTAATTAGACTGTACAGGCCATCCCTGAGTTGTGAGCAGGTTCGCAAGTGCAACACGATGCCGGACAATACAAAGGAGCTATTCATAAATATAGGAGATGCTTGTATGTTGGGTGTTTAAAATTACACCCCTTTATGTGATTGCATTCATAAGTTAGAAGTCATAAATTGGACCCCCCCCTCGCTGCACAGTAGATATTGGAGGTACAAAGGAGCTAAATCTAAAACATTTGTTCAAGATATGCTACAATATAGATGTGAAAGGAAATTTTAGACAGATATCAGCAACAATATTTTTGCAGAATGAGCAATAACACTTGGAATGGTTTTCCTGTTGAAATTATAGTGTTGGGAACAGCAGTCGCTTCCATAGGAATCTTCAAGGTTGGATGAGCGAAGTTGGTTAAGAGCCTTCAATTTCGATTTGTCTTGTGATTTGTCCTTCATTTTTCAATTAGTCAGAGGCAGAATTGAGCTTAGCAAATCATAAAAATTAAAGCAGAAAAATATCCATTTTGCCTATTATTGTTGTACGACCAAAGAGAGTTATCTGGCCTAATCCCACTATAGTCTGCAGTGCTTCATGGTCACATCCAAATGTTTTTTAAATGTGCTGAAGATTTCTGTTTCGAACACCCTTTCCAAGCACAGAGTTCCAGACCCCCATGATTTCTGAGTGAAAAATAAACTCTCCACACTGTGCTGTAATTCTTCTGTCACTGGTTTTAAATCTATATCTGGTATTGACCTCTCTGTTAATGGAAATAGGTCTTTCCTAACTGAACTTTCACATCCAGTGAAGCTGTTGAAATTTAGTTCATAACTAAATTTATAGTGGTGTAGTTATTTGGTTAGGCAAATTCAGAATGTGGAAATGCCTGCCTTGAAATTGCATGCTGGGTGATGCCAAAGTTTTTAGTGCAGAAATATACATAACTTAATAAAAATTCTTCATTTATAATGGTGAAATATGTTGAGTCATGTTACAAGGATTTTGTCAATTTGATCTCTATGTGGACAAAACATTACATCACACTCTTTAAAACCATAACCTAAACTGCGAATACCAATGTACAAATAACTTTTTTACCTAAGACAACAGTTGAAATAAATTGCGTGAAGTTTGGAAGTTCAGTACTGATCATGTAAACAATCAGAAATTGATAACTGCATATGATTATTTTCTAACTTCTGTCTTTTGACAAGCCATTTTTTTCGTGGTTGTATATATAGTTTCTAGAAGTATCTGAATAGGATTGGTTTGTGGAATAGTTATCTGAATAATGAGGGGATGGGTCCAAATATGGCCATTACCCTTGGATTGTTCGAGAATGAAGGGAACAGAGGAAAATTAATTATGGTGTAATTTCGTTTTGTTCAGTTTTTTTTGATTGCTTTAGATATCATTATTTTCATTTGTTGATGTATAGCAATTAAGCAAATTCACAATAACTTTAATTTCTTCAGGTACAAGACTGCAAAGACGGAGACAGAGATGCCCTTCAGAACCTCAACTGAAAGAGACTGTGATTCAGTTTCTGAGGCACCATCAGAACCTTGGTGACCTACTGCTAGAGGTAATAGAGTTGGTAAATCCTAACTCAGCTCTTATCTGCAGGAATGTGAGCAATTTTAGTTCTTCACATGGGAAAAGTCAATTTCTTGCAACAAGAGCAGAGATTTTAGTTATAAATAACAAACTTTTTTTTTCTAGGTAAATGGATCAATGAGTAAATGTTTATCTCGTTATGGTAAAGTTAATCCTGAGCATCAAATTGCCAATTCTGCTGGTAAAGGCGCTTTTGTAGGTATGTTTATTACACAATTGCTTCTGGAATTTTGCCATTATAAGTTTGTATTTGTAATTTCAGTCAACATTTTTCCATTGACTGGTTTCATTCTTTCATGAAACCAGTCAATAGGTTGTACAGACAGCCATTGGTTGGCAAATACTGGTCAAATGCTCATAAAATTTTTTACAGAAAATACCGCCTGATATCTACTTGAATTATGCTGATTTGAAGTTTTTCATGAAGTTTACTAAACTGTAAATACACGTAGTACAGACAAATAATGCTGAGATTGTTGGAATTCACATCCCAGATTAATACACAAGGAAGAAGTCGGTACTAACAATTTAAGGACACTAAATCATGCCATAGAAATTCTAAACCATAATGTGACTGTTAGCCAAATGCTTCCCACTGCAATTAAACTATGAATCCTGCAGTGTGGAATGCTGACCTGTCATTGTATGACACTGTTTTGAATAGCTCAGCTTAGACCAAAAATAAGCTGGGGGGAAACCTAGCGAAGAATCTCATCTTGAGCCAGAATTTAAAACTAGGCCTCCCTGTCCAGCATGTTATGTATTAATTGTTTTTCCCACTTGTTTGCAGCACATGTTAATTGAGCCATAGTTCAGATGTACTGTGCATGTAATAATAAAAATAGTCATAGTTAGAAAACCACACCGGAGTGAGGAAAAATAAATTGCCTAAGTAAGAGTGAGAAAACTTAAAATTAAAACTTTAGTCCATTTATATTCTAGTGTTAGAATGATGGATTCTGTTTTATGTTATATAGTGTTATTTGATATACATGAAATTTCAGCGAAAAAGTGTGACGACTCCAGTCAGCTAGTTGTATTTAATGCCCAGTACTGAATGAAGCAGGAATTAAACCCAATATGTTCATTGGTGCACTTTGTCACTGAGCATTTACCTTCAGTTCATGTTGATGACATCCTTGCATGATCCAGCTTAAATGTGAGTCTTGATTTGTGGGCAAGTGATGGACCCTTAGTTGCCCTTTGAAATAGTTGAACAAGTCAGTCTATTGTAACCAAGAGGGCAGCTCATCACCACCTTTTCAAAGATAATTTGGGATGGATAACAAATGCTGTTGTTACCAGTAAGAGACACTCCATTTATTATTTTTTAATTTTGCAACAATTTTTCCAATGCAATTAACCAAACCAGAATGTTTCTTTCCCAGCCTCTGTTCTACAAGAGCAGGCTTTGCAGATGGACCTGCCTGTTGGACTTTTGGCTGCCAGGGCATCCATGGAGAAAATTCAACAGATTATGCAACAGGGGACTATGCCTAAACGCGCTGTTGTATTGGATTCTGGTCAACGTGTAGGTGAATTTCTTTAGATCAGATCTATAGAATGTACAAATTGGGGGACGACATTTATAGCAGAAGTGAAAAAATATTCTGAACTATGGGCAGTTGCCAAGTGGTGGCAAGAATTTGCCGTACTGTGAAACAGTACAGCATGGGAACAGGTCCTTCGGCCCACCATGTCTGTGCTGACAATGTTGCCATTCCAAACTAATCCCGTCTGCCTGTACATGCTCCATATCCCTGTGTTCCCTGCCTGTCCATACTCCTGTCTAAATGCCACTTAACTATTCCTGCTTCTACCATCTTGTTATTTATATGCCTCAGTTTGATGGGGTGGTTGGCATCACATCCGGTTCTGTTTTTCAGTGGTTTGTATATCGTTTGTATAGTGTTTGTTGGTAGAGTTCTAGTTGGAATGGCCAAGCCTCTAGGAGTTTCTTGTTTGGCTTGTGCGATTATGGATGTGTTGGCCCAGTTGAATTTGTGTCCTTCTTTGACGGTGTGTATTGAGACCAGTGAGAATTGGTCGTGTCTCTTGGTAGCTAGTTGGTGTTCATGTATCCTTATTGTCAGTTTTCTTCCAGTTTGGCCTATGTAATGTTTATCACAGTCCTTGCATGGTATTTTGTATATTATGATAGATTTATTGGATGTGGGTATGGGGTCCTTTATCTTTGTCAGTAGCCGTCGCAGGGTGGTTGTTTGTTTGTGAGCTACTCTGATACCTAGGGGTCTGAGTAGTCTTGTGGTCTCGTCTCTGATATGTCCCTGATGTACAGTAGGGTGACTTACTTGGCTTAACTCCTACCTTCCTCTCAATCACTGCACATGCTGACCTACTGCTTTGATTCCCACCTGCCAACCACAGACACTCCTGAGTGGCACAAGCAAATCTCTCTGTAATATCACAGAATCTGTGGAACAAGATTCAGGAGGAAGTGATATGAAATATTTAAGTTTCTGTTGAAAATAGTAAGAAAGGAAGAATGTTTAGATTCTTGCCTTTTTGGTTAAGGTGAGTTTGGGTGCTGTTCCATTGCTTAAATTCCCGACTCACATTGTCCTCTGTCTTGAGAACACATGTTGTAATTGCAAAAAGCTAGATGGGATAAATGGCATTGTTAATTAGCACAGCTTTTTCAAGTCAGTGTCCTGATTTTGACTCCAACTCTGGGGGAATGGAAGTGTTTCAAAAACATGCTTGTCATTTGTTCTATGTTTAGTGAGTTTAAGCAGTCACAGGTTTTGTTTACTTCCTCAATATAAAACTGCATTGATTTGGTAATATTTGGAAAGCTTGATCAAGAAGGGACAGGCTGACTGCTGCAGGATATGGAAATAAAACATTGGTATAAGTGGGAACTATGGCATTACTTTTGATTTGGAGTAGAAGGAACATAACTTTGCAACTGCATTTGAGTTGATTATCTAAAATAGACAAGTGCTTTATTTCTCCACGCTAATGTCTCTTGTCTTGAGTACAGAAATACATCAAAATATTTAATGGGAGCTTGGTCTGTGTGTGTGAGTAAAGTATGCAATCATTTTTACTAGTTTCGAATATTAACTCTGGAATATTTGGAATGGTGACAATCAAGACAATTTTTATGGATAAAATGGAACACTCATCAGAATGGAAAAAGAAACAGGTTTTGTTTTCAGTTGAAGAAGAAAATAATCTAGATACTGATAATTATCCATAAAACAAAGTAAAGTAGGCATTCTGTAATGGGATAAAAAGGGGAGAATGCTACGTTTTTGGTTCTTTTATATATTATTATTCACCAACACTGACTTCATATTGCAGCGAATGCTTGCCTGTTTACTGCAGAGTATGCAAGAACTGTTGTCCTCCAACATGCTTAGCCGACTGCAATTCATTGAAGAGATTTGGAAGGCAAAGGTGAGTAAAATATTGAATTGAGCGTAATTTCAATTAAAGCTGTATCTCTATTGGAGGCACATGTCAGTGGTGAACCTGAAATAAATTCATGAGACTGCAAGAGAAACAATCTAAGTTCTTTAAAAAATTTCAAATTTGGCAAATTGAATTTAATCCAGCCTACATTCCACTGTTGTATTCCTGACAGTGACCACTTGGCAGCCTAGAAATTTATAACATATTTCAAGCAGCATTTTATATTTCTAATTTGTAAATTATTCACTGAGTGTAGCGTTATGATTTCTGAAAGGATGGGTAACGCATTAGTGCAAAAGACAGGGCTAAAGCATTTGCAACAGTTTTCAGCCAGAAGTGCCAAGTAGTTGATCCATTTCAGCCTCCTGCAGAGGTCCCTAGCATCACAGGTACCAGTTGTCAGCCAAATTGATTTACTCTATGTGAAGGTTGGAAGTGCTGGATGCTGCAAAGGTTTTGAGCCCTGACAACATTCTGGCTATATTACTGAACGCTTGAGCTCCAGAAATTGCCATTCCCCTAACCACGCTGTTTCAGTTACAACACTGGTGTCTACCCGACAATGTGGGGTAAATGCTCAGATATGTCCTATAGACAAAAAGCAGGACAAATCCAACCTGGCCAATTACCTCCCTATCAATCATTTCTTGATTATTAGGAAAGTGACATTAATAGTGCTATCAGGCAGCACCTGCTCAGCAATAAGCTGCTCAGTGACACCCAGTTTGGGTTCTGCCAGGGCCACTCAGCTCCTGACCACATGACAGCTTAGTTCAAACATGGACAAAAGGGCTGAATTCCACAAGTTCAGAGTTCCACAGACTCGGGGCTTGTACCTCTGGAATGGAAAGTTGTTAAAGTCACTCTATTGTTTAAGAAGGGTGACAGAGGGAAACCAGGGAATTACAGACCAGTTAGCCTGACACCTGTGGTGGGTTCAAAACAGTGGATGTCTAATGAGATGTGGGGCTTCAAGTGCAAAGCTCTTTAAAATACCATGAACAGGTGCAGAAAATAGACAGTGTAATGGAATACTTGCTATCAGAAATAAAGGGCTGGAGTACAAGGATGCAGACATCATGCTGCAGTTATATAAAACCCTGGTTAACCTGCTATAGGAAGGATGTTGTGAAACTTGAAAGGGTTCAAAAGAGACTTACAAGGATGTTGCCAGGGTTGGAGAGTTTGATCTATATTGAGAGGCTGAATAGACTTGGGCTATTTTCCCTGGAGCGTCGGAGGCTGAGGGGTGACTTTATAGAGGTTTATAAAATCATGAGGGGGTTGGATAGGGTAAATAGACAAGGTCTTTTCCCTGGGTTTGGGGGAGTCCAAAACTAGAGGGTTTAGGTTTAGGGTGAGAGGGAAAAGATTTAAAAGGGATCTAAGGGGCAACTTTTTCATGCAGAGGGTGGTACGAGTATGGAATGAGCTGCCAGAGGAAGTGGTGGAGGCTAGTACAATTACAACATTTAAAAGGCATCTTTCTGAATAAGAAGGGTTTAGAGGGATATGGGCCAAATGCTAGTAAATGGGATGAGATTTATTAAGGACATCTGGTTGGCGTGGACGAGTTGGACTGAAGGATCTGTTGCCATGCTGTAAAGCTCTATGACTCCACTTAGAGTACAATGAGCAGATCTGGGCACCACATCTTGGGAAGAATGTTTTGGCCCTGAAGGGAGTTCAGTGCAGGTTTACAAGGGTGATACCTGGACTTCTGGGGTTATATCATAAGAGAGATTAGACAAATTAGGCCTGTGTTCTCCAAAATTTAGAAGGATAAGGGGTAGTTGGGGTCTTCAGGATAATAACAGGGAAAGTCAGGGTAGACAAAGATAAACTATTTCCACTAGGTGAAGATTCTAGAACCAGGAATTATAGTCTGAGAGTTAGTCAGGCCATTCAGCAGAGTTGTTAGGAAGCATTTCTACATGTAAAACATAGGAGGTTTGGAAATCCCTTCCTCAAATGATGGCCGATGCTAATTCAGTTGTTAAATTTAAATCCAAGAGAGACAAATTTTTATTGAGGAAGGTATCAAGGGATATGGCCTGAGGCAGGGTATATGGAGTTAGGTCACAGATTAGCCATTATGGATTGGTGGAACAGGCTCGAGAGGCTGAATGGCCTACTCCTTTGCCTATGATCTCGTATTCCCAGATAAGGTGAGAGTGACAGTCCTTGACATCAAGGCCACATCGATCAAGTATGGCATCAAGGAGCCCGAGCAAAACTGGAATCAATGGGAATCGGGGGCAAACTCTCTGGTTGGAATCATAACGTGGCACATAGGAAGGTGGTTGTGGTTGTTGGAGGTCAGTCATCTCAACTCCAAGACATCTCTGCAGGAGTTCCTCAGAGTAATGTCATAGGCCCAACCATCTTCAGCTGCTTCATCAATGACCTTCCCCCCCATCATAAGGTCAGAAATGGGGTGTTTGTCGATGATGACACAACGTTCAGCACCATTCCTGACTCCTCAGATACTGAAGCAGTCCATGTTCAAATGCAACAAGATTTGGACAAGTGGCAAGTAACATCGTGCCACACAAATGCCAGGCAATGACCGTCTCCAACAAGAGACAATCTAACCATTGCCCCTTGATATTCCATGGTTTTACCATCACTGAATCTCCCACTATCAACATCAAGAGGGGTCCCATTGACCAGAAACTCAACTGGACTTGCCATAAAAATACAGTAGCTACAAGAATAGGTCAGAGGCTGGGAATATTTGACAAGTAATACACTTCCTTACTTCCTATAAACTGTCCACCATTGACAAGGCATAAATCAGGAGTAATGAATACTCCCCACTTGCCTGGATGAGTGCAGCTCCAACAATGCTTAAGAAGCTTGACACCATTGAACAAAGCAGCTCACTTAATTGGCACCACACTGAGCAAGTATCCACTCCCTCCACCACCGACACTCAGTAGCAGCAGTATATACTATCTACAAAATTCACTACAGAAATTCACCAAAGATCCTCAGATAGCACTTTCCAAACCTATGACCACTTCCTTCAAGAAGGACAGGGGCAACACATACATGGGAGCACCACTACCTATGGGTTCTCTTCCAAGCCACTCACCATCCTGACTTGGAAATTCATCACTGTTCCTTCAGTGTCGCTGGCCAAGATCCTGGAATCCCATCCCTATGTGCATTGTGAATCAAGCTATAGCATGTTAAGTGCAGAGGTTCAAGAAGGCAGCTCACTACCACTTTATCAAGGTCAACATGGGACAGGCATATCCTGGCCAGCCAGCAACACACATGTCTCAAGAGTTGAATATATATATTTTAAAATGTTGCTTTTGTGTGATTTTACTTTAATGTCAAAGAATTTTATATAATGTAGGCTTGTCAAATTTCTGAAATACTCTTTTAAAAACGAGGGATTCTGCGGTTCACCTAAAACATTACAATTTTTTAGACTGAAAGATATTTATAGCATGTTCCTTGCCTGCTGAATTCATTCTATATTCAAACTTTTCAAAAGGTGTCCCTGGGAGAAAAATCTGCAGACTAGCAATATTTATGTGACTGAGAATCATAATTCCGGAGATAGATAGCTGGTGATAGCACAAGCTGCAAAACCAACAACTGTAGCAATGAACAGCTGGAATAAATATCTCTATGATTTAAATACGATATAATTATGCAATATTTTTGTGCCTGGTTAGCATGAGATGAGGTGCTGTTGAGCTGATCAGTCATGTGACTTTTTTTTAGCAGTTTTGTATTTATGCCTCACTATATGCTAGTCAACACTTTTAACTAACCTGTTCAGTCATGTTATGACAGATCTCTGGGGTAGGTGGGACTTGAATCCAGATCTCCTGGCTCAGAGGTTGGAACTCTATCACTGTACCACAAGAGCTTCTCTTCCTTCATGTTGTAACTTGATGTTAATTTTAAAAAATGGACT
Source organism: Rhincodon typus (assembly GCF_021869965.1). Classification (NCBI taxonomy): domain Eukaryota; kingdom Metazoa; phylum Chordata; class Chondrichthyes; order Orectolobiformes; family Rhincodontidae; genus Rhincodon; species Rhincodon typus. The sequence goes on along the minus strand of NC_063346.1, from coordinate 27,083,569 downwards.
AAACTTAATGTGTCCTACCAATTGTAATATATTACCTATTGTACTGGTACATTCCAATTATGAGATCCATGTTAATTATCCACTCCACGTTAATTTGCTTAAAAAAAAGTTAGATTTTCAAAATTTTACTGCTTGTGCTAATTTGTCAGCGGGTATAATTCTATTCAATGTAGAGCATTCCTTTACCTTGTCTTCAATGTATTATTTATTTCCTGATACTGATTTATGCTGTAGTTGATGGTCTACCTAGTATTGTATACATGCTATGTTCTCATAGGGCCTGTATTCCCATGGCTGTTGCTGATAGGGATATTATCATTTTTCTTTGACGTAGGAATTACCCACTTTGGAAATTGTTTGGCGTTTGCACAAGGAAGGCATTGTGAGCCTTGAAGAACTGTTGGCAAGGTACGTCCATGACAGAAATAAGCAGAATTCTGTATTCTATTATCAATGATTGGTAGTGTGGTGGCAACTTTGCTAAGTGTCTGGTTGCCTTGTGAAGTCATGTAGACAGTTTTCAGTTGGGGCTGCAGAAATAACTTGAATTGCCAGACAGAGTGGAGCAAAGAACACGAGTGTAATGGATGATTGTGCTATTCCAAATATCTCCCTTTGTATCTGATATTTCCTTCTTACTTATCTGAATTCAAAGTACTCAGAGCAACTATATTTTATACTGGCTGCTGATATAACTTTGTTGGTAGTTGTTCTATTCTACAATCCTAATACTTTATTAATATCGGTATGGTAGTTGATAAATTGTTTTTATTGCCATTCAGCTTTATAAAATTAAGTTTTATAATAACATAATTTGCAATATTTTTGCCTGCATATTGGTTATAAAATATAAAACTTTGACACACTAGAGGATTTATCACCTCTTTTATAACATGTTATGACTTCTTCATACATGGCTTGAAAAAAAGTGCTCATAGAGATAATAAGGTGTAGAGCTGGATGAACACAGCAGGCCAAGCAGCATCGGAGGAGCAGGAAATCTGACGTTTCGGGTCTAGACCCTTCTTCAGAAACGGCGGAGGGGAAGGGGATTCTGAAATAAATAGGGAGAGAGGGGGAGGCGGATAGAAGAGGGATAAAGGAGAAGATAGGTGGAGAGGAGACAGACAGGTCAAAGAGGCGGGGTTGGAGCAGTAAAGGTGAGGGTAGGTGGGGAGTTAGGGAGGGCATAGGTCAGTCCAGGGAGGACAGACGGGTCAAGGGGGTGGGATGAGGCTGGTAGGTAGGAGATGGGGGTGGGGCTTGAG
>NC_063346.1:27039671-27081901 GCF_021869965.1 Rhincodon typus | reverse complement strand
CATTCGCCCTGGACTGACCTATGCCCTCCCTAATTCCCCACCTACACTCACCTTTATTGGCTCCAACCCCGCCTCTTTGACCTGTCTGTCTCCTCTCCACCTATCTTCTCCTTTATCCATCTTCTATCCGCCTCCCCCTCTCTCCCTATTTATTTCAGAATCCCCTTCCCCTCCAGCATTTCTGAAGAAGGGTCTAGACCCGAAACGTCAGCTTTCCTGCTCCTCCGATGCTGCTTGGCCTGCTGTGTTCGTACAGCTCTACACCTTGTTATCTCAGATTCTCCAGCATCTGCAGTTCCTACTATCGCTGATAGTGATAAATCTTTTTTCGGAAAGTTGCATTAAGTAAACCTTGCTACAGGTTGATGCTAACGTTGTACATCCCAAACCCATAATTTGTTTCCTGTATAGTGAAAATGCATCTCTGTTCTGGGAGGCCACAAGTTTCAAATTTCAGATTGCACCAATTTTTAAAATCTGTACAGGAAAGGTACAGGCATTTGATTGAAATAGGAATTGTTGGAAAGTGCAGGGCTCTTGCCTCTATTCACATAGATGATCTCTGCAGTATTTTTTTTCTACTGGTACATTTAGGTTCAAATACAACTTTAACCATTTAAGCTAAAAATCGTGGTTCCTCCTTTCAATGATAAATATCTTTTATTTTGTTTTGAACTGTCTAATTTTCTTGTTTCCCTGCTCCCTACTCCCAACTCCCACCTCTTTATCAGTATTCGTATTCAAGTTTTATTTTGTGTAATTGCTGTGGTTTTGTCTGAATTCACACTAAAGTGACCCAGTATGTCCCTGACTCTCAGCAGCAGTTTTATCGCGTTATACAATGACAGTACCATGATTGAGAAGTTGCAGGAGACAGGTCTGGAGCAATGAAAAACAAATGCAGCTATGCCTGAAATTGGGAAATTGGTTGGACAGAGATTTAGACAACAAGGCACTGTCATGAAAGTTACTAGGAAGCGTAAACTTTATAAACTGATGTTTCAAACCAGACTTGTAAGCTTGCAGTAGGAGAAGCTGCCTTGATTTTCTGCTCTGTCAACAGTAACCCAGATGTCTCTGCGGTGGTTTGCTGGCTCTTCAATGATCTGTGCCTCCTTTGTTTGGGAACTGAAGATGAACACCAACATGAAGAAGTACAGAGGCAGATACTATTAGGTAAAAAGAGTGATTTTGAAATATGAAAACACACAGTATAATACAAAACCCTCAACCTGGGGCCTTGTACAAAATCTTTGTATCCCTTTTAGCTCCAGGAGAGGTCCCAGAGGAGTGGGTGATAGCCAACATTGTTCCTTTATTTAAGAAGGGCAACTGGGATAACCCAGGAAATTACAAGCCAGTAAGCCAATCATTAGTGGTAAGGAAATTATTGGAAAAGATTCTTAGGGATAGGATTTACTCACATTTGGAAAAATATAGCCTTATTAGCAATAGGCAGCATTGCTTTGTGGGTGGGGGAGTAGTGTCTCTCAAACTGGATTGAGTTTTTTTTTGAGGAAGTGACAAAGATGATTGAGGTCGGACGTCTCGTTGTTAGCAAGGCCTTTGACAAAGTCCCTAATGGCAGGTTGATGCAAAAGGTGAAGCCACATGGGATCCATGGTGAGCTGGTTAAGATGGATACAGAACTGGCTTGGTCATAGAAGACAGAGTAGAGGTGGAAAGGTATTTTTCTGACTGGAGACCTATGACCAGTGGTGTTCTGTAGGGATCAGTGCTGGGACCCCTGTTGTTTGTAATATATACATATAAATGATATGGAGGAGAATAAAGGTGGCCTGATTAGTAAGTTTGTGGATGACACCAGGTGTGGGAGAAGCTGCGGATAGTGGGAAGGATTACCCGAGGATACAGCAGGAGGCTGGAGACTTGGACAGAGAAATGGTAGGTGGAGTTTAATCCAGACAAATGCAAGTTGATGCATTTTAGAAGATCTAATGCAAGAGGGAAGTATGCAGTAAATGGCAGAGCCCTTAGATGCATCAACATGCAGAGGGATGTAGGTGTTCAGGTCCAGCGTTCTCTTAAAGTGGCAACACAAGTGGATAAGGTAGTCAAGAAGATATATGGCATGCCTTCGGGGCATAAGAGTGTAAAAATTGGCAAGTCGTGTTGCAGCTGTATAGAACTTTAGTTGGGCCACATTTTGAATATTGTGTACAGTTCTAGTCACCACACTACAAGCAAGATGTGGAGGCTTTGGAAAGGGTACAGAAGCAGTTTGCCAGGCTGATGCCTGGTTTGGAGGATATCAGCTATGAGGAGAGATTGGATGAACTTGGTTTGTTTTCACGTAAATGTTAAAGGATGAGGGGCGACCTGGTAGAGGTTTACAAAATTTTGATATACATGGATAGAAAGGATACCCTTATTCTCAGGGCAGAAATGTCAATTACTAGGTTAAAGGGGGTAAATTTAAAGGAGATGTGGGAGGTAAGCTCTTTTACGCAGAGGGTGGTAAGTGCCTGGAATGTGCTGCCAGAGGAGGTGGTGGAGGCGGATACTGTAACAGTGTTTAAGAGGCATCTTGACAGACACATGAATAGGCAGGGAATAGAAGGGTATGGACTGCATAGAGGCAAAAGGTGTTTAGTTTAGAAAGGAATCCTGTGTCGGCACAGTTATGTTGGGTTGATGGGTCTGTTCCTGTGCTGTACTGTTCTTATTCTAATTTAGAACAAAGTCAAAAAGTAGTTCTAAATTGTAAAATGGAGCCGGTCAACTGAATTACCATAAGCTAAAATAAACCAAAGAACTGCGGATGCTGGAGATCTGAAACAAACAAAAACAGAAATTGCTGGAGAAATTCAGCAGGACTGGTAGCATTTGTGGAGACAAAACAGTTAAAGTTTCAAGTCCTGTGGCCCTCCTTTAGAACTGAAGAGCAGAATTGTTCTGAAGAACGGTTACAGGACTCAAAATGTTAACTGTGTTTTCCCTGCATGGTTGCTGCCAGAGCTGCTGAGTTTCACCAGCAATTTCTGTTTTTTGTTTGTTACCCAAAGGCGTATGCCTTCTTGCAATCTTCTTGATTTCTGCTGCCCCACCCCCACCAAACACCCAATTCCTCTTGCAATCTCCTTCTCCCTCCCACTTCTCCGTCTCCCACCCAACTGACAGAGGCCACCCTGGACCTGCCAAATGGATCCAGCAAAATATGGTCCCTTCCCAGGCTTGGCAAAAGATGGCCAGTAGCCAGTAAATTGCACCCCCTTGTGATTCCCTCAGTGATTAATGTTAAACAAATATTACACTAGAACTTTGGAAGTTGTGCTGTGCCGAAAACTTGGGAATAAGTTCCCAATAGCAAGATAAGTGAAGCCACAAGTAAATGTTTACGTACTTTGTCGACTGCAGTTTTTCAGAAATACCTTGGCCATTGACCCAGTAATGTTGGTTGGCTAATAAATTAATTTAACGGAAACTATTCTCTTCTCCTTGTCTCATGAGTTTGCTAATTATGGGCTGGCTTCTTGACTAGACACCTTCACCCATCGTCAGAAAAGATCTCATGACAGATGAACCCAGAAATTTCATTGGTGCTGGTTAGTGTGTCCAGGTGATTGAGGGGTGTAGTATGATACTAACTGTCATCATTAATTTTAGATTGTTGGATCCTGTTGCTATTTTTATATAATAATGCATCTTAATGTGTTTTTCAAATAAGATTCATGAATGCAATGAATAGAACTGATAATTATAGTAATGTGAATAACAATAAACATGACGAATTCTCAGCAGGTCTGCACGGTTCAAACATGTTTTCCTATTATGGGCATCGGACTCCAGCACTTTCTGCTTTTTTATTTCTGTTCTGCAACATTTTTTCTTCATAGAGATTGTGTATTTTTTTCATTGCGGGTTTCTCCATTGTGGTCAATAAACATTGTTTTGTCTTTTCAGATATTGTGACTGTCTTGGTAAGAAATGGATTTCAAAAACTGAATCTTGTGGAATCAAACCCTAAAGTGCAGCACTTAATGCAGGTGAGGATGATTCATTTGCTATCTCTTTATCTAGACCCAGAGTTACTAACAGAGTTCTGCAATGTTTTTGAAATTGCAACTTTGTAAATATAGACTATACTCATTAGGAGAATGAATTTTACCTCCATTCAGTAGATGTGCAGAGTACCCCTGTTAACATGGAATTAGCTCTGTATTCTTCCAGTACCAGTACCAATACCTTCCAGTTAACCATTGGAACAGGAGTAGCCCATTCAGCCCCTGAGCCTGTTCAACCCATTCAGTTAGATCGTGGCCGATCTGTGGCCTAACTCCATACACCTGCCTTTGGCCCATACCCCTTAGTACCTAATCTTAATGAAAATTTATCTATCTCAGATTTAAAATTAACAACTGATATAGTACCCGCTGCCATTTGTGGAAGAGAGTTCCAAGCCCTTTATGTGTAGAAGTGCTTCCTGAATCTTTTTTAAATACACACATTCAAAAGAGTGTGTAGTTAAATTTTGTCTTGCCATTCGCCTTTAGGTGAGTAAATTATAATTTCCGTAGAGGTCAAAACTTGTAAAGAGAAATTCAGACTTCTAGTTAACATCTGTAAGAATTTCATATTTGAAAAATTTCTGCCATAAAAGCACAGTGTTGGCTAAACAGTATTTTCTTTAGTAGGTGCCTTAGAATTTAATCTATGGAAATAAAAGGTCCTTTTTAGTTAAAAATTGTCCTGTTCATGGAATTGCAGTTTTTATCACAACAGTTCACAATTACTCACCGTTTTAATGGTCGCTTCCTCCTTTCTTTCCCAGTCGGGTAACCTCTGATTCTGAATTACCTCTCACTGTGGGCATAACATTTAAGCATTCTTCAAGCTGGGCAGGTCTTTATGCTTCCTTTAGCTACTTTGAACTTGGTCCTCAATCTGTGTGTGAGCTCCCACTTGCATTCCTCGAATAAAACAGTCGCAATTTTCAATGCTTAAACTTTCAGGCATGTTTGGCTGTACCACTTGCAGACCAGACAAGGCAAACTGTAACATTAGGACAACCAGCAGATCAGATCTAAACTCTGCAGTCTTGCCTAATCCCATTGTGAAAAGTGGTGGACAGTTAAACAACTCCCATGAGGAGGGGGCTGCACAAATAGGGCTCTTGGGGTCCAGTTTTAGTGTCTACACCTCTGGGCCAGAAGATCCAGGTTCAAGTCCCACCTGGCCTGGAGATGTGTTGTAACACGTCCAAACAGGTTTATTAAAGTAACAAGAGCTGAGGTCCTGAGTGGAGGCCCCTCTGTGCAGGGATCCTACCTCTTTCCACCCGGGGTGGAGGATGCTGCGTGCCACAGTCCCGTAAAATTACACCGTTATGGTGATTCATGAGCTCCAAGACAGCTCTTCATTCTGTTGTGTTATGGAATCTGTGGTACATGTATCTATGTTGCTTGTGAGAGGTTGCACCCTCTTCTTCTTTATTTAGAAAACCTTGTGTTATCTCCTCTGTTGCGCTTCAGCCCATTCAGTTCATCTTGGTGCAGAGAGGACAAGCAGGTGGTGGACCTCCTCGTGGAGTTGTCTCTGGGTCTTGCTAAAGTAGCTATCACTGGGACAGGCAGCGGGCTGCAAAGGTGGGTAATAATTCTCAAGTGCCTGCCTCTTTTCCGTGGTTCTGTCTGTACCTGGATGCCCTTGGAGAGAGAACATAATGTCCACTTGTGTCATTGACGTTTGAGATAAATGGGCACTGTGGAGGCTGGTTGTATAATTTCCCCAACTATATTTTGATTTAGTCTCCCTTGATTTTTACCCCTTTATGTTTTCCTCTTTATTTTTGCTTTGTTTTGGTTCTTGTTACTTTCCCTGGTGGGCATGTTTGTTATTTGTTAATTGGCTGATTTATTAAATTGGATATTAATTTTAATTTAAAGTGCAGTGTTCTTCCCCCGTTGGGTATTGGCTTCTGGAGAAGGAAAGGATCCAGAAGTGTCAGGTGGAAACCGATATTCATGTTAAATAATGCATTTACAATAAACCCTAGAAATCTCTGAAAGTCTTTGCTGTCTAATTCTGCATGAGGATATTGTGGAACAAGCTACTGTATAATTTATCCAGTGTTCTGAACATCAAAGGTGAAGAGTGTATCAATGTATGAAATACTCTGTAATGCCCTTTTCTTCCCTTTTTGAAGCTGTGCAGTAGACAATTTAAATCACATGTTATGTTCACCTGTAAGAGTGATATTGCAGAAGGGCAAACAGAAGGGCTGATTCAATCATTTTCTCCCCAAAATTCACATGTTCCATGTTCCATGTTCTGAGTAACACTACCATTACATTTGTTCAGTTTAAATTAAACTTAAGAGTTGTTTACAAGTTGGAATGAAGACCCAGCAATTTAGGACTGAGATGAGGGTATACCTTCTCTTGAAGAATTGTGAGTCTTCAGAATTCTGTAGCACAGGATGCTGCAGATCCTTAGACATTGTGGCCCAGGTATTTTAAAAGTGAAATAGTCTTTACAGCAGTACAGACTAGAGCTGTGCATTGGGACTAAGAGAAAATGTTGATGCAGTTGATTCTAAGGGACTGCCTGAAAAATTAAACAATTCAATGGGCAATCTTCCTCTGGATTCTTCTAAGAAAGCTCCTTGAAGTCAGAAAACAGAGGGTTCAATTTTACTTGGACTTAATAGTTACCCAGGCAAAGTTAGTGAATTGAAAAGCTACAGTAACTCCTGAGTAACTGTTAAACTGATTCCCTATTTACTGACCCCGTCGGATCCCCACCCATTCTGGGAACTGGCGCACACAACTATAGAAAAGTTATGGCATAGAAACGGGCTACTCCCCTTTGGTTTGAATAAGCTAGTTGCCCATTCAGATCCTGTTTTCCATACTCTTGTAGGTTACTGCTCTTCAAGTGCAGATCCAGGTTCCGTGTAAACAAGTTAAGAGTTTCTGCCTTGACCAACGAGCTGGGCAGTGAATTCCAGACACCCACCACCCTCTGTGTGAAAAGGCCTTTCCTCATATCGCCTTTAACTCTTTCACCAATTACCATAAATGTTCTTTAAAAACTGATTCATTTGATGTAGATGTCGCTGATTGGACATGCCAGCATTTATTGCCCCTCCCTAGTTGCCTTTAAGGTGATGGTGAGCTGCTACTCTGAACCGCTTCAGTCCATGAGCTGTGGGTAGACCCACAATGCTGTTAGGGAGGGAGCTCCAGGATTTTGACCCAGTGACACAGAGGGAAGAGCAATATTTTTCTAGTCAGAACAGTCAGTGGCTTGGAGGGGAACTTGGAGGCGATGATGTTCCCACGTATCTGCTGCTCTTGTCCTTCTTGATGGTAGTGGCCGTGGGTTTGGAAGGTGCTGTCTGAGAGCCTTGGCAAATATCTGCAGCACCCATTGCAGATAATACGTACCACTGTTGCAGAGGGAGTGAATATTTGTGAATGTGATACCAATTCCCTTGTCCTGGATGGTGTCAAGCTTCTTGACTGTTGTTGGAGTTGCACCTATCCAGGCAAGAAGGGAGTATTTCATCACATTCCTGACCTGTGCCTTATAAATGGTGGACAGGCTTTTGGGAACCGGGAGATGAGCTACACACTGCAAGATTCCTAACCTCTGACCTGCCTCGTAGCCCTTAATTCCCCTTGTAATTGACCTGTCCTCTATGAGAAATCCTGTCCCTCACTATTTCATACACCTCAATTAAGCCTCATCTGTAATAAGGAAATTAACTGTGGTCTATTCAATATTTCCTCATAATTGCAATTATCAAACCCTGGAAACTGTCATAAATTTCAGCTGTCGTCTTTCCAGAACAATATACTCTTCCTGTAAAGTGGTGACTGGAACTGTGTACACTACTCCAGCTGTGCCTATCTGTGTTTTGTTTAGCTCCAGTATTACATACGTCCTTTTGTATTCAGTATCACATCTATCAAAGGAATCATTGCATATGTCTTCTTTACGCCTATCTACCTGTCTTGCCAACTTCCAGGACCTATGGACATGCATTCCAAAATCTCTCCTCTCCCCTACTTGTACTCTCCTTTGCATTTCCTTGCTTCATTTGCCTTCCTTTAATGCATAAGCTTCTCTGGATTGAATTGCATTTGCCATTTTTCTGCCCATTCAACCAAACCATTGATACCATTGCAGCAATCAACAGCCATCCCCTTCACTATCAAATTCACGGCCAATTTTTGTGTTGTCTGCAAACCTCCCCATCATGTCTCTCATATTTAAGTTTAAATCATTGAAGTATACCACTAACTGCAAGGAGCCTCACACTCAGCTCTGTGATACACCACTGGAAACTTTTCAAAGAATAGTTAATCCTACCTGTCAATATTGATTCTAGTAAATTGGCCCACCATTGAGGTCAGATTGTCTGGCCATTTATTATTTAGCCTATCTCTCACACTTGGCATAATGCTAAAACATTCGCAGGCCCCAAATCATCTGGTAACTCATTTGTGTCTGACCCTGTCAGACATGCTACCGTCACCACATTTCCCCCTCCCTTTTCATAGTAGATATTTTAAGTGTTAATTTCAGAAATAAATTATTTTCGTACACTTGAAATAGTGCACCAATCTTGATTAATCCTTCACTTCCCTGTATCGGGATGACTGAAGAAAAATATCCTATTTACTTTTTTTTGCACTGAAACTTATTAATGGCCAGGATAAACATCATGATAAGAAAAATGTCTTCTGTAGGAAAACTGCAAATCTTTGGAAAAAATTGCATTTTCAAATTGTACTGCTTTACTGAATCGTCTTACTTTTCTCCTCACAAACAGGTCTGTTTCACAGTGTTGGGCAAAATGATTCCATGTAAGTAAAGTTCATTCTCTATAGGCAAGTATTGTGATTTTGAGAGATGGCAATTACATGACTGCATAATGTTTGATGTAAATAATGTTGTCTCTTTTAATGATTTATTGAGCTAGGTTGTTTGTTTGAAAATTATAATGAAAGAAAGATAAATATGGAACAGGCTAGTCATGCCAAAATTAAGCAATTAGAATGGACAATTTGTCCTATGAGAAAAGGTTGGACAGACTAGGCTTGTTTCTGCTGGAGTATTTAGAAGGGTAAGAAATGACTTGATTGAAATATATAAGGTTCTGAAATGTCTTAACAGGGTGCATATGAAAAAGATGTTGTCATGTAGAAGCTTCTGAAACTAGGAATTACTTTGAAAAGAAGAAGTTGCCCATTTAATACACAGTTTTGAGCTTTTTATTTCAGAGTTATGAGTTCTTGGAACTGTCTTTCTCAAAATATGGTGGATGTAGAACCTTTAAATATTTGTGAGGTAAAGGGAGAAAAATTCTTGATATAGAAGACTCCCTACAGTGTGGAAACAGGCCATTCAACCCCTCAAATCCACTCTAACCCTCCCACGCAGACCCATCCCATCCCTGTAACTCTGAGTTTCCCATGGCTTCCACCTAGACTGCACAACGCTGGACACTACGGCCAATTTAACATGGCCAATCTACCTAGCCTGCACATCTTTGGACTGTGGGAGGAAACTGCAGCACCTGGAGTAAATCCATGCAGACACTGGGAGAATGTCCAAACTCCTCACAGACAGTCGCCCAAGGGTGGAATCGAACCCAGGTCCCTGGTGCTGTGAGGCAGCAGTGCTAACCACTGAGCCATCGTGCTGCCCATTCCTCATAAGCAAGTGGATGAAAGGTCATCAGGATCATTCATGAATGTAGACTCATCTGATCAATTATTGAATAGTGGAGCAGGCGAGAAGGATGTGTGACCTGCTGCTGTTCCTACTTCATATGTTTGTATGTTGTTACTATGAAAGTGTGATTCTGTCTCCTTATCAGGATGCCTTTTCTTTCCTCAAGGGTTACTGGACAATGTTCGGAATGAAGGGGAAAAGGAAGACTCGGCTGGACAGAAAACAACTGTATTCTGGTACGTGGAAATGGCTACAAGTTCTCTAATTTGTTCTTGACTTAGTGCTGGAAGAAATTAACTTGAAGCTGTGACTTGGTGTTTCTAAGTTAAAATTTCCTTCCTGGTTTTGCTCTTTTCCAACTTTGTTGGCTTTGCCTCAGCTAAGTGAACATACAGTAGAGATTGAAAAGTTAACTTTCCTCATCTAGATAGCAAACAAGGCTACAAAAAATGTCTGAGCTAAAGTGGACGATATGACTTGTTGAATCCACTGGTCTAGAGATTCATGTCCATTTTCTCACCTGTTCCTCCTATCAATTGATGCTGCGAGACATCAAAAATCAATGTCATCCTCAAATATATTCAATGATGGAGCATTCACAACTATCTGGGGTTGTTTCTTAATCCTTTGGCTGAAGAAGTTTCCCCTCATCCAAGTCCTAAGTGATCATTGATCTTGTTACAGTGTCCCTTTGTCTAGATTTCCAGGCAGAAGAAGCAAGCTGTTTTTTTTTTCAAAAAATAACTTCTATGGTATGCAAGTGTCTCTGGCATTTGTTGCCAATTCCTGAGTTGCCCTTGAACTGATTAATTGCCCTCGAAAATGGCTGAGAGAGCCACAAGTCAATCCCATTGCTATGGATCTGGTGTCACATGTAGGCCGGGCCAGATAAGAACAACAGATTTTCTTCCCTAAAGCACATTAGTGAACAGGATGGGGTTTTACAACAATCAACGGTGTTGGCTGCTATTAGATTAGCTTTTAGTTCCAGATCTTTATTAAAATCAAATCCAACCATGGCAGATTGTGAAATTCAAACCCATGTCCCAGAAACATTAATCTGAGTTCCGAGTCATTAGTCCAGTGACATTACAACCCGACTACTGCCTCCCCCAACATCTACCCTGTCAAGCCCTTCATAATCTTGAATGTTTCAATGAGATCACCTCTCAATCCTCTAAACTCCAAGGAATGTAACCCTAATTAGGTCAGCTTCCTATTATGGGAAAAGTTTATAACTGTTAGAGTACAAAGTTTATAGTATTGTTATGTTTTAGCACTGTCTCTTTAAGGCAAAACAGAGGGACATGGGGAACATGAAATGGAATAGATGCTGCAGGGAAAATGTGTATAGAATGGAAGGGACATGATGGCTGGTGGAAATAAAATCAAATGTTGCTGAAAGATCTCAGCAGGTCTGGCAGCATCTGTGGAGAGAAATCAGAGTTAACATTTTAGGTCTAGTGACACTTCTTCAGAAGGATCCAGCAATTTCTGTTTTTGTTTCACGTTTCCAGCATCCGTAGTTCTTTCGGTTTTTTTGAGGGCTAGAGGGGTGTTTTTGGCTCCTTGAGTTTCTTCCATTAATCTTCTGCATTGTGCCATGGCATAGATGCAGACTTTGTGACCTGTCTGCATCTGCATTAGCAAAAGGACATGTAAAATTTGCGATTATGTTAAGATTTGGATTGGTTTATCTTGTTTTGCAGTTTTTGAATAACTTATTTGATTGCCCGTTAAAGAGCAGGCATACATCTGTCAATGTTGCCGTAGTCCTACCAGACCAAAGGTCTGCTCTCTCATTAGAGAGACATTACTGGTGATGGTTTAACCTGAAGGTCACCGTGCCTCAGGAGAGGCTGAGAAGAAGGGTCCTTCATGGTAACCTCAGCTGGTGTGGCAATTGAACCCATGCTGTTGGCATTGCCCTGCATCACAAACCAGCCATCCGGCCAACAAAATGGTACACACTCCTACATGATCATTAGTTGGGTAGTTTGATTTGAAAGGAATATTTTCTTGTGTTTAACTTTTGTATGTGATTTAAACGTGAAGTCATGCCTACTGGAATAACAATCATTCAATATTGAATTATCAGTTCATTCACTATCCTTGCTGATTAAGGATGAGGGTGTAGTGTCTAGAATTGAGAGAAGTGTAGGTCATTGTAGATAAAGATGTTCATTCCATATTTTGTATTGGATTGAATGCATAGATTACTTGAAATTATTTGGGAAACTTCAATTATATAGCAGGAGTCAATATTTGAAATTGGCCTAAAGTAGAACTTAAAATAAGCACTGAGGTTGTTGGAGACCTGTAGCAAACAAAAACAGAAATTGCTAGAGAAACCAATCAGGTCCGGCAGCATCTGTGGAAAGGTCACGGAACTCGAAATGTTAGTTTTCTCTGCACAGATGCTGCCAGACTGCTGGTCTTGCAATTAATTTCCATAGGACAACTTTTTGGTAATGAACTTTGAAGTCAATGTGCTTATGGCTAATATCTCATTTATTAATAATTTTTATTGATCCTGTTCTTGTTTTCACAGGCTGGATATGTTTGATGTGACATTGTTCCATGGTGCCATTTCTCTGGATTCACTAAAACAGTTCTTCTACCACACACTGACACAGGTTCTGACCTACAATCCTGTGCTTGAAGGTAACAATAAGTAACATCAACATATCGGACAACATTGTCTTTTAAGGTCACTCAAATTATATCTTTGTACATCAAGACCTCAGACTGATTTTGACTGCCATTCTTTATGCATTTCAAAAGATGTTATTTTAATTTTCCTTTTGCAAGTGATGAAAGACAGTTTGGATTACTTTAGAATTATTCTTTCTTTCTTCTATCATGCTTGAATCTTTAGTCAGTTGCACAGCAACATCTCCAATCATAAAATGAATAATGTTCTTTGGAAGGTGGCATATTATATTCAATAATCGAGAAAGAAGTAGTTTTGTATCATTGGCTGCCTCCTGCAATACTGTAGAAATGACTCTTTTCATTGGAGCAATTTTAAAATTGCATATCTGGAATTTCTGGCTAGAATGGCCACATTACTGGTATTTCAACACTCAGCTGAAGTCACCTCTTTACAGCAGAAGACCAAGTAGGAGTGTTCAATCACAAGTGCGTCAACGTCAAATATCCACATTATTACAGCATGTTTAAGAGGTCGTAAAAAAAAATTCTCCTCTCCACTCCAGAGAGAAACAATAACTTGCAATTATATTACACATAATTCAGCAAAATCTGAGATTTTGATGGAGGCTTGAAAAATTAGTTAACCAGTGCGTGGATCTTTTTGGAAGATAAATACACGTCAGTAAAGATCCAGCGGAAACTGTGTGACTTGGTTACTGCGACATCAGGTGCCTATTGATCAGTTTTTGTAAGGTTTGGCTGCTTCATATTGCTACCGTCACTATCTGGAACAAAGATAGTTTAAATTGCACAAACTATATCATCTTAAATTGTACTCAGATAGGCTGCTATTTATTGTTGAGGGGGTGTAATGTAGCTAAAGACTAAATTAAAGATGTAATTTCTCCCTTGCAACCACTGTTTATTAGCCTGATAGCCACATGACTACCTTTATTTGATTGCAAAAGTATACTTGATTCATAAAAATATCTTTATGTACTACACAGATACTAAAGCGGTCGTATACAATCTTTGTTTGTAAAGAATAAACATTGAAATTTGATATTCCCTGCAGTCGCAAAACCAAAGGTGTTACCTACTCATGCAGAGCACTATTTGCATAGATTTTGAGGCACCGAGAGGGTCTAATAACTGAATGCACCCTCATTGTACTTTGGCAGAAAGATCTTAAACGGTAGTCTTTCCCCACTGCGCCTTGGTGACAGCTGCCCCAAGCTTTAGTGTGTCCCTCAGCACATATCCTGGAGACCTTGGAATGTACTAGTCTGCAACACTCAGTTGAAGTCACCTCTTTACAGTAGAAGACCAACAAGCTTTGGGCAGACCAAAGAGTGCCTTTCTTCCAGGCACAGCCATTGTTTGTCTCGGTGCGCATCCTGGGAACAGCATGTAGAGTCCTGTGCCATGGAGTTGCTTGGGTTGAACCTCAACAAAAGCCACTGCATCTCTCCAGATTTTCTTTATATAGGCATGTTCCAGAAGCAGACGTGTGACGGTCACTTTTCCAGTGCAGACGCTTCCAGGGCGAGGCACAGAGACCAGGCATACATGAAGGATCTGACAGTCAGTGCCTTTCTCAGCAACGTCTTGTGCTTGTTGGAAAGTTCTGACAATGAGGCATTCTGCCAAATGACTTTGACAGTCTGCTGAGGGAACCACGGACAGGATAACCATTTGACTACCAAGCAATCACGTTGCAGTATTGTCATATAGAACTGTAGGCTCAAGGCTGAATCTCTGGTCTCTGCTGAGTTATCATTTCAATATGATGGTGATTTTGGCTGCACCAGAGTTGGGCTGAGGGTGGAAAAACGTCAGCCAACAATTCTCTAGGCTGCCTGTTTGTAATGCTGTTGGGTAACTTCATTTGTAAGATATCCCGGTGTGAAACCCACATGTGGGAGCAAAGTCCACTGTGACGTTACCCAATGGGTCAGTAGCCCAGTACCACTCTTTGTTTAGCTAATGGATGAAGAATGTCAGTCTGGCTGAGAGATCCAGAGGGAACCACCAGCAACTGTCTACTTTGTACCAAAGCCAGAATAATCACCTACAAAGGGAAGGAAAGCCAATTAAAAAGAGTGCACATTAAACTATGGAGAGTAGCTGTCTCTGCTGTACTCAATCTGGGGATGTGATCTTGAATGTCTGATCATCCCAAATGGTTAGCTGGTTAAGGGTGTTAATTAACTATTTCTCTGGTGGTTTTTCTGTGAACAGCAAAAACAGTAAATATGCCTTCAGCCATTTCCAGGATTCATATTTCAAGTACCAAAAAGATTGGTTATAAATAAAAATTCAGTCAACAGGGATGTTTTATAATATATATATAACTTCAGCATTTTATTTTCTTCCTTTCACAGCATCTGATGCAATCCGCAGGCAGGGAGAATGGTGCTTTGCTAAAACTAAGCCACTTTTAGTAACCTTGTACAGAAAGGTAATTGACTTTTAATCAATATAACTGTATTTCTATAAACTGCACTGAGCTCAAATTCATGAACCAAAGTATACTTCAGTTGTGATGCATTCCTTTGTTCTTACATGAAGAAAACTTTAAGAATATACTCTAGTGCATGTTGTGATAGGATCTCAAATCTATGCTCACTGACTTCTTCATAATTGTGACTCCTCAGCTGAGTAACTTCAGTTCAGTGAAACACGTTTCTTATTTTGTTCTTTCTCAGAATAAAAGGTTGAACATGTTTTTCACTAAATCAAAATCGCTCAATTAAAGTGCTTTTTCTTTCTTGACAGTTCAACTCTGGGACTTGGGGCTTGCCTTGCACCTTTGAGCTGTTACCCTTCTACAAAATATGCTGACTTTATCAAGTTTCAATATGTAATCAATGTTTATAGACAAAGATACCTCAGCTGTTTGTACAGTTAAACCATTCGTTTAGTTTGCATAGACATTGCATTCCAAGTCTGACATGAAGTAATCTTAAAACTGCGATACAAAACTAATGAGCACTTTCCGGTCTATAAAATTTACTGACGTGACATTTGAATTCTGAATGACCCCATTTATAATTGTTTTGTAAATTCAATTCTAGTAGAGGTACCTTCTTGGTTCAGTGGTGCCAGTTGCTCCTCCCTGAAGGGTGGAGGATCCACTGTCAAGTTGGAGAAGACTTACTGCTCACATGGTAACAACACTATTAGAACACCGAGTCTACTCCTGTGTGACCTTAACTGGATAGTCATGTGTGTTGTACATGATACCACACACCTCTGATTCTTTTGAATGGGAACTGTGAATACATTTGGTAACACAAGGCCAGATAGAAATTTATCATATTTGCAAATAAATCAGCATGACTTAACTTTGTGAAATAATACAAAACAGTGCATGGGGTGAGGTTTGAAAGTGTTTAAGTGAAGGTATATTTATGAATTTAAATTAAATATTAAGGCCACAGAACAATGCAGCATTAAACCAAGGGGATGAAAAAGTATAATGGTGATAATGCATCAGTGAATAAGGTCAAACCATGTAAAGATGATAAAATTTAAAAGATGCCTTAGCTGAATGCATCAAACATTTGTGGTAAGATAGGCAAATTATTCATACCAATAGGCATAATTGTATTAAATCTAAATACCATACCAGAAATGTTGTTGCTTGGTGGCCAAAGTTAGGAACTAAGGGCATTAACTAAATCTCTGTCTCAACCAAATTAACTTGATATGAAGGTATTTCCCTCTGAGGAGTAATTAAATAGATTAGGCCTAAATTCGTTAGAATTTTCATGAATCATCGGAGTTCTGTACCCCAGAAGGTTGTGGATGCTCAGTTGTTGAGTATATTCAAGGCAGAGAGAGATTTTGGGGAACTAAGTCAATTAAAGCATATGTTGATGGAGCATGAATTGAGCTAGAAGATTAACCACGAACATATTGCATTGTGGGACAGGCTTCAATAGCTAATACAAAATAAGCTGTCCTCTTAAATCCTAGCCTCCTGTCCCTGGGGAAAGCTTGCCTCATTTTTTTTCAAAGAAGATAACCAAAATGTTTGCCTTTTCTCTCCTCAATTCACAGCCAGAGGTGATTTGCCCAACAAGCAGACCAGGAACCACCTAACATACTGTTTAAGAGAGGTTTAATGATTAATGCGACAACTAACAATATGTTTACTTTTACAGACTGTGAGCAGTTTTGAGGCTTATTATCTTATTACCTCAATTACTTTACCTCTTATGCCATTTTAAACAAAATGGTGTGAATAGATTTTGCTGAAATGTTCTAAATTCTTTCACTTCTTTTAAAAAGCAACAATTTCCAACTTTGCGAGTTTTTAGACCTTATGATCTTACTTGCAGCTTCAACTTACTTGCAGAATAGAATATTAAACAATACATGATGCAGTGATATCCAATTTGGATTTTCTGTGGCATCATTTATAATTTGTAATAAATAGGTTAGAGAACGTAAGATTGGCCCCATGTCTACAACAAGAATAATGTGCTTGGGCTTGCAAATTTCAGTTGCCTTTGCAAAAGGGGACCTTAACAACAATGTTACAGTAAAATGTGCCTAAAAGAGGATGCATTCTCAAATTGCATTTTTTTTTGTTATTCACTTGCAGGATATGGGGGTCACTGGCTAGAGAAGCATTTACTGCTCTTGAGAAGGTGGTGGTGAGCAGCTTTTGTGAACCGCTGCAGTCCATGTGCTGTAGGTAGACCCACAATGCTTTTAGGAAGGGTCTTCTGGGATTTTGATCCAACGATAGTGAAGAAATGGTGATAAAATTCCAAGTCAGGATGGTGTATGATGTGGAGGGGAGCTTGCAGGCTGTGGTGTCCCCACATAACTGCTACCCTTTTCCCTAGGTGAAAGTGATTGTAGGTTTAGAAGATGCGCTACCTAAGGATCTGAGGTGGATTTCTGCAGGAGAGTTCTGTAATTGTGAGCTGTATTGATCCTAAACTTAAAACAAATTATGCCATTAATAATAATGATTGGTTAGTAGCCAAAATGGATGTGAACTTGTTCATTTTTGGTTGTTCTGTAGGCCTGACCCACCAAGCCCATTTCAGATTTTTTTTCTCAAAGGTGCTAATTTTAGAAAACATTGTAGTGAGCTGTATCTTTGTCCTGCAGTGATGGTTCTACTTCAGTAGATTCTGTGTTTTTAAGAAAAGAGAAAGGAAGAATGATTTATTACCGCAGTTTTCAAAAAGTTGTTAAATTTTGAAGCAAACTGATCATCTCCATTTGACATTATAGGTTGAGAGACTATTTGTCTTGGCTGAAATAATGATGTCATTCTCTTAATCTTTTCCCTGTCTTTTGCATACTTTCACATTACTTCTTTCCAGTGAATTTTGTTTTCTTTTCAGATGTATGCTTACTAATGCACAAAACTGTTGTAGCTAGTTCAGTACTGTATCTTTTAATCCTCCAAGGCTTCTGAAATTTGGCGCATTCTCAGCAGTCAGCACATTAACTCTGTTTAAAAATGCAGCTGTAATCAGTTTATGATAGCTGAAGCTTCTCTATTTTTAAAATGTTGTAATATATTATCCATCTCATTTCTTTTCCTTATACCACCAGGCCATATCCCCTTCAATTCCAGTGAAATGAACTCTTGCAAAATTGACATTTTCCTTAACCTTTAAAACTAAGATTTAAACTTTTCATTAATCATGTTTTCTCATTTTGCAGCTATTTGTACTGTTTAGTGCAGAGGAGCTGATCACACATTTTCAACAAGTTTTGGAATCCCATGAGGTTAACTGGCAATATGTACTGTCCTCTGCTTCAACACTGTTGGTCTGCCAACCAGAGAGCCAAAACTATCTGAAAGGTATGAAATTAACCTGGACAAGAGTCTGGTGATGTGAATCAATTTGAAACATTTTAAAATATTGCATCATACCAATATATCTCTCCTGTCTTGCTTATGATTAGTCTGAGTTGTATTTCTTGTAACAGGCCAAGAGGTTTGAGGCAAAAATGACCAGCAAACATTCATTTGGTGTATTGATTTTGAAGTTACAGCATATAAACTAGAGAGGAAGCAAGAACAGCAATCAGTCCATTACAGTGATAGCCATTTTGCTTTAATTGCACTGGACATTAGCGTTACTAACCTGACAATATTAAATGATAAATTGTAGCATTGCACACATTGAGTCATATAATGTAGTTACTCTCGATGTTGTTAATGTCTTTGTGTTCCTTCTTCTCTTTGATTCTTACCACTTTCTATCATCTGCTTCCCACCCACCCTTAACACTTCATGTTCCTTCTTTATTTATAAGGGTGAGCACTGACCTTTTCTCATTGTTAAATGGTGGTAACTAGTCAGCTTCAAAATTTACCTACTTTTTGAAAACTGCAGTAATAAATTACTCTTCCTCTTTCTCTCTCTCTTTCTCACTGTCACTTTTTCCATTCTCCCTCAGCATAATTCACCATGTGAACATTAATGAAACATAGAACAAAAGCCACAAAGGAAGTGTAATCACAGCGTCACCACCACTGTTTTTATCCATACAATTAAATGTGTTATTTTTCAAAATCATTTGGAAGAAATCAACTGAGTCAATGTCGTAGGAAGAATATGAAAATATTCCATCAATACAGTAATTGCTGAACTTATTTAGACAGGGCAATCCAACATCATCTCATACAAATACAGCTCTGGCAAAAGATATTGAATCTAAGTTTAGGCTTTTGGGAACAATAGAGCCATGTATAAACTTCAAAAAAGGCATTAAAAACCACAAGATAATTCAATGGATAAAGTTAGGAATTATGTAACAAACTGGGCATTTTAACCTTTAAACTAAATTTGTAAACCCTTATTTAAATTACTCCAAAAAAGATCAAAAAGCATTCTGGCTAGTTGATTGTTCAAACTCAGTGCATTTAATTCTCGATACAAAGCAACAACCATTATGTAAAACAAATAAATTAAACTCTGCTTTTGAATGAGATCTTTAATTTGAGGCCCTGTCTTCGACATGAGGTAAAAGATTCTATTGCACTATTTTGGAGAGGAGCCGATGAGCTTTCCTGATGTTCTGCCTGATAATTATGCTCTGATCAACATCACAAAAAATCATCTTTTCATTATATGACCTTGCTGTTGGTGGGAGCTAGCTGTGTACAAATTACATGCTGCATTTCCCTACATTGAGGCCTTGACTGTAATTTATAAGTATTTCATTTGCTGTAAAATGCTTTAGAACATCCTGAGGTTGTGAAATTAACTTTGTCAGTGCAGGCCTTTCTTGTTTCTTCCCTATATTTATTTCAACTATTCTTATCTTATGCCTTGCATTTCTACAGAGTTCCTTATTTCTTACTCTGTTCTGAGTAAAGAGGCTGCTTTTGTGTGGAGAGACCGATGAAATTACTGTTTGGATGTCAATAGTTGAGATCCTGTTGACACTGTACCTCTAATTCCCAGGAAGAAGACAGAAGGATGCGTTTGAGTGATAGCTAAAAGACTTGAATGTCCTCCAGGAGCAAGAAAGCAGTAGCTTATTCCCTTTGAATTATTAATTTCACCAGGTCAGATTTTCTCATCTTTTCAGAGCTACTGACTAAGCTGCTGATAAATTCGTTTGAGAATTATGAATTGGAGAGTATAATCACTGCGTTCCTGCTTGCACGTCAGGCTGCACTAGAGGGACCAGCTGTTTTCATCAGCTATGCTGAATGGTTCAAGGTAAGATGAGACATTTGAACAAAAGTAGCGCTCCAGAATTTAATTTGTCTTTAGTGAGGTCCTCCTTGCTTCTCCATGGAGAGCATGGCAATCCTGACTATTGTACTGATTTGAAATATTGCAAAATAAGTGCTGGAAATATCATCTGATTAATTCAGGCCAGGAACATTTACTGATGTTCTTTGACAGAATCACATTTTAGCATCTTCGAAGTTGTTCAAAATAGCTGAATTACAAATAGTTCTAAACGTTTTTGAACAGACAGAGGAAGATGACATACACAACTGGGAAAGGTAGCTTGATTGGAAAAGTTAATTTAGGACTTAGCTTGGGGCAGGGTACTCTAACCCTTTGAGACAGAAAAGACTGCAGATGCTGGAAGCTAGAGTCAAAAAATATGGAGCTGGAAAAGCACAGCAGGTTAGACAGCATCCAAGTAGCAGGAAAGTCAACATTTCAGGTCGAAACATTGAGTTTCCTGCTCCTCGGGTACTCTAACACTTTGTCTGTGTCGATGGACGATTTAAGATAAGTATCTCACATTCCTCTGTGCTCCCTCAATCTCATGTGCTCTCCCTTGCTCATGCTCCCTTGCTAATCTTCAGAATTGAATTAGCAACTCTTCAAAACAGCTCATTTGAATTTGCAATGTTTTACACTTTACCTATTTATGTAATTACCTCAGGGAGCTATTAGTAGATATCTTACTATTATGACCAAGAGTTGATTGTCTGACAATATTACATCTACTTGTGGTTCACGCAGAAGTTTTTTTAATAAGAGACTTTATCATAGTAAATGATTGGGTTTCAATTTATATTATGTAGAATAGACTTAATGCAACCTTGCTTCCTGATGCTGACTGTCTCACCACACGGTCTAAAGTTAGAACAATACAAGTTTTGGACCTCCTGTCCTTCAGGCTCCTGTTGTCTAGGTCATTGTCTAGCTTTGATGCATAGCTCCTCTGACATTTGAGAATACCCTAATTTTAAAGGGGGCCTTGATCAATTCTTAGACAACAGAATAACTTGCTGCTTGCTTGCATAATTCGTAGTTTGTATGATTAGCTGAGGAAGCAATAACGTGACCCATGCAGGAAGACCTGGACAACATTCAGGATTGAGCTGATGAGTAGGAAGTGCATTTGCATCACATAAACACTAAATAGTGACCATCTCCATCAAGAGAGAATCTAACACTCTGCCCGTGACATTCGATGGCACTATCATCACTGAGCTGTTCGTTATCAACATCCTGGAAGGTTACCATTTAACCAGAAACTGAACTCTGGTGACAGGATATGTCACAGACCAGGAATCCTGCAACAAGTAACCTGTCTCCTATCTCCCCAAAGACTGGTCTCAATCTAAAAGGCATATGTCAAAAGTAATGAAATATCCTCCACATGTCTGAATAACAGAGCTCCAAAAACATTAAAAAAGTTTGATACCATCCAGGACAAACCAGCCTGTTTGATCAGGACCTTATACAGAGCCTTTTACATGCAAACCCTGCACCACTGGCACACAGTGGCAGCATTGTG
Organism: Rhincodon typus; assembly: GCF_021869965.1. Classification (NCBI taxonomy): domain Eukaryota; kingdom Metazoa; phylum Chordata; class Chondrichthyes; order Orectolobiformes; family Rhincodontidae; genus Rhincodon; species Rhincodon typus. The sequence goes on along the minus strand of NC_063346.1, from coordinate 27,060,287 downwards.
TACCATCTGCAGGATGCACAGCAGCAACTTGCTAAACCTCCTTTGTCAGCACCTTCCAAACCTACTTCATCTACCAACTAGAAGGCCATTCCTTGACATTCAATGGCATTGCTATTGCTGAATTCCTCTATTATCAGTATTGTGGGGATTACCATTGACCTGGTAACTGAACCAGACTATCCTTATAAATACTGTGGCTACTAGATTAGGGCAGTGGTTAGGATTCCTGCAGCAAGTAACTTGCTTCTTGACTCCCCAAAGCTTTCCCACTACCACAAGTCAGGTGTGTGATTGGGTTACTCTCCATTTGCATGGATGAGTGCAGCTCCAATAGTACGCAAGAAGCTTGACACCATCCACGCAAAGCAGCCAATTTGATTGGCACCACATCGGTAAATGTTCACCACCAACATGCAGCAGCAGCAGAAGTGTGTACCATCTAGAGTTTCCACTGCAGCAACTCACCAAGGCTCTTCTAAACCCATGACCACATTAAACCCACTGCCTGTCTGGAAGGACGAAGAGTTGTAGATACATGGGAGCACCAGCAAGTGCAAGTTCCCCTCCATGCCACTCTCAATCCTGGCTTGAAAATAAAGCCAAATATTGTAGATGCTAGAAATCTGAAAGAAATAGATTTGGCAGCATCTGTGGAGAGAGCAACAAGGCTTGCCATAATCTGAAGGAGCTGTCAGACCTGCTTCACATGGGAACGTATTATGGAGAACCGGATGCGACCTGTAGTCTGAACCTCATTTTATTGCTATGTTTAATTTTGGTTATTCAAGATTCTCTTGACTACCCTTCTTACCTCCACGTTTTCTGACAGTTACACGCACAACAATTTAAATTGGCATATCAGTGGCTGAAAATGTTATTAAGTTGTGTTCTTAATTTGTACACCAATTGAAATACCCAATTTTAAACTGATAGTTCAGTTACAACTAGGTATTATATTGTATAACTGTGCACGATAACCACTCCATCCAGAAACCTTTTGTTTGGAAGCAACAGTTGTCCAGAAATAAATTTGAGCAGGTGGAGGTATTTTTTTTAATGCTATTGGCGTCATTTTGAGGCAGAACATTGATAGTGTAAACATGAAAGATACAGTATTTGGATACGTACAGCAACCTTCATTCCAGCTCGTAATGTTTTCATTGTTTGAGCTTTATCTATGGAGTTTTCCAGTTCACTAACTTTTGTCTGCACTTTGTAATATTCTATAGTCCTGTAAATTCCAAAATCCAGAAATAACTTTATTTCTAGTATTGTGCTGTAGAGAGCTCACAGTAAATTATATTCTTGATGATACTAGTGACTTGCACTGTACACTAGCTACAGTTTTACTAGCATTACATCTGTACAGTACTGGAGGATCGCTTAGATTCCGAGCAATTTTTTTTTAACATCACTTTGGTACAACGCTGGATCACATGTAGCACAAAATAGATGCAAGTTCCCAAATTCTGTTCTTTTTGTTTTATTAGAATTCCTTTGGGTCTGCGAGTGGTTACCATGCTAGTAGCAAGAAGTCGCTAATTTTCCTACTGAAATTTTTGACAGACCTGGTGCCATTTGAAACTGCACAGTATTTAAAGGTGAGAAGATTATTAATGACCAGGTAGAAGCACCAAGCCCGAGATCTAATATGGGTATTGTTGAGCTCTTTGTCCATTTATCTGTTTATTCTGCTGAGAAACAGGAAACCAGTTGCATTTAAAATGACCATAATTGTCTTTTGCTGTTTAAGTTAGTAAATATTACATCAGGGATTAATCAAAACTGCTGCCTGTCATTGTTCAGTATTGATAAACTAGTGCTGCAACCAGACTAAGCTCTGAGATGAGGAGATTGTCCTATGAGGCCTTGATTCCTTCAAATTTAGAAGATTGAGAGATAATCTGATTGAAACATATAAAGTCGTTAAGGGGTTTACAGAGACCGAGATGAAGAGAAATTTCTTCGCTAAGAGTTGTGAATTTTTGGTATTCTCTATCCCCCAGGGTTGTGGATGCTCTAGTGTTGACTATATTGAAGACAGTGTTTGTGATTTTTGGATACTAAGGAAATTTGGAGATTTGGGAAACACCCATAATAATATTAAATAGCAGAACAGAGTTGAGGGTTTAAATGGCTGCTTCCTCTGATTTTACGTGTTTCTAAGGTACACTGTTACAGTAGGAATGACGTTTGGCAACACTGTCTTTCTTGCACAGGTCCACATATTATATCCCCCTTACGTGGCATCAAAGTATCGCATTATGCTCCTGGAATATATCTCACTGGCTAAAACTCGACTTTCAGATCTCCAGGTTGGTCATGAAGCCAAGCTGCTAAACTGTGTGGGAGTTTCGCAGGATTGCTTAATTCATAGAGTAAAGGAGCTCTATTGAGTAGTATAGCACTTTCTTTCCTAAAATGATAAAAAATATGATAACAAAACTGTTGATATTTATATAAGCTACATTAAAAATAAGCACTGTGACTGACCAATCTAAGCCTTCCTTTCATTCTGAATTCTACACGTTTCTCTTTAGGTGTCAATTGAAGAGTTGGGTCTGTATGAGGACCTGTCAACAGCTAATGCTCCTCCTAAGGTTAGTCTAGAAATAGATGGATACAGGTTTCAATTGCATAACTGCCTGTGTCATGATGTCAGCCAGTGCTAATACTGATAAATTGTCTCATTCTATTCTTTACACTTCGTAATGAATTGGATTTTAATTGTTATTTTCTGAAAATTGAATACTTCAGAACTGAAACCTAACATTGCATCCAATGTAAAAACAAGGAATTTTAGATTCATACCTAGAATTTACAGAGGATCATTCATTCATTCATTTAATCATGGAAATATCTGATTTGTTACACGAAGCAGACCTGCAATATTTGAGGTAATTGTTGTATCTGAGAGAAGAAAATTGCGTCAGGTTTTGAATAATATTGTTTAACTTTATTTTCTGTAGCCCCAGTGTCAAGCCATGCAGGATGTTGAGAGAGCTATTCTGATTTTTGAAAACAGTGGAAAGATCCCATCTAGCGTAATGGAAGCAAGGTACATCACGGCTAGGTTCCAAATATTGAGATCTACTTCATACATTTGTGGAATAATTTATTGCTTTGTATACACTTTTATTTGCAAAAGTGAAAAAAGGAAACGAAGCTTGAAATTTCCAAATCCATCCTGTACATGATACTTGCCTGCTGTTCTATAGACCGCACTTGTACTGAGCTCCTCACTTCACAACTCTTCTATCAGGCCCCCATTCCAGCTGGCATTCTGCATCTTTACAAGTTGTCATTATTTACCCAAATCACACTCAACCAAAAACACATTGCTTACAAACAGCTGGCATAATTCAAAACTCCTTGAATGTGTCCATTGTTCCTAAAAAAAAATCTCCTATTTTTATGTTTATCATAATAAGCTCAATCTAACCAAAATCACATATCACACCCTCCGACTCTGGCCGTGGTACATTATACCTCTTTACCTTTCTACCATGTTTGAGATGGTTGATCATTTAAATCTATTCCAAATTCCCCTGGTCTCTTATCTTAGAGCATGGCCAGTCGTGGGATCTCCACCACCCCACCAACACCTTCCCCCTCCCCCAAACACACTTTCTCCCAAAAATCTGTTAAACTCTGAAATCCCATAATTATCACAATTTCCTTCTTTACAGGCTGTCCTTGGCAGCAGTGTCTGCGGATGTGAAGTCCGCATCCCTCTGTATACAGATAACAGTTTATATATCTAACCCATCTCTGATCCCCTCCGGTGCCTCTGTGCTGTCAGACTGTCCTCGCTTTGGTTGACCTGTAGTGACATTTAAATGTTGGGCAAACCAAAGCTGTTGCCTCTAGTTCTTTTCAGGTGACCATGATATAATCATATTTAATGTCACTGTTGTGGATGTTGATACAGTGGAAATGTGAATTCTGTTTTTAAAAAGGCAATATCAATTTATTTAAAATAAAACTAATCATGAAGCTGTTCTATTGTCATTAAAAATCCAACATCTTACTGGTTTCCTTGAGGAAGGAAAGGTTTGGTGCTTATCTGATCTATTTGTGATTACAGTCTCACACTAATGTCATTAAGACTTAACTGTCCCCTGAAGTGTCCAAATAAGACAATCAGTTTTATCAAGTCACTATCAGTCCATCAGGAAAGTGGAAATCTGAAATAAAAAACATAAAGTGCTGAAGAATCTCAGCAGATCTGGCAGCATCTGTGGAGAAAGAAGTAGAGTTAATGTTTCAAGCCTGGTATGACACAATAATTGCTGCCCATGCCAATATTCCAAGAATGAATGATGACTTTTTTTTAGAAACTGCTTTTCAAGAATTCTTTGTTCCTAACTCAGAAGTTGGGATTTCCAATTTCAAGGCCATACCCATCAACAATCAATATTTTTCATCTAATTTACTGATTTTACAATAGCTAGATAAGCTGTTTAAATTTCAAATGAGCAATAATTATACACATTTTTAAAATTTATTCCAGCATTTTCCGAAGGCCGTATTACTTGACAAGATTTTTGCCTGCTCTGCTTACCCCTCGTCTGGTTTGTGTTTCTTATATTTTAATATTTAAGCTCAACTGTGATGTTCTACAAAATGCATTGTGATCAATGAGTCATATTATATTGTGATAGTGCCATAATTAGTGGATCCTTGTTTATGGAATGAAATGCCTAATTAATCAATGTTATTGGTTGTGATTTGCTATATTGTCATTTACAGCTACCTCCTGCCCAGGACTCGCGAATGGTCTTCATTGATTCCCTCAAAAAGTAAGTGACCATTTCAAACTTGTATATAATGCAAAAATCTGGATTGGAATATTCAAAGGGACAAAACAACGGCTGAATAAAACTACCTTCATTTTAAGTCCCAGGCGCTAGGCTACCGTAATTCAGTGTTAATTAGAATTAGGATTTGCTTTATTGTCATGTGCACTCGAGTACAGAATTACAGGAGTACAGTGACAAGTTTACAATGTTGCTCCACGTGGCGCCATCTTCGGTACAAAGCTTAGACACAACACAGAGAAATAAGGGAGAAACAGTTACGTTACCTTGCAGTTATTCATAGTATAAGTTAGAAAAATAAGAAAATAAAGTTAGAAAGATAAAACATTACTGCCTTTCTATAAAGGGCCTGCAGTAAGTCAGCGCGGTCACTTCCACATGTGGTCTGACTGGGCTCACAAGCCACTGGCCGCCCCCACTGGTCCCAGCCCAACAACCGTCCCTGCTCCACTCGGGCCTTGGGCCGCTCTGTGTTGCTGTTCTGAGGTAAGTCTTTCGAAAACACTTAAAAGAGACGGGAAGGCCGAGAAAAGAAAAAATCAGACAGAATGGACAAGCTCTGGGCTGAGGAGCCTGGATGCTGTCTGCTCTGCCGCTGCTATCTTGTAATGGTCAATCTGAACCCGGTCAACCTTCAGCCTATCCTTTACCACAAAGGTATGGGAACCAATTGATTGGGGCCTATTGTGTCTATTTGTTCCAAGTTAAATTTATGGTGCTATCCCCCAGAAAGTCTGTTTGACACAATTCATGAGGACATGAACATTCTGTCCATCATAAAAACATTGTACATCTCTAACTGTAAGAGTATTAGGTCAACTGCTGCCACTTTTTATTATTTAAAGAGACATTATTCTGATCTCAAGATGCAAAAAGCACTGCAATTAATGTTTTGTATCATTCAGTTAGATGACAAAAAGTTGATAACTCTTATTAGAATTTCTTCTAATTTTGGTCCTTCATTACCTTGACCTTTGTAGTTGGTGACAGTCTCTTTTGTTTCGACCAGAGCAGATAAAATACCAGAGAATCTGTACACGAACTACATTCATGCATGTGAAAGAGAGAAACAGGGCGAGAAACAAGGTAAGGAGTGCGAGTGTGTGAGTAAAATATATTTTGTGCCTTTGCATGTGCTGTGAAAGCATGTTATGTAACCTGTTAAATTCAGTGAATGTTACCTGTGTGCCCCATTCTACTGCACCTGAAGTCCTCATGTTGAGTATCAAAGTTTTTTTGTTGCAGATTATGTTAAAACCCTTCAATATTGATGATTCCTATTGCTCCGTTTCTGAAGAATTCTCAGCTGTTTATCTCCTTTCTGTTCCCATTTCCCGGTTTCCCTGATAAATCTTTAATGAATAAGTTATTGTGAAAAATCAAAGCATTTGGAATTGATGATACTATACTGCCTGGATTGGGAATTGTTGAGCAGACGGGAAACAGATTCAGAGTAAAAGGGCTGTTTTTGAGCAGTTACAAGTGGGACACTCTAAGGCTTGAGTGCCAAGTTATTCACAAAACATAACAATGATTTGAATGAGGAAATCAAAAGTAATATTCCCAAGTTTGCTGATGACACAAAACTATGTGGGAGTCCTGAGGAGGATGTAAATTGGCTTCAGGGCATCTTAGACAAGTTGAGTCAGTGGGCATATGCCTGGCAAGTGCAGTATAACACAAATAAGTGTGAGGTTTTCCATTTTGTTAGGAAAAATAGATATTATTTCAATGGTGATGCACTGGGAAGTGTTGATGTCCGGAGGCCACCTGGGTGTCCTTGTACACTGGTCATTGAAAGCAAGCATGCATGTGCGGCAGGCAATTAGAAAGGAAGTAGTCTGTTGGCCTTCGTTGCAAGAAGTTTAAGGAGCAAGGAAATTTTGTTGCAGCTGTACAGGGCCTTGGTGAGACCACACCTGGAGCATTGTTTTAAAGTTTTGGCCTCCTTACCTAAGATAAGATATACTTGCCATTAGAGAGGTGGATGCAATGAAAGTTCCCCAGATTCCTGGATGGCAGCTTTGACGTACGAAGAGGCATTAGAATGACTGGGCCTGTATTCACTGGAGAATGAGGTGAAGAATCTAATTGAAACGTATGACAATCTGACAAGGCTGGACAGACTGGGTGTAGAGATGATGTTTTTCCTGGCCAGGGGTCCTAGAACAAGGGGTCACAATCTTAAGATACCTGATAGGCCATTTTGAACTGAAATGAGGAGACCTTTCATCATCCAGAGGGTGGTGGGGAGGTGCAGTCACTGAATGTGATAAAAAAAAATAGATTTCCAAAAGTTAAAACTGTCAAGGGAAATGGGGAGAGCATGGAAGTATGGTGTTAGAGGATCGATCGTATGGAATGGTAGAACAGGGTTGATGGGCTGAATAGCCTACTGCTGCTCCCATTTCTAGGTTTCTATTGCCTGTGATTGAACCTGATAAAATTGCTGCTGCACTGCATGGTTACCCTACTTGTTGAAACAACTGTCAAATATATCTCGAAATACCCAATCAAAGCTCCCTCGTTCCAAGTTTCAAAAATCCACAGGCCATTCCTTCCTCTTCCCCACCAATATTAATAGACTGGTGAAGAGCCATACTGGATGTTTCTCACTCCTCCACAGATGCTGACAGACCTGTTGAGTTTCTCCAGCATTTTCTGTGTTAGTTAATGGGCTAAACTTGGACTGCCTCCTGTTACAAATACAAAAAGTGGTGGAAGTATACAACAAGTCAGACACAGGTAACATTTTAGGTCTGTGTCCTTTCATTAGGACCAGCGTTCCCTCTAAGTGGTGCAAATCTAATATCCCATACATTGCCTTTGGGTTTCAGAGGTCGCTGCCATGCATGGTCCTTTTGGTCCAAAGAAAATGTTAGAAGGTGTATTGATCAGGTTCCAAATAACTCTATTTCTTTCACCAAAGGTATTGCCAGACCGTCTGAGCATTTTAGAATCATAGAATCCTACAGCACGGCAACAGGCCCTTTGGCCTGTCGCCGTGCTGTAGGACTCTATGATTCTAAAACTGCTCAAGCTGACCAATGTCCATCCATGCAAACCCCGTTCCCCTGCACTTGGCCCATATCCTTCTAAACCTTTCCTATTCATGTATTTGTCCAAACGCCTTGTAAATGTTGTTAACGTACCTGCCTCAACCATGTCCACTGGCATCTCATTCCATGTGCGTACCAGCGTCTGTGTTTAAAAAAAAAAAAAAAAAAATGCCCCTCCGGTCCCCATGTATTCTTTCCCCTCTTACCTTAAACTGATGTCCTCTAGTCCTCGATTCCCCAACCTTGGGAAAAAGACTGAGTGCATTCAGCCTGTCCATGCCACTCCTGGTCTTATACACTTCTATAAGATCCTCCTTCAGTCTCCTACGCTCTAAAGAAAAAAAAGTCCCAGCTTGTCCAATCTCTCCTTATAACTCAGTCCCTTGAGTCCTGGCATCATCCTTATAAATTTCTTCCGCACTCTTTCCAGTTTAATAACTTACTCCTATAGCAAGGTGACCAAAACTGAACACAATACTCCAAGTGCGGCCTCACCAACATTCTGTACAATTGCAACATAACCTCCCAACTTCTATACTCAATGCCCTGGCTGATGAAGGCCAGTGTGCCAAAAGCCGCCTTCACTGTCCTGTCTACCTGTGACTCCACTTTGACAGAACCGTGCACCTGACCCCTGTTCCACAACACTCCATAGGGCCCTACCATTGACCAGGAAGCTCCTACCTTGATTTGACTTCCCAAAATGCAACACCCCACACTTATCTATATTAAACTCCATTTGCCATTTCTTGGCCCACTTCCCCAGTTGATGGAAATCCTGCTGCAATTTCTGATAACCTTCCTCACTGTCCATGATACTTTGTATTTTAGTGTCATCTGCAAACTACTAATCCTGCCTTGTAAAGTCTCATCCAAATCATTGATATAAATAACAAACAGCAATGGACCCAGCACCGACCCCTGAGGCACACCACTAGTCATAGGCCTCCAGTCCGACAAGCATCCTTTCACTATTACTAAATAAAAACTGACAGAACAGCGGATACGGTAAATCAGGATCAAAAACAAAGTTGATGGAAAAGCTGAGCAGATCTGGCAGCATCTGTGAAGAAAAAAATCAGAGTTAATGTTTCCGGAAACGTTAACTTTGTCTTTTCCTTCACAGATGCTGCCAGATCTGCTGAGCTTTTCCAGCAACTTTGTTTTTGTTTCACTATAACTGTCGGCTTCCTACCATCAAGCCAATTGTGTATCCAATTTGTCAGTCCTCGTGGTTTTCATGCGATCTAACCTTCCAGGGCAGCCTACCATGTGGAGGCATATCAAACCTTATCAACCTTATCATTTTCTGATTTTATTTCAGATTTCCAGCATCTGCAGTATGTTACTTTTCTTTGCCTGCTTCCTATTGGGCAGTACCCGCTAAAATAGCCACTGATGATTCACAACGAGGCAGTGAATCTCTCTTGTCCCTCTCAATGGGACATCACAGACCACATTCTTAACACCCTTGTTTATCTGCCCTCCCATAAACGACTTTTCAAAATTCGTCACTAGAACCTGACAAAGCATCGCTTCTTAATTGTAGCTCTTCACACCTCCCCCATGAAGCAGCAGTTCAACCTCAAGCAGAAGATGGAGAGGGGAGGGAAGGGCTAAGAGAGATGAAGAGTGTGAAATGGGATTAAGGAAAGAAATAGGGTGAACGGTAATATCACAATGACTCCATTTCTACCTTGCCTTTTTAAAGGTACACACTCAAGTTTGTATTCTGCCTTCCCTTCCTCTTTCTTCCCTTATTTGTCTATCTCTTCCTCTTTCTTCTGACTTTCTAGCTACCTCTTCTCCTCCCAGCTTCATCTCCTCCCCACCCTCCTGCCATTCTACCTCCCCCTTCCTCTTTTCTCTTCCCTAGTCTCCCTGCCCTCCTTCATCCCTCAATAATGTGGTTTATTTTAAAAATTGCAAAGTTTATAGATGAAAGGTATCCTTAACCAAATACATTAAGTACTCACTTTGTGCAGACCCATTTATGACTGGTTGTGTGGGCTGTATAATCTCATGCTGGTATATTGATGTTATTTTTACCAGAAATCCAGACATTTAAATCAATGTTATATAACCTGGCAGTAAATATTGCTTTTTATCCGCTTCTTGTTTTGGAAGCAGACGTTTCCATGTCTGAGGAAATGCAGCATCCAATGGAACCACTTAGAGTCCTGACGACTGCTCTTGAAGAGCTGAGCAAAGTTGTTACTGAGCCAAGCGATAGTGGTGGTACGTGCACGATGTTGATAGAATGACAATCACGAGCAATCAAGATGGGGCTCACTGAGTTTATTTCTTTCTCAATCTTTCACTTCTCAAGCCTAGGTGCATCTTTCAAAGCTAATTACATCTGTACTTTTAAGAGGGCATTGGAGATTGTTTGGCAGCAAAATAAATTGAGGGATAAGTTAACAAATTGTTTATGCTTTATAACATGTTAGGAAGATTTTGATGTTCCCATTGACCTGAAGGGCTGTGCTAACAGAAATATAACTTTTGGTGCGATCATCCAAGCCGTCCAAGGCTAAGAACAGTTCACATGTCTTGGTTGGATGTTGTGAGTTAGGCTGATGAGCAGTCCACATAAAAATGCCTTTCATTATGGAGTCAGCCATCTTGTTTCTGGACTGTGTTACAGATATGAGGTATAGCCACAAAGAAGAAAGAACTTGTATTTATACTGCATATTTCACAGTTTTGGGACAGCCTGTTAAATAACTTTTGGAGTGTAGTCACTGTTATGGCATAGGAAACATGGCAATCAGTTTGCACACAGCATGATCCCACAAACAGCAGTGAAATACACTTCTTTTTCACTTCTGTCAACTGAGCTTTGAATATTGGCCAAAGTGGCTGCCATATTTGCTGCATTATATCAGTGACCTCAAGAAGCAGTTCATTGGCTGTAAAGTGCTTTGGAATACACTGCGATGATGAAAAGTTCTAATTGAATGCAGGTCTGTCTTTCTTGAACAAACAATCTTCTGATTGGGAGATCAATGTGTTACCTAGTGAATCCCAGCTGACACAATGGAGTCCAATATCATGGTCTGAACAGTTAGCAACAGACTTTAGTTTAGAGTACAGAGGAGATCATTTTCCTAGGACTGAGCAATTAAAGAAAACTGACTAAAAATGTACCATATTTCATGTCCTACATGATTCTAACATAGAATAGATCATAATTAATTAGTGTCAAAACAGATCTTTTTCTTAATGGGATAACAAGGTGTAGAGCTGGATGAACACAGCAGGCCAAGCAGCATCAGAAGAGCAGGAAAGCTGACGTTTCGGGCCTAGACCCTCCTTCAGAAATGGGGGAGGGGGAAGGGGATTCTGAAATAAATCGGGAGAGAGGGGGAGGCGGATAGAAGACGGATAGAGGAGAAGATAGGAGACAGACAGGTCAAAGAGGTGGGGATGGAGCCCGTAAAGGTGAGTGTAGGTGGGGAGGTAGGGAGGAGATAGGTCAGTCTAGGGAGGACGGACAGGTCAAGGGGGCGGGATGAGGTTAGTAGGTAAGAGATGGGTGTGGGGCTTGAGGTGGGAGGAGTGGATAGGTGGGAGGAAGGACAGGTTAGGGAGGCGGGGACAAGCTGGGCTGGTTTTGGGATGCGGCCGGGGGAGGGGAGATTTTGAAGCTTGTGAAGTCCACATTGATACCATTGGGCTGCAGGGTTCCCAAGCGGAATATGAGGTGCTGTTCCTGCAATCTTCGGGTGGCATCGTTGTAGCATTGCAGGTAGCTTGTGAAGTCCACATTGATACCAAAACTTCTCAGATTCTCCAGCATCTGCAGTTCCTACTATCTCTTTTTCTTAATGCATCTTCACTTGAACAGAAATTAATGATTAATGCATTTATTTGTGTTAATGATACAAATCTTTTTCTAGTTGTTTCTGCTCAAATAGCTGTAATCTTTGGCCAACTGAAAACTATGGTAGACACTGATGATGATTGCACTGCAATGGATAAACCAATCCAATTAGAAACTGCTGTACATGAATTGGCTCCTGTTGAATTAGAGGTGAGTGTTCTTTTGGAGGTCATGTTATAGTAATGGGCATATATGTACTGTGTGGATATGCATGCATTGAACAAGGTGCATCTAACATTTTTTTCATATGAAATTTTTGGTGGTGATGTATACTGTTGTTTTTTATTTACTTAGATATTTATTTTGTATAAATGTTCCCCTGTGACAATGGGATCATTTTCCATATTCTACTCACCCTAAACAACTTCCATCTGTATTGTGGTATATGCAATCAGTAATGGTGTCTGATTTTCAAACCCTGTTACCCATCAATGTAAAGATTAAAATAGTTTGGCCATGGCACAGTTCTTCCTGAGCACTTGTCTTCAGAGGGCCTGCAAAGAAATCCCTCCCAAAAAAATTCTGTTCTAAATGTTTGTGTTAAAATTCAGATAATTTTAAAAATGGACAATGTTGCTGGACTCTCAAAATGGCTGAGGCTGGTTGTATTTCCAGGAGCTCCTCAGCCTCCAAAAGACTTGCCAGATAAAGCTGACATAAAGGGCTTGGATATAAGCTGCCTGTCTCCAGCAAGTTCAGCAAAAAAAATATCAAAACTCATTACAGGTTGTTCTCCTACACCGCGATAGTTGCGTTCTTATGCTATAGAAAGTCCGCATTGAAAATCTCATTAGAGGGGTATTGTTATACCTATAGAGCAGAACATTTGTGTTATCCAAACAGCGATTACTATTCACCTATCACGTTACAGACAATTTGCATTAACGAAACACACATTATAGCAGAACTACCTGCTTTTATTACAGTGAACACTAATGCTGTTACAATTAGCTCTTTATCTTGTAATAGAAAACCTTGTGGGGGTTAGCTTTCTGGCCTTCCAAATAGCCCACTGAGCAAACAAAATACCTGTTTTTATCACATGACTGAAATCAGAATTTGACAAATGTTTTTTATTAATCCAAGGTATGTTGTTGTTACTGGTTATACCAGTATTTATTTCTGGTCCCTCACTTCCCTTGAGAAGATAGTGATGATCTGCAGCCTTGAATCACTATAGTTCATTTGGAATAGGCAGATCCACAATGCCATTAGGGAGGGAATTCTAGGATTTTGAACTAGCGATACTGAAAGAATGGCAATATATTTCCAAGTCAGAATGGTGAGTGGTTGGAGGGGAATTTGCAGGTGATGATGTTCCCATGTATCTGCTGCACTTGTCCTTCCAGGTGGTAGTCACGCATTTGGAAGGTGCAATCTAAGGTGCCGTGGGGATCTTGTGCTGAGCAGCTTATAGATGCTGCACACTATTACAAGTGAGCCTTAGCAATGGAGGGCATAAATGGCACCATGTTCACAAACTATCAAGTGGCCTTCTTTTCTTAGATGGTGTCAGGCTTCTTGAGAGTGTTGTTGGAGCTCCACCCATTCAGGCAAGTGGAGAGTATTTCATCTGTTAAGTGGCCCTGGTGGAATCCAAAACTGGGTGTCACTGAACAGTTTGTTGCTAAGCTTGATAGTCACTGCTTGATAGCACTGTTGATAACATTTTCTATCATTTTACTGATGATCTAGAATAGACTGATGGGGTGGTAATTGGCTGAGTTGGATTTGTCCTGCTTTATATGTACTAGACACACCTGGGCGATTTTCCACATTGTCAGTTAAATGCCAATGTTGTAACTTTACTGGAACTGTTTGTCCAGGTGTGAGGCAGGTTCTGAAGCCTGAGTCTTCAGTACTATTGCCAGAATGTTGTCGGGGCCCTTAGCCTTTGCAATATCCAGTGCCTCCACTGTTTCATGATATCACTTGGAATTGGAATTGGTTGAAGACTGACATCTGTGATGCTGGGGCCTCTGGAGGAGGCCGAGATGGATGATCCATTCAACACTTCTGGCTGAAGATTAATGCAGAATGCTTCAGCCTTATGTTTTACCCTCCCCCATCATTGAGGATGGGGATATTTGTGGAGTTGCCTCCTTCAGTGAATTGTTTAATTGTCTATGACCATTCATGACTGGATGTTGATGAACTGCAGGTCATCGATCTGATCTGTTGGCTGACGGATTACTTAGCTCTGTCTATCACTTGCTGTTTTTGCTGTTTGGCAAAAAGTCTATTTGTGCAAGTAGTCCTGTTTTGTATCTTCATCAAGTTGACATCTTATTTTTACATTTGCCTGATGCTGCTTCTGGCATACTCTTCTGCACTGTCTACTGAACCAGTTTTCATCTCCTGGCTTAATGGTAACTGCAGAATGGGGAATATGCCAGGCCTAAGGTTGCAGATTGTGGTTGTTTTTCCCATTTATTGGTTCCCTTGTTACTTGCTGTAGACCCAGTCTAGTGGCTGTGTCCTTTTGGACTCGACCAGCTCAGTCAGTAATGATGCTGCCGAGATAATCTTGATTTGGACATTGTGTTCCCCAACCCAGAGTATGTACTGTACCCTTGCTACCCTCAATGCTTCCTCCAAGTGGTGTTCAACATGGTGGAGTACTGATTTATCAGTGGACGAGGGTGCTGTAGGTACTAGTCAGCAAGAGATTTCCTTCTCCATGGGTGACCTGATGCCATGAAACTTCGTTGGGTCCAGAGTCAATGTTGAAGATTTCCTGGGCAACTCCCTCACAGTTGTATATTACTGTGCTGCCACCTGCTACATCTGCCCTACTGGTGGGACAGGACATACCTAAGGATGGTGATGATAGTATCATGAACATTGTGTGTACAATATGATTCTTTGAGTATGACTGTGTCAGGCTGTTGCTTGAATCGTCTGTGGGACAGCTCTCCCAATTTTGGCGCGAGCCGCAAATGATGGTAAGGAGGACTTTGCAGGGTTGTCAGGGCTGTGTTTGTCCTTGTCCTTCCCAGAGCCTCAGCCACTGCCAGAAGGTCTGTCTGGTTTCGTTTTTCCTTTGTGTTGAAACTTTACTGGTTGACACAACTGAATGGCTTGCTAGAGACAGAAAGGACTGCAGATGCTGGAAGCTACAGTCAAAAAGTGTGGAGCTGGAAAAGTACAGCAGGTCAGACAGCATCCGAGGAGTAGGAAAGTCAACATTTCAGGTCGGAATCCTTCTGGCTTGCTGGACTATTTCAGAGGGCAGTTTATGAATAAATCACATGTCTCTGATTCCAGAGCCACATGTAGACCAGACCAGGACACCGGAGAAGCAGATGGAGTTTTGTATCACCTGACAGTGATTTCATGGCCATTGGTAGACTACTAGTTCTATTCTAAGTTATCCAGGTCTCTGGGTTACTAGTCCAGCAATAACACCACGAGGCTATCGCCTACACAGTATAGAGTTATAAGTGGTTCGGTTTGATTCACGTGAGTTGGGAAGAGGCGAGAAGAATTTGAGTGATTGGGAAAGGTTAAAGAAAGAGTGTGATTGAGAAAGTCATTCGTGTTTTATGAACTGATCCATATATTTGATATTTTGTCTTGCAAGTATTGTTGTCATTAGTTTCAAAGCATTTTGGATCTTCTCTACTATAGAAATCCATAAGGTGTGTACAGTATTCAGATTGAGAATACCGGCTATTTCTGGTGTCATTATATAATTATAGTTATACTACGATACAATTGTTGTAATGTAATGTGTGTTTCTAGCCAAGGCAAGTTTTTCAAGAGTGCTGTTAGAATTTGTTTTCTCTTGTAGGTCAGAGATCTTCTATTAAAGAGCTTTTGTCAGACATTTATTACAGCAACAAACTTCAGCCCACCCCAGAGGTAAGGTGCAGCAGTGAATGAAATGGCAATGAACTTGGGTTAATTGAATGACAGGCTAAACACCTCTTGTGTAATTCATTAGGAATCAATTTTGTTTTTTTTTAAATACACTAGAAGTGAGCAAAAGTCATAATATGTGTTTGCCGCCTAGTACTATCTTCCAACTTGAGTATCTGCTATTTCTAACTGAAAACAATTACTTCAAAATAAAAATATATACTAGTGTTGACATTTGAGAACAAATTATCAAGGTCTGTCTTTGATTCCAGCATAATCGGTTGGTTTTTAACAGCTCTCTTTTTGAGCCATGTTTTCAGCAGGGCAGGGGCACCTAACACAGGGCTGTGTCCCAGCAAGTCATTATCTTACAGCCTGACTCCCATCCCCACTAGATAGATGAATGGGCCTTGAAATCAGCAGCCTGCCCACCATTTTAAATCAATTAAATAACAGGCAGTTGAACATGTTATCAAGACATAACATGGGCAGCTGAATGGGTTTATTTTAAACTTAGTGAAAACAGGTGGGGAGGTTGTCACCATTTAGGAATGTCCCCTGTGTGTATCAGGGGTCACCTGTTTCCCCATTCTTCCTTGCTCTCACTAACTCTCAAAAGCTCACATGGCACTATTCAAAACCAGAGCGGAGTAGTTCTCCCTAATCTTCTGGCTAATGATTATTCTTCAAACCATTCCACTGAGGAAAAGCTCAGCAGGTCTGGCAGCATCTGTGAAGGAAAAAATAGAGTTAGCGTTTCGGGTCCGGTGACCCTTCCTCAGAACTGGACCTGAAATGTTAACTCTGTTTTTTTTCGTCACAGATGCTGCCAGACCTGCTGAGCTTTTCCAGCAACTTCTGTTTTTTTTCCTGATTTACAGCATCCGCAGTTCTTTTGGTCTTTAATTACTGTGAGGAAACTAGTTGCCTACTCATTGAGTTATTGTGGACATTTTGGCTGCTGCATATCAAACAGTGCCCGCACTTCAAATATGTTGTAAACCTCAATGGTTGTTAAGGATACAAAAACAAGGAGGAATTCTGTTGCCTTGCAATCATCCCCGTTTATCTGTTATTCTATGTACTGCACACTGTGGTAGTTTTCATTATGAACCATAGACTTTCTACACATGGAGCCGAAGACTTTGAGGTTAAAAAGAAAAAAAAATACAAATGCTGTGAATGTGAAATCAAAACACTAAATTCTGGAGATACGATATATCTCTAATGGCTCCTGAAAAATGAAAAATGGGTTCATGTTTTCAGATCTTTTCAGTTGTTGCAGAGGGTTCTTCCCGAAACAATCTAGTGTATCACTTGTTAGCTGCTGACATTTTTATTTCTGTTTCTTATGCGTGTCCACCTAATACATATATTTTTGTGTTTGCAGAAAAGGAGAATGGGCCTCCCTGTTTGTGAAAATGTTGTGTGGCCACAGAAAACTTTTAAATGCAGTTCTTACACGAGTCCTGCATTTGATCACTCGTCAGGTAAGAAAACAGCACATTGTCTGCACCAATTTACTTATTAAGAAAAAAGACTAAAAGGAATCTATTTTTTTTTGCTGGAGGCATGAATGGTCATTATCCTAATACCGCTAACTCTCAAAACGTAGAGCCTCGGGTACTTGGGAATATCAAAATAAAGAATACAATGCTATTACTTCAGTAAATGTTTAATTATTTCTACCAGATAAAATGCGTCTACTTTGATGATATTATTGTGGCCCCTGCACCACTAAGATAATCTGTTGACCACTGTTGCATGTCAGACTTCAAACTTCACACTTTGCTATTATTACTCGAGATAATAAGATAATAATTAGGATTTGAATACCTTGGAATTTATACAGGACATGTGTTTTGTATAATTACAGTCCATACATGTTTTTCTTTAAGGGTTCTTCTCTTGCTGATGTTCACATTTTGGGATTGGCTGCTTTCACAGTTCATCTACACATCTTGCAGCTCATGCTATTACCAGTGAATTCCACTGGACGTTTAGCAGAGTCAGCCGGTCAAGAAGGACTTCCCTTTGCTGAGTACCTAAACCAGTTTTTGATCTGTAGGACTGGAGAACTTTTAACATTCTGTATGAGGTAAATGAACAATCCTGCTTTAAAGGGTTCCGCACAGAGATCAATGAAGCAGAAGTGCAAAGCCATGAAATTTGGTGAGACAAAGATAGAAATGCAAATTCCTAGTTGGAATACACTGAAAATACCAGAGTTGGAGAGATACTGGTGGGTAGGCCTCGAATAGCATTACCCTTCTTCCCATGAGGTAAAGTAAGCAAAATGTACAACCTACAAATCAATTTTGGAAATTATTTTTCTTTAAAATGTTTTGCATTCAGAGAGAGTATATCTGGCAGAACTGGCCATGCTACTAGCCAAGCTGCTGATATCAACCAGACAAAGCTGCAAATGGGAACATTTGTTGCATTATTCCTATTAGATTGTGTATCCTATTGTAATGTATTGACCATGCTGTATAAATCAGCATTTGATTTCAATTTCAGCTGTAACGTATTAATGGTTCACCAATTATATGCTTCCCTTAGATTGAAAGTCATTAGAAAAGCTGTATGGAAGTGCATCATATGCACCAGATTTTGTGATGCGTGTCCTTGCCTTGTTACTGCACAATCTGTGTACCTGTGTGTGAAAACTATTTGAGAACATGACCCACTTTATTAACTTAATGCTTCTATTTTCTGACAGGTTTTGTACAGCAGCAGTTGCTTATGCCATCAGCTTGTCACCATCGTCATCAATTGACATAATAAAACTCTCTGTTCCTTCTGGATTCGTCCAAAAGGTGAAGTATTTTGTGAGCAAGTAAATGGCTTTACCTAGTCCTTTGACTTACTATACAAGTAATTGATTGTCTTCCTCTTGTTTGGAAATCTGGTATACAGTTATTTCCAAGTGCATATAATTACTTTTGAAAGTGTTTTAAAAGGAGCAACACTTGCACCTTACTTAGAAGTATTTGATTTTTTTATGGCTATGTGTCTCTAGAAGGTATCTGTGCCTTATGTGTGCAGGGTAGGTAACAGTGAGATTCTTCAATGAACTAGTCTGAAAATTCTCAATGAGCTGTGTGGAATCTAAATTAGTGATTAAAAGTTCACTTAGATCTAAATTTTCCAACCCTAACCCTTCCTGCCATGTCCACTGAGTAACCTCAGGAAAGGTACAGCTGCGTGCCTTCATATATTTCAATGCTGGATCTATCGACAAGGTACCAATTTAGTGAAACTTGTAAAGGAACAGGGCAAATCAGACAACAATTTACATCTTTTCACTTTTATCTGCACATGTGCAGATGCACATGTTTGCTGTCAAGGTTGACTCCAGAATAATGGTGTGTGCTGGTAGCCTCACCATCATTTCTATTGTAAAATCTGGGTCACCAATTCACTGGAGTTTTCTTTACTTTTAGCTGCAGTATATAGTTCCACGATTGATTCCAGAAGCTCGGCAGGAACAAGAGACAGTAATGGAACCCATGTGGCATAATCTTGTTGACCTTCATTTGAATTGGAAAACTGCAGTTCTTTCATTGTTTAAACACCGTACATTCAAGGAGCTTATGAAGATGAAAGAACTCCAGGTAACTGAATGTACCTCTCCAGACTGAGTTTATCTGGAGGTGTTTGATTTTTTTTTTTGGTAAAATAGCCTTAATCCACAGTTACCACTGCTATCTGTCAACTGAATTATGATATTTTAAATAAAAAATGTACAGTCTTAATTTTAAACTGGTTTGGTGCAGTGGAGTAAAGCAAGTTATAGAATATCCTGATAGTTTGATTTGCACTCTATCCTATTTCTTACAATTAAAAAGGCAATTGGACCAAGTGTAAAGTAGACTTCCAATTTGCTATTGCCTCTTGGAAGCATCCTCCATTTTAACCTCTGCACCAATGGTTATGCAGTAATGCATTTAAACATTTGTACCAAGACTAAGTTTTTTTTGTCCCGGACATTATCCGATGTAGTAATAATAGAGCAAACCTGTTTCTATATTTATTGAACAAAGTGAATTCTTCTGCAAACTTAACAAACAGTAATAAGCGAAGAAAGTATTAAGGACGGCATAGTTGCTCAGTGGTTAGCACCGCTGCCTCAAAGTGCTAGGGAGCCAAGTTTGATTTCAGCCTTGGGTGACTGTATGGAGTTTGCACCTTTTCCCTGTGTCTGCATCGATTTCCTCCCATGGTCCAAAGATGTGTAGGTTAGGTGGATTGGCCGTGCTAAATTACCATAGTGTCCAGGAATGTGCAGGCTAGGCGGATTAGTCATGGGAAATGTGGGGTTACAATGATAGGGTGGAGGTCTGTGTCTGGGTGGGATGCCCTTCGAAGGCTTGGTGCCAACTCAGTGGGTTGACTGGCCTCTTCTACACTGTAGGGGTTCTATGATTCTACGTTCAATCAACTTTGGAAAATGATAAAAGGACAGAGTTTCATCAGTGACCTGACTATAGCTTTGATACTGGCAGATTGTTTATGTTACAATTAGTTGTTGTTATCCTATATTTGCCCAATAAAATGTTAAGAAGCTCAAAGTATAGTTGAGTAAATATTTATTTTAATATATATGAAGGTGTTAGATGTATATAATATTAAGTTTAAAAGGAAATGTCATACCTAACTCTTTCATCCCATTTCTAGTTGACGTTCCATGAGTGGTTGATGTCTGAACTGGCTGTCCAACCAGACAAAGATCTACTATCTGACCTGGACAGGTAAATATCCTCGATGAGTCAAGCATAAGCTTGGCAAATGGTTTCTGTCTCCTCGGAATGTAGAATACCAAGCTGCTATCAGTTGTCAAAATTTAAGTAGAAGAACAACGCCATGGACTTGAAACTTGTCTCAGCTGATTCACTGTGAAAATGGACAGAATTGGATTCACCACCCTTTCCAAGCAGCGTCGGATTTTTAATTTTATTGACTGTAATGGAACTGAATGTAACAGACA
>NC_063346.1:27027530-27039271 GCF_021869965.1 Rhincodon typus | reverse complement strand
GAGTTAACGTTTCCTTCACAGATGCTGCTAGACCTGCTGAGCTTTTCCAGCAACCTAGTTTTTGTCCCTGATTTACAGCATCCGTAGTTCTTCCGTTTTTAATTTTGTAACAGACATCTGATCCCACCCTTTTCACCATCAGCCAAAACAAATATCTATGTCCCGTTTTGGAAAGGAGAGGACCACTGAAGGGCAATAGAACTTCTCCGACCAGAAACAATAGATGAAAATGTGTTATCCTTTACGTATTCTATGCCCTCAATAAGAAAGTGGAAACATAGATAGTTCTTCAAACAAAACCTGCCCATTTTAGTTGGCTTACTACTTATGTTTAATTTTACAGTGGTCAAAGATTTCAGACATCATCCACTTTCATGTTACAGTTAATTTCCAATGATTTGTTAAATATTCAAGTAACTTTATATTTGCAGAATTTGATACACTATGATGGCTGTGTTTGCCTTGTCCTGTGCCAGTCAAGTACTGTGGACTTATTTGAATGAGGTGGTAATCATGGTATATTCTCTGATTCAATTGCAGACAAGATTATCAGCACTGGGCCTGTTACCAACTTTATTTGCCATGTCCCCTTTCTGAGGGAGGATGTGGAGGGGATTTAGAGACTGCCTGTAGGATTATCATCAATGCATTAATGGATTTTCATAAAAGGTACATTTTCAACATACTTGTCAACTGATTGCTGTGCGTTCAAAATGTGGCTTCACTAAATGCAATCACAAATTTTTTTTTTCCTTTTCAATTTCTCCTTTACCCTCAGTTAATCAAATCAAAAACTTGCCTACAGGCCAATCCTCAATGTCGAATGTTATTATCCCCTGAGGGAAAAGACAAAATACCAGGGAAGCTGGTAACCAAAATCAAAACCAAAATCAAAAGCACTAGAAATACTCTGGTCTGGCAACAACTGTGGAGAGAAAAACAGAGTTCGTGTTTCAAGTCAATGACTTTTCATTGAATCCTTGTAGTGCGGAACCAGGCCATTCGGCCCGTCGAGTCTGTACCGACCTTCTGAAGAGCATCCTGCCCAGACCCATCCCCAACCCCTCCCCATCCCTGGAATCTTATTCCCTGTAATTCTGCATTTCCAATGGATAGCCCACCTAACCTATGCATCCCTGCACACCGTGGGCAATTTAGAGTGACCAATCCACCTAACCTGCGCATCTTTGGATTGTGGGAGGAAAATGATGCACCCAGAGGAAATCTGGAGCAAAAGGAAACTCCCAGAAATTGTTCTTCCATGTGTTTGATCCAGAGAGCTTTTAATTTATAAATGGCCAAGATGGACATAAAAAAGGCCCCCGACTCTGTCCTCTACATCCATGTTATAACTGTGTAGTTTGATTCCTGCTATTTCCCACCTATCATTTTCCTGGAAAAGGCAAGGAGTTGTATTTAAAAATAATAATCTCATGGATACAGGATGTATTCTTATTTCTGGTTTTACTTTTATGGTTAATTCCAGAGCTAATGGGCAGTACTGCAAAGAGTCTGAGTGTTCAGAGCTTTCTTCACTCAGTAGATCGTGCTATGAGAGTATTACTTGTCGACTGCAGGTAATACACTTGTTTTAAATGTTATATGTTCAAGTATTGTTGCCTCATGGGGAAGCTTCTACAAAATAAACATGGGTGATTTACTTTGTTTGTTGGCAATTCATGTAATTTCCTAAATGATCACCCCAGGAACCTTGTGGTATTTCCTACCTCTGAGTACATAGTACTGGATAAGGTTTGAGGTATTTTGCTGTGGCCAATCCTCCTGTCTTAGTTTTGTCTTAGGCCTTTGTAGTAATTAAGGGTTCAAGGATACAGTTCAATAAATTATCTACAGAAGAGGCATTGTTCCTGGATAACAGGAATTGTATTATGACAGTACTATATTTTGATCAGGTGTAATTGCTATGACTTCTAGAGCTGGTACATCTCTCTGATTGTGTTCAAATCCAATAGCTTTATTAAACCTACAAACTGGATCATGTAACCTCCCTTGAAAGCATTATAGACTCAGTGACTACAGTCGAGCAGCTTGGTTTCTTTGTAAATGCAACAATTTTCCATGCTGTACCCAGTCTCTTTCAAAGTGTTCTTTCTGAAAATAGACTCACTGACATCACCCTTTGACATTCAATGGCATTACTATCGCTGAATTCCCAAGAGCAAGTCAGAGCCTAGGAATGCTGCAGTGAGTAACTCACCTCCTTATTCCCCAAAGACTGTCCTCCACCTATAAGGCACTAGTCAGGTTGTGATGAAACTACTCTCCATTATGGCTTGCATGGTGGCTCAGTGGTTAGCAGTGCTACCTCACAGCACCAGGTTCAATTCCAGCCTCGGGCAGTTGTCTGTGTGGAGTTTGCACATTCTCCCCGTGTCTGTGTGGGTTTCCTCTGGGTGCTCCAGTTTCCTCCCACAGTCCAAAGATGTGAGGTTAGGGTGGATTGGCCATGCTAAATTGCCCATTGTGTCCAGGAAGGTGCAGGGTTACAAGGATAGGGTTGGGAGCTGGGTATGGGTGAAATGCTCTTTTGAGGGTTGGTGTGGACTCAATGGGCCGAATAGCCTGCTTCCACACAGTAGGAATTCTGTGATTCTATGATTATCTGATAGGTGCATCTCCAACAACACTCGAAGCTTGACCCCATCCAGGACAATGGAACCTGCTTGATTGGCATCACTTTCAGCATTCACTGCTTTCGCCATGATGCGCAGTGGCAGAAGTCTGTAATATTTAAAAGATGCAACTGCAGTAACTCATCAAGACTCTTTTGACGGTAACTTCCAAAGCTCTCTATTATCCAAAGCGATCTGTATTATCTAGAAAGATCAGGGTATCAGATATATGGGAACACCACCATCTGCAAGTTCCCCTCCAAGCCACACATCATCCTGACTTGGAACTACATCACTATTCCTTCATTGTAGCTGGTTCGGAATCCTAGAATTGCCTTCCTGACTGCACTGTGAATGCCTCTATGCACTAAGGACTGTAGCAGTACAAGAAGACAGCTCACCATCTCCTTCTCCAGGGCAATTAGGGATGAACCATAAATGCTGGCTGAGTCGATGGCATCCACCTCCCATGAATTGATTTAAAAAAAAAAAACTCATTCCCACTTGAAGTTCGCAGATCACACAAAACCAAAATATTACATTTGATCCCTCATCTAAGTCTTTGATACAGATTGTGAACAGCTTTAACCTAAACACCAATCCTTGCCATGCCACTAACTGTAGTCTGCCAACCTAAAAATGGCCTATTTATTCCAACTCTCAAATGTTAATTACAGGAGATGGTGTTTGATTTGGAGAAAGTATGGACAAAGGCACTAAATAAAAGTTCATCACTTGGAAATGGCCATTTTCTTCTGGATGTGTTTCAAGAAAGAGTGGCAAGTCTGGAATTGTCAAATCTAAGCAAAAAGTTAGAGCACCAGATTGAATTACAAGTATTCATCAGGTAAGAACAAAAACATTATAGAGGAAAAGGCAATCATAGCGTCAAGAACATTAATACTAGCTAATTGTTTATCAAGACTATAAATTATTTTTCATATGATCCCATAATTTGACAGACAATTTTATATAGGATACAAGTACATGTAAAAAAGGTTTATTAACTACACTTTTACAAAGACTGGTTGAACTATATCATTGGAGACTAAAGGTGCAATCTGACTAGTTCAGAGCAGCACCTTTGAGCTGTGTGAGGCACTTAACTATACAGGGTACTTCAACCGTAACCAAGTATTTGTACCTTTAACCAGTTATTTCTTGTTTTGCAAACATAATGTGACATTTTTGCATGTCAAAACTTAAATGAGAACTGTTGTACCTGAGTGATGTTAGTGACTCTCAGTCAAATGGTCGGAAACTCACTATTGGGCTGCTTGTTGCTCACTCGAGACTTACTCCATCTAGGTCCTTCTCACTTCCTTTGACTTTTCCCTGATCTTCCCCCAACGTATAAAACCAATTCACTTTTCTGCTTCTTCAGTTCTGAAGGAGTGTCTTTGGACTTGAAACCTGATTTCTGTTTCTCTCTCACAGATGCTGTCGGACCTGCTGAGATCTCCAGCACTTTGTTTTTACATCACTCCTTCTAACCCATTCTTGCTAACGATTCAGCAACCTAGCTAGACTAAAATAATTTTGTTTCTTTTTAAAATCTGTTTAGTCAGCTGTATTTTGTTTTAAAAATTGAAGTAGATTGCAGTACTGAGAACCATATGTGAGCTTGAAAGTTCTAACTGCTTGAGAACTGTTTTCTTGGTTTCCTTCATCAGCTTCACAGTCACATCCTACAACCTTTAATACCTGGGGACAGCTAATTGTGAGAGGCTTTGGATGAATTTGTTTTCATTTAAAGAATGTTTTTGTCCCTTTAATTGTCGTCCTTGTTACCCTGGGGTGAACTTGCAATGTTGTAGATGTCACCTAATTTCGAGGAGCTCTAAATTGCCTCTCAGCCTAGACTCAAAACATCAACAGCTATTCACATGTAGCAGAAATAAATACCAGGTACTGATGCAAAGGGTACACAACAGTGCTAGAAACACAAGTAGGAACCCTGCTTCGTTTTACCCTCCAGAACATGGGGGGGAGGGACACAAAAATCTACAATTGCCCCATCTGAGAGATGCTGACTATGCAAACCCTGTGATCATGCCTAAGACCTCTCTGTTCTCCATTGTCCAGTTTTAAACTGAAGAGTAACATTTACCAGAGATAGTAGGAACTGCAGATGCTGGAGAATCTGAGATAACAAGGTGTAGAGCTGGATGAACACAGCAGGCCATGCAGCATCAGAGGAGCAGGACTCCTGCTCCTCCGATGCCGCTAGGCCTGCTGTGTTCGTCCAGCTCTACACCTTGTTATCTCAGTAACATTTACCACCTGTGATATAGCCTTTAGGCAATAATGATGCATCCAGTTGATTTCAGTATTAATTTTTGGCTAAGTTTCTGCTGCTTTTTTTTCCTGCTTGCTCAGACTTCTAGTGGTACTTCCTCCCGGTTTGCTGTTCAAGACTCACAAGGACAGACTAACGACAACTTTGGAATGTGAGGCATTCTTTCACTTCACAAATACAGAACTGGTAAGTGTGGTGCTGGTAATGAGATAACACTTATCAGTTTTGGTAACATACTTAGATCCAAGAGATTGGTCAGCTAATGAACTATAGCTGATAAGAATAAAAGAACAAAACTTGAAGTAAACGACAAAAGAATCACAGAATCGTACAATACTGAAGTGGCCCTTCAGCCCATTGAGTCTGCACTGACAAACTCTACTAAAACTACACTAAAATCTGGAGAAGGGTCACTGGATTTGAACCATTGACTCTGGTTTCTCTCCACAGATGCTGCCAGACCTGCTAAGTATCTCCAGCTATTTCTGTTTTTGTTTCCAATTTCCAGATCTGCAGTTCTTTGTTTGTTGAAAATCTACAATAGTCCCACTTTCCAGCACTTGGCTCACAGCCTTGAGTATTATGACATCTCAAGTACTCGTCCAAGTATGTTTTAAAGGTTATGAGGTTCCTGCCCAAAAACCATCCTCCCAGTCAATATGTTATAGATTCCTACCATCTGCTGGTGAAAAAAAATCTTTCCTCGAATCCCTTCTAAACCTCGTGCCTTTCGCTTTTAGATGTGTGCCTCGACGTTATTGGGAACAGTTGCCTCTGATTCACCCTGTGCATGACCCTCATAATCTTGCACACTTCAATCAGCTTACCCTTCAGTCTTCTGTGCTCTAAAGAAAACACCCTGAGCTTATCTAGCCTGTCTTTGTAGCTAAACCACTCTGTCCCAAGCAACATGGTGGTGAATCTCCTCTTCACCCCCTACAGTGCTTCCTGTATTGTACTGACCAGAACTGCACACAGTACTCCAGCTGTAGCCTGACCAAAGTTCAGTAAAGCTCTAACATAACCTCCCCGCTTTTATAATCTGTGTTGGGACTGATAAAGGCAAGTGTCCCATATGCCTTCTTAACTGGTGCATCAACCTGCCATTGTACTGTCAGGGATCTGTGGACAAGAGCCCCAAGATTCCTCTCTTCCTCTGAGCTTCTTCATGTCTTCCTGGTGTCCTGCCATTCTCATGACAGCATAAATGGCAACATAAGGGAAAGCTTTCTCATGCAGTGAATGGTTAGAAATCTTGAATGCACTGCCTGAGAGTATGGAGAAAGCTGGTTCAGTTGAGACCTTCAAGAGACAATTGAGTTCATGAGGAAAAGATGCACGCCATTGTTTTATTCTCCTTTCAAAATCCATTCCTTAGGTACTATGTCTAGGAAACTACCTGATCACCAGCTTAGTGTCATATCTGACTTTGTGACCATCCAATCAAATATTTGTACTATCACTAAGACCACCTTCTTCCACCTCTATATTTAGGGGAGAGTGAGGAAATGGCATGAGGTGAAATGTTCGAAATAGCCAGCAAAGACATAATGGGCCATGTTCAGCGAAAATGTGAGAAATCATTTGTCGCTGGACAATTTTTCTTTTTGGGTCCCATAGGTTTCTTTGTGCGTTTTGATCTGCCTACATAAGAAAAAATTTCTAGCAGGATCACAAGGAATAAGTTTCATTCTAGTTATCAACATAAAGGTTCTCACTCATGAGGGTAGGAATTGATTGTTGTTGCTCCTATGTTCGACATGGAAACAGGGGCAACAGTGACCAGTATTACAGGGCTCTGTAGGAGAGGAGCAGGCCGTTCAGCATCAGTGGCTATCATGGTCTCAGATCATTTTCAGGTGTCCTTCATGCTCAACTGGAAAATAAATAACATGCTAATGAGGGACCAAGTGCTTGTATTAGAGCTTCTGAACTTTTTTGTCACACAAATTATGTAATCTGCTTAGCTGCTTCTGTGGTGTGTCACTAGTCCACCTGGCATAACCTTATCTGAAGCTCTCCCACTGCCCTAGCCCTGATCTTGCCTTTTTTTCTTGTTTTTCTCTCATCTCCCTTCATGATCTCTGAGCTTATCTGTGCACGAGACCCAGCTCTGACTCCTTCATCCAGTTCCTCCTAAACTGATGACCAGCCAACTTCCTACCTTGATCTCCATATTAGCTGATATTATTAGCAGTTCCCTCCCTTTGAGTATTGGTTCTCTTTCCTTTACATTGGCTGTTATCACCCCTTACTGTAAAAAAAATTCTTGACCTCAACATTCCTACAAACAATCATCCTATCTTTGATCTCCCTTTTCCTATCCATGTTCCTTTGAATATATTGGTATGTCCCAAATCCATACCCATTCATCACAAAACTTCATGTTTGAATCTCTCCAATCAGATTTCTGCTTGTGCCATAGTACTATCGCTCTTGTCAAAGACACAAATTGATTCCTGTGTGACGGTGATAAAGGTAAACCTTCCCTCCTTGTCCTTCTTGATTGTTTGCAGCCTTTGAAATGGTTGGCTAAACTACTGTCCTCAAAAACCTTTGCACTGTTGTCCAGCTGGCTGCAACTGCACTCACCTGGTTCCATTTTTATCATAACTCGAGGATTGGATACAATGGCTTCTCTCCTCTTGGGACTATTACCTCTGGTGTCTTCACCCAGGGATTCATCCTTGGCCTACTCCTCTTTCTCATCTGTGTGCTTTCTCTCAACAGTACAATCAAAACAATAGCTTGCACACAAGCAATGATGACATCCAAACCTACCTCATAACCACCACCTCTCCCGAGTCCACTGTTCCTAATTTAGCAGACTGCTTATTGGACATCCTGTACTGGATGAGCAGTAATTTCCTCCAATGAAAGCCATTGTTTTATTCCCCTTTCAAAATCCATTCCCTAGGTACTATGTCTAACCATCTCCTGGGAAACTACCTGATCGCCAGCTTAGTGTCATATCAGACTTTGAAGTGACCGTCCAATCAAACTTTTGTTCTATCACTAAGCCCACCTTCTTCCACCTCTGTATTTTAGCCCCTGTCCCAGGCCTTGTGCTGCTGAAACTCTCATTGATGCCTTGTTCTGTCTGGGCTTGACTGCTCCTATGCACTGCTGGCTGGTCTCCCTCATTCTATCTTCTATAAGCTTGAGCTCAACCAAACCTCTTCTACCTTTGTCTAACTCTCAACAAGCTTCATTCACTTAATACCATATTTTTGCTGATCTATTTTGGTTTCTGGTTAAACAACATCTTGATTTTAAAAGTCATCCTTGCTTTCAAATCCCTCCACAACCTTTCCCCTCCTTATCCCTGTAATCTCTTCCACACCCACAATGCTCTTAGATGTCTGTGTTTATCTAGTTCTGGTCTCTGGAGCTTTCTTGATTTTAAGCGCTACACTGTTGGTGACCATTCTTTCAGTTGCCTAGGGCCCAAGTTCTGGAATTCTCGCCAAAGACCTTTCTGTCTCTCTCTCCCTGACTTACTTCCTTCCAGACACATTTTTAAGCCTAGCACTTTGACCAAGCTGTTGATCATCATCTGACCTAATATCACCATACCTGGGTCTGTACTGTTTTGTTTTAAGTTGCTCCTGCAATATGCCTAGAGGCATTTTACTATATTAACAACAGCAATTTACATTTATGTAGTGTTATGTTTTAAAAAATACTATCCCTCAGACTTTTATCCTTCAAACTGGTATTTCCAGCCGTTACATCAATTCTATCTAAATATAATGAATATGTATATACAGGTAGAGTGAATGAGTGACACTGAACACTTGTATAAATTGCATTTCGTTAATGAAATCATGGAAATATTTGAATAATTGTGGTTAATTGTACAATACCTTTTAGGGTGAACCACTGATCTCTTACGATCTGCATTGTAATCTTGTCAAGAGTTGGTAGATTCCAGATGATGGGATTAATAAACATAGCATTTGTACAACTGCCTTTGTTTCAATTCCCATTGATTGAACACTCACTACTATTCTTTATCTCTTTACAGCGGAATGACTGCTCGAAAGAATTTGTGATTCCCTTTGGAGTCACCTTGCATTTCTTCAGGGTAAGGAGTCTACCTCTGATCATTGCTATCCTGTTCAGAGTGAGTGAAATGTGTCCTACACCACACAATATGTTGTATAATTTTACTTTGATACCTTACACTGCCAGATCAAATTGGTATTAGATGTGGACTCCGTTGATCAGAATGCATTTATTGTCCATCCCAGGCTATCCATTAAAGATTGGTATAACTGAGTCTTTAGCTGAGCTGCTTCAGACAGCAGTTATGAATCACCCACACTGATGTGGACCTCAAGTCACATATAAGCCAGACTAAGTAAGGGCAAGTGGTTTCATTCAGTAAAGGACATTACTAAAAGCAGTTGGGTTTTCACAGTAATCTACACAAATACAGGCAGACACAATAGGAGTAAAAGCAGACCATTTGATGCCACAAACTCCTCCACCATTCAGTAGGATCATGACTGATCTGTTTGTGTTTTGAATTCCACATCCATCCAAAGCTATCTCCCAAAAATGCAGTGCCCCCTAGTTCCCAACTGATCCATAACAGGAAACATCTTTTCCATGTCCAATTTGTCATGATCATTCAGGATTGTGTACACTTCAATCAAATCATATCTTACTCTTCTATACTCCAGTGAAAACAAGTCTAGCCTGTCCAACCTAGCCCCGTAAGACAGCCCTCCCGTTTCCAGGTGTCAATCTAGTGAACCTCCTCCGAACCACCTACAGTGCATTTAACATCCTTTAATATGGTGACCAAAACTGCACATGGTATTTGAGATGTGGCCTAACCCATATGCCCTATAAAGCTGAAGAAAACATCCTTACTTGTATGTTCAATTCCTCTTGTAATGAAGGATAGCATCTCATTACCACTCTGATTATGTGTTGTATGAGCAAGCTAACTTATTATGACTCGTGCACTTGAAAACCAAAGTCCTCTGCATCTCTGAATTCTGCAGTCATTTTCTATTTTAGTAATGCTATGCTTTTTGTTTTACTCTGATTTGATTGGATTTGCAGTCACTTTTATTTGATATTTTTCAAACTGAATTCATATTTTCTGCTATTCCACCTTCCACAGGCATGATGCAAAATATGCTAATGTCAATGTTTAAAGCTTTCTCCCTTGTCCATGGCCATAATACACTAATGCTTTTCACTTTTCTATTGCTTTAATTGTTCTCTCTTTTGTTGACAATCCTAGATATTATAAGTAAATATTAAGCGAATTTTAAAATGACATCTGATCATTGATTGTTATAGCTAAGCATTTACTTATTTTTATAGTACGACAGTTGATACTCTTTACAATCGTCAAGGTCAAAACAATATATATCACATTGTTCTTGTGATAGTCGATCTGATTGGCTCCTGCCAATTTAATTTGTTTTGTCTTCTTATGATTTGTCTTTCATCTTGCAAAGAATATAAGTCGTTTATTTTGAATGGATAAACAAAGTTGTTTTCTAAAAAAAAATGTGAATTCGGAAGTGGGCAACACTGTCTGGGATAGATTTTGTTACCATCCTAATTATTGATCTGAGTTCAACCTTTTCAGACAGCACATGAGAGTCAACCATATTGCGATGGGTCTGGAATCACATTTAGCCAGCCCAGCTCAGGACAGCAGATTTCCTCCCCTAAAAGGCACTAGTGAAACAGATGGGTATTACATCAATTATTACATGGTTGCCGTTAGATTAGATTTTAACTCCAGGTTTTTATGAATTCAGATTCCACTGTCTGCAACAGTAGGATTTGAACCTCTAGTAATCCAGAGTTTCTGATTAATCCTTGAGGCCCCATCAAATAACATTCGCACTATCCCACTGCCTCGCC
Organism: Rhincodon typus; assembly: GCF_021869965.1. NCBI lineage: Eukaryota > Metazoa > Chordata > Chondrichthyes > Orectolobiformes > Rhincodontidae > Rhincodon > Rhincodon typus. The sequence goes on along the minus strand of NC_063346.1, from coordinate 27,028,444 downwards.
ACAAATTTGAACATATATATATCTTGTAAAGAAGTGTTGACAATGTTTCTTGGCAAAGGAAGAACTGGAGCAAGCAATGACTGATCAAACTGTGCATCCAGAAAAATGGGTTGGGATCTTGTTTTATCACATGCAACAATGTCGCAGAGAAACTAAAGATGACAATAAAGAAAGCAAAATGCTGAAACAAAAGTAACAAAGTAAACGTTTACCTGGTTAACAGTGGAAGCCCCATAGTTACAGATGGCTGACATAATTGGTTTATATAAATAACATAGATTCCTCAGCTACTGGTTTCATGAGTAAAATTCAGGAAGTCGTGTTGCTTCCATTGTTGCCTGAGTCAAGTCCTTCATAAGAACAAAGAATCGTTTTTTTGTGAAAGGCGCAATGATACAACTTGGACAGCAATATTTTTGATTGTGAAATTGCTGTATCATTTGTACATGAGTAACCATTAACAGCATTAGCCTTACTAATGTTTTGACAGTAAAATTTGGGCTGTTACTAAGTGTGTCAGTATATGTGGTAATAACAGGTCTAACTGTGCTGGTGCATGTAGTTCCAAGGCTTGTAATGAGAGATGTCTAGTATCTATGTGGTTATACTTTTGCAGTTAACCTGCATGTATATTTCCATCTTAATTTCAAGCTCATTTTCTTCCCCCTGGTGGCTTCTGGTTTGAAAGTGTGCAGGAATATTTAAAAAAGACAAAGTCATGAAATTTGTCTTGATTCCCTTTGTTTATATCCTGCATAAAGGAGAACACAAATTACACCAAAAATATAATTATTGCACTCTATAAAGAAATAATTTTTATTTAAATTATGACATAAAATAGAGAAACATTGATATCACAGAGTGGAGCTGGAGGAACACAGCAGGCCAGGTAGCATCAGAGGAGCAGGAAATTT
>NC_063346.1:26995014-27027130 GCF_021869965.1 Rhincodon typus | reverse complement strand
AAATTTCCTGCTCCTCTGATGCTACCTGGCCTGCTGTGTTCCTCCAGCTCCACTCTGTGTTATCTCTGACTCCAGCATCGGCAGTTCTTGCTATCTCACATTGATATTATAATTTGACATGTAACAGCTTTTCTATTTTAGGGTTTGCTTAATACTTGTGTCGAGTATGAAGAACCAGATTGTGTTGTTGCTGACATTCTGAACGTTGCTAGAACATGTTGTCCTCTGCTCTTATTATCTGCAACGGTAAGGACAGCCATATATATTGTCATGTTTGTGTGCAAACATTGCTGCTGTCTTTATTTGTTTATGTTTAACTCAGCAATGACTTCTGGTAGTCATTTTCCATGAGTTCATAAGCTCTTCCTGTAAGGCATAGACACTGGAGTCTCAGGACAATACATTCAATCAAACCACATTATTATCATTAACCAATTAGCTAATAATTAATGTACTGTATATTCACTTGTTTAGTGTATGTTAGAATTCCTGAGCAATGTATTTGATAATAAAGGTATTTATTATCAAGTAATAAAGGTATTTGATATAATTGTAAATGCATGATCAAATGAGAGGTTGTGCTGTGCAATTAGCTAGTGCACACCAAAGTTACACCCATTTGAATGTATCCCTGAACAACTATTAGAAAATTAATATATTTTTTAAGTTCCAGAATTGTGATTGTAACACCTTTCAAGCAAAGTTCATTCAACAGTTAGTGTACCTCTTTGTACAGAGGGTGCTTTGAATTCACATTTAAAATTTGGTTTGTTCTCTTTTAAGACTTTTGTGAAATATAATTGTATTATCATCTGTTACATCTCGTGCATTTTTTTTTCACAAACAACTCCATAAGAAGGGCTAACCTCGTGTACAACTAAAAATAATTTGATTGTTTAAATTGTTGAGTTGGCTGAGGCATACTTGAACATATTAATAATAAGCAATTGTTCACCTCCCGATGCTAACCTTCTCTCCTTAATAACGGAGATAAATATAGGGCCTTAGAGAAAGGAAACAGTTTTGGAACCAAAATGTTTCGATGGTAAGACCATTTAATTTCTTTCTTCACCTCTAGTAATTTTTTTCAGAATATTGTACTGACTTCAGATGACCTGTACAGGGGAATGGGTGAGGCTGAGAAGATGGGGCCTTCATAGTGATCTCAGTCAGTACAGGAGTTAGTGTTTGTATCACTGCATTACAAACCAGCTTCCAGCTAACTCAGCTAATCAACCATCATTTTTCCTTAGCATGTTTCACTTTGTCCCACAAGCTTATTGTCTATTTGGGTTTAATCACGATTTGTCTATTAATTAAGAAGTGGGATGTTTTTTGTTCTTGAAAATGTTTTGAATATAAAACTACTAAACTTAATACAATTATTAATAATATTTCATGTCAACCTGTTCTGCCTTGTTCCGGAAGTTTTGGTGGCTGAGATTGGAGCCGGTGCTGATTACACAATGGAAACGGCTTACTGATGATACATTTCCCAGAGAATTACAGAGGATGGTAGACAACCAGTGCTGGGCCAACAGGTAACACAGGAAGAATTACATCTACATAATGACTATTTGGAAATCAAAGGACACTCCTCCTCCAGTGAGTTGTTTAATTGTCCTCCACCATTCACAACTGAATGTGGCAGATCTGCAGACCTTAGACCTCATCAATTGGTTGTGGGATTGTTCAGCTATGTCTATCATCTGGTTTTTATGCTTGGCATATACAAACTTTGTTGTATCTGTACCTGGCTGACACCTCATTTTCACACTTTCCAGATACTGTTCCTGGCATGCCCACCTGCACTCTTTACTGAACCAGGGTTGAGCCCCTGGCTTGATGGTAATTGTAGAGTGGGGAATATGCCGGGCCATGAGGTTGCAGCTTCTGTTAGAGTACAATGCTGCTGCTGATGGTCTGCAGTGCCCAGTCACAAATTATTCGATCTGTTTGAAGTCCAGCATTATAAATCCAGTGACATACCACAATGCTATTGCCTCTCCAATAACTTCATCTCTCTATATGAGAATCCTGGTTAGAATTTAGCAGTGACAGCACTATGCAACGCCATGGATGGTGTCCTTGTTATGTGTATGTGCTTTTGTCTTCAAAAGGACTGTGTGGTGGTTACTCTTAGCAATACTGTCATAGACAGATGAATCTGCGGGAGGCATATTGGTGAAGATCAGGGCAAGTATGTTTATTCCTCTTCTCGATTCCTTCACCACCCGCCACAGACTCGGTCTGGCAATTAGGACCTTTAGGACTTGACCAGCTTGGTCAGGAGTGCTGCTGCCAAGCCATTCCTGGTGGTGGTCGGTGGCGGAGTACATGGTTATCAGCAGGAAGCTTCCTTGCCCGTGTTTCACCTGAGGCTGTAGAACCTCATTGTGTCCAGAGTCAATGTTGAGGACTCTTGGGGCAGCTCCAAAAGTGCTGCCACCTGTGCTGGGTCTGTCCTGCTGGAAGTGTGGGACGTATCAGGGATGATGATGGTGCGGTCGAAGACATTGTCTGTAAGGTGTGATTCTGTGAATGTGACTGTCAATCTGTTGTTTGGTTAGTCTGTGAGAAAACTCTCCCAAATTTGGCTCCAAAACTCAGATGTTGGTAAGGAGGACTTTGCAGTGTCACTATAGATATCGTAGGCTTTCCCTTAGTTGTTTCATACAACTGAAGGCTTGCTAAAGCGATTCAGAGGGCATTTAAAAGGTGGGGTCTGAAGTCATACGTAGACCAGACCCGGGATGACAGCAGATTTCCTTCCCTCAACGACATTGGTTTTTATGATGGTGGCTTCGTGGTCATCGTTGGTCTATTTTAATTCCAAATTTCTGTTGAATTCGAATTCGACCACGTGCTGTAGTGAGATTCATTTCTTTGGGTCTAAATGCAATACATTATTACGCACTTGTCATATCCTGTTAAGAGGCCATTGTAAACAAATCAGAAATATTTCTGAAGTTTTTGTGGCTTTTAATGTATTTTTTATATATGGGATGCAAAGCCTGTGAGGATGTTTCACCCAGTGAAACGTTCAGGAATTCCCATGCACTGCTACAATATATTTAGTGATTACATCTGTGATTGTTCTCACTTTCAAATGTAGGTAGGAGCAGTGGCCTGTCATTGCAGTGTTGATAATTAAGACACTAAAGGCTAATATAATCTCAGTTTGTCTAAAAAAAATAAGGTGTAAAACAATGGCTACTATAGTGATGAAGTTGGGTATTGATTAAAGATAACGATGTGCAGGGAACAATTAATCTCTAAGGTTATGTTAAAGTTTAAGTGAGAAATGGGAACATAAAGCGCATAGAATTGTACTTGCAGTATTTGTTATCAACAACATGATAGTGTGTTTAAACAAGCACACAATGCAAAATGACCCCTTGCTTTATTAAAGTGTTCATTATTGAATCAAGCATTGAAATATCTCTCAATCACAAAATAGTTTTCGCATTCAGTTTAAAAGGAGGTGTATTACCTCAGACCTGTAGCCAAGGAACCCTGAGAGACTGAGCCTCATTCAAAAATGGTCAATTTGAGGAGTGTGCTGAAGTTCTTCCTCTCTCTTGATTAACTAAAGTGCTCCAAATGAGTGAAGATTGATTGGGCCAAGACTTGCTGACAATATCTGATACATGATAACACCCATTTATTATTTTGCTCAAACTTTCAGTGAGTTGGTGATTTGCCGACTCCTACAGTCAGAAGGATCATGGGTTCGATGCCAGGTCAGTCCTGACCTTGTATGGAGCAGCTGTAGGGATGGTAATACTTGTTTCACCACTACTTTTGTTTGTTAAATTTGTGGTGGAGGGTAGATTGTGTTAGACAGAGAATCCTACTTATTGTCCTGACCAATGGCAATGGTGAACAGAATGCTGCTGCCCTTGAAATTTCTGCTGTGCCTTTCTTCTGGGAACTTCTGATTCTGGTTGTTGAAGAAATGTGCAGCGCAGAGTTCCTCAGGGAACAGACTAGAGTCTGGAGAAGATGAAACGTGTCCCATTTTTACAGCACCTAGCTCCATATGGTAAGTTTCAAGGTCCTGATGTGAATGTGGATGGATGGACAGAGTGGTAGATGGGTGAATGGGTACTTGAGGCATGAATTGGATGTTAACTTTTTTTATTCATTTAGGGGATGTGGGCGTCACTGGCTAGGCCAGTATTTATTGCCTGTATCAGAGGGTAATTAAAGTCAACCACATTGCTGTGGGTCTGGAGCCACCTGTAGGTCAGACCGGATGAGGATGGCAGATTTCCTTCCCCAAAGGGCATTGGGGAATGAGATGGGTTTTTTCCTGACAATCGACAAAGGACAATTACAGATTTTTATTGAATTCAAATTCAAAACCCGGCTCGCCAGAACATTACCTGGGTGTCTGGATTAACACTCCAGCAATAACACCACTGGGCTGCCACCTCCCCATTTTTATTCCAGTCTATTCTCTAATCTATTCCAGTCCAGTCAGGAGGGTAGTCAGGTAGTTGGGGATCAAGTGGAGGGCAGCACGACAGCTCAGTGGTTAGCACTGCTGCCTCACACCGCCAGGGACCTGGGTTCAATTCCACCCTCAGGTGACTGTGTGGAGTTTGTACATTCTCCCCTCTGGCAGGCGCTCCAGTTTCCCCCCACAGTCCAAAGATGTGCAGGTTAGGTGGATTGGCCATGATATATTGCCCATAGTGTTTAGGGATGTTCGCCATAGGAAGTGCAGACTTGGGGATGGGTCTGGGTGTAATGCTGTTCAGAGGCTTGGCTGGTGTTGACCAGTTGGGCCGAATGGCCTGTTTCCACACTGTAGGGTTCTATGGCTCAATGGATTTGAGGAATGTCAGGAGGGTTAGTCTGGTTTGGTCAGGGCTTGTAGTCAGGTGTTCAGTGTGCAACCAGATCAGGTTGAGTTGGAATGGGTAGTCTGGTGGATGGGAGGATCAGCTAAGGTTGGGGATTCAGCTAGTGTGTGAGCTAGGTGTTAGATTAGGTATGCATCTGCCTAACATTCTCTGAGGAACTAAAGTAAGTACTGCAGAACTGTTGCACCATTTTCAGAGTTCCAGCAAGCAGGGAAATCGCTCATGGGAAGGTTAAACTTCCCAGGTCATTCCCATGTAGGTCTTGATAATCCAAGGACCAGAGGATTTGGCCTGTTATTTCTCTTATGTGAAATTAAGTCCTATCAGAGTTGACTGTCCTGCCCCCTACTGTCAAATAGTGTCATTCTCCTTGAACTGGCTGCCTGAAGACAGTTCCTACCCACAATCTAGCAATGTCCACCACAGATGGGGGGAAGGAGGCAGGTACTAAATCCATCCCACCGAGCATAGGGATTGAACCCTGTCCATTCGGATGTACACTAGCCCACCGATCCCCTAAGGAGTCTGATTGCAGCAACATACACTTTTAAAGGCATGTTCTAGCCTGGAGCAATGGATAGTGATAGTCGACACTTTTTCATTACATGGCTGTTAGGCTGGAATCACTCTTAACCACCTGACATTGGCAAATTTCATATGGTTTTCCAAGTTGATAGCCTGTTTGGCTGCTTTATTCTCACATCTCCAGCTACCAACTGCTGGAGTCTTGAACCCACAGCTTTTGGCTCAGTGGTAACGATGCTACACACTGTATATGCCGTGCCACGCCACAAGGGCTCTTTGGCACTCATTACCTACGGTGATTTTTTTAAAAATTCATTTGTGGGATGTGGGTGTCGCTGGCTGGCCAGCATTTCTTGCCCATCCCTAGATTGCACTTAAAGGTTTTGGAAGGGAACTGAAAACAGTGAAATCATGAGGTGTTACATCCTCCGGAGAGACAGGGAGAAAACAGCAATTAAAAAGGTCATTAATTTAATAATAATGGTACTTGCAACAGAACTAGAGCTGTCATTGTCCAATCGGATCAGGTTTGGATAATATCTCTATTTATATTTTGGAAATAAATTGGATTTTTCCTTGTGATTCCACAGTCAGCAATGAAGCTTCTTTGCTTTTAAACTGTAAGAAATTTTGAGAGTGCATGAATTTAAAAAACATGCTGTAAATTAGTAAATTTCAGCAGGGTCAGCCTGACCTCTGTGTCTGCCCTCTCCTGGCAATCCCCATTCACAAACTGCCATTACTGCTTGAAGTATCAGATTCAATGATTTAAATGTTTTGTTTTTTTAAAAATTTTTATTACAGGTTACTTTCAGGGAAAACGGAATGCTCACCACCTGATATTCCCTGGATTGTTGGTGCCTTTTTATATTTCACCGTGAAAAGGAAAGCTGGACAGGCAATACTTCAGACAATAATGAGAAAGATCTGTTCTGAAAATGAGCTGGTAAACCTATCGCTTACTGCCATCTTTTCTTTCAATGTAATAGTATACGCCTCTTCACATAAATGCTCAACATACCTAGTGCTACCTCCACCCTTTAAAGGCCTAACATCAAGACCTAGATAAGCCAATATTTCCTCTAGTGAAAACAAACTCATCATCTTTTGAGATAGTAAGAAGTGCCAATACTGGAGTCAGAGATAACACAGTGTGGAGCTGGAGGAACACTGAAGAAGAAATTTGTTAAGAAGGGTCCCGACCCGAAACGTCAGCTTTCCTGCTCCTCTGATGCTACCTGTCCTGCTGTGTTCCTCCAGCCCCACTCTGTGTTATCTCATCATCTTTTGACTTTTGTCAGATCTTTAACTTTTGTTGCTGCCCCCTAGAGGACTAGGTCAGAAAATTCAAGACCTTTGCTTGCAGACCCACTCTGTTACATGGAGCATTTTTTTTCATGTGTCTCCCCAACACTGCTCACTCCAAACACTGCCTGTTTTACTGAACCTTTTCTACTTAAATCATAGTCTTCAATATCCAAAGGCTGAACTTCTAACATTCTCCTAAGTAGCTTCTTTGCCTTGACCCTCCACATGCTACAACTCATTCAAAATGTTCTATTCTCTAATAGTTTCAGATCACCCTCTTGGGCTTTAAATCCATCCTCAATGTGTTTTTTTTTGATAGTACATTTGGTCCTGACTTTGTCCTTCTCAGTTTCTCTCATTCCTCCTCCTGCTCTCTTGATTTGCCCTTTTATACTTGAGTACTTTGAGATATCTCTCTGTATGTGAAAAATGCATATTGTCGTTCGTATATTATTATATAAGGCTACAAAAGGACTGGAATAGAATTCTTTAAAATGTAAAAGCAAATGGTGCACCAGTTTTTTTTGATCAAAAGCTCAGACAATAATTTTCACTGTGATCTGCACATCAGACCCTTCTTATCTAACCTGCCATTTCCTTGTTTTCCTTTCATGTGTTTATTTTACTTTCCTTTTTGATGTCTTATTATTTTTAAATCTAAAAAGATATTTTTAAATTATTGCACAAACAAATCATGCTCTTTTTCTACACGTCCCCACCATGTTTTCTGAGAAAATGTGAATATCTTAAAAAAAAATCTATTTCCTGAATTGCTATCTATGAACATTTTGAATTATATCTGCTAGTCAATATCTTGAAGTCTAACAAAGTATACCTCGATAATTAATGCCTAAGCTGCTTTGGGTTTGTACCTGAGGCAATAATAAGATTAGAGAATGTGTGATGTTGAAGGTCACAATGGAAGTAGCAGCTTCGACAGAAACTTTGGCTTTCACATTTTAAAAATTTCTCCTTTTGCAGTTCTGTTGTATCCTTGTGATCTAAAGATTGCTGGATTAGATTATGGAAAAATTTTGATTTTTCCATTTGAAGAGACATTTGACCCAAACAGCCTGTGTCATGAAGCTACATTCTGTAAAATAAAATGAAGATTCTATATATTTTGTTAGTGGTATCAAAACCTTGTGATTCATGAAAATTGATCTATTATTCACACAATCTATTACATTTCCAGGTTTCAGTGCTATGTTTCAGTTTGGTGGATTTGATCTCATCCCTATTGAAACCAAAGGTAAATATGTATTGTTTCATCCTTTCAAATGTTTGACGATTGAAGCAAAAAAAATGCTCTAGCTATTTTAGTACACATTATTCATGTTGTTGGCAGGCATCCAATTGCCTTTGGTGTGTCTAGCCTGCAGAATGGTTGTACAGCTCACTGTTGATGGTTGTGTGTCTGGGCTTGCGAGAATTTGTACCTCAAGGAATCTTTTTCCATTCTGTCAAATAGACGTAGATGGTTTGTTGACCGTGCCCTAGGCATGGCTGTGCAGTGTGGATAAGTTACTGCCATCAAGAAAGGAAGCTCGGCCATGCTCATCTGAGTTCTGAGGCCCATTCTCTGTTTCTGACAGAAGGACAAAATCAAGAGTGCAACAGTGCTCTCAAAGGGAAACCTCCCAAGTACATCAGCGTTGATCAGGCAGAGCCGTCTTTGCTGGCTCAGAAAAGCTCAATGAATGGAAGACTGACACATTCCCAAGGATCTCCTGAATGATAGGAAAATGGAGTTGAGGATTATCAGATCAGCCATGACCTCATTGAATGGAGGAGCAGACTCAATGGGCTAAAAGGCCTACTTCTGCCCCAGTGTCCTGTTATCGGGGTGAGAAGACCAGTAGGATGTCCAAAGCTTTGCTTCAGAGACAGTTGCAAATGCGACATGTAGCCCCAAGATATTGATTTTTCACGCGTAGGAGACAGTAGTAAAGTAGGAAAAGCGACATTACCTGTGGACCAAAATGTCCACCATGGTGCTCACTGACTTGGCAACTGGCACCAACACCAAAAAGAACAACCGTCAAGGACACCTTAAACTTTACATAGGGGTGTGGGTTACTTCAGCCGTCAGCAAATGTGCATGATGTGAATCTATCCATCATCAATGGATTTATATATGAATATATGAATTAGGAAGGGGAATAGGCCATTCAGCCCCTCGAGCCTACTTTGATAAGGTCATGGCTGATCTGAATTTGGCCTCAGCTCCACTTTTCTGTCGAGCCACCACTGCTCCCGCCTTTTGTTTTACACTTGTCTCCTTGTCGATCAAGAATCTAACTCAGCCTTGAATATATTTAATGGCCCAGCCTCCAATGCTGTGTGAGAACGCAGATTCCTTGAGCTAATGACATTCTAAGAGAGAAAATTCCCCATCCTAAAAAAGAGAGCTTTTGTTTTTTTGCCAGTACACCCTGGTTCTGGGTTGCACGTGATGGAAACATCCTCCCAGCATCGACTTTTTCTAGTTTCTTCAGGACCTTGCATGTTTCAACAAGATCATCTGTCGCTTTTCTGAACTCCAATAGTTATAGGTCCAATCTATTTAACCTTTTGCTTGTAAGATGACCCCTTCATCCCAAGAATCAGTTGACTGAACCTTCTCTGTTTGACTTGTAATGCGATTTTATCCTTGTTATCAGAAATGTACACAATATTGCAGATGTGGTCTCACTAAGACCCTGTATAGCTGTAACCAAACCTTCCTACTTTAATTCCACTTGCAAAATAAAACATTCCATTCACCTTTCTAATTGCATGCTGTACCTAAATGCTAACCATTGGATTCATCTACCAGGACACCTAGATCTCTCTAACACAGAATTCTACAGCCTCTCTTCTTTTAAATGTTGTACTGTTTTTCTATTCTTCCTGACAAAGTGGACATTTTCCCACATTATAATCCATCTACTAATTTTTTTAAGATAGAGCCAGTAAATGAACATGAGAGCTAGCTCTCATCTTTCTTTCCTTCTTGTTTTACTGCCTACCTTTTGTGTTTCCTTCAAATTTAGCTAATTTTGTCCCTTCATTTGCTGCATGCCCATCATTTTTTATTGGATGGGAGGATATCAGTTATTACATTTTTCCTGTTCACAGTGAAACCATTAGCCCCATATCGCAATCCAGTAGCTTTTATATGAAGGAAAAGGAAGAAGAAAACTTGCTTCCGTGCTTAGTCGAAGGAAACTAAGTCAGTACTTGAAATTACTATTTGTTGAACACTTGTACAATTGTAATGTAACTGAAATGTGTAATATCTGAGTAAGAAATGCGTATATATATTTGTTTAGCCTAGGATTCTCTGTTGCACTTCACCTGTAACTTTGGAAACTCTGCACCTTCAAGGATTTCACTCTTTAACCATTACATATGTTGCAGTAAGAGAGAATCTTGAAATATTTCAGGGTTATTTGAATATGTGCATTCCATTTGAATAGATGATCTATAATTTTCTTTGAAATTTTTTGAGTCTGCTTCTCCCGTATTGCTGCAAGTCTGAAAATGTTGTTTCCCCTTACAAAAGGATTCTGCGACATTAACTGTTGCATTAAAAACATGTGCTGATGTGATCTTGGTGTTGGAGGAGCAGAACAAATCCTGGCTTAATATATTTTCAGTGGCGAATAAGGGTAAGCTGCATCACCTTGTCCTGACTTATTTTTATCCAGTTTCGTTCAGCTGTTGTCTGAAATGTGAACCTCTTGTTTATTGATCCAAATTAATGTTGCCCTATTTCTTCTAACACCACATATTTTATCAGAGTAAAACATTCCCAGATGCTTCAGAGAAACATTTGACATTGAACTAGTGAAGAAGATAATAAGACAAAGAGGCAGATTTTAATGTGCATCTTAAAATAAGAAAGGGAGGTAGAGGAAGTTGGGGGGCTGGGGAGCTGGGGAGCAGAATGATGGGGCTTGGGGCCTAGACAGATGAACTTATGACGATGGAGTGATTAAAATCAAAAGGATACACAAGGTGCCAATATCAAAGAGCCCAGAAATCAAGCTAGGTTGGAGGATCAAAGTGGGTGAAATAGAGAGAGCCAAAGCTATGAAGGCATTTGAAATCATGAATATTACTACAGTGAGAACCACCGTATCTCAGCAAGTATGGGGGTGAGGGATGAATGGCACATGGAGTGAGTTATGATATTACCATTTGGCAAGTCTGTAAGACGAGAATGAAATTAATAAAATCAGTTTCCGTTCTTGTTGTAGAGTCATAGTTATACAGCACGAAAACAGATCCTTTGGTCCAACCAGTCCATGCCGAACATAATCCCAAACTAAGCTAGTAGCACCTGCCTGCTCCTGGCCCACATCCCTCCAAACCTTTCCTATTCACGCACTTATCCAAATATCTTTTTAACATTGTTATTGTACCAACATCCACCACACCTTCAGGAAGTTCATTCCACACGCGAACCACCCTCTGTGTAAAAAATTTGCCCCTCATGCCTTTTTTAAATCTTTCTCTTCCTCTCGCCTTAAAAGTGTACCCCCTAGTCTTGAAATCTCCCATCCTAGGGAAAATACAACTACCATTAAGTCTATCTATACACCTCATTATTTTATAAACTTCTATAAGGTCTCCTTCTCAACTTCCTACACTCCAGTGAAAAATGTCCCAGTCTATCCAGCCTTTCTTTATAACTCAAGCCTTTCATTTGCAGCAACATCCTGGTAAATCTCTTTTGAATCCTCTCCAGCTTAATAATATCCTTCCTGTAACTGGTTGACCAGAAGTGGACACAGTAATCCAGAAGAGGCCTCACCAATGCCCTGTTTCTACCTGAACATGAAATCCCAACTCCGACATGGAAAGGATTGAGCAATGAAGGCAAGTGTGCCAAATGCCTTTTTTAACTGTCCTGCCAATATGAGACGCAAACTTCAAAGAATTATGCACCTTAACTCCTAGGTCCTTCTGTTCTACAACACTACCCAAGGCCTTACCATTAATTGTATAAACTCTATCCTTGTTTGTTCTATCAAAATGCAATACCTTACATTTATCCAGATTGAACTCCATCTACCAGTTTTCAGCCCATTGAGCCATTTGATGAAGATCCCTTTGTAATCCTAGAAAATCTTCTTCATTGTCTACTATGCTACTAATTTATATCAGAAAATGTACGATACACCTTCTAAGCACATAGTAAAGTTTCAGTAATGGTTAGGATTGGATTGGATAATTTATTATCAAATGTGTGATTAATAATTATTTTAATTTGTCTTTAACCATTTCTGGAAAATAAGTTATACTAACTTATTTATTTAGCTGCATGTGTGTGGCTACAATGTATGTTTCACAAGAGAAAGAGTAAAAACACTGGAAATAGGTTTGTAAAATCAGGAGGCATATGGATAGGGTTAATAGTTGGTGTCTTTACCCATGGGGAATTTCAAGACCAAGGGTCATCTATTTAAAAAGACATGAGGGGTAAACTTTTTACACCGAGGGGGCGGTTCACGTGTGGATTGAACTTCTTGAGGAAGTGGTGAATATGGGCACAGTTACAACATTTAGAAGATATTTACATAATTGCTTGAATAGGAAAGTTTTGGATAAATATAGGCCAGGAGCAGGCAGGTGAGACTAGTTTAGTTTGGGATTATGTTTGGCATAGACTGGTTGGAATGAAGGGTCTGTTTCCATGCAGTATGACTCTATGACTCAGCGGGTCTGCCAATTATGTGTGGAGAGAGAAACTGTAAACATTTCAGATATGTGAGCCTTTGTCAGAACTGAAAAAATTTAGAAATCTATTACATTTCTAACTTTTCCCAGTTCTGGTGAGGAGGTCATTGACCTGTTTAATATTAATGCGGTTTTTGTCACTACAGATGACTGAAATATATACTATTATTTATAATATATCCTGAGTGGTCTTGACAGGGTAGATGTGTAAAGGATGTTTCCTCTTCTGGGAAAAGCTTGAGCTACTTTTTACGATGGAGATGAAGGAAAAATATTCTGAGAGTGAAGAGTCTTTATCAAAAGGCAGTGAAAGCAGAATTTTTGAATATGTTTAAGACAGAGTTAGACTCTTAACAATTGGGAATGAAAGGTTATGTGAAGCTGGGGGAATAATATGCAATCAGATCAGCCGTGACCTCATTGAATGGCACAACAGGCTCAAGAGGCTAATTCGTATGTTTGTATTCTGCAAGACCTGCTGAGTGTTTCCAAAATTTTCTATTTTATTGCATATTTTCAGCATGCGTAGTCTTTTATTTGTGCATGTGTGTGTAATTGTGTATATGCAAGAACCTCACTGTGCTTTTATTCTGCTCCCTACAATGCAGATCGTGGGCCACACCAGATCCTGTACAGCATCCTCTCTGACATGGAGATTAAGCTTCTTCCTGTTGCTTTCTACAGGTATAATGTGAAATCTTCTTTTTAAATCATCAATTCATCAATTATTTCTGCTCAGATTAGGTTAGCAATGTTTGTTGCCTCAAGTAACCAGATTTAAATTTCATCAAGTTTTTGTTGCTAACATTTCATGGAATGCGAATCTCACAGGAATGGCTAGCCTTTATTGCCCATCCTTAACTACCCTTGAGAAGGTGGTGGTGAGCTGCTACTTTGAACTGTTACAACCATCATACTGTTAGGAAGAGAGTTCTACATAATGACAGTTGAGGGATAATAATGCAAGTTTTACATTAGGATGGTTTGGAGAGAACTTTACATTACCTTTTGCTGTTATCCTTCCAGATGGTAGATGTTGTGGGTTTGGCAGGTATTCCTGAAAGGGCTTGATGAATCTTGTATATGCTGCATTTTGCCATCATGCACAGGGAGTAAATGTTTAAGACAGTGGTTAGTTTGCCAGCCAAGCTGCTTTAGTGTTGTTGGGCTTTGCTTATCCAGGTACTGGGGAGTATTTCATCAAGAGCATTGGATGTGATCTATATGGACTGGAGTAAGGCGTTCAACAAGATTCCTCATGGTAGACTGGTTAGCAAGGTTAGATCACATGGAATACAGGGAGAACTAGCTATCTGGATACATAATTGGCTCAAAGGTAGAAGGCAGAAAGTGGTAGTGGAGGGTTGCTTTTCAGGCAAGAGGCCAGTGACCAGTGGTGTGCCACAAGGATAGGTGCTGAGTCCACCGCTTTTTTGTCATTTATATAAATGATTTGGATGTGAACATAGAAGGTATGGTTAGTAAGTTTGAAGATGACACTAAAATTGGAGGTGTAGTGGACAGTGAAAAAAGTTACCTCAGAGTACAATGGGATCTTGATCAGATGGGTCAATGGACCGAGGAATAGCAGATGGAGTTTAATTTAGATAAATGCGAGGTGCTGCATTTTGGAAAGGCAAATCAGGACAGGACTTATACATTTAATGGTAAGGTCCTGGGGAGTGTTGCTGAACAAAGACACCTTGGAGTGCAGGTTCATAGTTCCTTGAAAGTGGAGTCGCAGGTAGACAGGGTAGGGAAGAAGATGTGTGGTATGCTTGCCTTTATTGGTCAGTGCATTGAGTATAGGCGTTGGGAGGTTGTGTTGCAACTGTCCAGGACATTGGTTCGGCCATTTTTGGAGTATTGAGTGCAAAACTGATCTTCCTCCTTTCGGAAGGAAGTTGTGAAACTAGAAAGGGTTCAGAAAAGATTTACGAGGATGTTGCCAGGGTTGGAGTGTTTGAGCTATAGGGAGAGGCTGGATAGGCTGGGGCTATTTTCCCTGGAGTGTTGGAGGCTGAGGGTTGTAGGGTGGATATGCAAGGTTTTTTCCCCGGGGTGGTGGAGTCCAAGACAAGAGGGCATAGGTTTCAGGCAGGAGTGGAAAGATACAAAAGAGACCCAAGGGGTAACTTTTTTTTTCACTCATGTATGCAATGAGCTGCCAGAGGAAGTGGTGGATGCTGGTACGATTACAGCATTTAAAAGCTATCTGGATGGGCATATGAATAGAAAGGGTTCAGAAGGATATGGGCCAAATGCTGGCAAATGGGACAAGATTAATTTAGTATATCTGGTCGGCATGGTTGAGTTGGACCGAAGGGTCTATTTCCTTGCTGTATATCTCTATGATTCTAAAATCCTGACAGGTATCATGTAGGCAGTGGACAGGCTTTGAGGAGTCAGGAGGTGAGTTACTTGCCATAGGATTCCCAGCCTCTGGCCATTTCAGCTGCAGTGTTGATGTGGCTGATCTAGTTAAGTTTCTGGTCATTCATAATTCTCAGGATGTTGGTGGGGCATTCGATGAAGGTAATGTCATTGAACTGTTAACTTCCTGTAAGCAGGATTAGATGCTAAATACCTAGAAATTAAAAGTAGCAAAGCAAATGGGTGTTGTGAACTACGTATATAGGTCCATACAGTGGTTGGTTTGGGCTATGGAGAGGGTAGTAGTTCCCGGGTTTCAGGGTTACATTCTTACCCAGGAGTCTTTGTAGATGGAGCACATGTTGCCTAATGGCATGCCTGAAGCTTTTAGAGGCCACTGGATACGGAGGGTCAGGTGCATTATTTATCATTTTAACAACATTTTAATTTGATCTTCCAGCTTCCTTTTTAGTCACAGTGCTCTGATAGTCTGTTTAAGTTCTTCTTTAATTTGGCTCAATTTGTTTTTGCAAAAAGAGTATTTAAATGTATATAGAGGCAACCGGAAGTTGGCAGAGTTTTATGGCGTCTGGTTGCTTGAAATAAATCTCTAACTTTAAAACACCCGCTTGGACTTTAGAAATTGAATACACACTTTGACAGTGAATAAAATGATCATCAGGCGGATTTGGTTAGATTCTCTCTTGTTCGAGATGTCATTGCATGGCACTTCAGATATTGAAACTGAATTTTATTTTGCATTTACATTTGTTGCCTAAATGTGCCTTGATATAGATCTGCCAGTATCCATCCTTTGATGATTATGAGGAATTGATTATGGCCGAAACTAGTGAACAATTACAATGCACTATCCAAGACTCTCTTCTCAACTAGACTTGGAAACAAGACAGGTTTTTTTGAACTCCTTTCAGGAATACTGTATAAAAATTGATTTTTTTTAGCAGTGTGAAAACTTTGTAAGGAATCAGGGCATTGATTTTGAGTACATGTTTCTTATACAATAATGTTTTTGAAATCTTCAATATTGGTTCAATTGTTCAATAGCCTTATTCCTGGTTTGGATCCAAAGCTGCTTTCTTCCATCATCAAACGTTCAGATTTCATCTCAGTCGCTGTCATTCTGTATACTGCAATGGTCAAGCTCTTCCTTGATGGAGAAGATACAATCTTGGTCTCAAATCAGTGGGATTTACGAAGCTCCAAACAGGTAAACATGGTTAATGCTGAACTTCATAGGTAATTAACGGGAACTGTTTGATCCCTTCCTCAAGTTGAGGTTTAATGTTTCTCTTTCAACACAAGTGGAAACAATCTGTTTTTATTTTTCAAGTCTAGTTGCTTTCATGATCATACAAGTAACTTATAGACTTTCTTTAATGCACTAGTGTTGGTTAACACTCAAAACAACATTTTCTTAGAGGCAATGGAGGGAGTTTTGGGTGTATGCATTGAGTGTTAATTTCTCTAAAGTGACATCTGGCGTCACCTCATTCTCCTCCCAGTTTCATCCAGGCAGGTTTGAGGTTGAAAGTGAGTGGGTACCTCTTATAAATGATTTTAGAATTAATCCACTTTTAATCAAGGATTCTGGCTTTAACAGCCAGGGATATATTTCCTGAGCTGTCAGCAACTTGCCAAGATCATTGAGGCGAGTGTACAGTGAGATATGCTTCTTCAGTGAATCTATCAGTATGGTTGAGGAGCTACAGTCATGACCAGATTGACAGGCTGCTTTCACAGCACTTAGTCTTTTGCTGCTTAACAAATGAGTGCCAACTTCTTAAAAGTCACTTTGCTCTATCTTTGGCTGCACTCCCTGCTGCAAGCCTTCATGACAGCATAGGAGTAGCTGATGAAGCTCCAACTTGCACCTCTGCTGAATAAGAGAGCTAGCAACACCAGCAATCAACAGTATTTCAAAGCAATCACAGGGATGGCTTCTACTGTGAACTATTTTACCACAGTCCCGTCAGATGTTCAACTCTAGACAAAAGCATGGTTACTCTTTATGTGGTATGAATTTGAGTGTCGAAGTACAGCAGCTATTTTATTTCATTTGACAATAAAATGTTCACATTTAGGGAAGGAAGAATATTTTGGGGGTTGTGGAGACAGTAGGATCTGCATAAAGCTACTGATTTTATATTAATCAATAATGAGTAATGAGAAAGTTTTTTTGCTTCTGTTTTCAGCCTGATCCTTTGGGATTAATAACACGAGGGCGTCAGTTCCTTCTTCGTACAATTCCAGATTGTCCTGCACAAACATGTTCACAAAACCAAGTAAGAGCTTCTGACACAATCAATCAAATGTATATAACCCTACAGATTGCGACAAACTTGTCCATGTACACTTACTTCACTTGATTATTACCAGCTATTTCACCTTGATGACTGTGACAAGTTTTGCATCTGAGAATACACAGTAGCTGTTTTGTTTCTGCTTGTTCCAAGTTAACAATGTAATGTTGTTAACGTGTACCAATTGAGAATAGTGTTCAGCAAAAATCAGATGTAAACCATGACAATTTAATACCATAAGAGTATGACAAAACTGCAAAATAGCTTCTCCATCCTTAACATGACTTTTGCTCTAAATTTTAAACATTTATACATGTAGTTCACTTCGTCAAATTTTAAGTTAGAATCCCAGAACAGTTTGATGCTTGCAAAAACAGCCCTATACAAATTACACAAACCTGGATAATTTTTTTTTAAACTTACTCTGTTTCATTATTCTTTGGATTTGTTCACACAAATTTTAATACAGCAACTTTTTTATTGCCCCAAGCAATGTGGGAGTCACTGGCTAGATCAGCATTCATTGCCCACACCTGATTGTCCTTGATAAGCTGGTGATGAGCCACTGCTTGAACTGCTGCAATCCTTTGAATGTAGGACACCTAAAGTACGGTAAGGAAAAGAGTTCTAGGATTTTAACCCAGCAAAACTGAAGGAGCGGTGATATATTTTCAAGTCAGAATTGTTCTCCTTGTCCTTAATAAATGGTCAAGGATTTGGAGGGTACAATTAGAGGATCCTTTGTGGGCTGCTCTGTTCTATATGGTCTGGAGCTATGTCCATATAGGCAAGTGGGGAGTATTCTGTCACATGTCTGAGTTTTCTTGTAAATGGTGAATAGGTAATGGGGAGATAGTGAGTGATTTACTCACCACAGAATCCCTAGCATCTGACCTGTTGTTGTAGCCCTAGAATTAGTACAGCTAGGCCAATTCAGTTTCTGCTCAACTGTAACTCCCAAGATGTTGATAATGTCACTGAACATGAAGCAGGTACAGTTATTCTCACTTGTTGGATGGGGTCAGTGCCTTCACTTGTCTGATGCAAATGTTACTTGCCCCTTCTAAGCCCACACTTGGATATTGTCCAGATTTTGCTGCATATGAACATGGACTGATTCAGTATCTGAGGAGTCATGAATGCTGCTGAACATTCTGCAGACATTGGCGAGCATACCTACTTCTGACCTTCCAACGGAAGGAAGGTCATTGTTTAAGCAACTGAAGATGGTTAGGTGTAGGACACTACGTTGAGGGACTTCTGCAGAGATGCCTTGATGCTGAGATGATGGAGAGATTTTGTAATTGCTCCAAGCAACTCTAACATCAGGCACAAAGGAGAATTTATATATTAAATAACCAGATTAAACATTTATTCACATTTACAGCATTCATCCCAAAACATGTCATAATAGCTTTATTTTTGAAATTATGAAGGCCATGTAGTGAAATGCAATTAATTAACTGAAACAGCTGGTGTAGTGATGGAGTATAACAATTTTCAAAACTTGCTTTTTCCTACTCCACCAACAGTTTTATTTTAGCTGATCTGATAAAGTTTGCATGAACAACTCCAAAGAAAACTGGAATGAAGCACTTAAGTGCAACAGCAAAACAGAAATAATTAAATCAAGGTTTTTTTGGCAGTGTTCCAGAATAAAGGCAAGTCTGAATATTGTACACTAGAAGTTTCTTTCCTGATCTTGACCCAAGCCACAACAAGCTGAATCTGCCTTTGCTTAAGGCATTATACAAACAACAGTGCAGGATTGGTCTAGGTTCTAGAGTTTCAGACTGAGGTGCCTGGTGTTATGAGAGTACTATGGGCCTGATTTTTTCTTGTAATTTATGTATGGAGAACATTCACTTCTCTGCTACCAAGCAAAGTAAAAGGTCTGTATTGGGCAATATTTTACTTCCATGGGATTTACAACACTTCTAAGGTGAGGTGGATTTTCTGCCTGGTAATAGATACAAGAATATAGCTAGTTGTTTGCAGGAGATGGGAAAAGATGTTTCTGCTTTGTTTAATTTTTGTTGTTCCAAAGGAAGCTAAGCACCTTTCTATTTAGCAGACAGGAGCAAGCAGCATGTCCAAAGATATTTCTTATTTCCAAGTAATCGTTGCATACTGGGAGTGGGGTTGCGGAGAGAACCTCCTGGTAACTGTTCTTGGACAGGTGGTGCAAGGTCCAGCCTGCCGCATCACTTGTGCTGTAAGTGCTAATCAGCATTACTGATTTTTGCACAAGGTTTCCCACAGGATTAAAAATTGATTATATTTCACAAGGCTCTATTGCTGGTATATTAAAGGCAAGACAGTATTTAAAATACTGCTGCCTCAGTTTTTCTCGTTGGCACCTAGTAGCCAAACATTTTGCAACAAGTAATTTACTGAACTGTAAGTTTTAATGATAAGTAATTTTTTTCCCCCTCCTTTAGCTGCAGGCTGCTTGGAAGGACATTGACCCAGAGCTGAAAGCTGCATTAGGTCATCATCTCAACATCTGCAATGGTGATGTTCTATATTCTGAACCAACAATGCTGTAAAGAATAAAACGGACTCAAATTTTGCATGTTAGCAGTTTTGTAAGATTGTTCTGCAAGATGCTGAAAATGCGTAATCGCTGGCTAGCTACATATTTCAGCATTCATATAAAATCAAAAAGCCCTAGTCTAAAACTAAATCTAGGATAATTTCTATGTTGTATATTGAATGACTAGAAACTAATTCAAATTTACCTATGTAAACCTTTAATAGAAAAATGTCAAGCTATATGGTTTCTGAATTTAATAAGCTCACAACAGCAGTGGAAAATGTTCTTATGCTTTGTTAAATAGTGAGTTTTTTTTGGTCTCATTTTCAAATAGGCAGATAATCTGTTCAAAGTACTTTGCCTAATAACATGAACCAATCATAAAATGGTGTGTGGCTGCTTTATTAGTCACTGCCTCTCTACAACTCAATGGTGCATGTTGACATTCCAGTCCCATTATTCTTGTAAAACTAAAAGTCAGTCTTGCAACTGAAGTCATCTAGTTTATTGCATAAATTTGAGAAGCAGGTTACCAGTAGTAACTAGCAGTGTAATTTAATGAGCAGATCTTTGATTATTCTCCAGCCTTGAGGTAGAGTAACTGATGAGGACAACCTTACCTTGTACAACTCATTTTTTGATCAATGAACTAATTTAGTTCCTGGTGAAGATTTAAAATTGCAATGTACTATAAATGGTATATAAAGAAACTTCATGCAGCAAGGCAAAGTAATCAACTTTTTAATCAAATATAGAACTATTTCTGAACTCAGCTGGTTAATACTGTTCATACAATAACTTTGGTTATATCATATCTTAGAAAAGTTTGTTACTGTAACAATATCAATCACTTGTATATATTTTTGGTCTTTGGTTTTAGTCAATTCAGTAATTGACTGGCTTAAAAAATACTGATCTGTTGAAGCTAAGCACAAACCTTTATTTGCAAACAGTTCAAGTATTTCGTCAAATTTAAAAATTACTGCCCATATTGACTATAAAAGGTGTATACCCACCTAAAATACCAGAGACTTGATAGTTTTTGAGGTGTTCTGTAAATTATCTAAAAGTTTAATGTAGGCACTCACATTTGTTATAGAAGATTTCACCATGTATTTATGATATTATAAGTTTGTCCTCTGCCGATTCTTTTTTTTTTCAATAAATTGTTTGAGAATTTATTTTTTTGATAGACTATATTGGGAATTATCATTTTTATACCCATTAGAATGTAACAGCATTACATTTTGCTATAATACACACAGTTGCACAATGTAAATTGTTGTATAAAACCACTGAAATACATTTGCTGACAATGTACTAAGTGGTAAGTGTTATGCAGATAGGAATGGTTGTATGAAAACTACACTTCAAGATTCATGATAAAACTTCATTTTATTATGCACCCCAATCTTATTTACCAATACAGGTTTACAGCAAGAGAAAAGCAAGTTTTATTGGGTGAGATGGGGAATTCTTGACTTATTCAAATTTACAGAATTGTGCCAACAAAATAGTTTCAGCTTACGTTCAGTTAATAAAACATCTTTGTCCCTCCCCTCATTAAAGTTATATAATTCAATTACATAGTAATTTCCATGTTCAGTTTTCACAGCAGAGGAGGAGAACAACCAACTAGCACAGTGAGTGGCCGCCCAAACTTGAATGTCTCAATTTTTCTAAAATGTAACGATGGGTCTCATGAAGATTGGCTTGTAACTAAATAAAAATTCAAGGATTGCTCTATACGTGGAGACAGCCGAGTCATCTGTTTTGGGATTTTAGTGCACATTTAAAACAGGCAAATGTATTGTCATGTCCCTTGAAAATTCTCTTTATTGTTTGGTATATTTGAGAGCAAAACATCAGACAAACCTCATACTCAATAACCTATGAAAATAGCCTTTATTCAGACTTAATTAGCATTCATTGAAGGGCCATCAGAAGCAAATCAGCCAAACCACCTCTCCATACACTCATGAAACATTTCAAGCTATACCATTGTTGGTATTGTGATAATTTTACAGTCTCCCTTTCAATTATCTCACATTTGTCTGTTTAACAGTACTCACTAGCTACACCACACTCGATATCATTATACATTGAAGCATTTGGCATTTTTTTTCCCCCAAAAATCAAGGTGTGTAATTAAGCTTCACTTTAAAAGGAAAGCCATGTAACCAAACATCTGCTGGTTTCTTGTCAAACAAAATGTTGCACTGATTCATAAATTCTCTGTTCAGACGAAAAACTTGCTGCCGCTGAAGACAAAAGGTGCAAATTGGTATATTCCATTCTTTTGGCTCTGCTCACAGTTGAGTAGCTTAATGTTAACTAGCTTCCCACTCAATGAATCGATCTGTGCTTAGCTGGTTTGGTTCTGTTTCAACATACTCAGCTGGTTTGCTTTTATCTGTGTTCTGGGTCAAGGGATGAACCATGGACATATGAACGTTCAAATTGTGGGCCTTCTCAAACCGCTTTCCACACTGGTTGCAAGCAAAATCAAGTTCAGCTTCTGCCTTGTGCTTAGTCATATGGTATTTCAAGGATGCCCTCTGTCTACACTGGAAACCACAAATTTCACACCTACAGGCAGAAGAGGGAAAAAAAGGCCTGTTATGCTCTTAAAAAGAAATGTAGATGGTCCTTTAGCTACAAGCGGGACTGACATTTAAATAATATCACAGTTCCTGCTGAAAACAGTTACTTTTTGTTTTAAAAATATCATCCTTGGTCCTCTGGTCATAATTGTAGAAGCCATTTTGTGGTGATAGAAGCTGGAAACATGAGATCAAGTTTGTTTAATACAATATCTTTCACATTGTCAAGATAATCATTTAATTAACTGGCTCCTCTTGGACAAATGGTTTACGTGCTGCACTACCTCCTTGTATGTTCATGCTGTTAGCCAAAGGAATAGTAACTTTCTGCTCCTGTCTAGAATCTCTTTCTCACCTTCCTTTCTGCTTCCAAAAATCAAACATAGAGCATCTTTATGTTTGAGACAAGGATGTTTTTTTCTGAGGGCCATGAATCTTTGGCTGTCTGGGTAAGAGTGTTCCAAAGAGGCAGAGTCATTGAATATTTTAAAGTCAGAGGTAGACTTTTGACCCCTTGCTCATCAAGAATCTGTGCAGAGTTGGCTGGAATGAGGAACTGAAGCCACAATCAGATCAACTGCAATCTTAGTGAATGCTTCAGCCTCCTATCCCAGTTCCTTTCTGCCCATTATGATGAATGGAGCATTGTAGGGAGCAAAATTGTGTGGCCTGGCACAAATTAGTTTCAGTAACTGGAAAACGTGGTGGGGTGGGTGGGGTGGGGGAAGGGGGGGGGAGAGGAGGAGGAGGAGAGAGAAAGAGAGAGAAATGCATGTAGTATTTCATTCATATGCATGGTCCTCCCAATGGGGCCGAGTCATGGAAATATTTCCCCATGTAGGTAGTCAGGTCTCCAGGCTTACCAGGATATGGTTATATGTGCGAAATCAAGAGTTGGAAATTCATGGATATGAAAAGAGGCAGATTGTGAAAATCAGTAATTCTCTTGTTTAAAATGGGGCAGCAGTGGTTAGCACTGATACCTCACAACACCAGGGACCCCGGTTCAATTCCACTCTCAGGTGATTGTCTGTGTAGAGTTTGCACATTCTTCCCATGTCTGTGTGGGTTTCCTCCCGCAGTCCAAAGATGTGAAGGTATGTGGATTTGCCATGAGAAATGCAGGGTTATAGGGATAGGGTAGACACTAATGATATAGGTGGAAAGAGGTTCTGCTGAGGGAATAAGGAGCTAGGGGCTAAATTACAGAGCAAAACCAAAAATGTAAGTTTCCACATTACTACCTGAACCACAAGCAAATTATCATAGGGTCAACAATATTAAAAGAGGTAAACAGCTGGCTCAGAGATTGGTGTGGGAAAAAGGGTTTGAATTTATGGGAGTGCTGGGGAAGGAGGGAGGGGTTCCAACAGAATAATTCTGGGATCAATTTGTTGAACTGCATAACTAAAGCTGTAGATAGGACTTTAAATGAAATTGTGTGTGTTTGGGGTGGGGTGGGGGGTTGGTTGCATGGGAATTTATAAAATCAAAGGTAAAAGAGAAGGTAGCTTTACAGCTTAGTGATGGGGATAAAAAGAAAAGGAAAAGCATATAGGCCAATGGACCAAGGAGGGGCAGATGGAGTTTAATTTAGATCAGTGTGAGGTGTTGCATTTTGTTAAGGCAAACCAGGACTGGACTTAGATGGTTAATTGTAGGGCCCTGGGAAGTATTGCTGAACAATGGGACCTAGGGGTGTAGGTGCATAGTTCCTTGCAAGTGGAGTCACAGGTAGCCAGGGTGATGAAGACAACAGACTTGCCTTCACTGGTCAGAACATTGAGTATAGGAGTTAGGAAGTCAGGTTGCGGCTGTACAGGACATTGCTGAGGCCAGTTTTAGAATACTGTGTACTATTCTGGTTTCCATCAGTAGGAAGGATGTTGTTAAACTTGAGAAGGTGCAGAAAAGATTTACAAGGATAGTGCTAGGACTGGAGAGTGTGAGCTATAGGGAAAGATTGAAAAGGCTGGGGCTTTTTTTCCCATCGGAGGCCAGAGGAAGTGGAGGAGGCCGGTACAATTACATTTAAAAGGCCTCTAGATGGGTATATGAATAGGAGCGGTCCAGAGGGATATGGCCAAATGCTAGCAAATGGGACTAGGTCAGATTGGGATGTCTGGTTGGCATGGACCAAGGGGTCTGTTTCCATGCTTTATGACTCCGTGATACGGAATGTATAAATGTCATTGTATCAAGAAACCATAAAAGTGTCGGAAAATTTAATAATAGAAAAAACTTCACATCTTTGTATCTTAATCCACAAAACATTCAGAATGAGGTAGATGAACTGATGGCACAAGTTGAGGTAAATGACTATGAACTCCTTGCCATTATGGAAACATGATTTAAAAGGAGATCAAAACTGCGAACTTCACATTCAGGGATTTTTGACCTTCAGGCAGACAGAAGGGATAGAAAAACTGGTAGGGTAGCACTATTAATAAGAAATGAAATGAGGAGAGTTGTGAGAGATAAATCTCAGATAACCTAAGAGTCCATTTTGGCAGAGGTAAAAAACAGCAATGGAAAGAAGACTTTGGTGGGAAAGGCTATAAATCAACAAATAAAAGGAGCATGCAAAAGAATATGGCAATAATTATAGATTACTTTAATCTTTACGTTGATTGGGTTAACTAAATTGGAAAAGGCAGCTATGACAATGAAGTCACAGAGCAACATGTCATGGAGCAGGCTATCTCGGATCTGGTAATGGGTAAGGAGGCTGGTTTAATAAATGACCTCCGAGTAAAAGATCCCCTAGGAAGTAGCGATCATAACATGATAGAACTTAATATTCAGCTAGAGTGTGAGAAACTTGGGTTGAAAATAATGTGTTTAACGTAAATAAAGGGTAGATAGATGTGCAGGAGTGACAGTAAGCAAGCAATTGCTGACATTTAAGGAAGTAATTCAATCTCTGCAAAAATACATCCAAGGAAGGAGGAAACATTCTAAGTGAAGAATAGACTAACCAAGGAAGTTACAGGAACAGTATTAAGTTGGAAGAAAGAGCATGTGAGGAGGAAAAAAGTGATAACCCAGAGACTGGAATGAAGTTAGAATCTAGCAAAGGATGACTAAAAAGATGATAAAGACAGAGAAAACAAAGACAAATGAACAAGGAATATAAAAACTGACAATAACAGCTTACCTAAATATATTAAAGAGAGGTCAAAGTGAATGCATGCCCTTTAGAAAATAAACCTGGGTAGACTGTTTTGGGGATCAAGACCATAAGATATAGGAGCAGAATTAAATCATTCGGGCCATCAAGTCTGCTACCCCATTTGACCATGGCTAATATGTTTTGAACCATATTCTCCTGCTTTCTCCCTGTAACCCTTGATCCCCGTACTAATCAAGAACCTGTCTATCTCTGTCTTAAGTAGACTCATTGACTTGGCCTCCATAACCCTCTGCAGCAACAGTTCTACATTCACCGTCTGGCTGAAGAACTTCTTCCTCATCTCAGTGCTAAAGGGCTGTCCCTTCACTCTGAGGCTGTGCCCTCAGGTCCTGGTCCTAGTCTCTATATTGGAGATATCTATATTGGAGATATCTATATTTTCTACCAGTTGAAACATCATCTTCACGTTCACTCTATCCAGGCCTATCAGCACTCTGCAAGTTTCAATCAGATCCCCCTTCATCATTCTTGTAACCCTCCTCTGGACTCCAAGGCCAGCATATCCTTCCTTAGATATGGCAATCAAAATGGCTCAGAATATTTCAAATGCAGTCTGAACCAGAGCCTTGTACAGCCTCAGCAGTACATCCCTGCTCTAGTTCTCTAGCCCTCTTGAAATGAATGCTAACATTGCATTTGCCTTCCAAGCTGCCACGTGAACCTGGATGTTAACCTTAAGAGAATCCTTTACAGTTTAGAAAAGAGTCTATGCCTCTTTTTCCTGCTAAAGTGCATAATCTCTCACTTTCCCATACTGAATGCCATCTGCCACTTCTTTGCCCATTCTCCTAGCCTGTCCAAGGCCTTTTGCATCCTCCCCGCTTACTCAACATTACTTGCCCCTCCACCTATCTTTGTGTCATCTGAAAACTTAACAACAATGCCTTCAATTCTTTTGTCAAGATCGTTAATATATAGCGTCAATAGTCATGGTCCAACACGGACCCCCGCAGAACTCTTCTAGTCACCGCTTGCCGTCCTGAAAAAGACCCCTTTTTCCCTACTCTCTGCTTTCTGCCAGTCAATCCTCTTCCCATGCCAGTTTCTTTGCCCTAATATCATGGGTTCTTATCTTATTTAGCTGCCTCCTGTGCGGTACCTTGTCAAAGGCCTTCTGGAAATCCAAATAGATCATGTCCACTGGCTTTCCTTTGTCTAACTTTCTCATTACCTCCTCAAAGAATTCTAACAGATTTGTCAGGCATGACCTTGCCTTGACGAAGCCCTATTTTACCAAGCACTTCTAAAGTACTCCACAATCTCATCCTTAATAATGGATTCTAAAATCTTACCACTAAGGTCAGGCTATCCAGCCTATTGTTTCCTGTTTTCTGCCTCCCTCCTTTCTTAAACAGCAGTGTTACATTAGCCATTTTCAGGTCCCCCAGGATGCTTTCTGACTCCACTGATTCCAGAAAGATCACCACCAATGGCTCTACAATCTCCTCAGGTATTTCCTTCAAAACTCTGAAGTGTAGTCCATCTGGTCCAGGTAATTTATCCACCTTCTGCCTTTCAGCTTCCCCAGCACCTTGCACTTAGTGATGGTCACTACATTCAAATTAGCCCCCGACTCAATGTTCTGATATGCTGCTGGTGTCTTCCATGTGAAAACTGATGCAAAGTACCTATTCATTTCTTCTGCCATTTCTTTGTTCCCCATTACTACTTCTCCAGCCTAATTTCCAATGATCCAATGTCTATTCTTGCCTCCAACTTACCTTCTGGATATCTAAAAAAAATTCTTGAAATCTTCTTTTAGCTAGCTTATGCTCATGTTTCATCTTCACCTCTCTTATTGCTATTTTGGTGATTATCTGCTGATTTTAAATGCTTCCCAATCCACTGGCTTCCTGGCATGAATTTCTGTTGTGCCTCCAAATTACCCCAGAAACTCCTGCTATTGCTACTCCACTGTATTCCCTGCTAGGTTCCCCTTCCTATCAACTCTGGCCAGCTTCTCCCTCATGTCTCTGTAGTTACCTTTACTCAATTCTAATACCGTTACATCTGATTCCAGCTTCTCCCTCTCAAACTGCAAGGTGAATTCTATCATATTATGATCACTACCCTCTAAGGTTCCTTCACCTTAGGCTCCCAATCAAGTCTATCTCATTACACATCACCAAATCCAGAATTGCCTGTTCCCTAATGGGCTCTACCACAAGCTGCTCCAAAAAGCCATCTCATAGATATTCCACAAATTCCTTTTCTTGAGATCGGTTACCAACCTGATTTTCCAAGTACTACATATTGAAGTTCCCCATGATTACTATAATAGTGCCTTTCTTACGTGCCTTTTCTATCTCCTTATTTATTCCCCACATCCTGACTACTCCTAGGAGGCCTAGAAACAATTGCCATCAGGGTCATATTTTTCTTTGCTGTTCCTCAACTTTACCCACATAGATTCTTAGACTTTTGACTTTATATCACTTCTTCATATCAATTTCATGTCTTACTAACAAGGCAACCCTGCCCCCTCTACCCATCTGCTTGCCCTTTCAATGGAACATGTAGCCTTGGATTTTAGTTCCTAGCCCTGATCCCCTTGCAGCCATGTCTCTGTAATACCCACAACACTAATTACCAACTTAAATCTGCACTTCAAGCTCCTTTCCCTCGTTTCATATACTGTGTGCACTTAAGTACAACACTCTCAGTCCTCCTTTGACTGCTTCCCTTCTCTTAGTTGTGCCCTCATCTGCTCTACCTGAAGTTAGATTCCTGACCCTTTCCATACTCTATCCTATTAGTTGTTCTGGAAATTTTAATAATCTCTGGTGAGCCCTCATATTCATGAGAAAGAAGGATTCTATAGAGGGATAAGCCAATCATGATTAACCAAGGAAATCAAGGCTAGCATCAAATTGAAAGGAAACAAAAAAAATCTGTAGTAAGGCAAAGGATTGGGAAAGTTTTAAAAGCCAGCATAAGACAACCAAAAAAAAGTAAACAGGAAGAAGATAAACTCTGAGGGAGTCCAGAACTAGGAGTCACAGTCTAAGGAAATGGGATAAATGATTTAGATCCCAGTTGAGGAAAAATGTAGTTGAGACCAAAACATTAAATGTTTTAAAGGAGTGAGATATAATCCTTAGGGCTAATGGAATCAAAGGAAATGGGGAGAAAGCAGGAACAGGGTACTGAATTGGATGATCAGCCATGATCATATTGAATGACGAAGCAGGCTCAAAGGGCTGAATGTCCTACTCCTGCTCATACTTGCTATGTAAACAAAAGTAATATCTAAACAGACAGCAAGAGCTTCTTTAAATATGTAAATTTTTATATAGTAGATTGGACCTGTTCTCATTTGAGTATAGAAAAATGAGAGGTAACCTTATTGAAACATACAAGACTTTTCCAGGACTTGACAGGTTTGATGGGGAAAGGTTGCTTCCTCTTGTGGGAGAATGTAGGACCAGAGGGCATAATCTCAGCATAAGAGTTTGCCCTTTTAAGACAGACGAGGAGGAATTTCTTCTCACGGGAGTGAATTTGTGGAATTATTTATCACAGAAGGCTGTTGAGGCTTGTTCGTGAAGTGCATCAATGGCTGAGATGGACAGATTTTCCGTAAGAAAATCAAGGGTTATGGGGAAATAATAGGAAAATGGACTGAGGATGATCAAATCAGCTATGATGTCAATGAATAGTGGAACAGGCTTGATGGGATGAATGGGCCGCTTCTGCTCATGTCTTATGGTCTTAAGTGTCACCTCGCCTCCCCTACCCATCTCTGAAGATTCTTTCAGTTATTGATTATTCTTTGCATCTGCTGTTATCACTCTCGAACTTGTCCTTCTACCAGGTTTAACCAAGTTGTTATATATTATTATATATATATTGTTATATTATTTTCAAACTTTGTACAGAAAGAGAGGAAAAAATGAAACTGTAAAGTTTAATATTCTGAATTTCTCTGGGTTCTTACTGTAGAGGCTTTGCTCCAGAATGGCGCATCTGGTGAACTGACAGGTGCTTTCTCTGTTTGAAAGTTTGTCCACATTCATCACAAATGTAGTTTCTTTCTTCTGCAAGTTATTTAAAAAAAAACATGTTTTTTTGTACAATTTGAAACCACAACAGGATGTTATAGTTCTGAGATGAATGCTTAATTTCACAAAGATAAAAAGGCAGACGTAGAAGTGCAAGTATTTTTCAGGTGACATTGGAATATTTCATCCATTCGCTTTACTTTGCACAATTGTTGAACAATGCAAGTCTGTTTAAGATCATAAATCATATGTACTAACTTCCATTTATATAAGCATACACAATGTTTCTTTAGAGACTGGAGAGTAATTGCACAGTGCAGAAATGGATACAGTGACATATTTTTAACTGAAGAATTGAACTTATCTATCTTTACAGATAAAGGATGTGATTAAGGAGGCTCATTTAATTAATTAGCCACAGGAACAATTTCCCATCATATCATCTGCTTTTTGGCTTGATTTGTTGCTTCCACACCCCAGCTCAGAAGATCCTTTGACATACAGATCATTGTATGACTGACAGCAGTTGACAGTGGTACTAATACTAGTTTACTACATATCCTTATACTAGTTTATACCACATCTTGTTATTTAATTATTTGCCAAGTTTGTGTCAAGGAAGAGAGGAAAAATAAAATTAGAATACAAGTTGCATCTCCCAATGTATGTATTACAAGATCACAATTATGCTGGCATTGTAAAAAATTGAAGCAGATTGGTTCAGCTCATATTAAACACGCATGGAATTTCTACCATTAGCAGAAGAAAATATTCCTCTAGGATTTCCAACAACCTTCCCCAGAGTTACACATATAGATTAACAGAATCCTTTGGAAATTTCTGCTCTCTAAGATCATAGAATATAATAGAATCCCCTACAGTGTAGAAACAGGCCCTTCGGCCCAACAAGTCCACGCCGACTCTCAGAGCATCCACCCAAACCCATCCCCCTATAACCCACCTAATCTACACATCCCTGAACACTATGAGCAATTTAGCATGGCCAATCCACCTAACCTGCACATCTTTGGACTGTGGGAGGAAACCGGAGCACCCGGAGGAAACCCACGCAGACACAGGGAGAATGTGCAAACTCCACACAGACAGTCACCCAAGGCTGGAATTGAACCCAGGTCCCTGGTGCTGTGAGGCAGCAGTGTTAACCACTGAGCCACCATGCCGTCCCAAAAGCTTAACATACAGTCTGTAATAATCTGATTTTAACTGCAATGCATTAATAATCTATTGAATTTGGTACTGGACTCAACCAGAGGTTAGGCTGACTAGTTTTTGAAACTCTTCCCTGCCCATTAAGATATGCAACAGCAAAACAATTGTGGGAATATTTGACTTTCCTAGAATACCCATAAGATCACTGAACATGGTTGTGAAGGAACAGAGATGAAATGACATATGGCGGCAATATAAATGAAAAGCTTATGTTATACTACTGTTGATGGGTTACATACTTACCTGTGTGAACAAGTTTCACGTGGCGCTGCAGATAGCGATCAATCATAAACACTTTGTTACATCCTGGGTGAGGACAGGGTCGCTCACGCACCTCTTCATGGCGTTCTTTCATATGTTTCTAATATTAAAACAGTTTACTGATTAGGCTAGAGGTTACAAAAATCATAAAATAACAAAACTAGAGGCTCTACTCGAATGCACGTAGCACTTGAAACAAAACAGATGAACTAATAAAAGATCAAAATATGATTGCCACTATAAAGACATGGCAGCAGGGTTGCAGAACAACATAGACTGGGACCTGAATATTGAAGGGTACATGACATTCTCCATGGATAGGCAGCAAGGAAAAGGTGGAAGGGTAGGTCTGTAAGTCAGTGGTGGTGTTTACATAATGTAGGGGGATGACTGAAGTTCAGGAAACTAGGATGTAGAAGTGATTTGGGTGGAAATGAGAAATTATAAATGCAAAAAGATTGCTTGTGAGAATGATATAAAGGCTCCCTAACAGCAGCCACAGGGTAATATGCAATATAAAGAAAGAAATAATAGGAGCTTGTCAGAAAAGAGCAATGATAATCGTGCAGGATTTTAATCTACATATATAGTGGAAAAATCAAAGGGGTAAAGGTGGCCTAGATGAGGAATTCATATAATTTTTTTCAGGTTAGATCCTTAGAACAACATGTTTCAGAGACTACGCTAGGTCTGGTACTATGCAACAAGTTAGAATTAGTTAATGACCTCAAGCTGAAGGAACCCCTAGGTGGCAGCAAATATAATACTACATTTGAATTTTAAATACAGTTCAAGGGAAAAAGAATGGGTCCAGGACTAGTTTTTTACCTAAATACGTCAATTATGAGGGCAAGCAAGTTGAGCAAACTGCACTGGCAAAATATGCTAAGGAATAGATCAGTAGAGATGCAGTGACAGACATTCAAGGTAATATTTCAGAATACAGAATAGATACATTCCTACAAGAGAAAA
Source organism: Rhincodon typus (assembly GCF_021869965.1). Lineage (NCBI taxonomy): Eukaryota > Metazoa > Chordata > Chondrichthyes > Orectolobiformes > Rhincodontidae > Rhincodon > Rhincodon typus. The sequence goes on along the minus strand of NC_063346.1, from coordinate 26,995,209 downwards.
TTCCAAAGGGAGGACACATCATCTGTGGTCAACTAAAAAAGTTAAAGATGGTGTTAAATTTAAAGAAACAGCATATGGTTATGCTAGGATAGGCCAAAGGTCAGAAGATTGGACAGCGTAGCAAAAAAAGCATTACAAATTAAAGTATTGGCAAAGATCTGTAGCTCGGGTTGTGGATGAGGTTGTTGACTTGCT
>NC_063346.1:26980891-26994514 GCF_021869965.1 Rhincodon typus | reverse complement strand
GTTATCCATGGGCTCCATTTACACCTCTCGTTGCTGCGGAAAGGTTGCCAACACCAAAGACTCTTTCCACAACTTCTTCCATAAGGCAGAAGATATAGAAGCTTAAACACATGCACTAGCAGGTTCAAGAACAGCTTCTTCCCTGCCACTATAAGACTGATGAATCAACTCTAATGTCAAATAACCTGTTTGTTTATCTTGTTAACATTGATCTTGCCTAGTGCACATCCTGTGTGGTGTAACATGTATGCCTCATTCAGTCCAAATCTTTTTCACCCTATGATCTGTAGGTCATTGCTTACTATCATCTGCCTGTACAGCTCACAAAGCTTTTTACTGTACTTACATACACATGACAATAAATCAAGTGAAATCTGGTCTGAGGAGAGAGAGGGACAGTTAATATTTCAGATCCAGTGACCCTTCTTCAGAACTCTGCTTCCAGTATTTTGTTTTATATTATTGACATGTATAAGAACCTGATCAAAAAGGAGAGTTAACAAGAGTCTTAAAGGAGGAGAGCAAAGTGGAAAGCAGATAAAATTTTTGGAGGAAATGCCAGATCTTGGGGCCTAAACTGCTGAAAGTTCCAATTTTGGTTCAATAGAGCCTGGAGTTAGAAGATAGGAAAGAAACATTCATGGAGGAATTTGAACACAAAGCTGAGAATTTTAATAAAGCCTTTAGTGGATTAGAAGGAAACAGATTAGCAAGCACAGGAATGTTAAGTGTGAGTGGGGAAATTGAGTGTTTCAGATGAGCTCTTCGAGGGAGGGTGGAAATAGGAATATCAGCTAGGAGAGGTTTTGAACTATCATGTGAGAGATATTAAAAAAGTATGGATGAGGGTTTCAGGAGCAGGTGAGATGTGACAGATTGGGACAGGGGAAGTTTATATCAAACAGCACTTCATCTCTACCTATTTGCCTCACTGCCTCTGTCCCTTTGTGTCAGGCCTCCAGCTTTAAACACATTTATCTGTGTCTCAGCTGTCCCTAGAGAGAAGCCTCATGTTGGCATGTACACAATGAAGTCTCAGCATCATTTTAAAGTGACTTTTCCTCATTTATAATTAATCAGCTACCACTGCAAGAGTTCCTCAGGACGGTATCTAGGCCCAACTATCTTCAACAGTCACCCTCCAACCTGAATTCATAAGAGAGAATGTTCACTGATGATCATGGACTGATCAGGTCTGAAATAACACCACAGAGGCCAGTATCCCATCACCAAGTCACCCTTTACTTACACATGGAGAGTCCTTGGCACTGATCCAGCTCCCTCAGAGACAACTTTCAGCACAAATAGGATGCCTGACACTCCTGTTCTTATCTATCAGCCAGGGCTTCCTGATTGGACCAAAGGCAGGTCCATATTCTATGAGGTTCACTTAGCTGACCTCATTTCAATCACTACGAGGTCCATTTACAACTCATTCATAATGATTAGGACTGTCATCGTCCTCATTGTATCAGCCTGTTTCTGCCCCACCAAACTCATTTCCTCCTACTTTGGCTCACCCTGTCTCCAATTGTCCAGACCCTGCCCACCTTCATCCACAATTCTTCTGATACCCCTCCACCATGTTGACAATTTCCAGTTCCCTGGCCCTAACTGCCTCCTATTCACCATGGATGTCCAATCCCTCTACACCTCCATTTCCCACCAGGATGGTTTGAGAGCTCTCAGCTTCCTACTCAACCAGAGGTCTGAACACTCTCCATCCACCGCCACTCTCCTCCGCCTGGCTGAACTTGTTCTCTCACTGAACAATTTCTCCTTTAATTCATCTCATTTCTGTCAAGTCAAAGGAGTGGCAATGGGCACCCTCATGGGTCCTAGTTATGCCTGCCCCTTTATAGGGTATGTGGAACAACCCTTGTTCCAGCCCAACATTGGCTAATCCCAGGACTCTTCTCGGGACATTGACGACTGCTTCAGTGTCACTTCATGCTCCCTCCAGGATCTTGAAAAAGTTGTTTATTTTGCCTCCAATTTCCACCTCTCTATAATTTTCATATCATCCATTTCTGACTCTTCCCTTCCTTTCCTTGACCTCTCTATCTCCATTTCAGGGAACAAACTGTCTACTGACATTCACTACAAAGCCACTGACTCCCATAGCTACCTTCACTACAGCTTGTCACATCCCATGTCCTGGAAGGACTCCATCCCATTCTCCCAGTTCCTTCACCTACATCGCACCTGTTTGGATGATACCACCTTCCAAAACAGTGCTGCTGACATGGCTTGCTTCTTCCACAGCCAGGGTTTCCCACCCATGGTGGTTGACAGGGCCCTCAACCTCATCTGACCAATCACCTGTGCTTTCAGGTACACTGATCTGGTTCACTAATGTCCTTTAGGAAAGGAAACTGCTGTCCTTACCTAGTCTGGCCTACACGTGACCCCAGACCCACACAATGTGGTTGACTTTTAACTGCCCTCTGGGCAATTAGGGATGGGCAATAAATGCTACCTACTCAGCGATTCCCTCATCCCGTGAATGAATAAAGAAAAAAAAATAAAATGTGGCTGGCACAGGTCTAGTTCTGGGGTCAATGTAACTCAGATCTGGCCCATACCAGTCAATGGTTTTCCCTGAACTTCATGAATAAGCATTGTCTTGATGATCAAGTTTCATTTGATCAGCCTCCATTCAATCAAACTGTACACCAGAAGGGTGCAGGAACAGCACCTCATATTTCGCTTACGTTCCACATTAAACAGATGTTCACCTGCACATCTGCTAATGTGGTATACTGTAGCCGCTGTTCCCGATGTGGCCTCCTCTACATCGGGGAAACCAAGCGGAGGCTTGGAGACCGCTTTGTGGAGCACCTATTCTCGGTTCACGACAAATGACTGCACCTCCCAGTCGCGAACCATTTCAACTCCCCCTCCCACTCCTTGGACGACATGTCCATCCTGGGCCTCCTGCAGTGCCACAACAATGCCACCCGAAGGTTGCAGGAACAGCACCTCATATTTCGCTTGGGAACCCTGCAGCCCAATGGTATCAATGTGGACTTCACAAGCTTCAAAATCTCCCCTCCCCCGACCGCATCCCATAGAACATAGAACATAGAACGTTACAGCGCAGTACAGGCCCTTCGGCCCTCGATGTTGCGCCGACCTGTGAAACCAATCTGAAGCCCATCTAACCTACACTATTCCATTATCATCCATATGTTTATCCAATGACCATTTAAATGCCCTTAAAGTTGGCGAGTCCACTACTGTTGCAGGCAGGGCATTCCACGCCCTTACTACTCTCTGAGTAAACAACCTACCTCTGACATCTGTCCTATATCTATCACCCCTCAATTTAAAGCTATGTCCCCTCGTGCTAGCCATCACCATCTGAGGAAAAAGGCTCTCGCTGTCCACCCTATCTAATCCTCTGATCATCTTGTATGTCTCTATTAAGTCACCTCTTAACCTTCTTCACTCTAACGAAAACAGCCTCAAGTCCCTCAGCCTTTCCTCATAAGACCTTCCCTCCATATCAGGCAACATCCTGGTAAATCTCCTCTGCACCCTTTCCAATGCTTCCACATCCTTCCTATAATGCGGTGACCAGAACTGTATGCAATACTCCAAGTGCGGCCGCACCCGAGTTTTGTACAGCTGCAACATGACCTCATGGCTCCGAAACTCAATCCCTCTACCAATAAAACCTAACACACCGTATGCCTTCTTAACAACGCTATCAACCTGGGTGGCAACTTTCAGTGATCTATGCACATGGACACCGAGATCTCTCTGCTCATCCATACTACCAAGAATCTTACCATTAGCCCAGTACCCTGTATTCCTGTTACTCCTTCCAAAGTGAATCACCTCACACTTTTCCGCATTAAAGTCCATTTGCCACCTCTCAGCCCAGCTCTGCAGCTTATCTATGTCCCTCTGTAACCTGCAACATCCTTCCGCACTATCCACAACTCCACCGACTTTGGTGTCATCCGCAAATTTACTAACCCATCCTTCCACGCCCTCATCCAGGTCATTTATAAAAATGACAAACAGCAGTGGCCCCAAAACAGATCCTTGAGGTACACCACGAGTAACTGAACTCCAGGATGAACATTTCCCATCAACCACCACCCTCTGTCTTCTTACAGCTAGCCAATTTCTGATCCAAACCGCTAAATCACCCTCAATCCCATGCCTCCGTATTTTCTGCAATAGCCTACCATGGGGAACCTTATCAAATGCTTTACTGAAATCCATATACACCACATCAACCGCTTTACCCTCATCCACCTGTTTGGTCACCTTCTCAAAGAACTCAATAAGGTTTGTGAGGCACGACCTACCCTTCACAAAACCGTGTTGACTATCCCTAATCAAATTATTCCTTTCTAGATGATCATAAATCCTATCTCTTATAATCCTTTCCAAAACTTTACCCACAACCGAAGTAAGGCTCACTGGTCTATAATTACCAGGGTTGTCTCTACTCCCCTTCTTGAACAAGGGGACAACATTTGCTCGTCTCCAGTCTTCTGGCACTATTCCTGTAGATAATGACAACATAAAGATCAAAGCCAAAGGTTCTGCAATCTCCTCTCTAGCTTCCCAGAGAATCCTAGGATACATCCCATCCGGCCCAGGGGACTTATCTATTTTCACACTTTCCAGAATTGCTAGCACCTCCTCCTTATGAACCTCAATCCCGTCTAGTCTAATAGCCTGTATCTCAGTACTCTCGTCGACAACATTGTCTTTTTCCTGTGTGAATACTGACGAAAAATATTCATTTAGCGCCTCTCCTATCTCTTCGGACTCCACGCACAACTTCCCACTACTGTCCTTGACTGGCCCTAATCTTATTCTATTCATTCTTTTATTCCTGACATACCTATAGAAAGCTTTAGGGTTTTCCTTGATCCTACCTGCTAAAGACTTCTCATGTCCCCTCCAGGCTCTTCTTAGCTCTCTCTTTAGGTCCTTCCTAGCTAACTTGTAACTCTCAAGCGCCCGAACTGAGCCTTCACGCCTCATCTTTACATAAGCCTCCTTCCTCCTCTTGACAAGAGATTCAACTTCTTTAGTAAACCATGGTTCCCTCGCTCGACCACTTCCTCCCTGCCTGACAAGTACATACTTATCAAGGACATGCAGTAGCTGTTCCTTGAACAAGCTCCATATTTCAATTGTGCCCAGCCCCTGCAGTTTCCTTCTCCATCCTATGCATCCTAAATCTTGCCTAATCGCCTCATAATTGCCTTTCCCCCAGCTATAACTCTTGCCCTGCGGTATATACCTATCCCTTTCCATCGCTAAATTAAACGTAACCGAATTGTGGTCACTATCACCAAAGTGCTCACCTACCTCCAAATCTAACATCTGGCCTGGTTCATTACCCAGTACCAAATCCAATGTGGCCTCGCCTCTTGTTGGCCTATCTACATACTGTGTCAGGAAACCCTCCTGCACACATTGGACAAAAACTGTCCCATCTAAAGTACTCGAACTATAGCGTTTCCAGTCAATATTTGGAAAGTTAAAGCCCCCATCACAACTACCCTGTTACTTTCGCTCCTATCCAGAATCATCTTTGCAATCTTTTCCTCTACATCTCTGGAACTTTTCAGAGGCCTATAGAAAACTCCCAACAGGGTGACCTCTCCTTTCCTGTTTCTAACCTCAGCCAATACTACCTCAGTAGACGAGTCCTCATCAAATGTCCTTTCTGCCACCGTAATACTGTCCTTGACTAACAATGCCACACCTCCCCCTCTTTTACCACCTTCCCTGATCTTACTGAAACATCTAAACCCCGGAACCTGCAACAACCATTCCTGTCCCTGCTCTATCCATGTCTCCGAAATGGCCACAACATCAAAGTCCCAGGTACCAACCCATGCTGCAAGTTCACCCACCTTATTCCGGATGCTCCTGGCGTTGAAGCAGACACACTTCAAACCACCTTCTTGCCTGCCGGTACACTCCTGCAACCTTGAAACCTTATTCATGACCTCACTACTCTCAACCTCCTGTACACTGGAGCTACAATTCAGGTTCCCATCCCCCTGCTGAATTAGTTTAAACCCTCCCAAAGAGCATTAGCAAATTTCCCCCCCAGGATATTGGTACCCCTCTGGTTCAGGTGTAGACCATCCCATTTGTAGACGTCCCACCTACCCCAGAATGAGCCCGAATTATCCAGGTATCTGAATCCCTCCCTCCTGCACCATCCCTGTAGCCACATGTTCAACTGCTCTCTCTCCCTATTCCTTGCCTCACTAGCACGTGGCACGGGTAACAAACCAGAGATAACAACTCTGTTTGTTCTAGCTCTAAGCTTCCACACTGGCTCCTTGAATTTCTGCCTTACATCCCCATCCTTTTTCCTACCTATGTCGTTGGTGCCTATGTGGACCATGACTTGGGGCTGCTCCCCCTCCCCCTTAAGGATCCTGAAAACACGATCCGAGACATCATGGACCCTGGCACCTGGGAGGCAACACACCAACCGCGAGTCTCTCTCTCGTTCCCACAGAATCTCCTATCTGTCCCCCTAACTATGGAGACCCCAGTGACTAATGTTCTCCTCCTCTCCCCCCTTCCCTTCTGAGCAACAGGGACAGACTCTGTGCCAGAGACCTGTACCCCATGGCTTACCCCTGGTAAGTCGTCCCCCCCAATAGTATCCAAAACGGTATACTTGTTATTGAGGGGACTGGCCACAGGGGATCCCTGCATTGTCTGCCTGTTCCCTTTCCGTCCCCTGACTGTAACCCATCTACCTTTTTCCTGTACCTGAGGTGTGACTACCTCCCTGTAACTCCTCTCAATTACCCCCTCAGCCTCCCGAACGATCCGAAGTTCATCCAGCTCCAGCTCTAGTTTCCTAACGCGGTTTCCGAGGAGCTGGAGTTGGGTGCACTTCCCGCAGATGAAGTCAGTGGGGACATTAGTGGTGACCTTTACCTCCCACATTCTACAGGAGGAGCATGCAACTGCCCTAAGATCCATTCCCACTGTTCTGAATTCTGAAATAAAAAACTAGTAACCTTACCAAATCGGCGCTCAGAACCTTTTTTTTTGGTTAGAGGAAGAGGATGGGTGGGAGAACTACCTAAGTAGTGTTTCGGGTAAAGCAACCGCCCAAATATATTACCACACTTACTCAGCCGTCCCATGTCTGCTCCTGCTCAGCGTGCGCTCCGCCTATTCACGAGGTAAATTTTTAAAGGATTAACTTACCTTCACGGGAGCCCCCCGGTCCTCGGTCTCACTGCTCCCGCTGCTGCTGCAAAAATGGAGCAAAATCCCAAAACCAGCCCAGCTCGTACCCGCCTCCCTAACCTGTCCTTCTTCCCACCTATCCACTCCTCCCACCTCAAGCCCCACCCCCACCTCATACCTACCAGCCTCATCCTGCCTCCTTGACCTGCCTGTCTTCCCTTGACTGACCAACCCCACCCTAACTCCCCACCTACACTCACCTTTACTGGCTCCATCCCCGCCTCCTTGACCTGTCCGTCTCCTCTCCACCTTTCTGCTCCTTTATCCATCTTCCATCCGCCTCCCCCTCTCTCTCTATTTATTTCAGAATCCCCCTCCTCTCCCCCATTTCTGAAGAAGGGTCCAGACCCGAAACGTCAGCTTTCCTGCTGATGCTGCTTGGCCTGCTGTGTTCATCCAGCTCTGCACCTTGTTATCTCAGATTCTCCAGCATCTGCAGTTCCTACTATCTCTGTATTTATGAAAACATCTGACTTGCCCTCCCCTACACCGCAAGTGGTTTATGTTCCCACTTAAGCATTGAACTTGTGCTCAATATGATAAGAATTTGCAGAGCTCTGCTGGGACATCCTACTAGTGGAAGGTCTCATAATTGTTATCTGCACCTAAAGCATACAAATTTAGGGATGAACAATCGCCTAAGAATTATTTCGGTAATTTTTATTTGGCCACAGTTAACCTTTAAAATAATGTATCAACAGCAATTTTGATATAATTTTGGCAATCTGTTGGAACCAGCTAAATTCACATTGTCAGCTGATGTGTTATCTCATTTGCCTGATAAGGTTTTAAACTATTGGTTCTTATCTTAACAAGTGCTGTTGCTCTCAGAAATAATAAAGATGTGCACGTTAGACTTATGGGGAAAGATTTTGGACTTTACTGCCTAGGCATTAAGCATAATCTTATAGAGAATAGGGCAGCAAATAAGGCAGCCCAATAAGTGACAACACAGTGTGGAGCTGGATGAACACAGCAGGCCAGATAGCATCAGGAAAGCTGACGTTTCGGGTTGGGACCCTTCTTCAGGAATGGGGGGGGTAAGGGAGCTGGGAAATAAATAGAGAAAGGAGGGGTGGGACTAGGGAAGGTATGTGGGATGGTGTTAGGTAAGTGCAGGTAGGGAGTGATGGGGTTTGGTCAGTGGGATGGTTAAAGGTAATCAGGCAGAGCTGACATGGTTTTGTTAAAGAGAAATCCTGTTTAATTAATATTTTGGATTTCTTTGAAGAAATAACTTATGTGGTGGATAAAGGAGAAACAAGGGATACATTGTACTTAGATTTCCAGAAGGCATTTGATATGGCACCACATCAAAAGTTAATGTGGAAACTAAAAGCTCCTGGTACTTGGGTCATAGCTTAAAAATAAGATGTTGTTCATTTAAGACAAAGATGAGGAAAAAATACTGTCAGAAGGTTGTGAGTCTTTGGAATTCCCTTCCAAAAGCAGTGGATGCTGAATCTTAGACAACAAGGTGCAGGGCTGGATGAACACAGCAGGCCAAGCAGCATCATAGGAGCAGAGAGGCTGACGTTTCGGGCCTAGACCCTTGTCCACAGCCAGCAGCTCCAGAGGTCCACAGCCAGCAGCTCCAGAGGAGACAGCAGCACCCAGCCCTGCCGAGTCTTCACCATCCCCCCAGACCTACCCCTTACTGAGGACGAACGGTCAGTCCTCAGTAAAGGGCTCACCTTTGTCCCCCTCCACCCACAGATCAACGAATACCGCTCACGCTTGGACATAGAGCAGTTTTTCCGCCGCCTCCGCCTCCACGCTTACTTCTTTAACCGTGAACCTAGCCCTCCCTCTACTGACCCCTTCTCCCACTTCCAGCACACCCCCTCCTCCTGGACACCACCCCAGGGCCTCCTGCCCTCCCTCGACCTCTTCATCTCCAACTGCCGTCGAGACATCAATCGCCTCAACCTCTCCACCCCTCTCACCCACTCCAACCTCTCCCCTGCAGAATGTGCAGCCCTCCGCTCCCTCCGCTCCAATCCCAACCTCACCATAAAACCCGCGGACAAGGGAGGCGCAGTTGTAGTATGGCGCACTGACCTCTACATCGCCGAGGCCAGACGCCAACTCTCCGACACCACCTCCTACCGCCCCCTTGATCATGACCCCACCCCTGAGCACCAAACCATCATCTCGCAAACTATCCACAACCTCATCACCTCAGGTGACCTCCCACCCACGGCCTCCAACCTCATCGTTCCCCAACCTCGCACTGCCCGCTTCTATCTCCTTCCCAAAATCCACAAACCTGAATGCCCTGGTCGACCCATTGTCTCCGCCTGCTCCTGCCCCACCGAACTGATCTCCAACTATCTCGACTCCATTTTCTCCCCCTTGGTCCAGGAACTCCCTACCTATGTCCGTGACACCACCCACGCCCTCCACCTCCTCCAGAACTTCCAATTCCCCGGTCCCCAACACCTCCTTTTCTGATGAAGGGTCTAGGCCCGAAACGTCAGCCTCTCTGCTCCTATGATGCTGCTTGGCCTGCTGTGTTCATCCAGCCCTGCACCTTGTTGTCTCGGATTCTCCAGCATCTGCAGTTCCTACTATCTCTGATGCTGAATCTTAACCTATTTTTAAGACAGAGGAATACAGATTCTTGATTACTGAGGGTGATGAAAGACTATCAGAGATATGCAGAAATGTCAAGGTGAGGTTAAAATCAGATCATCCATGACCTTATTGAATGGGCGAGCAGGTTAGAAAGGCTGAGTGGCCTATCACTTATTCCTTGTTCATATGTTTGTAAGAAAAAATTTACTGCTAGAATTGTGGGTTTAAATGCAATGATCAATTGATGCACAAGGTCCCACCAACAGCAATGAGAGAAATAATCAGATAATTTAGATTTGATGAAGTGTTTAAAGGAAGGTTGTTGATCAGGACATTAGGTGAAATAATATCTTCAATATCCACCTGAACTTGATAGTAAGTAGACAGAACTGGCAACTCCAGCAATGCAGTGTTCTGTCAGTGCTACACATTAAGTATTAATCTAGATTACATGCACAAGTCTTGCAGTAAGTCTTAAACCTACAACATTCTGACTGAAGTAAGATAAGTACTATCTGAAGTAAGTTTTCACTGTTTTATTCTTATGCCAACTTCTTTAAAAATAATAACAATATAGCAGCTTTCCTCTGAGTTTCTTCAGCAAAGAAATATTAAAGATATGATATAATGAGAATGTGAGGTCTTTGGACCAACATCAATAATAGCAACAGAGGAGGCCAAGTACCACAGAAATGTTAGGGTACATGTCCAGAAGTATGGTCAGAGAAATGTAAAGGCATGTGGTAGTACATTTGGGCGGGGAGTTTCAGAAAACCAAGACTTCTGAAGACACTTCAACAGAGTGGAGTGGGGAGGAATAGGGGGTGCAGGATCAATGCCAGAGTCACTGTACTATAGGCCAAGGAGGAGCATAACGTTAAAGAAGGTTAAAGACGTGGGGTTAGGTTTTGGAAGGATTGTAGTGGAAATCAAGGGTTTTGAAGTTCAATCATTTGAATAAGCCAAATATAGATCAGAACACAAAAGTGAGGAAGGATATATTCAATTAGACAGAAAATACATAAGTATACTGATTTTTTAAGAGTATATACTTGAGGCAAGAATGTATCCACTTTCAACAATGCATAATCATGGATTTCTTACACATAAAATATATTTATGTTTTACAATTTGATAGCAAAACCCTTACTCCAAAAGAAGCGAGATGTCAAATTGCACAGAATCAAGATTAGACTAACAACAAAGATAATAAGGGCGGGCTGTGTGCCTGATTCTGTATTCTAGAATTATTTTTATACTCTATTGCTATAGTACCAGAGGATTATAGATGAAAGTCTGTAATTTATAATTGCCATTGTGAACATAATTGTTAAGAGGGCCGGAGGCAGTTAAAACTTAAACCAGATTGCTGATGTCTGATGTCACAATTAGACCAGACAACGATGATGAATATTTGCACACTAATATGTCACAACATAACTTTAATCAACGATGATGAATCTCCTTTCCAAAAGGGTATCAATGAACCATATGACTGTAGCTATATAGTTTCTATTAGACTAGCTCTTAATTCCAATTTTCCATTGAATTCAAATATCACTGACAGAATCTGAATGATACCCCTATAAAATTATTTTAGTATCCTGGCTTAATAGTCCAACGACATTACCACTATGTCACTGCCTCTGCCTCCACTGCATCCAGTTGTAAAGGATAAATTAATCATTTAACTTACATCTCTATTATTAATATAAACATCAGTTGATTAAAGTTATGTTGTGACATATTAGTGTGCAAATATTCATTTTATGTTTGTTACTACCTCTTTTAATATGATAGAGAGAAATATTACACACATACATAGATGTTGAGCATAATTTCTTATGAAATGAACGGCTGCACACATCACTAACAATAGACAACTTAATAAGTTGAAAAATTAAACGCGGCTAAATAAATAAACCACATTAGTTTTTTGTTAAAATACCAAGTTATGTACCTACTGGATTTTTTTTAAGGAACTAAATACAGAAAATACTTTGCACAAAGGCACTGGGAACTCCCAGGATGTAAACAGGGGGGAACAGCAAAATGAGATTTCAATAGATCTTAATCTTGCCACTGATCAGTAACAATGCAACATCCGAAATGAGATTGTTCTATGAATATTCAGGACATTATTTGATTGCTATTCACATGAAACAGTAATTATCTCTTTGTCATTTTACTCAGTGCAATCTTTGATGTAAACAGCTTGGATACCAGGTATCCCAGACAACTCATAAGTGGATTTGGAGCCTATCTTGAGAGAGTGTCGGATGTGCTGGTCAGGACAGGGCTTGAGTCTTTGATGTAGTCTCAGATTTTTTCACGATTTTCTTAATCCCAGCAAACACATTTGTACGCAATCCATTCTCTAAACCCTCAATTCTAGCTCTCTATTTCATTTCTGCTATTTGATCAGTAATCTACCAAATCATAAATTTCAAAGCCATATGCATTTCTTTCCTCAAAAACTGTATCTTCTACATCTGCTTTTTGCTCCTTGTCCAATCTCTGTTGAACTATAATTGTGATGCTTTTGATGGACTCTGTCACTTTAACAGTTTCCAATTTCCTGCACCCAACAGCTTTCTTCTCACCTTAGATGTTCACTACTCCTGCACCCTCCACCAGGATGGTCTGAGGGCTAACGTTTATTCATTAAACAGAAGTGCAACCAATCCCCTCTTCTTCCAAATGGCTGAACTAGCTCTCACATTGAGTAAGTTCTCCTTTAACTCCAGCCACTTCCTCCAAATAAAAGGTGTTTTGCGATGGGAATGGATATAAATTCCCTTCCTTTCCTTTCCTCAGCTTCAGCATCTCAATTTCTCAATGATGAATCTGCATTTTCCAATTTACATCTCTAGACACATCAAAGTCACTGAGTATCTACAGCATTTTCTATTTTAATTTCACATTTCCCCATGTCCTGCCTCCAACCACCATTACCTGACCAAAACTCTTCAGTTAAAATTTCCAACTTTTTTACAGGAGAGTTGTGGGGGTGTCCCTGACATACTCCTTGTTAGTTAGGGAGAAAGGGAAGTCTAGAGAAGACACATCTTTCCACAAACCATGATGAGACAGTCCAAGGACTTATGGACTGATGTTTGCCCATTCATCTGATTTACTCAATGTATAACTCTGCCCACATAACAATAGTGGCTTTACTTTAAACACAGTTCTTTGGTTGTGAAGTATATCATGATTGCCCCGAGGATTTGCTACAAAAATGACAATTAAATCTTCTTTAGGAACAATGAGAAAATTAATCCTGCCAACTATAATATTAAGAATTGCAGGGCACATACAGCAGACAAATGGACCATTCAGCCTGACTGCTTCATACTGGTTTGTGTTACATGAGTGTCCTCCCAATTTCACCTAACCCAATCAATAAACAATTCAATCTAATAAAACAAAGAACTGTGGATGCTGGAAATCTGAAAGAAAAACAGAAATTACCGGAGAAACTTTGCAGGTCTGGCAGTATCTGTGGAGAAAAAGTGAAGTTAATGATTCAAGTCTAGTGACACTGGGTCACAAAGATGACAAACTCTGTTTCTCTCTCCACAGATGCTGTCAGACCTGCAGAGTTTCTTTAGGAACTTCTGTTTTTGTTTCAAAACATTCTATATCTGGATAAACATATGGATGATAATGGAATAGTTTAGGTTAGATGGGCTTCAGATTGGGTTCACACGTCGGCGCAACATCAAGGACCGAAGGGCCTGTACTGCGCTGTAATGTTCTATGTTCTATGTTCTATGTTCTATATCT
>NC_063346.1:26948412-26980491 GCF_021869965.1 Rhincodon typus | reverse complement strand
AAGGGTCACTGGACCCGAAACGTTAACTCTGTTTTTTCCTCCACAGATGCTGCCAGACCTGCTGAGCTTTTCCAGCAACTTTGTTTTTGTTCTTAATCTAATACACTCTTGTCTGAACTTTCATGTACTGGCCCCTGTCAGCTCAATGTCTAAAAATCAATCCAAGCCCCATTTACCAATCAACCCAGTGCTTGCTGACTTATATTAGTTCCTCGTTAAGCAACACCTCAATTTTAAAATAATTTTTCTTATTTTCAGTTCACTTCATGGTCTGTGCCCTGCCTATCTCTGCATTCTCCTCCAACTTCACAACCCTCAGACCTATCTGGCCCCTTGAGCATTCCTGAATTTAATCACTGACTATATTCGGGCTTTCACACTGTAACTTGAGGTCACTGGAGATCTGTTTGAATACAGCATCTTCCAAAATGGATCTCTTCACATACTCTCTCCTTGCCTCTCAATTTCTTTCTCACCGTCCCTATCAACCTGACATTTGACTTATGTCCTTATTTGCTGCTTCATCATACTATCTAACTTTGTTGTCATCCAGTGCCTTTTTCTGACTCTCTGCCTTGTAGGAACACATTGACATTATATGTGGAACCACCTCCTCTTTAAAGACAGCCTATTGTTCCAAGATAACAAGGCGTAGAGCTGGATGAACACAGCTGGCCAAGCAGCATCAGAGGAGCAGAAAAGGTGACGTTTCGGGTCTGGACTCTTCTTTCTGATCCTTCCCACATATAAAAGCTGGTTAAAATGGTAATGCTTGGAAATGAACACAGCGATCAAACTGAAGCTGCATTTTGAGCTCCAAGGCAAGACAGACAAGTACCTGTCATGCACAAGTTTTACTGATTTTCCTTTCACATTATGATACTATGATCACTATTCCTTAAATGTTTCCTTACTGTTACTTGATCCACTCGACCCATGTCACCATCCACAATTAGATCCAGCAATGCCTTCTTCCTCATAGGGACAGTAGATAGAATCAAGAAAATTCTCCTGATCAGGCTTCTGAACCTTCTTCCCCTGCAATCCCAGTTTATTGTTGGAAAATAAATCTGCCATTATCACACCTTTGCAGTTTTGCATCTCTCTATAATTTCCTTGTAACATAACAGAATCTCTACTGTTTATAAACTCTAATTCAATACCAAATTCATGATTTTTTAGTGAGCCTGGAAAGTGTCACTCCGGGGATTGTTCACCATATGCAACAGACTTGATTAGGTTAAAGCAAAAGGAAAAAACATGCTCACATCTTAGAATCCCTTACAGTATGGAAACAGGCCCTTTGGCCCAAAAAGTCCACTCCAATCCTCAGAGACCCATCCCCGTATAACCCACCTAATCTACACATCCCTGAACACTATGGGCAATTTAGCACAGCCAATCCACCTACCCTGCCCATCTTTGGCCTGTGGGAGGAAACCAGAGCACCTAGAGGAAACCCACGCAGACATGGGGAGAACGTGCAAACTCCACACAGACAGCTGCCTGAGGGTGGAATTGAACCTGGGCCCCTGGTGCTGTGAGACAGCAGTGCCAACCACTGAGCCACCGTGCCACCCAAAAATTTAAATGTTGCCAACTACCATGGTGGGATCTGAAAGCAGGTCCCCAGCTCATTCCTTAGGTGTCTGGATTAACAAGTACTAGTGATAATACCACTAGGCCATCACCTTCCCAAAGAATTCAGAATGGCTTTGTGAACACATTAAAATACAAAAACAAATAAAGAAAAGGGCAATGATAATCAGTTAAAGCCAAAAATTATAATTTACAGCCCTAAAATAACAAAAAATGCTAAAATTAAAACTGAACTTATATTGAATGAGCATTATGAGAGACAGTTATGAGCCATGCAAGACAACTTTATCTCAAAACTTTATATTAAATTTATTTGGCTATTTTGAGGAAGATTTATTAAAGATTACACAAGAATGACAGAAATTTAACTCATTTAACATCACCTTCATTTCCTTAATGCAACTACCTCAACTCATTAGTGGTTAAGCTTTTGCGTAACATTTGAGTGAAGAAATAGCAATGAAAATAGAAAATATATTCTCACAAGTAATATACTATATTCAAGTGACATCACTAAAAGTTTTCACTTCTCATTCTCTAAACCTTACAAAATTTCTGAGCTACTTTTCTTTTCCTTCCTGGACACTCATTTTAAGAGAAGCAGTGCTCATTATTTTAAAAATTAAATAGGACAGCAAATGTCATAGCTAAAATGAAATCCAGAAACATAGTTGAGTCTGAACTCTGTTGAGACATTTAGCATTTAATTACATGAGAACATGTAAATTTATCATACTTGTGTGATTGGTGCCAGACGAAAGGTCAGCTTATCCAAGTATAAATTAATTTTTACTGGCATGGTAAATTTTAATTACTGCTAGAAATTCTCTTTAGTACTGAAGTTCAATTTTTAATAAGTATGATATCTCAAACCCTCAGATTTGAATTATTATTGGAGACTTTTAAAGGTGAAAGAATTTAAATAATTTTTAAACTTTTTCATATTGGCTCTTTTATCTCATTCATGAGAGGCAAGGATTGACAACGTTGTTAAAAGGAAATCCAAAAGTCTTTTATAGACATTGAAGTAATAAAAGGGTACTCAGATGAAGAGTCAAATCCATTAGTTAATGGTACAAGGACTGGGGCACAAGGACTTCAGATTTTGGATAAATATTGCATGGCAGATGTAGGAAGAATCTTTTTATACATGAGTGGCAATTGACCTGGAACCTGCTGCCCATGAGAATGGTGCTTTAGAGGCAGTCAATGATTTCCAAAGGAAATAAAATGAGCATGAGAGAAATAAACTCAAAGAGTTATGGGAACAGAGCAGGAAAATGAGACTAATTGGAATTATCTACAGGGAGGCGTCATGGAACATGGAATATAGAACAAAGAAAATTACAGCTCAGGAACAGGACCTTCAGCCCTCTAAGCCTGCACCAACATGCTGCCCGTCACAACTAAAACCCCCTACCCTTCTGGGGATCGTATCCCTCTATTCCCATCCTATTCATGTATTTGTCAAGACACCTTTTAAAAGTCACTATCATATCTGCTTCCATTACTTCCCCTGGCAGCGAGTTCCAGGCACCCACCACCCTCTGTGTAAAAATTGTGCCTCGTACATCACCTTTAAACCTTGCCCCTCACACCTAGGTGGGCTGACAAGTCTCCTTCTCTTTTAACTCAATGAGTCTAAAGGAAGGATCGTACAACAGCCAGATACATTTACTTTAAGAAGGAATGCTTTAATATTTTGATATTTTTATCTAAATTGTTTCCACAGGAGATGAAAGCTTTACAAAATTGGCAAGTTGAACAATCTAAAGTGGCCCAGTTCCAGCTGACTTGTAAAATATACATATTTGGCCCAATCAACAAAAAAAGGAATTGGATTGGCCAGCCCTTCTCCTGAATGCATCAACTGCTGCTTTGTTCAACATCAATCAAGAAAACATAATGGGGTGAATTTCCATAAGGGTTGAGGGGTTGATTGTTTGGGGATTTATGCTGGAATTCTTGATGATTCACTGTAACCATGTGAAAACCCTGGTAAGTTAGTATAAATATAATTTATCTATTTAGTCCAGGGTTTCTACAGATCTTCAGCAAAGTTTAGATGGGAAATCAGCAGTGCCTTCTCTAAAGAACTAATGGTGATCCAGTGGCAGTAATGGCCCAAACTGATGTTTTTTTGGCATCTATTGCCCATGGTTAGCACATGAAAGGGTGCAGTAGTCATCAATTTCAAACCTAAGATGACTTTCAGAGTCCTAAACCCTGATTTATTTATTGAAGAGTCCTGTCACTCAAGCAGGTGGTTCTTCGGGCACCCAATGGTTAGCCATACAAAATGACATCAGCCACACTGACCATGAAGGTGCCACCTTTTCAATTTTACCCCTTACCTGAGGTGTCTTGACCCTCAGGTTAAACCACCACAGATTACTCCATCAAAATAGAGAACAGTCCCATGATCCTCTTGGACTATGGCAACTTTAGGGTCTTAAGTTTATTAATGGGGTTGGATGGTGACTTACCCTAATTGGAGACTCTTAGAACCTCATTAATACCAGGCACAAAACCATATGTAAGTCAAAAACAATGGTTCTTTAAACAGACCATTTTCAATACTCTGCTTGGCATCTGGCCAAATAATGCATTAAAGAGGTACATGCATAGCCCAGATCAATTCAAGTTGCTTGGAGATGAGTCGTAATCATGTTTGTTTGAAAATCGCCACCAGGTCTGTGTCACAACAGATGGTAATAACTTTTACGAGTCTGTACCTAGGAACTGTGAACAGCTGCCTAAATGCAATACTTTAATGTACTATAATGTGCTATAGTGTCATTGGAAGTGGATTCATTCCTCCTGTGCTAAATTACTAATTTTGTTTGTTCCTTAAGGGGTGACTCTAAATATAAACAACAAAAGTAAAATAATTAGCAGACTTGTATGTTTTTTTCATAGAATCTGCAGAACAGAAACAGACATTGATCTGAATTGATTGACTTTTTAAATACAATTCTTCACCTCTAGCTATGCTTTTAAATGATATTTTTAATAAAGGTTCTAGATTCTATTCCACTATGAACATTAACTAGTCTATGGTTCCCTGGATTATTTCTGCTTATCTTCTTGAACAGGTATGGTTTGTGTTTACCAGTCTTCTGGCTCTTTTCATCTCTCTCAATTTTTACATCTGGATGGCGTTTCTGCTATGTCCAGTTTACTTTCTTTGAGTAGCAATGGACATAATTCATCAAGAAATGGCCTCCTTTAGTTTGGTTACATTAGTTAATATCTCACTTCTTTCTATTTTAAACATTGCAATATCTAACTTCTCCTTTTGTTATTTCCTCTTTGGAAGCCTCGTCAATAAAAACTAGTGAAAAGTATC
The DNA here is from genome assembly GCF_021869965.1 of Rhincodon typus. Taxonomy (NCBI): domain Eukaryota; kingdom Metazoa; phylum Chordata; class Chondrichthyes; order Orectolobiformes; family Rhincodontidae; genus Rhincodon; species Rhincodon typus. The sequence goes on along the minus strand of NC_063346.1, from coordinate 26,975,543 downwards.
TATTCAGCACCCCTGCTAATGCACTTTCATCTCATGTGAGGTGATCTTGCCCATCCCTGATTGGCCCTATTCCTGACCTAATTCTCTGTTTACTATACATCTGCCTTTTGAAAATATCTTTTGGTATTTTCATTTACATTTCCTCTTTATTTCATGATTGTTTGTTTAACTTCTTTCCTCGGTCCATTATATTCCCTTTGACCACTTTTCACATTATTTATGTACAGTGCATATGCCCTTATTCTTAGATTCAATTTTATATTGGTTCTTTATCTTCTCATGGTGACTCTCCTTTGGGTAGTTGAACCCATTTTTTAGTGGAGTATAATTCTTCTGAACTCTAGTCATCCGTACACTGTTGTCCGTTAATATTTTGTGAAGTTTGTACCCCTTATCTCCATTAACATTTCCTCATAGTTGCCCTTTTCTTATCTATTACTTTGGTTTTTGTACTGTATATATCTCTCTGAATTATCACCTAACCTTGCTGATAATGTATCTCACCCTTGGAAGCACTTCAGTAAATTCTGACTGCAACCTAATAAGAACCTAAAGTGATTGCTCCTAACGTATGGCAAACAGAGCTGGATGCAATATCTAATTGTTGCCTAACCAGAGCTTTATAAAGGTTCAGCATTATTTCCTTGCTCCTGTACTCAAGAGCTCTGTTTATAAAGTCCAAGATTGTATGTGCTTTGCAATCTGCTGTTTCAGCTTCAAACACCTGTGATGTCTGGGTTCTCTTTGTCCCTGCACACTCTTTAAAACTGAGCTATTAAAAGTCAATGCTGTATCTCGCCATTCTTTCAATTTAAGTACATAGCCTCACAATTTTTTGTAATAAATTCCATTTACTGATTGTCTGCCTCACTATCTATACCTTGTTACAGTAAATTAGTATTGCCCTCTTGCTTGCCACTTCTTGTGTTTATAGCTCACGGGACTTATTCACCACACATTGTATATTTATGTACAGTAGGTATTGTAAAACTGTTTTTGCATCCTCACAGTCATTCCTAAATTGCTTCTATGTAATATGTTCTCATGTTTTTTTTTTCTTCTACGTCCTCTGGTTTATTTCCCATTCTTAAGTAGAGCTGTACTTATCTGTTTGGGCTTCATAAAATTTGGATTGAAAGAATTTCTTACATTCACCATTAAAATTCCAACTTCTTCTCACCATTCACTCCTTTTCTCAAACCATTTCTGTCAGGTTGTTGAAATTGTGTCAATGATTATGATTCTACGATTTCCACTGATTTGATATATTAGCCTATACGTTTTTTCCTTTCATTTCCTTTAGAGGTTTAGTCTGTTTCTACATCCTTAATAATGTAAGCAACCTCTTCCTCTCCTCTATCACAACCCATATGTTTACTGTTACTTTCTCTGTTCCCTTTTTCCTTCCTTGCTCCTTCTGTTATATATTTCTGATGATACAGCTACTCCACCACCACTCCTTCTTCTCCTTTCATCTCTACAGCCTGTAATATTTATGTCTCAAACCTTTTATGTTCTGTAGCCATTTTTATTGCATTTCTTTTCTCAATACCACTTTTGATTTCTAACACTGTATTTTGCTGAACTCGCAAATTAAGATATTTTTATCTTTCATTAACAAATGTTACTTCATGTAACCATTTCTGTTCTCTAATTATTAATGTTATCTTTCTGTCATTTAGTATAACTATCTTTGCTGTCATAACTTACTTTTCCATGTGTTTAGTTTACTATTATTTGCAACCAAATTCCCTACCCCATATTATATTTAAGGTCCAATTACATTGCTCCTGATGGGGGAGACGACAGCCTAGTAGTATTATCATTGGACTGTTAATCCAGGTAAAGTTTTGAGGACCTAGGTTTGAATCCCACCACAGCAGATAGTGGAATTTGAATTCAATGAAAATCTGGAATTAAGAGTCTAATGATGACCATGAGTTTGTTGTTGACTGTTGGGAAAACCCATCTGGTTCACTAATACCCTTTAGGATAGGAAACTGCCATCCTTGACTGGTCTAGCCTACATAGGGCTCCAGGCCCACAGCAATGTAGTTAACTCTTAACTGTCCTCTGGGCAATTAGGAAGGAGCAATAAATGCTGGCCTAGCCAGTGACTCCCTCATCCCATGACTCAATAAAAACAAAATCTCACTATGAACGCTAAAGTGTAGTCCACTCCAGCTGCCCAACACCTCCCTATTCCAATAGTGATTCCGCTTCCATAAAACTGTACCTACCACTCTCTTTCCACCAGATACTTGCTGTCATCTGCACTATTTGCCTGTCACAAAGTCTTATGTTGCCTAACAATCTGGAGATTATCAATCTCAAACACTTTCTTTTTCACTTAGCTCACCCTCAGCAGAACATCTTCCTTATTGTTCCTGATACTGTGGCTTTGGGCATTGGTCACAACAACTGTTTCTCTCCGCCTCCCCTTCCAAGTTAATTTCCAACTTCTAAATGCCCTTTTGCCTGGCATCAGGTGAGCAACAAAATTAACTTTTTATCCTTTCAATTTTCCCATTCTTCCCTTCACATCCGTTTCCTTTGGAAACCTATGAGATAGTTTTTCAACTTACCATCCAGACATTGAACAGGTATTATGTATCAGCTGCTTGCCATAGAAATTACCCCCTATAATTTATGTTGAATTTAATACTCATGAAAATCATGAGTGTCTAAAGAGCTGTCAATCCACAATGCTTGACATATGTTCAGAAGCAAATTGAAAATATACCCAACAGTATTAAGCTTGAACAATTGACTGAAGTCAGCTGTTTACTAGAGAAGATTAAGGTGATTTTTTATTCTACTCGGATACTAGATAAATGAACAATTAACACAGAGTGACTAACCTACACACAAATGTGGACCCGCTGCTGTCTTAAAATGTAACCTAGTGCATGAGGCAAGGGATGCCCATCTGATGCCATCAGAAGGCTTCTTTAATTATGTAGATTAGGATCCAATGACATCATCAGGTCCCAAGTGCATGTTTAATAGTGACTTGGGCATGGAATTGTGTGATTTACTTACAAGGTGAAATCAGTGGGAACAGAAGAGGTCCAAACTGGTAAGTAGTTTTGCGTTCTTCATGGGTCAGGATGCACAGCAGAGCTGATTACTGGTAGCTGTTCTTTCGGTGCCGGCTGTTATTATATAAGATAACGGTTCTGAAGGGATTAATGATAAAACTCTACCTTGCTAGTGTCACACAGCCTTTGGGTAGAGAATCAGAGAGTCTAGCATAAAGACCCGATGGAGACAGACATGTCATCTCTGGCTCCTCATCATCTTAAGTAATTGTGTCTACTAATCAATGTAAATTGTACCTATTGGTATCATTCAATAAACTGCCTTTTTGTTATGCACTACAAGTGCCTCTTGTTAAGACCCATTGGTGGTCTATCCTCTACCACTGATGCTTAGACTGGCCCTTAGACTCAGCTTAGAAAAGGTAACAGATCTGTGTCCGAGCCACAAGGTGCTGAATGTTTGGAAACACAAAGCCCAGTTGAAATCTTGATCAACAATGACATTGTTCTGAAATACCTCAAGGTAACAGCGGTGAAGAGAATCCATTCATCCCTGGGGAAAAGCAAATCTGAAGAAAAGTGAGCTGACCACATTAAAAACAACACTGCTTTAAGAAGACACAAACATTTAGTCAGTAGCTGAAACATGAAAACTGATGGTTAGTAAGCAGCACTTGGGGGAGAAGCAACAGGGTTAAAAAAAAGCAGTCCAGAATGAAGCCTTCACCTCAGCACTTGCAAAAGATGCAGGAAATACAACGTAGGTTAGGTTGAGAGTAAAAGTCAGCCACATTGGAAACTGGCACCATTGTTAGAGAAGATGAATCTGGGAGTGACCGAGAGCTCTAGTTTAAATGTTTAAACACAAGAATCATTCATGTCTATCAATTCTGACTCATTGTCAAAATGTCATCAAGCACGTTAAACTCTGCATGCAAATTCTAACAAGAAATTTTGCTGTTTTAGGAGTTTTATCCTTAGGATTTACCAGGCGAATCTATAACTGATACTGAAAGCTTACATGAGGTCATGCAGCAGCTGTGGTGAGAGTAGAGAACTTGCTGTTCTGAGTCTTTGTTAAACCTTTAAATAATCATTCTAATTTGCATGTAAGGAAAGTTGCAGCAGACACTAAGTAACTCACAAGTTTACAAACAATGACAAAGAGAAAAAGAATTCTGTCATCTTTTCAATCTGTCCCATACAGTTGTGACACAGTATGTACACTCCCCAACATAGCCCAAAAAAAACGTCTCCTAGCAATGGCAAAAACAAATAAAAACCCAAGCCAATTTCTGAGGGGATGGGGACATGTCAGGGAAATCTTGGAAATTCTTCCCCTGTCTTTCTTAGATGATCAAAACAAATTCAGAAAGTCACTCTAACCCTGAGAATGTTTTGCAGAATCTGTCTTTTGTACAAGCTCTCTATTCCAGAAAGTTTCACTTCTCAACTGAAGAGCATAAGAGATAGAAGCAGGAGTTGGCATTCAGGCCATTGAGCCTGTTCCACAATTCAATGAAATGCTGGCTATTTGCGACCTTAACTCTACTTTCCTGCCTATCACCTATGACCCTTGACTCCCATCTGTAGATCAAACATCTGACTAACTCAGTTGCCAATGTATTTAATGACCAGCCTCCATTGCTATCTGCAGAAGGGAAGGCCAAAAACTCAAACTTTTGAATTTTTAAATTGGAGATCTCTTTAAAATGTGTCCTGTAGATTCCCCTCAGATTCAGAGAATTAAATAAAAGCAAAATATTGCAGATGCTGAAAATCTGCAACAAACACGGAGAATGGAATTATGTGGAAGTTTAAGGTACAACACTGAATTTTTCCACTTAGGCACTTTCCAGACTCGAGGTCCCAGTACTGAATTCCTTAACTTCTGAAACTGACTGCATTACGTTGGTTCTCCATTTTTCTTACATTCTCTCCCCTCACGCCCCTCCCCTCATAGCCTTGTTTATTTGTGCCTTGTTTACTTTGCTTTCAGTCAGAAGTCACACAGCACCAAGTGATAGTCTAACAGGTTTATTTGAAATCACAAGCTTTTAGAGCTCTGCTCGTTCATGAGGTGAAGTGGAGGGAAGCACACAGTTTGTCCACATCAGTCCAACACTGGCATCTCCACATCATGACTACTTTGCTCTCAGCAGAGAGGACTAATTCACTCCTGAATTTACACCCATCTTCTATCTCTCTTGTTCTATCACCACAATTAACAACCTCATTGTCTTTTACACTAGACCTCTGCACCATCTAACCCCTCGCTCCTCCTCTGCTTCTGTCAAACCATTTTCCAAAACTCCTTTAAGTTCTGAAGCAGAGTGATATTGGACTTGAAACATTAACTCTGTTTCTCTCTCCACAGATGCTGCCAGACTTGCTGAGATTTTCCAGCAATTTCTGTTCTTGTTTTTGATTTCCAGCATCTGCAGCTCTTCTTTTGGATATTCAGTGAGAAATTATCTGATAAGTTCAGCTGTTATCCTGCAGCATGGCTTTGAGGTGCCCAATGAGCTTGCATGTTAACGACCAAACTCCTAAGTACAAGGTTGCTGTTAAGGCCAATCTTATAGTGTGTGAAACTGTCGTAATCCCAGTGTAGGTAGATTTACAATGTAGTGTCCATATATTCTTTTTGACATTGCCAGCCTATTCACCAATGTACCATACATGGAAGTCATGCACATCTGCAATGCAGCATTATATCGTGGTGATCTAGAACCCCCACTATTGCAGGAATCAGTGTTCATTGATGTTATGCACTCAGCAACTCAGAGTCATACAGCACGGAAACAGAAAATTCAGTCCAATTCGTCTGTGTCAACCAAGTTTCCCAAACTAAACTAGCCCTATTTGCCTGCGTTTGGCCCATATCCCTCTAAACCTTTCCTATTCATGTACCTTTCCAATGTCTTTTAAATGTTGAAACTGTACCTGAATGTACCACTTCATCTAGCAATTCATTCCACACACGAATCACCCTCTGTGTGAAAACATTGCCCCTTCAGTCCCTTTTAAATCTATCTCCTCTAACCTTAAAAATATGCCCCTAGTTTTAAACTCATCCAACCTGGGGAAAAGACCTTTGCCATTACCTTATCTGTGCCCTTCATGATTTTATAAACCTCTATAAGGTCAACCCTCAACCTCCTACTCTCCAGTGAAAAAAGTCCCAGCCTATCCATATAACTCAAATTCTCCTGGCAACATCCTGGTAAATCTTTTCTGAACCATCTCCAATTTAATAATTTCCTTCCTATAGCAAGGTGACCAAAACTGTACACAGCACTCCAATAGTGGCCTCACCAATGTCCTGTATAACCTCAATATGACATCGCAACTCCTATACTCAAAGGTCTGAGCAATGAAGGCAACTGTGCTAAATGCCTTCTTAACCAACTTGTTTACCTGTGTTGCAACTTTCGAAGAACTATGCTCCAGAACCCCGAGGTCTCTCTGTTCGACAAAACTACTCAGGGCCTTACTGTTAATTGTACAAGTCCTGCCCTTATGTTTTTTACCAAAATGCTATACCTTGCATTTATCCAAATTAAGCTCCATCTTCCACTCCTCTGCCCATTTGAATTCAACTTTTACAGAGAAGACTGCATACTAGAGACAGGGTAAGCAGATTAACATTCTTGAGCATGTGAATATCCTCTTTGCAAGGCAGGTGTCAGCTATTCAAAGTTAGAATCTTAGAGTATGGCATTACAGAAAAAGGCCCTTCAGTCAGTCATGTCCTTACTGCTCATCAAGTGCCTAGCTACTCTAACAAAAACAGAAACTCAGCAGGCCTGACAGCATCTGTGGGAAGAAAGCAGATTTAATGTTTCAAGTCTGGTGACTCTTCATCAGAACTGGAACAAAAACTGATGAAGACCCATGTTTTCATGTTCCTGAAAGGGCAACTGAGATTTGGAGGGCCTCAAATAAGTCTTTGGGTACCCACCCACTGTCCTTCATTGGAAGGCAAGCCAGTCCTTTAGCCAGTATTTGGCCAATTCAGCAAAATTCACTATCAGATGACTGCTCTTGCCACTATATGGAGTTGGGGCCTTTATTTGACACAGATGGAGGGCGTTGACATAAAACCCAAAGTTCTGCCTGAAATGTCACAACAGAAGCACAAATGTTAGAAGAAATAAACTAAATGGTGTCCCACTTAAGATCAGTAGCTCATTCTCCAATTGACTTACAGAGTAAGACTCTGAAAATATGGATTTCAGGAAGTGAAATTAAAGGGTTAAATTGTAAAATATTCAGTTCCTCTTAGAACAAACAAGCAAAGGTCAGTTATTTTTCCTCAATATTTCCGATCCTCTTATCAGAGATCAGGCAGGCTTGATGGTAGGTGTCGGTGACAGAAATAAGCAGTAACTAACTGTGTGTATTTTATAATCTGAGGAAAGCACTTCCTTCCTCTTTTCAGCATGTAGCGGTAGGGATTTTAACACTAAGCAATTCCCAGCTGCCCTTCACGCTATCCAAGTAAGAAAACAAAATCATGAAAAAGCCAAATTTCTTTTATGCATGAGTCATAGCTCTGTAGAATGTTGTATTTTGTTGTTTTATGGTGAGTTTGGAAATCCACAGAGTCTCAAGGTAAAGGCTTCAATTCTGGAGTACAAGTTTGGAGGTGGCCACTTCCACTCAGTGGGAGGGGAAATGGCTTTTCTCACGCAATTTCAAAGTTAGGATCTTAGAGTATGGCATTACAGAAAGACACCCTTCAGTCAATCATGTCCTTACTGCTCATCAAGTGCCTACCTACTCTAACAAAAACAGAAACTCAGCAGGTCTGACAGCATCTGTGGGAAGAAAGCAGATTTAATGTTTCAAGTCTGGTGACTCATTAGATCTGCATGATCGAGGGGGCACAGCAAACCCGGTGGCAGGCAGGGCTGGAAGCTGGTGCCGTCATTATTATCTCAAAGGGCTAAAGGTCCTTGTGCCAAATTGAAAAGATGGGCACAAAATCTGGGCTCTTGGTGTATGGATGCCTGCAGCAAAATACTCTGATACTTCTACCCTTTCCTGGTCAGCCTTCTTCAGACAGACTTCCACCCTTGGTCAGCATCGATTAAACCCCAACATCCCTCCTTGGTTATCCTCCATTTCCCATGCAACTTCACTTCCTTTTTTTATTCATTCACGGGATGAGGGCATCGCAGCGTAGGCCACCATTTATTGCCCATCCCAGAGGGCAGTTAAGAGACAATCACATTGCTGCAGGTCTGGACTCACATGTAGTCCAGACCAGATAAGGATTGCCTTTTCCTTCAGTGAACTAGATTGATTTTTCCTGGCAATTGAAAATGGATTCAAGGTCACCATTAGACTCTTAATTCCAGATTTTTAATTGAACTCAAATTCCACCATCTGCCATGGTGGGATTTGAACCTGGTTCCTAGACCATTACCTGGGTCTCTGGATTCACAGTCCAACAATAGTACCACTCAGCCATTTCCTCCCTTTTTCTTCTCCAAAGAGGACAAAACAGCAGCTATTTACTCCAGCACCACCTCGCTGCTGCACATTTCTTGTATGCAGCTGGAAGTCAGAAGGCATGTATTGTTTGGTCATGAAATTTTAAGTGAGAAGGGAAATGTAATTCTGACAAACTGGCCTTTCAAAGAACACATATGGCATGCGAACATCTAGGAGGGGCTTTCCCACATCTGCCTTCAGGAAGTTCAAACCACCTGTAAAGGTCTGAGAACGTAATTACTAACTTTCATCTCTCACTCAGGAACCTGACTTTTGGCTTCTCACGCAATTAAACCCTGCCGCCCACCTTACTTTCTGTTTCCCATAATCCCCAATCAAGAGGGCAAATATTGCTTTGGAAGAGAAACTGCCTCAGTCAAATTTGACAATTAAATGGTCAATTTTCTTTTAATGCATTCCTGGCATGTAGGCGTCACTAGCTACGCTAGAATTTATTGCCCGTCCCGAATTGCCCAGAAGGCAGTTAAGAGTCAGCCACATTGCTGTGGGTCTGGAGTCACATGTAGGCAAGAAAGATAAGGAAGGAAGATTCCCTTCCTTAAAGGACATTAGTGAACCAGAAAGGTTTTCTTGACAATCGACAATGGTTTCATGGTTATCATTAGTCTCTTATTTCCAGATGTTTTTATTGAATTCAAATTCCACCATCTTTGGGATTCAAACCCAGATGCCCAGAAAATTACCTGGGTCTCTGGATTAATAGTCTAACAATAATATCATAATTCTTCAGTTATGATGTAATCATTACATTTCATGTTTGATAGTTTTAAGCTATGTAGCAGCTCTGAAACATGCCCATAAGCATGGTATGAAGTCTAATCCAGTGTAGAAGTGGAACTTGGAGAAGTCAGGAAGTGATTAGGATGACTTCACAATGAAATTCTAGGACAGCATTTGATTCAATGTTGCTTCTCTTGAATTACTGCTGGCTGCATTCAGGAATAGAAGGGATGTGTTTTCCTCAGAATAGAAGGTAAATTCCACTGCTGTTACAAGGAAGCATCATTGCAGTTGGATGAGGAAGTAACCATCAGGAAAACTGCTTTGGACTCAGTTTAACAGGTGGTTTATAACCACTTTCTGCAGTGAGTAATTCACCTCCTGACTCCCCTATTCCTGTACACCACCTACAAACACACATTAGGAGTGTGATGGAATACTCCCCACTTGCCTGGATGGGTGCAGGTCCAATAACACGCAAGAAGCTTGGCACCATCCAGGACAAAGTGGCCGCTTCATTGGCACCACATGCACAAACATTCACTCCTTCCACTAACCAGTGCACAGGGGCAGCAGTACTATCTATGAGATGCTCTGCAGTAAACTTACCAAGGTTCCTCCAACTGCAGCTTCCAAATCTATAACCTTCACCACCTACAAGAATAAGGACAGCAGATACATGCAACCCTTCTCTTGTAAGCTCCCCTCCAAGTAACTCACCATCCTGACTTGAAACTTCATCATTGTTACTTCACTGTTATTGAGTCAAAATCTCCTAACAGCACTATGGTGTTGCTACACCTTAAGGACTGCAATGGTTCAAGAGTCTAGCTTACAACCACATTCTACAAGGCAATTCAGATGGAAAATAAATGCTGACCCAGCCAGTGATGTCCACAACCATGAGAAAACAAAAATACAATTCACTGATTCACTTGCATTGTGTATGTGATATTACACTGATTGCCACTTCTAGCATTTCCTGGTATCTACCACCTCTGTCAGAGTAAGGATTGTTTAAAATACGTCCCTGCCACCAATCCTCTTTTGGCTGTACCATACCTTAAGATCCATCTAATGAATCTTTACAGAAGAGATGTTTAGTTAATAGGATGGTTCATTGCATGGTACCAACAATATAACTACATTATCAATCAGGCAAAATTACTAGGACTGTCAGGAGCTGTACAAAGTACATCTGCTCCCTGCAAAGACTCATGTAAATTCCCTGTTTCACCTCAAAGCCTATGTGTGACATCAGAAAATTGAGTGGAGCTAATGCAGCTTCAACATTAACACTTTCAGAACCATGTCCTTATATGACAGGGTGATTTATACACTTGAACTTGCAAATTGTATGTTACTGTGTTGCTACTCACACCCACTTCAATTTCAGCAGCACTATCCAACATTTTCTTTGCATTTCTTCTCACATTTCGGCATGACCCTAATCCATTTACAATGTGGTATAGCTGGGTCAGTCACCTTCACTAAATACAGTGCATCCCTCAAGTGAATTTTCTACTTTAATTCATGCACAGATTTATTCCTTCACCCCCTCGTACAAAGACAGCATGACTGGAAGAAGCCCACAACAAATTTTCGAATTCCCAGATGCAGAGTGCAAGCCAAGGAGATAATTAGTACAACTGTGACCCTTTTAGTCAGAGATGGAGAGATTGGAAGTTCACAGTTTCAAAAAATCTCTGAGATAGCTCCTGACTTTATTTCATCAAAGGTTGAACTTGAAGAGAAAACATGGTGATTGTCAAAACTTTGTCTTTATCAGAACGCAGAACAAACGTCATTGAGATGTGAGGACAACTCCTCAGAGGAGTTCATACGTTCTAGCGGTGTATAATCATACTTGCACCTCTCTCGGTGTAGTTTCAGTTTGGTTAGTTGGAATTGTGCTTGAGATTCAGCATTAGGGTGCAATCCTCTGCAAGCAGTTGCTCACCTGGATATGAATGCTGAACTCTGGGAGGCTATGTTTAGGAAGGAAGATGATAAAGATACTGCAGCGAACATTGAAAGGTACAGATGAGTATTACACACAAAGAGAATAGAGAAGATTCATCCAATAGCAATGCCTCGGCAAGATTGTCTGTCATGGAAAAGTGACAGCATCCACAGAGTTCCCAATGCCACTCACTGAAGCTCATGAAATGTGCTCTATAAATGGTGGCATTTATTTTCTTTCTTTCTCATTCTCAACTCACTGAAAGAAATGTTCAAACTATTAATCCTTCATACACCAGTCTGCTTGAGAGCACCAACAATTCCCTATTCACAGGACAAATACCATTGACCCAAACACCAAGCAGCTGCCTTACACAACCCAATGAAAATTACAAAAGCAAAATATTGGGAAGTTAGAAATCAAAAATTAAATTTCAGAAATTCTCAGCAGTTTGATGACCATTCACAGAGGGACATGGAATGAATATTTCAGGCCAAAGGCCTTATTCCAGAAGTGGAAAAAATTAGAGATTCAACAGGTTTTTGAGGAGAACTGAGCATGTGAAGAGGAGAAGGTAGGAATGAACAAAAATGAAGGTTATTAGGCAATGACTAACACAGGGGCAGTAGCTCTGATCAGGGCCAGGGAGAGAAATTATAGGCTCTGGTACTTCTCCTGTTTCCAGCCCTTTTCTCACCCTTGTTCCCTTAAGCGTCCCCCACACTGCCATGATTGTAAGGCATGGGGAGCTGATGATCTGCAATTATCACATTGTGATAGTAATGGTAGCTTCCATAGTATAAATATGAGATAAGAGAACACAATGAACTTTTATTACAGCTCCTGGTGGTTACAAATGTACATTACAATCGCAGGCAATTGCAAGTCTGGGCTCAAGCAAAGCAATTGGCATTATTCTAGCAAGCCTCCCTCATGGACCATGCTGCAAGTGGATAGAGCTCAGTAAGACAAAAACTGAGAGCCTTTACCACTAAGTCACATGCCAATGACACATAGGAACATGAGAGCTAGGAACAGGAATAGACAATTCAGATCCTTGAGTCTACTCCAGTGATGACATCATGAGCATGCCCCTTAAAAGTTTATCACATATTTGCTGTTTAAGAGCATATCTGCCTTCTTCCAAAGAAAATAAATCACAAACAAATAACATTGCACATAAGTACATGTCGTCAAATCTAGAACTAAACAGACACGTATAAACAGAGTTAACAGATTAATAATTCAAACTTTGACATAGTGTTTTGGAAATTTGACAATTCATACTGACCCAATGATCATATACCCGTCGGGAGAGATACATGTTATTCTTGGTTGCTCTTGGCTGACAACTTGGTCATCTTGCCTTTAGTTGCTGTCCCTCAGCATCCTCTCACAATCATCACCACCAGAGTTTTCTTCCTCACTCCCTGCATGAGTGATTGGTGAGTTGCGCATTGATCTGAGCTGGCTTCTGTTTATTTGCAAAGTAAATCCATGATCAGTAAAGACTTGCACTGATGATATATCTTTGGAATCTTTACTGGTAACCAGGTACTTGTGACTGCATTTCTGATTATCTCTCTGTCAGATGCATAATTGTGGTAGTTTGTTGTTTGTGTACCTGTTTCATTCTCCTCTGACGCTGAAGGGGAAAATTCTGTGGCTGTTTCATTCTCACTACTGTAGGTGTGGTTTTAACCTCATGAATGGTTATAATGCTGAGATCTGTGTATTGAGGTGGTACTGCTACTGCAGGACCATTGGTATCTACCAGCTGGAAGGTTTCAGGAAACCATGCAGAATTTGCTTGTTGGTGCTGTAGTGTGATTGTGCCACTGAATAGAAATGATGATCCATTATAGGCCAAGAGAAAATGACTGGTTGTTTTGAGGAGTGACAATCTCACCCGGTTGCCACTCTGCCTCTTGTTTTATTATGGAAGGATGGAACTGTGCTTTTCTGAGAGAAAATTCCAGTCAGGGTTCCCGCAGAATGCGGAACCATGCTTCCATTATGACTGTGCTTTTGTTGTGCAGATTTGTCAGAAGAAGGCAAACAGATAGAGATGTGAAACCTCAGAACTGGGATTGTCACTGTGCAACATGCAAGAAAAATGGAGTCTGAGGGAGGGTATGAGCGAGAGGGCTCCAACTGAAAGCTGCAGGCATATGTTGAATGAGCTGGAGATTATGAAAATCAATAAAGCTTTAAGTAATGTGTGTCTAATAGATGTATGACATATCTATCATGAAGCTAGCCTTTGTAGTGGTATCATGCTCCCTTGGAAGCCTTTGGTAAGAGACTATGTGATGTATGTGTTCTTCTTGTTGTGATGAAAAGCCAATGACTGGTGGTGCATCAGCTGCTGATTGTTGTAGTTCTTTTTCAGTTTGAAGTGTAACCTTTGGCAGATGGTACTGTGCTGCATATACAACATGGGTAGGTGCAGTGAAGAGGCTAACATTGCGTGCACATGAGGATTGTGATGGAGATGCCTGGCAGCCAATCTTGTGCATAACATCTCTGTGCAGTGGCAATGGTTTACAATGCTAACTCACACTCATGAGGGCATGATGTATTGAGTAGAGAATGGCAGTCTGGAAGCATGCAAGAGATCCCTAGTGGAACTGCGCATCTCTGGGTGACATGGGCACTGACTGCCACATTAATCTCCATCTAGGCCACCTTGGTGATGTGGTACAGCTTCCTGGTCCAATCTCTTAAAAGAGGATCTCCCTCTGATCACAAACACCATTGTGAACTGAACTGTGGCACTGCTTTTTGCAGGTTCTGTGACATGTTGAGAAGTGGGTGGGGTTGTTCGGCAAAGGCTGGGTGAATGGTCTCAGATTCAGCGAGTGAAGTGCAGTCCAGGTACCTTTTATATATCGTGTCTTGAAGTTGGAGCCCAGAAGCTCCCAGTGGGGGAAAAGAGCTTCCTATCCACCCCTACTGAAATTTGGTGTTTTCTCTTGCATGTATATGTAATGTGCTTTAAAAGAATGTAATCATATGAGGAAACCTGCACCATCCCCAAGCAGAAGTCTCTTCCACTTTTTGAGCTTGCCTCCATAATTAGCCTTAGAAATGAAAATTGCACCCAGTCTCTCTCTCTTACACATGCTCGCACCTCTATCTCACACATTCTCCCTTTCTCTCATATATCTGCAGAGTTCTGATCCTGTACAAACCAACAGGCTGGAAATCCTGCAAAGCCTCACTAAAGCTATAGCTGACACTGAGGTTTGTGGCAACTCTTGCTTAATGTGTTTCAAATGTAACCAGAATGCAGCTAAAGCGTGTAAATTCTGGTGCAGATCACCAGTAGAAAATTTGCACCTTGTTGCATGTGAGCTCTATGTGGTTTGCTTGTGTAGGTTTTCAAATTGACTGTCAGATCTAGAATCTTTAGTGCAATAGCAATACATAAGCAGCTTAATGCTCTTAATGAAAGTTTTTAATCTTTGTGGTTACAAACATCATGGACTAATAACTTGATCTAGGTCATTCCTTGTATTCTCATCTCCAGAATGCACAAATTGCCATGATTATCTTTTATTACCTTTTAACATATTTTCTAGTGACCGTGCCAAAAAGATAATGAATTTAAAAGCTGAGAGGTTAAAGGTTCATCTTATCTTTGAGATATAAAATGTGAGGAAGAAAACAGGAAGTTCAACTAAAATCATGTCTGAGCCACAGGTAATAGCGGTAAAGAAAATGTGGGTTTTCCTTTTCCTTTTGTGTGTTTATGCATTCTGTTCTGCAGATCAATATCGACAACGGGCAGAGAAATTAATGAAAGAAACTCCGCTAATAGATGGGTGAGTGAAGTGAAATTTAATGTGAAATTATAAAAGTTTCAAATGTAATTCTCCTCAAAAGTCATCAAGCTGGATTGCCAATGAAATCACTCATGAAGATAATGAGATTAATTTAGTTGTCTAGCTATCAAGAAATGTTTCTGTCATCTTACACAAGGTTGTCTTCCTGTTTTGATATGTATGCTTGAAACAGATGAAGAAGAATTCCAGTACCATTAGTTAAACCTTTGAATGTCATCGCCTATCTTCAAAATATTAGGAGGGGTTTTCTGTCTTCACTCCCATATGCTTAGAGAAGCTGTGATGTATAAGATGGAAATGCATATCTCACTGGCTGAATTTCATTTTGATTTTATTGTCATGTGTACTCAAGTACAAAAGTACCGGGGAACAGTGAAAAGTGCATATTGTCGCAACACAAGGTGACATCTTAGATACAAGTACCTTGGTACAGAATCTTAGCAGCAAGGTAGAAAGAAGGAACAAAGCTAAAAGTTAAACATTGCAGTAATTATAGTACAGCATAAAACATACGAAATAAGGTTAGAAGTTACACACTGGATACCTTCTTAGTCTTAAGTAGGAAGTAAGGGAATAAAGCTGAAAGTTCAAATATTATAATGTTTCGTAAGTGCTTAGCAACAGTGGGACTTTGAAGAATCACTTTGAGACCGGAAGTCCACACTGAGGCCACTCTGGGCTGAGAGACTGCCATGTACAGCTGTAAGATCACTATGCCATGCGGAGAGATGGCCACGCTGGAGAGATTGCTACACCAAGCTGAGAGTCCGTCCCGCTGGGCCAAGAGTCCACCTTGTCAGGCCGACAGAGCACCCAGCCAGGCTGAAAGACTGCCAAGCTGAGCTGGGAGGCTGCCACTCCACACTGAGAGGCTGTCACGCCATGGAAAATCAAGTATAATTCAAATCTCGTGAGTGCCTTTGTCTGTTAGGAATATTTTTGGTCTAGGCACAGAGTTGGTGGGTCATTTTCCTGTCTCTTCCAGATTTTACGAAGCATAAAATTGGCAGAGTAGCGTGATCAAAATCAAGAAGCCCCACAGATTTCTTTTTGCCTTGCTGTCCATCTTGATTTTTGAGATTACTTCAATCCCTGAAATAGACAGAAGGATGTATAGGACATTTAGGGTCGAAGGACGTAGATAGAACCCCATTCGTATTTTTGTCTCAGTTTCTCTGACTATCAGTAGCTCCTGCTGGCACCCACCAACCACAGACAGTACAAGTTGGTGCTAGTCACTTCCAGCAATAATTAGAAGGATATGTGGCTACAGTCAGGGCTACCTGGATTCTGGCTTGGGAGACATTATCACAGATATGTTTTTGGTGGTTGCATGTTATAGGCTTTCAAATGTATGGATTTTGGTGCCACAAGTCAGTACACATGTTGCTTTCTGCTCTATTACCCTGCCTCTTTTGTTTTATTGAGGATGCTATCACCCCTCCCTTAATGCAGCTGCTCCAGGCTCTTCAAAGTCAAAAGTAAAAGCAACATATTATTCTGCTGCCGGAGGTATAAAACCAAAACAGAAACTGTAGCAGAAATGCAGCAAGCCTGGCAATATCTTTGCAGAGAGAGGAACAGTGTTGAAGTTTCGAGTCCTAAGCTGAAGAGAGGTGGAAAAGTGATAGGACTGCTGTAGTTGATGAGGGGGCAGAGGCAAGTGGAACAAAAGCGAAAGACAGGCAGTGGTTGGAGGGTGAGGGAAATTGCATGTCACAGGGGACGTAGAGGCCTCTTTGTCCTGCCTCCCTCATGTTTCTCTCAGCTCACACAGGCCTCTCTCATTTTCTCACTCTCTCTCCCCTGCTTCCTCGGTGTTTCTCCCTGCTTGCATGGGCTCTCTCTGTCCAGCCTCCTTGGTTTATCCTTTAACAACTCCTTGCCAGACATTTTGATGAAAGTGTTGACTTTTTTCTACCTGGTCATCAGTGAGTTGTTGTCTTACTTCCTTTTGTATCATTATTTCCTGAGTTGTCTTGTACTTAATGCCATTTAGTAGCTCTGCAGGTGATTTCATTGCCAGCCTTGAGAGGTGTAGCTCAGAGTAACAATAAAGCTATGTCCAGGTTTTCCTTTGCCACTTGGGATTTTATGAGGGCTGTCTGGATCTGCTGAATGTGTACTTCTCATAGAATCCCTACAGTGTGGAAACAGGCTATTTAGCCCAACAAGTCCACACTAACTCTCCAAAGAGCATCTCACCCAGACTCACCTCTTTACCCTATCCCTGTAACCCTGCCTTTTCAATGACTATCCCACATATCCTGGGACACTATGGGCAATTTAGCATGGCCAATCCACCTAGCCTGCACATCTTTGGACTTGGAGGAAACCCACACAGACACAGGGAGAACGTGCAACTCACACAGACAGTAGCCTGAGGCTGGAATCAAACCCAAGTCCCTAGCACTGTGAAGCTGCAGAGCTAACCACTGAGCCACTGTGTCATGTACTTCTATGAAGACATATCCAATTGGGTAATGTGGCAATGAGGTTATAATGTTAAACTCACAAAGTTCAGAAAATTCTCAAACTCTCTAGAGATTAATTTGGTTCCAGAATTACATACATTTTTAGGAATCCTCCCTCAGCAAATAGAAGTCATACTGTTGATTCTAGTAGCTGTCAACTCTTTCAACTTTTTAATGCATGGTAACTTTGAATAATACTCAGCTGCCATTCAAAACTATTCTTGATGTTTTTTTGAGAATTGGTCAGCACTAACATTAGCCATGGAGATTCTTACTGCTGTGTATTTCTACACATTCAACACATGCTGCATGTGGAGAATATTTCTTTGATGTGAGACATGTCCAGAACAGAGTTGATGTGTCTCCCATCTTATTTTCATTCCTCCATTCACATGTGGACTGCATGTATCTACTGAAGAAGTTCTTCCTACATTGTTTTAGAGTGATTCTGGTTTAAACCAACACAATATTATCTTCAAGCAAAGTGCCACCTCTAATTGAGCAATATTGCAGTATTATTGGCTGTGTTAGTTGCACCTAATCAGAACAACTCTGGATCTCAAGCTGAGAATACACATAAAGCTCAATGCCCTTGTTGGTCTCATCTCTGATTTGATTCATTTTCACTCATGTTAGTTTGCTAAGTGATGGAACTTTACAAATTAGATCTCTTATCTCCTGGTTTTCTTGTGGTGACAGATGAAATATAGCCTTGCATTCCAGAGTCAAATCATAACTTTGAATGCCACAGGAGTAATCTCTGAAATCTTGCTGGTCATTTTCACAGATTTTTGTTTTGGAATGATCCCAGTTGATGATAGCTGCCATCCACCATGGCATTTTCCTGTACAGATTGATATGACTTTTCTCACATCTGTACATTATTGCCCAAAGTTCTCTTTTTAAATTGGCACATTTGTTCTGAACTGCTCTACAACCAACACCCACAAGAATCAATTGTTCAGTTTTATCAGTAAGTACTGTGATAAAAGCAGTTTGTGGTTTCTCAGCGGCTGAGCGATCTGAGTCATAATGGCGGCAGTTTTAAATTCAACCCTATCAAAGATTTCCAAAAAGACCTCTTGAAGAAAAAGAAAGATCACAACATTTACACAGCGCTAAGGATGACAGAAAAAAATGAAGGAATAATAGCCAGATAACAACATCTGCAAGCATTGGGTACAGTTAGCTGTATTTGTACTCTGTAACCAAGCCCTGAAAGCAAGCAAGTTGTTTAGGAAATGTGAGTCCCTGCACCCACCTGAAGCTGTCCTGTCTTCCAAGATCTATGCAAGTTATGCAGTGCGAAAGGACACTGGGAGGAATTGCCAGTGCAAGAAATCTAATTCCAGAGATGCAACCAGAGGCTATGGTGGGATGCAAGAAACAAAAAGCATGTACGGCCAGCCAGCAGCAATAACAGGGAGTGCACCAGAGACCTACATAAAAGTAAGAATATGAGGTTCACATTAAGAGAGACTAGGGTGAAGGTTCAAAGTGTATTCTGAGAGCTGTATAGGTTCTCCACATTGTGAATGTGATACAGCGTGTGGACAAAAAGGAACAGTTAGAAGCCTTTGCTACTATTAATATTATTTGCCCAAAGAAAATTTGCAAACACACATTCAAAACCAAAGTGAACACAGGCCAGCCAGCTGGAATTCCCTCCCTAGCAGCATTGTGGTTCTATCTACAGCAGGTAGACTGCAGTGTTTCATGAAAGGAGTTCACACCACCTTTTCAAGGTCAACAAAGTAATAAGAACACCTGACAGACAGCAACACCCACATCCCATGAGTGAATAGAAAAAAACATCCAGGCATTCCATGGGTTGCGAATGGATCCTGTTCTGGAGTCTGTTCACAAGCTGATTTGTACTTTAGTTGGAACACAATGCAGGATGATGTAAAGCAGCTGTTCATTAGTATAAGAAATGTTTGTATGACAAGTCTTTAAAATTAAAGCCTGTCATGGGATCATATTCGAAAGTACAAGTGTTTGTAAGCCAGACATTTGTAAATTAGGGCCCACTGTATTCTGTATTTAGGAAGGCAATGACCTAATGATATTATTGCTAGACTAGTAGTCCAGAAACTCAGCTACTGTTTTGGGGATCCAGGTTCAAACCCCACCATGGCAGATAGTGGAATTTGAAATCAATAAAGAATTGGAATTAAGGGTCTAATGATGACCCTGAAACCATTGTCTAGTGTCAGAAAAACCTATCTGGTTTGCTAATGTCCTTTAGGGAAGGAAATCTGCCATCCTTACCTGGTCTGGCCTACATATGATTCCAGACCCACAATAATATGGTTGACTCTTAACTGCCTTCTGGGCAATTAGGCATGCACAATAAATGCTGGCCTTGCCAGAGACACCCACATCCATAAATACCAGTCAGAATGCTGAAGGATATGTATCTGGACAGTTGACAATATTACAAAATAAAACTGCAAAAATTGGCTGCATATAATGGCATCGGTACATTGAAAATGAAATGCAACTATGGCAATTCTGCATGAAATGTATTTTACTTGGTGGGTGTGAACAGACCAGCAATTGCAGGGTTACCATTGTTTACAGAGTCATAAGATCACCAATGTAGCAAACACTGCAGAACAGGCTAAGAATAATCACATTGAGTCAATCCAGGACTTACAACAAATATACACGGACAGAATCAACACCACAGGAACCCTTAAAGTTGATATATTTGCACCTCAGAGAAGATCCAATTCCATCAGTCAACCCTCTCAGAAAGTGCAGTGTTCACATACAAGATAAGCTTAAGAGTGAGCTGAATGATACAAAGTATTATTCATCATGTCCATCAGCATACAGACTGGTGTAGTTTTATTATATGTGTGCTACAGAAAAATGGTAAAATTGTTTGGACCCAAAACATCTAAGCTTTTCTCAAATGAAATGTCTGCACAAAATTCCAACATTAGAGGAATTGCATCCCAAATTGGTCTGCTCACCTGACAATGGAATCTCAAGAAATCACTATTTTGAAATACTATTGGAAGATATTGCTTCCAGCCACCATTTTTCAGTCCATCCATTAGCCATGATCTGTTCCAACGGTATGTGAACAGAATTATAGAAGGTATTTCTGGATGTGTCTGTATTGCTGATGATATCGCCATGATGGGCACAACCAAAAAAGGGCACAACCAAAATCTACACTCAGTAATGCAGCAGCTCATCGTGAAGGACTCATCTTCAACAGCACAAAGTGCCGAGTGGGTTTTGGTCAGAACAATTTGCTTCGTTCTTTTATCCAAATTACAGGATCCATCCTGAGCCAGGCAAAGTTGAAGGAGTGCAACATATGCCCAGTGCTCAAGACAAAGAAGACCTGCAGAGATACCTTGCATTTTTTGACTTCCCAGCACCATACACACCAATTGTTTCTGATAAAGCATTATTATTAAGAGACCTCTTTAGGAAAGACATTTCATACGTATGGGCAGAAGGAACATCAGTATGTGTTTGATTCCCTCAAACAAGCTTTGTCAGCACAAACTTTTATACTACGCACATCTTACTACAATTGAAGGAACAAGATCCTTGAAGTTGCTGCATCTCAGAAAAGGCCAGGACTGTGCATCATACAAGGTGGCAAGCCAATTGCTTACAGGTCCAAAGGTCCATTGCAGGTACACTCCAATTCTTCCAATGTAGAGTATGAAGCACTTGCTTTGGTATTTGGTATCACAAGTATCCATATGCACCTGTTTGGTAAACAATTCCCGACGGAAACCAATCATCAACCATTGGAAGTGATAGAGTGTAAACTACGGAGAAGTGCAGCACTTAGACTAAAATGGCTTCTGATAAAGGTATAGGGAAACAACTTCAATATCTTCTACAAGCCTGACAGTTGACCAAGATAATTATTGGAACATACTGAGCAGATTCCTAAATCTGATTAAGAATGCAAGATGCTTCACCAAACATACAACAGTGAGGTTATCATAGTGGGATGGTCTAATATTGTATGAGGGGGGCCAGATACTATTTTTGGCCATACAGAGATGAACTAGGTAAGTCAACAGACATAGTTTTTAAAGAGAAACAGGTGCTTGCATTCACAGCTCTTCACCAAGATATGTTATCGTAGTTACATGAAGGACATACGACCCTCATAGAGCAAACAAGGGACCTAGATGAGGACACCGTATATTGGTCAAGTGTTAACAAGCACATCGCAAACATGGTAAGATGTGAAGCATGTGAGAGTCACCAAACATGTCAATGCAAGGAACCTCTACATCCTCATTGGATTCTGTCATTCCCTCAGTCTAAAATTGCAACAGATTTATTTACCATACACAGTGACAATTTTCTGCGAGTCATTGACTAGCCTATTTCCAACTCTGATCAACTTGAAAGTTACCTGTTTACCTTGAGATGCCTTCTGTGCTGGAGATTGGGGCCTTCTGTTATAAATCCATCTTGGAATCCACAGAACCAGGAACAAAGCGAATTATCCCAGAAACACCATTTCCTTTAGCTGCACTCAGTGTGCTGTGTTTTGTGATTTAAATGTCCAGCCGCACAGCCAATCATTTCAACAGCTCTTGTGAAAGGGTAAATATGTATGTGTGGGTGAAGGTGCCAGGTGGGTGAGAGGTATTGTGTGTTAGGTGGGTGATGAGTGCTGTGTGTCAGGTGGGCGAGAGGTGTTATGAGTCAGGTGGGTGAGGGGTGTCATGATTTAGGTGGGTGAGGGGTGTTTGTGCCAGGTGGGTGAGTGGTATGATGTTTGTGCCAGGTGCATGAAGGGAGTTGTGTGCCTAGTGGGTGAGGAATGTTGCGTGTCAACTGGATGATATGTTTTTATGCCAGGTAGGTGAGGAGTGTTTGTGCCAGGCAGTTGAGGCATATTGTGTGCCAGGTGGGTGAGGCGTGTGGTGTTGTGAGCTAGGTAAATGAATGAGCACTTAGGGGAGTGTTGGGTAGGGGGATCTTGAGGGTCAGTCTGTGGAGTGGGGTAGGACACAGGATGGTTTGGGTTGGGGGGATAGTTAAAGAAGGGAGGGTCCAGGGCTGCTCCTAGCAGTTAGCTTGGTGTATGTTTCCAAATACAGCAATGTGAGGGACCATGGACTGCCACATCATTCTGCTGTCTGCAATTCTGGAACACAGCTACACATAAATGGAATGGAAACCCCCACCATTTACTACCACTCAGTGCTGACCCTGCATGGATTTGGAGATTACCACACGTCAACCAGCTTGTGGGACGCCAGACTGAGAGACAAACTTGAGAACCCACTCAGTCTGATTGGTGTTTTTATCACGGGCTAAATTCATATAGTTATCAACCAGTCACCTAGGTTATGCATTTGTGAGCTGACAACTGAAATATAACAACGTCGAAAATAGGAGCAGGAGTAGGCCATTCAGCCCTTCAGGCCTGCTACGTCATTCAGTATGATCATGGCTGATTATCCAACCCTGTACCATGTATTCACTTTCTCCCCACACCCTGTGATCTCTTTAGTGCTAAGAACAATTTCTAACTCCTTCTTGAAAACATTCAATGTTTTGGCCTTAACCACTTTCTATGGAAGAGAATTCCTCAGGCTCACCACTTTGTTGTGAAGGTGCAAGTGTTGGACTGGGATGGACAAGGTCAGAAATCACACAATACCAGGTTATAGTCCAACAGGTTTATTTGAAAACACAAGCTTTCGGAGTGTAGTCCCTGATGAGTACTCAGTATTTATTGCAGAATTTGAACATGCAAAAATCAACATTCTAAATTATCACTGCGTTCACACCTTGTTAGCAATGGCAGGCTTCAGAAAAGCTATGGATCTGACAGTGAAGTTTAAGTGTGTTAGTATATGAATTCAGGTGAGTGATGAGCACACGTTAATAGGAGCTCACATTGCCCAAGAAAGTTATCTATGGCCAGCCTGTTGCCCCTAAGCTGAAGGCTGTTGTATATGGGCTTGAGGCAGCTTCCTGACACAAGCATATTTTCCTGTGTTTAACACATTAAACCCACACACTTCCTCATGTTGCAAACTTGCTTCTTTCTTTCAATTTGTGGAAATCAATAGAAAAGGAAAGTCATTTGTACAAAATAAAGTCATGGTTCATTCTCAGTGTTTAATTTTTTGAATTCTGTTGAGGTGTTCAACACCTCAATGACATTAAAATATTTTTCAGTTTACATGGAAATTAAGCAGTTTTGCATTCTTGCTGATTTATCAGAAATTGTAAGCAAATGTACACAAATATGTCGCAGCCCATCTTGGCATTTAATCTTAGATGTCAATTTTATCCATTCTCAGACACAATGACCTCCCGTGGCAACTTCTTCTACGTTACCATAACCAACTGAGCAAGGTGGATCTGAACAAGCTGAATGAAACCCAGACCAACATCCCCAAGCTGAGAACCGGTCTTGTAGGAGGACAGGTATTTTGGTTTGCTTTTTAATTGATTTTCACATTAATATGCAACACTCATCTATAGATTGGCCACATAAATCAAGGAAAATGGAAAGGATGGGGCAACAAGGTGGTTAAAAATGTTTAAATCTATTTACTCATCTGAAGAATAATAACCAATATGGATTAGTTTGGATGAGCGGCCTGTTTTCAAGAAGTACCTTCCATGTTTTGCCAATATTAATTAAGAAGCATTGGCTCTATGTGAGGCTGTGAGAATATTGCCCAACCAGCAATATTTCCTCAGGTTGGCATCACACATAAACATCATGATGACAGTTTATAAAGAGCGGTAGTGCTGCAAATTCTCAAAACGTTCACTCATAATACTTGCTGTTCGTGTCATGTTATCCTAAAATAGCCATTTACCGTCTGAACATTCTAATAGCAGGGTGTTGGATATTTCTATCATGGATCAGTCATTGGTTATCACAAACAACATGTTTTCAACATCTTCCACTTGCTCAGGATGAATGTTCTGCTGCCATGTGCCAGTCCAATCAGCAGTCTGAAGAAACAACAACCTGCATTTGTATAGCTGCTTAACCTTAAAAAAAAACCACAACGTATAAAGGTCTAATGATAAACTATTAATGAAATTTGGCCATTGGCATAAGCAAATATAAGCACTAAATATGGGTCAAATTTGTGATCTTCCAAGTTAAGAGGACACAATTTACCTTAGGAATCAGCAAAAAATTTGTAATGGGGATAAAGTATAGAACAGCATCTCTCTTTGGATTTTTTGGGAGTTTCATTAAAATTTGTGGCAGTGGCTTTTAAATTTTCTTGTACTGATTGCCACTCAAAGGCATAGAATCATACAGTAAAGATGAGGCCTTTCAGGCCATCAAGTCTGTACCATCGAAAATACACTACTATTTACGCTAGTCCCAAAGCCTTGAAGGCTATGACACTTCAAGTACTCATCCACGTCCCCTTTCAATGTTGTGAAGTTTCCCACCTCAACGACCCTCCCAGGCAATGCATTCCAGGCATCCACCACCCTCTGGGAGAAAACATTTTTCCTCAAATCTTCTGTAAACCCCTTGCTATTCATTTTAAAATTATGCTCCCTTGTTATTGACCCTTTGAGTAAGGGAAACAGCTACTTTCTATTTACCATGCCCTTCATAATCTTATAGATATTTTCTACCTGTTCAGAGATATTATGGCACACCCCTGGAGCAGGTGGGACTTGAACCCAGGCCTTCCAGTTTAGAGGTTGGGGCACCATCACTGCACCACAAGAGCCCTTTCATAATCTTGTACATTTCTATCAGGCCCCCATCCAACCTTCTCTGCTCCAAACAAACAACCCGAGCTTATCCAGCTTCACTTTGCAGCTGAAAAGCTCATTCCAGGCAACATCCTGGTGAATCTCTTCTGCATCTCCGGCATTGCAATCAGATCCTTTCCATGGTGTGGTGCACACAGCACACCAGCTGTGGCCTAATTAAAGTTCTGTTCAGCTCCAACATGAATCCCCTGCTCTGATAATCTATGCCACAACTCTAATGGCAAATGTCCCATATGACTTCTTAACGACCATATTAACCTGCCTTGCCACCTTTAAGGATCTGTGGATAAGCACTCCAAGATTGCTCAGTTCCTCTGAGCTTCCTTGTGCCTTGCCATTCATTGAGTACTCTCGTCTTTTATTTCTTCTTCCAAAATGCATCACTTCAAGTTTATCAGAGTTAAGTTCTGCCACTGATTTGCACATCTGACCAATCCGTTAATAGCGTTCCCTAACACTTTCTTCCTCACTATCACCCACCAAACCAGTCTTTGTGTCATCCACAAACTTACTAATCATCCGCCCACAATCTCATCAATATCATTTATGAATACCATAACACTAAGAAATCCAGAACTGATCTCTGTGGTATGCCACTGCAGACCGAGTTAAGATATACAAACAGCCTTCTTCCAGCACCCTCTGTTGCCTGTCACTCAGCCAATTTTGGATCTAACTTGTCAACTTACCCTGGATCCCATGAGCTTTTACCTTTTTTCATCTGCTTCCCATCGAAGAACTTTCAAAGTCTTGCTGAAATTCGGACAAACTACTTCAACTGTCCTTTCCCATGTCTAAATATTTGGTCACCTCCTTGAAAAATTCCACCAGACTGGTTAGGTCAGTAATCACACGACACTAGGTTACAGGCCAGCAGGTTTGTTTGAAAACACAAGCTTTTGGAGCATAGCCCCTTCATCAGATGAAGTGAGAAAGAAGCACACAGAACACAGAATTTAGAAGTAGAAGATCAAAGGGCCACACAACTGATGAGGATGTATTAAACAAACCGAAGATGCTGTTAAATCTTTAATCAGTTAGAAGGCTTCAATTGATTAATATGTCTATGTAAATATGCGCGTGGTGGGTGGTGTTCCCATGAGGGGGTTTGTTGTGCCCATGTCGATGATCTGACATGTCTTGCAGAGGTTGCCATGACAGGGTTGTATAGTGTTGTGGTCGATGTTATCCTGAAGGCTGGGTAGTTTGCTGTGAACACTGTCTGTTTAAGGTTTGGTGGTTGTTTGAAGGTGAGAAGTGGAAGTGTGGGGAAGGTCTTGGCGAGGTGCTCATCGTCACCAATAATGTGTTGAAGGCTGTGAAGAGCATGGCGTAGTTTTTCTGCTCCTGGGATGTACTGGACAACGAAGGGTACCTTTTGAAGGGCACAGCAGGTACTTGTGTGACTCGGCCAACGTTGTCTATCTCATATGCTGCCGGCAAGGATGCCCCAAGGCATGGTATATTAGCAAAACAGTGCAGACACTATGACAACAGATGAATGGACATAGCGCTAACAATCACCAGACAGGGATATTCCCTCCAGACTTCAGCAGTCAAGGGCATTCGGCCTCCAATCTTCAGGTAAATGTCCTCCAAAGCAGCCTCTGGGATACACAACAACACAGTCATCGATCAGAGGCTGGTAGACAAGTTCAGTCCCCATAAGGAGGGCCTCAACCAGGATCTTGGGTTCATGTCCCAGTACAGGTCACCCCACCACACTATACGCTCACACAGACACACTCCCTGCCCCCACACACACTCACACTACCCCCCCCACACACACACT
>NC_063346.1:26933006-26948012 GCF_021869965.1 Rhincodon typus | reverse complement strand
CCCCCCCCCCCACACACACACACACACACACACTCTCCAACCCCCCCGCACACACACACACACTCTCCAACACCCCCCCATACTCACACACACTCTCCCCCTTCTCCCACACACACACACTCTCTCCCCCCTCTCCCAAACACACACACTCTCTCCCCCCTCTCCCACACACACACACTCTACCCCCTCTCCCCCATGCACATGCACACTCTTTCTCTCTCTCCCCCTCAAACACACACACATTCTCTCTCTGACAAACACACACACGGACATACATGCACAGACACTCTGTCTCTGTATCTCTAACTCTCTTTCTCACACACACACTCTCTCTCTCTCCCCCCATACACACACACTCCTTCTCTCTCTCCCACACACACACTGTCTCTACTCCCTCCCCCAACATACACATTCTCTCTCTCTCTCCTCCCCACCCCAACACACTCGTTCTCTCTCTCACACCCCTTCAAACACACACACTCACTCTCTGTGACACACATACACACACACACAGACACTCTCTCGCTCTCTCTCCCCCCAACGCACACTCTTTCTCTCTCTCCCACACTCTCACACTCTCTCTACCCTACCCCCCACCACACACACATACACTCTCTCTCTCCCCCTCCAACACACACACTTTATCTCTCTCTCTCCTCCCCCCTTCAAACACACACACTCACTCTCTCTGACACACATATACACACACACGCACAGACACTCTGTCTGTCTCTATCTCCAACTTACACACACAGACACTCTCTCTCACTCCACACCCCCCCATCAACACACACTCTCTCTCTCTCCCATGTGCACACACACCCGCACACACATACTCCCTCCTCTCTCTCTCTCTCTCACACACACATACACACACATCTTTAAATCTATGGGGTGAACTTGTATTTGCTTATACATTTTATTTTGTTCAAAAAGCACACAATAATAGACAGTTGGTCAATGTGAGATTTTATAAATTCCTAATTTAGAAATAAAACCAGCCTGACTCCAAACCAAAACACAAACAGACTTTAAACAAGTCCCCACACCTAATATGCATTGTCTGACCAAAAATGTCACCTCTTCTTTACAATGACAAAACTTTTAGTTCTCTCAGGGCAGTGACTTGAAAGAAATTTGGGAATTTACACATATATATTAATCAATTAAAACCTTCTAACTGATTAAAGATTTAGCAGCATCTTAGGTTTGTTTAACACATCCCAACAGTTCTTACTATCTCTCATCAGTTGTGGGACCCTTTGATCTTTTACTTCTACATTCTGTGTTCTGTGTGCTTCTTTCTCACTTCAGCTGAAAAAGGAGATATGCTTCGGAAGCTTGTGTTTTTAAATAAACCTGTTGGACTATAATCTGGTGTTGTGTGATTTATGACCTTGTCCACCCAGTCCAACACCGGCACCTCCACATCACAGATTTGTTATGTATAACCTCCTCTGACAAAGCCATTCTGAAAAACCATGATCAAACCTTGCCTCTCTAAATGGAGGTTAATTTCTCCTTCACATTTTTTTTCCAATTGTTGCCCTACCACTGAAATTAGACTCACTGATCTATAGTTCTCTGGTCTATCCAACACCCTTCTTGTAAAGGGGAACTATAAGGTTTTGGAGTAGATCTGTTAACCGCCCTCTAGTCCTCTACTACACTGTTAACAGTGTAACTGCCCCCTTTTTCATTCCTAAGTTCTACCAACAAAGCCTTATTTGATGACCCTTCCCTCCTTATTGCAGTATCTGATTTCCTGACTAATAATGCAACACCACCTCCACTTTTGCACCCTCCCATCATGTCTGAAGATCCTATACCTCAAATATTAAGTTGCTAGTCTTGTCGCTACCTCAACCAACATATCAAGGTTATTGGAAAAGTGTTGCAACATTATGCAAAGTGAGAAAGTATGCAAATGAATAGCTGGAGTTTCACATAAACTAAAGTTTATTTGTTGAGAAACTTCATTCAATAATTTGAATTTCTGTGCCTTTTATTTAATAAAAGGAAACCCTGGAAAACAGTGGTACAGTTATTATAAGAATAAATGACAGGGCAGTCAGTATTATCCTGATTACACCATCTACAGTGACAGTGTCAGAAACGGTTTAGAACCATATAGCGCAGAAAAGGCCCTTCAGCCCATTGAGTCTTAATGACATTAAGAAATGCCAAGGTAAGTAAAAGAACAAGTTTCCACATACTTCCTGTAAGAATTATTGTGGTATGACCCACTTCCACATCAACCAGACATGTCACAGTGTAGATAAATGGCTGAATGTCAACTTTTAATACTCACAAGAAACTTCATGAACCACTAAAACGACGCTTTCATTTCATAACCAGTGTATTCTCTCAGAACACAAAAATGGTAGTGTAAGCAATAACTAAAACTAGCCTGCATCCAAAAGCAGTATCATCATCGTTTGGATGCAGACCACTGCAGATGGGGAGGCAATGGCCTCATGGTATTATCGCTGGACTGTTAATCCAGAGACCCAGATAGTGTTCTGGGGAATCTGGGTTTAAATCTCACCACGGCAGATGGTGGAATTTGAATTCAATAAATATCTGGAATTAAGAGTCCAATGAGGACCATGAATCCACTGCTGATTGTTGGAAAAACCCATCTGGTTCACTAATGTCTTTTCGGAAAGGATACTGCGATCCATACCTGGTCTGGCCTATATGTGACTCCACACCCACAGCAATGTGGTTGACTCTTAACTGCCCTGTGGGCAATAAATGCTGGCCTGGCCAGTGATGCCCTCATCCCATGAATGAATAAAGGAAAAAATGACTAGTGAGAGTAAATGCAGTCGTTAACCAAATTCATATCTCTTATGTTTTTCTACATGTGCAGGAATAGGTGGCCCACAATAAGCACTCAAGAAAATTCAAAAAGGAACAATCAAAAGTGGATAAGAGACAACAAGGTGCAGGGCTGGCTGAACACAGCAGGCCAAGCAGCATCATAGGAGCAGAAAGGCTGACGTTTCGGGCCTAGACCCTTCATCAGAAATGGGGGAGGGAAAGGGGTTCTGAAATAAATAGGGAGAGAGTGGGAGGCGGATAGAAGATGGATAGAGGAGGAAGTGCTACACCTGCCCCCATACCTCCTCCCTCACCCCCATCCCAGGCCCCAAGAAGACTTTCCACATCAAGCAGATGTTCACCTGCACATCTGCCAATGTGGTATACTGCATCCGCTGTACCCGGTGTGGCTTCCTCTACATCGGAGAAACCAAGCGGAGGCTCGGGGACCGCTTTGCAGAACACCTATGCTCGGTTCGCAATAAACAACTGCACCTCCCAGTCGCGAACCATTTCAACTCCCCCTCCCATTCCTCAGACGACATGTCCATCCTGGACCTCCTGCAGTGCCACAACGATGCCACCCGAAGGTTGCAGGAACAGCAACTCATATTTCGCTTGGGAACCCTGCAGCCCAATGGTATCAATGTGGATTTCACAAGCTTCAAAATCTCCCTTCCCCCTACCGCATCCCAAAACCAGTCCAGCTCGTCCCCGCCTCCCTAACCTGTTCTTCCTCCCACCTATCCCCTCCTCCCAGCTCAAGCCGCACCCCCATCTCTTACCGACTAGCCTCATCCTGCCCCCTTGACCTGTCCGTCCTCCCTGGACTGACCTATCCCCTCCCTAACTCCCCACCTACACTCACCTTTACTGGCTCGATCCCCGCCTCTTCGACCTGTTTGTTTCCTCTCCACCCATCCTCTCCTCTATCCATCTTCTATCCGCCTCCCACTGTCTCCCTATTTATTTCAGAACCCCCTTCCCCTCCCCCTTTTCTGATGAAGGGTCTAGGCCCGAAACGTCAGCCTGTCTGCTCCTAAGATGCTGCTTGGCCTGCTGTGTTCATCCAGCCCTGCACCTTGTTGTCTCGGATTCTCCAGCATCTGCAGTTCCTACTATCTCTGAATCAAAAGTGGATGCTCCTTCTTGTGGGGCATTCTAGGATGAGGGGCCATAGTCTTAGGATAATGGGTAGCAAATTTAAAACAGAGTTGAGGAGAAACTACTTCTCCCAAAGGATTGTGAATCTGTGGAATTCGCTATCCCAAAGTGCAGTGAATGCTGGGACAGTGAGTAAACTTAAGGGGGGGTTAGGCAGATTTTTAATTGGTAATGGGTTGAAGGGTTATGGGGAGAAGGCAGGAAAATGGGTGTGAGGAGCATATCAGCCATGATCCAATGGCAGAGCAGACTCGATGGGCTAAATGGCCTAATTCTGCCCTTATTTCTTATGAGTTTATGAATTACAGCCAACTTTGTTTTGACCAGTTCGTTACAAACCGGCACTCTTGATAAACTAGCAACAATTACATACCTCAAATACTGCAAAGTTAACTGTGTTATTCTGTCCAGTTATTATAGTTTTTTTAATTTATTTACCTCAATATAAATATACTTGTTCAATTGAATGGCCACACGAAATATCAACAGTTGATTCAAGTTCGAGTCAATTTCTCCTTCAATAATGCAATGTCTGAGTAGTCAGTTGAGGGTATGAGTGAGAAGGCTTTCTGCTGGTAAGTCTTATTTAAGGCAAATTTGCATTATTATTTAAGTGATTTATGCTGTAAATAAAGTATACCCCCAGCATTACGTTTCTATTACTGTAGTTAGTGTGTGTTTTTACATTGATTCCATGGAGCTCTTGATTATCCGGAATATTCGATCAATCTGTGCACTCCTGGTCCCAAAGATTAATAGAATATTTACTGTATCAACCAGAACAGGAATATTAATTGTAAATGATGATAAAACAGTGCAAGCCCTCAGAAGGCACACATCAGGGGAAGTAAGAAATTGAAAAGTAAGAGGGGAGCTGCTAAAGCACACAGCCAAAGTACTGTACACTGGATTGTTGCTATTTCCAGATGC
The DNA here is from genome assembly GCF_021869965.1 of Rhincodon typus. Taxonomy (NCBI): domain Eukaryota; kingdom Metazoa; phylum Chordata; class Chondrichthyes; order Orectolobiformes; family Rhincodontidae; genus Rhincodon; species Rhincodon typus. Next base: position 26,943,092 of record NC_063346.1, on the reverse strand, counting down.
TTGAGTCTGATGCAAGTCTGACCTGTAACATCTAAAAAGTGAGAGTTGATAGTCGACATAAATTAATCCTTCTAAAGATGATTTGGTTTCTTTACCCACCTAAGGTAAATTTCATGAACAAACTGTAGGTCTAAAGGGTGCCATGTTGCCCTTTCTTCAAAATAATAATGATATGGGAGCATATTTAGCATGCACTTAGTGACAATAGTTGCCATACATGTGCTAGAAATGTAGATAAATTGAAGGAGTCCACTTTGTGCATGAGCAACACTATCCAGGGTCTATGTCAGGCCATGTAGAACATCCTTGAATATGAAGCAGTCAGTCCAATAACTGGGTGTCAGAGGATTCTGATGACATTTGTGACTTCTGGGATGGCAGCTATAGCTGTTTCAGTCGTTTCCTTAGAAGATAATCATAATGGGATGATTTCAAGACATTCCAGGATATGTTTGGAACTAATTGGACTTCCTTTCATGACACCATTAGATCATTGAATCCTTGTCCATCACCAGTTTGCTGCAATGAGTAGCAGCAGATATCTGTCCATCAGAATAGTTACAATTAGGTTTAGGTTTCCAGCACACGTGGGATCTTCAGACCCTTTGCAATCATAGGAAAAGAATTTTTAAAACAAGTTTTTTTATTGGATGAGGATCAGTGAAATAAATTTCACATTAGTCTTTGAGGACTCCAATGGAACTATCCTGTTATCCATCTTTCAATCTGTTGTCAGTCATTCAGCTTTACACAGAAACAAATGAACATAATTCTCTATATGAATATAAAGCATGTATTGTTACAGAAAGAGAAAAGGCCATTCAACCCAACTAACTTGTTTTATTCAGTGCACCATGCATAATGTGCCCCTGAAAGGAACTGAACAGATTAATTCAATTTTCGAGATTACTCACTAACGTCCAAGATATAAACTTAATTCTTGCACACCCTGTTTCAGTGAATTCAGTTTGTTAAAGTTCTAAATTGGAATCATCTTCCAGTTTTGGTCAGCATACACACCATGTGACACCCAGTACAAAGATGCTGTGAGACAAACACTGGAGCAGATTGATGTCATCCACAGAATGTGTCAGATGTACCCAGAAACTTTCCAGTGTGTAAGTTCAACCAAAGGTGAGTAATCAGCATCTAATATATTTCTATTATCTATTGTCAACAGTTTCAGTTAAAATGTTAACATTTCATTTATTTATGGCCTACATAACCTGTTCCTGAGACTGCATTCACCACATCCTCTGATGGACAATCATGACTAGAACCATTATCAGCACAAATTCATGCCATGTTATTCAGTGCAGCAACTTGCAGCATTCAGCATACAAGATCAATGTGGTGCTTATTCTGACAAAGCATTTCAAAATTGCACGTTTTTGCAGTCTAATGAAATGAGAAAAAGCCATTCAGCCCATCTAGCCTGTTTGTTCCAATGTTGCATGCATATTGTACCCCTGAAAGGAAATGACAGATTAATTTTAATTTTGACATTGTACAATAATGGCCAAAGCATAAATTTAATTCTTGCACATCCAGTTTCAGTGAGTTTAGTTTCTTAAAGCTCTAATTTGGAAAATACTGTATAGTCTGTTCTCCCAGTTTTGATGACGTCCAGTACTAGGATGTCATGAGGCTAACTCTGCAGCAATAGGAAGTATTAAAACGTTGTTGCTCAAAGTCAGAGTCTTCCGTCTTTGACTCCAATAGATTTTGCTAGATCAGCAGGAGAGCATTGCATTAACCAGGGTTCAGTTTGCACAGGAACATATCTGTGGTACCTGTCTACCCACAATGGCCAACAAGTTTGGTACCACTCAATCTTGTTGAGCAACGTTATCTGTATTTTTCATTTAAGGCCGCAAGTATATCCTGTTATTATTACATTGCTTAGTCTTTCGTTATTGAATACAACAAAACCTTCCCTTCTTGTGTATTTGTATAAGGAATTATTACTTGAAAGGTAGAAAGCTGTTCAGCAGCAAGGCATGATCTAGCTTTCAATACATATTTTGAACTTAAATAAAACAAACTAAATAAAACAATTAGAGTAAATATTAAAAATAGAAATGTTCTGAAATCTGTTTGCAAATATAGATGTGCTAAGTCAATTTTCTGAATCCAAGTGAATTATTGGATATAACCTGTAATTTCTTTTGAATGCAGAAATCAATGAATCTTTCAAAAATGGTAAAGTGGCCAGTTTAATTGGTGTAGAGGGTGGACACTCGATTGACAGCAACATGGCTACACTACGTGTCTTCTATCAGCTGGGCGTGAGGTACATGACCCTCACACACAGCTGTAACACACCATGGTAAGACAGAGTTAGGATTTTTTTTCCTGTTTACAAAGACCGTCCACGTATGCTGTACAAAGTTTCAATGAACAGTGCAGGTGAACATGGCAAAAGCAGCACTAGACATATCTAAAAATGAGGTATCAGTTTGATGAAGCTACAATGCAGGCTACTGCATAGATGATTTGGAGTTGGGGACTAAGTGTGGTGTGTCAAAATTTGCAGATGACACTAAGGTGAGTGGTAGAGCAAAGTGTGCAGAAGACACTGAAAGTGTACAGAGGGATATAGATAGTCTAAGTGAGTGGGCAAAGGTCTGGCAAATGGAGTACAATGTTGATAAGTATGAGGTCATCCACTTTGGTAGGAATAACAGCAAAATGGACTATGTTTTAAACGGTAAAAAATTGCAGCACGCTGCTGTGCAGAGGGACTTGGGTGTCCTTGTGCATGAATCGCTAAAAGTAGGAGTGCAGGTGCAGCAGGTAATTAAAAAGGCAAATGGAATTTTGTCTGTCGTTGCTAGAGGGATGGAGTTTAAAAACAGGGAGGCTATGCTGCAGCTGTATTGGGTCCTGGTGAGGCCACACCTGGAGTACTGTGTGCAGTTTTGGTCTCCTTACTTGAGAAGGGATATACTAGCACTGGAGGGGGTGCAGAGGAGATTCACTCGGTTGATTCCAGAGTTGAGAGGGTTGGATTATGAGGAGAGACTGAGTAGGCTGGGATTATACCCATTGGAATTCAGAAGAATGAGGGGAGATCTTATAGAGACATGTAAGATTATGAAGGGAATAGATAAGATAGAGGCAGGGAGGTTGTTTCCACCAGCAGGTGAAACTAGGACTAGAGGGCATAGCCTCAAAATAAAGGGAAGCAGATGTAGGACTGAGGTCAGGAGGAACTTCTTCACCCAAAGGGTTGTGAATCTGTGGAATTCCCTGCCCAGTGAAGTGATTGAAGCTACCTCACTGAATGTTTTTAAGGCAAGGCTAGATAAATTTTTGAACAGTAAAGGAATTAAGGGTTATGGTGAGCGGGCGGGTAAGTGGAGGAGTCTCAAAAAGATCAGCCATGATCTTATTAATTGGTGGGGCAGGCTCGAGGGGCCAGATGGCCTACTCCTGCTCCTAGTTCTTATGTTCTTATATACTTATACCCTAAACAATGAAAGCAGCATACAATAAACAGAAGAGAGCGATTGAACAACATCAGATCTAAACTGTGCAACCCTGCCACATCCAGTCATGAATGGTGATGGACAATTAAACAACTCACTGGAAGAGGAGGCTGTACAAAAATATCCCCAATGATGAGAAGCCCAACACAGCAATGCAAAAAGCAAGGCTAAAGCCGGAAGTTCCAAATGGATGATTGATCCCGGCCTTCTCCTGAGGTCCCCAGCATCACAGGTGCCATTCTTCAGCCAAGTCAATTCTCTCCACGTGATATCAAGAAAAAGCTGAAGGCACTGGATACTGAAAAGGCAACATTCTGGCAGTTTTTAATGAAGATTTGTGCTCCTGAATTAGCTGTACACTTAGCTGAACTCTTCCAGTAGAGCTACTATGCTGACAGCTACCAAACGATGTGGAATAATGCCCAGGTATGTCCTGCCCATGAAAGCAGGACAAATCCTACTCGGTCAACTACCACTCCATCAGTCTCCTTTCAATCTTAGCAAAGTGATAGAAGGTGTCATCAACAGTGCTGTCAAGCAGCACTTACATAGCAATAACATGCCCACTGATACTTGGTATTGGTTCTGTCAGAACCACTCAGCCCCTGACCTCATTATAGCCTGTGTCCAAACAGACTAAAGAACTGAACTCGAGAGGTGAAGTGGGAGAGACAGACATCATCATTTCCTGTTGGACGATAACTTGTTGGACCATAACCTGGTGTCATGCGACTTCTGACTTTGTCCACTTCCAACAAGAGAGGGACTTTGCTGTGCATGTCCATGGATCCTTGAAGGCAGCAGGACAGGCAGCTAAGGTAGTTAAAAATGCATACAGGACACTTCCCTTTATTAGTAAAGGCTACAAATACAAGAGCAAGGAGGTTATGGTGAAGCCATATAATGTTAGTTAGACCATGTTGGAGCATTGTCGTAGTTCTGGTCACCATGCTATAGGAGGGACATGTTTTTCTTAGAGCAGAAAAGACTGAGGGGAGAACTGATTGAGGTATATAAAGTTATGACGGGTGCAGATAAAGATAAACATTTTCCCCTCAGTAGGGCGGACAGTAACCAGGGGGCACAGTTTTAAGGTGAGGAGCAGGAGGTTTAGAGGGAATTTGAGTATAAATATGTTTTCACCCAGAGGGCGGTGGATAACAGGAATTCAGGTAGGAACCCTCAAGACATTTATGAAGCAGATGAGCAGTTGAAATCCCATAGAATACAAGGCTATGGGCCAAATGCTGGAAAGCGGAATTGGAATGGATACATGCTTGATGACTGATAGGCCAAAGGCCTTTCTCCACGCTGTAAAATCTTGGTAAGTCTGGAACAATCAAGAATCTTGACAAAGCAGCCTGTATAATTGTCACCCTACACATACCTTCAATATTCACCCCCTCTGCCAATGATGGTCAGTAATGGGAATGTGGCCCACGTACAAAATGAGCTGCAGAAATTTAGCAAAGCCCCTCAGACAGCACCTTCTAAACCTGCAATATCTACATCTAGCAGGATAAGTGCAGCAAATACACAGAACTAGCACCACTTGCTAGTTACCTTCCAAGCCTTATATCAGCTCCTTTACCGTTCTGGAACTCCCTTCTTAACAACACCAAGAATGCAGCAATGTCCACATAGACAGCAGCATTTCCAGTAGAACGCTCAGCACCATCTTTTCAAGGGCAATTGCTGAACCTCAAAGGAACTTGGGTGCCTTTAATCGTGGGTCACTTTTAATGACTTATGTAAACTTACAGGTACAACAATTAAGAAGACAACTGGGTGACAGGGTGGCTCAGTGGTTAGCACCGCTGCCTCATAGTGACAGGATCCTGGGTTTGATTCCAGCCTGGGTGACTGTCTGTGTTGCAGTTTACATGTTCTCCCTGTGTCTGCATGGGTTTCCGTCGGGTACTCCAGTTTCCTCCCACAATCCAAAGATGTGCAAGTTAGGTGGACTGATCATACTGAATTGTCCGTACTGTCTAGGGATGTGCAGGCTGGGTTGTTTATCCATGGGAAATGCAGGGATACAGGTACAGGGTCGGGGAGCTGGGTCAGGGTGGGATGCTCTTCAGAGGTTCAGTCCAAACTCCATTGGTCAAATGGCCTCTTTCCTCACTATAGCAATGCTATGGTATGTTGGACTACAAGTGGATTTGTGTACTGTTTAGGAGCAAAAATGCCTCCCTGTAATTATAGTGTGACCACACTTAGACTGTTGTGTACTGTTTGGTCTCCTTACCTAAGGAAAGATATACATGCCATAGAGAGAGTGCAACAAAGGTTCACCAAACCTAGAATAGACAGATTGTGGGCTAAAGTTTTTGGAGTTTAGAAGAATACAGCCTCATTCAAAATTTTAAAAAATCTTTACAAGAGTCAACAGGGTAGATGCAGGAACAATGTTTCCCCTAGCTTGGGGGAAGGGGACATTTTGTGGGTAGAACCAAAGAACACCACCTCAGAATAAGGGGCTGGCCATGTAGGACTGAAATAAAGAACATGTTTTTCATTTCAGAGGATTATGCATCTTTGGAATTCTCTGCCCCAGAGGGTGGTGTATGATTCGTTGTTCAGTTATGTTCAGAAATAAGATTGATGGATTTTGCCATGTTAGGAACACCAAAGGATTGTGCAGGAAAATGGTGTTGAAGTCAATCAGCATGATCTGATTGAGTAGGGGGATGGGTCCAAAGGACTGAACGGCCAACTCCAGATCCTTTTTCCTTATGTTAACGTTGACCTACAATGATCACATCTGTGAATGAACAAGTTTAAAGAGATAGTTTATGTTGAACTCTTAACACATCGACACACAAGTTTCAACAGTGTGATTAGCAGAACAGAATGGAGCATTTTACTTGAGCTTGACTGTTGGCACACATTGTACCTATCAGAAATTGCTAGAAAACCCCAAAAGTCTAGCAGCATCTGTGGAGAGAAGACAGAACTAGTGTTTCAAGTTTAGTGAGCCTTCTTCAGAACTGGACTTGAAACATTAAGCTCTGTTTTCTCTCCACAGATGCTGCCAGACCTGATGACTTTCTCCAGCAGTTACTGTTCTTGTTTCAGATTTCCAGCATCTGCGGTCCTTTGTTTTATTGATATCTATCAGACTTGCAGTTTAGCACTGGATTAAGCCTTAATGGATGTCTAATGCCTGCATGTTTGTAGCTCTGCAGACTCACAGATATTTACTTATCATGTACTTGTTTAAGGACAAGGTGTATTCAGTTTAGTGCTGTTGGCTTAGACACACTTGAAGCCACAACAAATAACCAAATAAAACCGACTGACTCATGTCAACCAACAAACACTGGAGGCTTTCAGCCTATAAGTCTAAGTTCCATTGGAATCCACACCCAAGAGACAAAAGGCCAATTTTTCAAATCTTTCAGGGCGGATAACTGGCTGGTGGACACTGGAGATGACCCAGTTCAGAGCAATGGATTGTCCACATATGGAAAGGTTAGTATGTGCCACTAATGCTAAAGGATATTTGATTTCAAATCTGAATATGTTAATCATTGCATTCTTTCCATAAATACAAGGCATTTGTGTACCAACCCCATCCATACGTTGAATAGATTTTTCAAAACTTCAAGGAGAAAAGTTTTTGATGAATTTTGTTTGACAAACTTTTGCAATTTCCTGCAAGCCTGAATGTAGATGTTGATCTCTTTGAACCACATCGTTGCATCAATTGATTGTGACATTGTATTAACCAGAATGACACATGGCTTTTTGAACTTGTCTGCCTGCACCTTTTTATCAAATGCATAGTAGCAGTTTAATGGAATCATGTTCCTGGCATAGGTTTATCAACCAGCCATTAATTGTAAAGCATTAAGTCAAAATACAGTTTTGCAATACGATTCATATGGATTTTAAATAGTTAGGGCCTTCTGTGTACAACGCACCATCGGGATATTTTTGTATAGATAGTAAGGCAAACAATCAGGCTTGTATGTGAACAATATACGATCATTCCTCTGCAAATATTGCTCTTTGCCACTTAAAATTCTAAAAGATATTTCAATCTTCAAAATATTCACTTTATTAATTTTGTTCTTAGGATGGGATAAAGCTGAGATTTATGGTTGACCTTAGTTGCCTCAAGCTGGTGGTAATGAAAATTTCCCTTGAATTATGACTGTCTGGATGGTCATGGTGCTTTTAAAAATAATGTGAAGATCATTTTAAGACCTGCAAATTTAGTGCACTGGGTATAAAGAAGACCTATGAAAGCCACACTATTATGGAATTCTTCATTCAAATCATAAATAAACCAAATTATATATTTTTAAGTTATTTTGTTAATAAGTGGAGCATCAGTCTGTACAATAAAATAACCTGTAAAAGTTGTGTTAACAATCCTCCTAATGGTAAATAAAGCATTCACTGAACTAGAATCTACTTTCTGTTTGGTGGCAGGCAGTAAGACTGGGAACTAAGATTGCAAGTAGGCAGAATGAAACTATTCAAACATAATGTGATACTTTGAGTGAAACAGTTGAATTGTTACTCTCTTTTTTGAATCTAAGAAAATCATACACGAGATGAACCGTTTGGGAATGATCATCGATTTAGCTCACACTTCTATGAAGACAATGAATGATGTACTACAGATTTCAAAGGCCCCTGTCATTTTTAGCCACTCATCTGCCTATGCCCTATGTAACAGTAGACGCAACGTACCAGATGAAATTCTGAAGACAGTGGTAAGAAATCCTACTATAAATTCATGCTTTACTTCCTTCTTGATCAGATATTATTGAAATTTTGAAAGCTTCCATCACATTTTTGGAAAAGTACATTTGTAATACTGCACAATAACTATGACAAAAATTCCAATTTAATAGCAAGTAAAGGTACACAGAAATTTCTACAAGAATCTTATTTATTTATTTAGTGTCTTTAAACATCTATCATTGCATGATAAAATAAAGCATTTAAGTTTTCTAAATGCTTTCATGAATGTAAAATGTTTCACCAGTTAATAAAAAGCATGAAATTTGCAGAGGTTGTAGGTATACATAATTTTAAAAGTGTATGTGTAGTTATTGGTGTTAATACTCAAACCTGTGCAATAGGTGTTGTAAGCGTAAGTTTATTCTTTCAAGGGAATAAGTCTAAACCTTACTACTCTCCATTTCCAGTCTAAGGTGCCCCTAATAGTAAGAGTGATTAGAGGGCCAAGAATACCTTGAAAAAGCATTGATGAAACATAAAAAAATGTTTATACTATATTAATAAGAGGTCAATCAAAAAAGACGTGGAAACTATAAAGTGGATTTATGTCAGAATGAGGTTCCCTCACTGCGTGGCTGCATGCAAGACTTCCAGCCCTAATCAGAGCTTTCAAGGTATTTATGCAGCCAGTGACTACAAAGCTAAATTTGCCAAATACCTTCATCCTAATATGCAGTCAGGGGAAGCAGCAGTGCTCTTTCTAACTTCACAGTAAAACCACATATTGTTGTTGGTCACTGCTCATCTTAAATTCATCCACTCTACCATCATCTTGACCACCTACCTCTACCATTACCATGATTCCGTTGTCTGTTGCTACTGGCTTATTCCCTGACCACTTCTCTACTACCCTCTTCCCAAATCTACCTTACCTTTCAGTATTGCCTTGACATTACTCAATGCTGCTTCAACCCTCTTCACTCTCACACCTTGAACCCATTCCACAGCTACCTTTACTCCCTCTTTTGAGTGCTGCCTCAATTTTCCTCTTTACTGTCACAACAATTTCCACTGTACTGTTACCTCATTCCTCCTCTATGCTACCTATAACTCACACTCCCTTTTCTACCATCGCCTTGATACCCTTATTATCATTACGCTACCCGATTTCCATCTCTTATCTCAACAACTCCTTTCTGCAGGCACATCAATGTCTCTCTTGACTGCTATTTTTATGTCTCCTCACAATTTCCTAGGGGAGATTCAGCAGTTGTCCACAGCTCACTGGCCTTAGTTAAATAGAATTGAGGACAAAACAGCCATGATCCAATTGAAAAGTAAAACAAGGGTTCAATGGTCTAGTCCTGTTGCTATGTTCTTTAACAGAAAAGGTTCAGAAGAGTTAAGCTGAAGGCCAATTTGCAAAAAAGTACAGGAGTGAACACAATTGTATAATTTTAACACTGATACTAAACATGCTTCTTGTTTGATTTAAAATAAGAGACAATTGTGTTTGATTGTTCTGAAATGCTGAATTACCAAATGGTAATCTTATGTGTTGTTATCTTATTGTAAAACATGCTAGAGTCTCAACATGTGCCAGATGCAACATGAAAGTTAGGTACTTTCCTATAAAGGTGATATTAAACTCAAAATGAGACTTTCTGTATTTATACATGCTCAGGTCCCAGCCCAAGTGTTAAGCCAGCATCAATGAAAGCCTCCTATCTTTCAACCAAATGTTCATGCAGTGAAAAAGATCCAAAAAGCAAGAAAGATGTTTTGTATTTACACAATGCCTTTCACAAACTCAGAATGTTACCAGACAATTTACAATAAATTAAGAACTTTTGAAGTCACTGTTGTGCAAAGTAGGAAACATGGCAGCCAATTT
>NC_063346.1:26923760-26932506 GCF_021869965.1 Rhincodon typus | reverse complement strand
CAACTGGTGTATAATTTCCTATCTTATAGCTTTCTTCTTAAACAGGTGAGCATGAGGACAGGGTGAAGCAGAATGGGAACCATGGACTGAATGGAGGTGTTCATTAACGTGGCTCCTGATCTATACCTAGTATCCCTATTGCAGAGCTGCCTGCACTGCGAGTGGTCAATATAGTACACAAAATTGAAAACAGTGCATGTAAATCACTTTCTCACTAGTAGGAGTGCCTGGGGTCTTGGGTAGAGAGGAGAGACAAGCCAAAATGTGTCTCTTCTACATATGCATGAATAGGTGACATGCGAAAATCAGATACAAAAACACAAATTACTCAACAGGTCTGACAGCACCTGTGGAGGGGGAGAGAGAGAAGTTTTGAGGAAGAATGACATGGGACTTGAAATGTTAACTTTGTTTCTGTCTTCACAGATGCCGCTAGACTTGTTGGAATTCCTCCAGCACTGTCTGTTTTTATTTCAAATTTTCAGCGACTGCAGTATTTTGCGATTTTGAGAGAAAACTTGGAGGTTGTGGTCATAGCCATTTTCCTTTGCCAGCGAGCATTTACAAATTGCAAGAATGTGTAAGGCAACACAATTTGTGCTTGGCACTGGGAGTTGCAGGCTCAGCCTGCTAATCTTCACACCACCACTGCCCCCCCCTCAACAAATCTCCGTATTCCTTTCTTCCTCGCACCCTTCGTCAGGTACATCAGTACAGAGTTCTCGCACATTCTCACACACTTCTTTGAATTACAACTCAATTTCTTAACATTATCCCCCAAGTCCTGGCACTGCAGCTTAGTAATACCAACCATTGTGCTGCATTGTACCCCTTTCAAGGCCAGGGTGGTTGTGACCATCACTAACCACTTCTCCCACAGTTAACCATATTCTCCAAGGCTCCATCGTCTACTGTATGTTGAGATTCCCTGCTCATCACAATTATTGTCCCTCTGTATCCTATCATGCTGCCCCCAACTCGCCGAATTGACTTCCCCAATTTCCCTAACACAGCAGTGACCCCTGGTAGACCTCCTGGACTTGTAAAGTAATAATGTTTCATTCATGTGGGATAGTTTGAGTATTAGAGTAAAAATCTTAACACTTGAAATCTTGATCCACTGAAAGTTCAAATTTCTTTTAAAATGTTATCAGTCTCTATAGGGGTCAGAACAAATCTTTCTGCTGTGTATACCATGTCAGTAAAACATCGGGATACAGACAAAATCTTCCAACATATTACAGATGGAACAGCAGTTGGCAGGAGCAAAATAGTTCTTCTGTTTAAGCAAAATTTGTAAGCATTTAATTTGATTTTTAATTCACTTTTCAGACTTCCACCTTTTCTTGAGGACTGCCCACATCTGTAACATTGAGCAGAGTTCTGGGACAAAGAATTGGCTATGTCTGCCAATGTCATTACTACTTCCAAGTGGTACAAGTGATATTCCTGGTAGGTAATGTGGCACAGTCACCCAGAAGACCCTGATCAGAGTAATGCAGAATTATTCTTTGTCTGTATGCTTTGCCAAGATCCCTTGTTTGGGTGCTTTCTCCAGAGAGTCCTTGTGTGTGTTTTTTTGGGTTTGATGCAGTGATGTGAGCAAAGGTTGAGCCAAACACTGTTCCTTCCCTACCTGGCTGTCAGACTGGATTTTCCAAGGCTGCATTCCTGGTTCCATGCTCTCCTTTGTTTTACAGGAGATTCCCTTACAGAAATCTCTACAGGTGGATAAAGAGCCTGGATTCAAAGCCCACCTGCTCTAGTGGTTTATCAGAACACATCTCAATGGGTTAATTAAAAATATGCATACTACCTATAAGAGGGAAAATGGTAATTGTCTTGATAAAAGGGGTAAAAGAACATAAGAAGCAGGAGTAGGCAATTCAAGCCCTTAAGCCTGCTCCACCTTCCAATAAGATCGCTGATGATCTCAACTCCACTTTCCTGCCTGCCCTCCATAACCCTTTAACCCAGTACTAATTAAAAATCTATCTGTCTCCTCCTTAAATTTGCTCAATATCCTGGCATCTATCACACTGTGGGGTGATGAATTTCATAGAGAAATAATTTCTCCTCATCTCTGTTTTAAATCTGCTACCCCTTATCCCAAAAATATGACCGCTCATTCTAGATTGCCTGACAAAAAGAAACATTTTCTGTATGTCTGTTTTGTCAATCCCCTTTAGTGTCATATGTACCTTAATTAGATCTTTCTCATTCTTCTAAACTGTAGCAAGTATAGACCCAAACTGCTGTCTGGGTGCATAATGGCCTGGCATGGCAACTGTTCTGCTCAGGACTGTAAGATGCTAAAGAAGGTGGTGTGCACAGCCCAGACCATCACGGAAGGCAATCTTCCATCAATGGACTCCATTTACACAGCTCGCTGCCGCGGAAAGGCTGCCAATGTCATCAAAGACCCATCACACCCTGGTAATGATCTCCTACACCCTCTTCCATCAGGCAGAGGATACAGAAGCCTGAACACATGCACAAGCAGGTTCAGAAGCAGCTTCTTTCTGGCCGTTATCAGACTGTTGAACAGACTCTAGCCTCAATAAATGTAACCTGCAATGTAGCCTATGTGCCTCTAAGTCTTTTTGATCTGTACATCCCTTGCTTGCTGTGATCTGCCTGTACTGCTTGTAGTTTCACTGTATTTCAGTACACATGACAATAAATCAATCAGAAGACAAACTAAAAGAAGTTGCAATATGTGATGGTAAAACAGTTCTAAAGCAAAGGATACCTTGTAGTACAGTGATAGTGCCCCTACCCCTGGAATCAGGAGGCCTTGGTTCAAATCCCACTTGCTCCAGAGATATGTCATAATATCCCTGAACAGGTTGTTTAGCAAAATATCTACAAAGCTTTTCTTCATGCCAAGCCCACCCAATAGCAATTGATGACATGCAAATTCACCCCATTTAGTTTATGAAAAGTGTGTTAGATTTGCCAGCTTAGTTTGGGCATTTGCGTGGGGTCTCTTGTGTTGGTGCAGTGGTAGTATCCCCACTTCTGAACCAGGAGGCCTGAATTCAAGTCCTACTTGTCCCGCTGATGTGTAACAACATCCCTGAACAGGTTTATCAGGAAAGTATCTGGTAGTTTGTGTATTTGCTTCCACAGTTCTGTAAGAATAGCAAATTGCTTGCTGATGGGATTTCATGTTAAGTCTTCAAGTTAATTCAAAATCATTTCCTTAATGGCTCTTAAAAGCATTTTTGCTGAATATTATTTCTGGGAAAATTCGAAGTAATTCTAAAGATATCCACAATCTCATCCAAAGTAAAATTCCTGTCTACAGCTCTCATACATTTTCTAAATGCACTTTCTTGGTATGGAGTGAATTTAATGAAATGTGGGGAAATTATAACATGATGTCGTATCCATTATATATAGTTTTGGGAAAAGACGTGTGGTTAACTGATATATTTTTTTCCTGGCACCTAGGGCTTTTGGCTAGAATGCAACCCAATAATTGGCCTAAATATATGTTAATGAGACTGAACCCAGAAATTGAGGTGAATTCCTTAATTACCAACTGGATTGGACACATTAGGAGTGATTTATCCCTGTTACTCATTAGATACTGGATATACTAGTGACTAAATTAGGGGACACTCTTGTGGCACAATGGTAGTGTTCTTGCCCCTAGGTGGGGAAGTACCTGAGTTCTAAATCCCCTCTGTTTCAGAGGTCATGGAGTTATGCAGTCATGCAGCACAGAATACAGACCCTTTGGTCCAAACAATAATCCAAAACTAAACTAGTCATATCTTCCTGCTTCTGGCCCAGACCTTTCCTATTCATGTGCTAATCCAAATGTCTTTTAAACATTGTACCCACATCCACCATTTCCTCAGGAAGTTCATTTCACATGGGAACCACTCTCTGTGTAAAAAAAATTGCCTCTCATGTCTTTTTTAAATGTCTGGCCTCTCACCTTAAAAATTGTGTGACAACATCTCTGAACAGATTGATTAGGAAAAATATATTAATAAAAGAAATTAATGGATGAATACTGCAGGTCTGTTTTCATTGATTCACATTACATCTTTTCCTTTCTTAACTAATCTTTTTTTTGCAGGAATGGCAAGTTTCATGGTTGCGTTCCAATTATTAGCTATTAGTGAAAAATGCATATTTCATGAAGATAGAACTTTCATGCCCTGGATTGGATACACTCATCTTAATGTAGCTTTGCTTGATGTAAATTAGTAATGCTTTGAAAATAAAAAAAAGTAACTTCCATCTATGTAAGTTCTCCTTTCATACAGAATCCATAGATTAGAGAAGATAGGATTCTTTTGAGAAGGCTGAGAGCAAATTTAATCATTGTACTCAAAATTATGAGAGGTCTGGACAGAATAGGTAAGTTTCTACTTATGAAGGATTGAGAGCAAGAGAAATCGAATTTGAGGTCATTGACCAAAGAAGCAATGGGTATCCTGATTACCTGAGCGTGTGGGAGAAACAGGTCCAGTTGAGTCCCTTTTCCTTCAAAATGACTATCATTCAAAAATGAGCAAAGTAAAGGGTTACAGGGAAAAGACAGAAATATGGCAGTAAGTGAAATGACCACTTGAAGAGTTGGTTAATTTTTCATTTCTGCAAATAACGTTCTGACCCACGATGAGTAAACTAACAACTTCAATTATAATGATGCAACTGGGTTCAGTTTGATCAAATCCAACTGAACATTTCAAACCTCTCTATTTTCACCGAACCCATTTCTAAAGTCTAAGTATTTATAGTTCCCTGATTAGTCATTAATGTCAGTGCATAGAGTAATTTAATGTATATCACAGACTACAGTAATAGTTCTCTCTTTACATAATACTTTAACATCATAAAGACCTCTCCATTAGAGCCCAAATTTCTGACAGGTAAGGCTCCTCATTGAATAGACCAACACATTATATTTACAACAGCAGCAGGATTGTGGAATTCTGTGCATCCTTTTGAAAGGTTGACTTCTAGCATTGTGATGCTTATCATATGTCAATCACATTACAACAATAATGCTTAAATGATGCTGGGGCCGCTGTTTCTCCACCATCTGACATTGTACCTCTGTCTGAGTAAAACCATACCTGGACAAAATCAAAATATTGTGGAGATTGAAAATCTGAAATAGAAACGGAAGATGTTGGAAATATTCAACAGGTCTGACTGTATCTGTGGAGAAAGGAACAGAGTTAATGTTTCAAGTCAATAACTTTCCATCAGAACTCCCTCTCCCCACAGATGCTGCCAGGGTTGCTGAGTATTTCAAGCAGTTTTGTTTTTAAAAACAAATACATCATTGGCAGAATGTTTTGATTAAGGAATAGAATGAGAGAGAGGAACTATTTCTGGTCAACTGTCCCTTTCCAGAATCTGGCAGTATCCAAGTAATTTCAGATAAATATGTTTGGCATCTACAGGAGGCTTCAGTCTCCTTTAAATCGAACTGCAATTGCTTATGCAGCTGCAGTTATCTTACTTACAGGCGCACTCCCCTCTGTAGAGCAAGGACCCTGCTGCATCTTTAGTAAGACCTGACTCAGGAAAATAGGTCAGAGATAGTAGGAACTGCAGATGCTGGAGAATCCGAGACAACAAGGTGCAGGGCTGGATGAACACAGCAGGCCAAGCAGCATCATAGGAGCAGAGAGGCTTACAGTCGTTGTGAGTTTGGGATGGTTGATGGACATGTGATTCCCTAATGACCCTGAAGGAATTTCCAGCCTTCTGTTCCTTTAATTCCAATAGCTAATTCAGTCACAGGGTGATTACGATCTAAAGTGAAACAACACTTGCTCAGAACACTGGCTGGGAAGTCTGTGCATTCTCAATATCTTAGTTTCTATTCATTTAAATTAATGAGAAGAAAATGTGACTAATGATTTCTGTAAAAGCTACTCTGCACCAGAAGTGTCAATAACTCATGTTCAACAAAACAAAAACCTTATTCATAACTGAATAAATGTAGTGTTCACATAAAAGAATGTATTCACACTAAGTGCAGTTACAATCCAGGCAGTGTGGCCAGTGGATGTCACTCTTTCTGTGCTGTTAAATTCAGAAGTTTACAGATACAATGGTCATAGTGCTGACACTGTGTACAGGCATTACTGTCAGAAATAATTTTAGCACTTTCAGAGAAGTACTCTAAGGTCTGAGCCTGTCAGTAGTAAATCATTCCATGGTGGACAGTCTGTAGCACATGAATGCTTTCAGATTGTGAGCTTGGCTGCTCAGGAGGCTGAAGGTGATGAAATCTGATCTCCTGTTTCCTGTCATACTGGCTTGCCAAATATCATGAAATAGTAGAGGGTCAGCCAGAGCCAACACTAGTCATCTCTGGAGTGCACAAGGGATGACATATGTCACTGCAGGAAAGGATGTAGTACTGAATACATCGTACCTCATTTTGTCAATGTTACTGAAGTCCTGCCATGGGCCGTTGTTGATTATGTCAAGACAGGTTTCACTAGTCACACTCCATTTGGCAGACAGCCTTTACTCGCGATGAATACAATTTTCTCTTCACACGGTGGCAACAATAACCCTGATCATGGCAGAGCCTCTCAGTCTGCCAATTACAATTGTCCAAAAAGAACTTTGAGCTGATGTCTAAAAGTGTATGAGTTCACCCTCACCAGCTGGATGGTTCCATGTGAGTAGCAGCAATGAAGTCTCAGCCTCAAGTGACCATCAGTAAGTGCATGTTAGTGACGAATTAAATTTGTCACTTTTATGCTCGCTGACTGATACTGCAGAGATAATAGCCCTTATGCAAGACTCGTCTAGTGATTTGAGTTGAGAAATCAGCTTGGCAGTGTTATGCTCCATAATTTCACAGCTTGGAAAAATATCAGGTTAAGGAAATTTGCTCTGGTAGTAAGTACAGTATAATGATATTGTTATGCATTATCAAAATGAAATGCAAAAGACATACTTGAAAATCTCTGGTGGGTTTATTAATAGCTAAACTAGAATGTAAAGCATAGACCGAAATAGCCCGTGCCCAGAGTACTGCAGAGCAGAGAGTCATCTGGTCACCCCATCTGGCTCATTTTGCATATCACCCCAAAGATGATAACACAACCGAAGGTATCAATCTCAATGTAATATTCTAATTATGGGAATCAGGCCTTATGCTGAATTTTAGGGTCAGCTTTACATTCCTGGTGTAAGTCATGTAATTCTAAAATGTGTCCATTTAGGGCAAATAGTTTGCTACTTTATTAATTAGGATTTTCATTACACTAACATTAATGGTCACCAATATCTCTAATTTTCCTTTTTGATGCCCAGACCTTTGTGTGGTATCAGCTTCTGAAAGTCAATGCATTGGCCCAGCAGTTGGCGTGCATGGAATCTTGGAGCAACTGTGTAACTGTGCAGCTTAAAGCGAATATTGGTGGTTACACTTTCAGCTGCCTGGATCATTTAAGCTCAGAAATTTCATCCTTACATCTTTCTATCTCTGTCTCCTCTTTTCAGACACTCTTTAATGTCTACCACTTTGACCAAGCTTTTTGTTACCTGTCCCAATTTCTCATTATGTGATTTGGCGTACATCCTTTCATCTGATTAATGCTCCTAGGAACCGTATTGGACAGTTTGATCATGTTAAAGGCACTATATAAATGCAAGCTCTTGTGCGGCCTGCTGCTACTGTTGTTGCTGAATACTTACTAAGGTTAGGAGTACCAACCCTGTCACTGGTGGACCAGAACTACAGAGTTTGTGTTCCATAGATTAACAAAAAAGGCCATCATGTAAATGTATCCATGACTTTGTGAATTAATTCCTGTTATTGTGAATGAGACTATTTTTACATACCTTCTCATACTTTTACTGTTGTTTGATATTGTAGTCAATAAAATGCAAAGGATGGTCATTCCTTTCGAGATTTGCTTAGTGCTCCAGAATGCCGATGTGGAAGAGCAGTTTGGGAAGGGATGTTAATACAGGTACAAGTACCTTCGTGTCCATACTCTTTAGGACTTCATAAATCACGTTCATCAACCTCAACAATCCATCCTAGTACTACAGTAAAGAACCAAACTACAATCTATAAATGCATCAACCCAAGACACAAGGCGTCCTTGTTTTCATTGCTACCTGCAACGTTATTCTGACAGAAAAGGCATCAGCCAAATAAATCTTAATCAAAGAAATGCTGCCCATATGACTATTGGGCTTTCCATATTAATATCACTCTTTATATGAACAGAAATCACTTCTAATCAATTCAAATTTAGGTTTTGTACCTAAGTGTTTTATGACAGAAAATCATAATGCAAATGAAAGTCTATTAAAAGGACCTACATGTATTTTCGTTAGACACAGTTTACCCTTTCTCCAGTTACTTGAAGGCTCGTGTAGGCAGATTGTTGCTGGTCAATTAAGGTTATTGATGCAGTCATGGCTAATTTACATTTAGAGACCATCTAACTGCACTGAAAGATGAATGTCATTATATTGCAGCCAAAATGTATTCCTGATCCATCACTGCTGTTGTGCTAAGATTATTCACATAGAAAATTCATGCTACAATGTGTAGCTCTGACTTTCTGTTGCTTAAGTTTCCCTGCAGAGAGTGAATTTGTTATGTGTTCATGCTGACAGGGTAGAAGTGTACTTCTGTACAGTACTGCGTGCAATTTGAAAAGGTACAATTATTGATTCTTAAATTCCTCTTGCTCATCTCCATTTTGGGAAACAGCAGGCCAAGCAGCATCAGAGG
>NC_063346.1:26887484-26923360 GCF_021869965.1 Rhincodon typus | reverse complement strand
GTCAGCCTTCCTGCTCCTCTGATGCTGCTTGGCCTGCTGTGTTCATCCAGCTCTATACCTTGTTATCTCAGATTCTCCAGCATCTGCAGTTCCTGCTATCTCTGAATCCATTTTGAGAAATCTTGCTTTAATTATCACCAAGGGACATAGTAACTGATTAACAGCAGATCAAGCTCATTTCAAAAATTCCAGGTTAAAGTTCTATAACCCGTCTAACAATATAATGATGTACAACTGACATGGAATACATTTTTTGGTGTACCTTGAAGAATTGGGAAACTCTAACGGATGAGATGAAAATTATTAATGTTTTGGTGCAAAAGGTGCGATCTGACATCGCTTTGTAGTCAATATTTTGAGTAATGAGTTTTTCTAACCTTATCCAGTTTCAATAGTAAAGATAAACGTCTTTGCCTGTGATGTAATTATTTATGATAATGCTCTTGATTTCTGTATAAAGGTTTCTTCAGACTGCATATTGATGCAGTAATTGTGAAAAGTGTAAATAAGATGATATAAAGGAAAAATACTTAACTTAAGTTTTTACTTTTGAGCTATCAATGTGATGTTTCAACCAGTGTTGTTTAAATTGTGTCCAAATTCTGGCTGTCTCTCGGGAATATATATTTTTTAAAATAGGAATATTCCCAGTATGCGAATGGGTAACTGGCCAGTAAAGCACTAAGATATCTGTTTGTAAAAATCTTTTCGTACATAGTATATTAGCTAGCTGGCCATAGTTATGTGACCTCTGCCTCTGTTAGAATTTGCTTTCGTGTTAATTGTGGCAGCCATTAAATGCAATG
Source organism: Rhincodon typus (assembly GCF_021869965.1). Taxonomy (NCBI): domain Eukaryota; kingdom Metazoa; phylum Chordata; class Chondrichthyes; order Orectolobiformes; family Rhincodontidae; genus Rhincodon; species Rhincodon typus. Next base: position 26,922,554 of record NC_063346.1, on the reverse strand, counting down.
CCTGAAAAATGACATAATTTTTCAAAGCTGTGAGAGAAGCAGCTTCTGTAAGAAACAAAGACTAATTAAAAAAAAAAGAACCCTCTGCTACTTTGAAGTACTGTGCGAGTCAGGTTGATTGTGCATTTTGTACTTCTTGCTGCTGTGGAAATGAAAGGAGATGTAGGATAGAATTGGAAATTTTTAAACTCTTAGAGGCAAATCCAAGAAGCAACTATAAAATTAAATAAAATAGCAGAGCAAACAGGAGTAGTGACCTGGTTATTAACTCTGGTGAAAGACTGCTACAAGCTATATTGCGTCCTAAATCTCACTGAGGAACACAGAATCCAGACATATGTGGAGATATACGTGGGACCCATATTATTGTTACTTGTAAACGGTATGTGTTCAACATCAGAACTCAGGGGAAGAGGAAATTGTTGATCAGCATATGTTAACATGGATACATATAGCTAAATGCTTTTAATTGGGAGAACTGAAAGATAATCTCATCAGAGATAGGATTGTCTTTGACAATCATAATAACATGTCTGCAAAAAAAAGGAGCAACTCCTTTCAATAAAGCCATTGACAAATGTAGAAGCTCTGAGGTCATTAATCACCAGCCATAGCATATTAATGGGAGAACAGAGGAATTTATGTATTATATTGAAACATTCCAGGCTGAATGGAGCAATCTTTTCAGGGGATATAAAGGAAGAAGTTTTGATTTAGAGCCAGCAGAAAAATTAAGGCCAAAGAGCAGGATGTACATATTGTATAGGGCATCACAAAGGAAAGGAAGCATAGCTGGAGTAGGGAAAGTAGTGCTGTAACTGCAAGAAACTGAATTGTTTTGCAGGTAAGTGTTCAGATAGAAGCAAAATAAGTCTATAAAAATAGTTGTTGGAGAGATGTCAGTCCATGATTCTGATGAATCACTCTGCACCATACCACGTATTGTAAGGTGATAAATGGTTTATGATTGTTAGTATACTGACTGCAGAAGAAGAGCATCAAGTGAACGAGAAGTGTCAGACAATGGTACTTTGTGCAATGTCATGAGCTTTTGTGTAAAAATAAAGGTAAAGGTGGGGCTACGTGATGGAATGATACTCATCCAAAGAAGACAAATGAAGCTGAAAGCCTAATGCAATGAAGAGATCAAGGATCTGCAATTTCAGATAGTAGACATTAAGCATAATCTGCTAAACTGAGCTGAAGCATGTCTTTCTTGGAATAGTAACCTATCATGTACCAGAAGAGATTTGCTGCGTTTTTTCAGGATAGTAGGCAATTGACTGCTTATCAGATACTAGAAGATTAAGAAGATGTTCTGAGGTTGCATTTCCTTTCAAACATTTCACAAATTTGCAATTAATCATCTTTTCGCAAAATTTAACAGTCCAAAGATGTACAGGTTAGGTGGATTGGCCATGCTAAATTGCCCTGTAGTGTCCAGGGATATGCAGGCTAGGTAGGTTAGCCATGGGAAATTAGGGTGGGGTGGGGTGGTTACAGGGAAAGAGTAGGGTCTGTGTCTGAGTAGGATGTTCTTTAGAGGGTCAGTACAGACTCAATGGGCCAAATGACCTTTTTCCTCACTGTAGGGATTCTATGATTCTACTAAATTTATAGCTTGTAAGCTAGTAGCAGAAGATAGACTCTCATTGAGACCTTTGCATTTATTCCGCCCTTTAATATGTAATTAGAATGTAAGCATTGCAGGAAAGGTTAGCATTTATTTCCCATCCTGAAGTGCCCTTCAGAAGGTGATGAGCTGCCTTCTTGGACTTCTACAGTGTACATAGTATAGATTCATGAATTAGATAGGGAGTTTCAGATTTCTGAATTAGTGAAGCCAAAATTGGTTCTTTGCTGTGGACATTAAAATGAAAGTTCAAGAGGAAAAGACTAAACAACAAAGCTGAGAATACATAGAAACTTGAGAATAGCACAAGTTCTTATAGGATACCTGCACTCAGCTCAAAAAGATGAATGAGGATCTGAAAGAGATATAAGGAAACAGGATGGCTACAAGCTTTGTATCATGAATTTATTGAAACGGTTGATTTACATGTTTCCAAGAAAATCTGTAACAATTTGAATGTAAAACAGACCAGGCTCAGCAGGAACAGCTATAGAAACAGCAATTTGACTTCAAAGCGCTGCTGTATAAAATATCAGATCTGTAAAAACAGATGGAGATGCACAATGCACACAACAGGAAGCTGAAAATCACTCATGAAATAGTCTTTTCAGGGATAAATTCCAGCAATAATTCTCTAGTGAAAGAACTCAAGCAGGAGTTAAAGAAAACCAAACAACCACTGAAGGAGAAAATGGAAGGGCCCAGGTTTCAAAAAGGTAAAAAGAAGAAAAAAAGTTGGAGGAACACCAGAAGAATTAGAAGAATCCAAGGTGTAAAACCAAAAATTTTTTAAATCAGTAAATGCCATGAAGATTTGAATCACTTCAAACACCTTGAGAAATGAGCTATGTGCCAATCTGGAACAAAAATGTGGCAGTGGTGTATTCAGAAAAGCAAATTATGGAAAAGCAAAGAATAACAACACAAACCAGAAAGATAGACAATATCACAGACCAGTAAGAACTAATAACCTGCAGATAAAGCCACCTTTACAAGATCTGAGCATAACAGCAAATTACCTATACATGATTGAGACTTGAATGTTGATTGTTATTATGAATTATTAAATTTCTTTTGGAAAGGAGGACTTTGTTGTACGTGTACCTTCTGTTTAAGAGTTTAACTTTAGGGTTTCCATGTGCTATATGTATACAATGTTGCAACTCTGCCTGGCAATTAGCCTACTTCAAATCTATAAGCTGCATATGCAGAAATCAGTTGATGTGCTGTAAAGTTTGCTTCACAGCTTATAAAGTATTTTATTGTTTTAACATTAAACCAACTCCAAGTTAATCAATCCCTGTCATGCAATTGTTTGAGATCATTATATTAACATGGCACCCAGAAACAGCAGTAACATCTATCAAATTATAATAAAGTAAAAATCATGATTTTAACTAATGAAAGTTGAGGTACATTGGATGTTACAGCAGCCTATCCCAAGCATACCCCTTGCAAATATAGCTTCAAAATTCAGGCAGCAGTGGCAGGGTAAGAAGTGTTTGGGCTCTGTGCCCATTTGGTCCAGCTCTCGCTCATCCAGATGGCTGTATTCTTCTTTGTTTATTTTGTTTTGTTTCTTCATTTCTTCATTTGTCTTTTGTATCAAAGTTTTCTTCTTCTCTGTGGCTACGGTGGAGAAAGGTGGTTGGAAGGGCCTGCTGCGGCAGCGGTAGCGTGGTAGATCCAGATGCCGGTTCCTCACGGCCATAGTGGCCACGGCTTTATTAAAGGCTTCACCATTGATGGGTCTGGTCTATTCCTCCTGGCAGCAGTGCAGTGGTGCAGGAGTTTCAGCGGTGGGTATAGCTGTGGCAGCATGGTGGTTCCAGTGCATTCCTCTTGGCTTTGGCGGCAATGTGGCAGCTTCGGGCGCCACTGAAGAGGCAATGGTTTGAGCTACAGCTTCAGAGTCGGCACCTTGGTGGGTCTGGTCTACCTCTCCTTGGTCCTGCGGAGATGCAGTGGCTTTGGTATCGGCTTTGGTGGTGGCAGCGCAGTGGGTCCCATCCGGAAATCCTTCTTTTGGTGGCCTCTGGGGCAGCTTTGGCGACAGTGTCCCTTAGCCACTTCAGGCCATGAAGGGAACAAAAGGTGAACTTTGTCCTAACTTCGTTTTGTAATTTCTCTAATTAAAATGGCACCAAATTGTGGTGAGATATACACATCTCACTGTATTTTCATAAATACAAGTGACAATAAATTGCTATTCCATGCTAAAACAAAGTTCTCTGAGCAAGTATGATGGTTATCAATGTAAGTATTCTTTGGTTTAGAGCAATTATAAAATATGAACTAATTGCAGTTCAAGTGGACTACACAATTGAGTAAAATGATTGATTTTCTCTTTTGATCTGTATTTTCAGGTGGCTTCATACTTCTAAGCTGCACCACACTGATCGTTTTAACTGGTTCACATTGAGTTGGCAAATAAAGGGGGAACATGGTGGTTATTAAACCAATCATTGACAAGGTTGAACTCTGTGGCTGTTGTGTGTATGCAGAGCAGATGCAGCGAAGAAAATACTTCTTGTGATTCATTGTACTCCTTAAAATGAGCACAGGTAGATTTTGGATCAGCTTGTGTACTGCTCAGCACCCACGTGTGGCCAGAGGACCAACACTAAATATGCCAACTTGTTCTGGTGAAGTCCCAGCATAACGAGCTGTTTACAGCTGGAACCAACTTATCAATTTAAAGGTCAACCACACATAGAATAAAAATAAACGGAAGTTAAAAGAATGTTAGCAATAACACTAATTGGACATAAATTAAAATGCTATTTAGTTGATAAGGCAATGTGGAAAAACAATGCATAGGAGATCTTGTTCCATCAGTGTCTGATTATTTTGAAGTCGATTAATTTAAAATCTTGTCTTTCAATACCTGCAAAACACAATCCCATGTCACTCAGGACTGTAATACGTAAATGCAAGATGCAAACAGATATCAGTCCCATAGGACACCCTTCCACCCGACAATCATCTTCAGAGCTAAATGTGTGGTCAGCTCATTTGCCAATCCTTTAGAAATGAATGGAAACAATATCCTTATTGCTCGGATTCGGAGTGTTGGTCATAGAGGGGGTGGGGATGGAGTGGGGTGAGAGCACTGGGGATGGGTATTGCCTGGAATGGAGGGAAATGCAATTTATAAGTATTAAAGACTTTAGAGTAATAAGTTACATTGGTGGCATATATTTGGTTGAAGGCTCATGTGAGATTTTGCTGCACACCATGTTTTCGATTGGAAAACTTTACCAGGAGCCTCTAAAAGGAGGAAATGGTATATTGCACTGAAATAAAAATGAACAGTATAACATGTTAGTGACAGTTACGTGGAAACTCTTCAGGGTGTGAAGCAGCAAAGGAGGGATGACCTGCTGAGTGTTCATGGAGGAAAGCCAAAATGCAAAATGAAATGATGAGGTGAGTCTGGTTACTAGAATGCCTCAGAAGAGTTTTCTCCTTGTTGTTATGTCAAAAATGTGCATCTTTGTATTCAGAAAATAGCTGAAGCTTTCCCATCCTGAATTTACCCATCTCATGGTTTCCACCCATTCATTTCAATGAGCAGGTTATTGTTGGCAGTCTGTGAAGTGGGCAGCGATGATCAATGTTTAACCTCATATCATATGGGACCAAAATAATACAATTATTTCTGTCATGAATAATTATTAAGGACAACAAAATAAGTAATTGTCTGAAAGCACTTTTATGTCATAAATAACACTGATGCGCAGGTGCTGTAGGCATTAATAGTAAACTCCAAGTGATGATCAAAATTGCTGATAAGATTTATTTCACTGCATGTGCTACCTATACAGAACATTTTTTCTTTATGCTTTACATCTCTCACAAATAAATGCACTTGGAAACATTTCAAAATAAAGAAGTAATATTTAAATGATGTCCAATTTGATACTTGAAATGATGCCCCAGGTCAAAAACAGCAACATGTTAGCATGGAGCCAGCAACAATAATATTCCAGTAAATAGATTTTGATACAGCATGATAATTGATGCTCTGTTTTAATATTACATGACTTGCCACCAAGGAAAACTGTGATTATCTTAATTGAGACTCTCTAGTACATGCTGATTGAACATCCTCAGGTATCTTAAATATGTTTGTTTCTCCTCTTTGCAGTTAATTCAATCATCTTTTCAAAAACACAGTGCTAATTGAATCCCAAATACATTTATAGCTAGAAGAAGAACATAAACCTGAAAGGGTGAAGAGTAATCTCTTGCATTGACAGTGGATCATTTTATGCATAGGTATTAGAATATTTGTCTAATTAATTGTTTTATCTTCTGGACTTTCTTTTGATATTTATCTTTATAATGAATTCAGGGCAAAACCTGTGGATCTGGAATGAAGAGGGCAATCAGATGTTGTTCTAAGGAGAATGATAATGATTGAGGAATTGCTGAAGATGTGGAATGGGAGGGCTAACTTAGGCAAAGTATACTCATAATCGTAAATCTGTGTCGGAGAGTTTGAAAGCACGGGCAGGTAGGGGCACTGGTGGTCGCTGCTTTTGTTCTTTCCTCTTTCTCTTTTCCTTTTTATAGAAGTGTCCATGTTCCTCTTGCCACAGTGAACCTCTGTGATTTACTTGCTGCATCTGTCTACTGAGAATCATGACATGTGGTTCATGTTCTCTGTTACAATGTGAAAGGAGTTCATGGTAAAAGGGAACAGTAATGACCTTGACAACCATGGGAGCACTGCTCATGCTAGAAGGCAACCAGCTCCTTAATGAAGAAAAGGTTCCTTCTTACAGTGCTCCCCATATATTCCATGTGGATGTGGCCCCCTGCAGTGATCTCCTCCTTTTTCAGACAGCTACTTCCGTTATGTAGTTTTCCCTTTCTGCTCTTCTTTGTTTTCAAAATTCACCAGTTCTCAAAATTTGGGTGGCTCAGTGGTTAGCACTGCTGCCTCACAGCCCCAGGGACAGGGATTTGATTCTATCCTTGGGCAACTGTCTGTGTGGAGTTTGCGCATTCTCCCTGTGTCTGTGTGGGTTTCCTCTATGTGCTCCAGTTTCCTCCCACTGTCCAAAGATGTGCAGGTTAGTTGGGTTGGCCTTGCTAAATTTCCCATAGGAAATGTCCAGGGATGTGCAAGCTAGGTGGGTTATCCATAGGAAATACGGGGTTAAAGCAGGTGGGTCTGGGTGAATTGAAATGTTATTACAAATCTGTGCCTTTGCAATTTCCTTTCTCTTGATTTCTTACCTCATTCATCTCTCTCTCTCTGTCTCTCTTTTGCTCTCTCTCTCTCTCTCTCTATGGGCTTCGGAGCTCTCCTCAATCTCAGCCTCACATAAATACTACTTTTTCCCAACTGCCATCAGGTCTGAAGATGGGTCACTGGACTCGAAACTCTGCTTTCTCCCCATAGGTGCTGCTAGACCCACTGAGTTTCGCCAGCAATTTCTGTCCTTGTTCCACTCCCACCTCCTTCAACATCCTTGATACATCTCATCTGCTTTCAGTCCCTTCTCAAATTTAAATACCAACAGTCTATCCAATAACTTCTCCCAAACAATTTTAAACCCTTTTAGTGACTGAGTTTGCTCCTCTGTTGCCATGGCTAAGATAGCGCCTACATTTTAGGTAGAGAGAGATGCAAAGTATTAATTTAACACCTCAGCCATGCCTCTTGCCTATAAGTGTAATTCAACATTTTGGTCCTGAATCATCCCTACATCTCTTTTCACTGCCCTTTTTTCTATTAGCATGCTTATCAAAAATTTTAGGATTTACTTTTATGTTGGTTGCATATCTTTTACATATTCCCTCTTGCTTCTTATATTTGCTTTTCACCTACCTTCTGAAGAATCTATATTCAGCTTGGTTCTCAGCTGTATTTACCACTTGACACTTGTCATAGGCATACTTTTTATTTTAACATTAATTATATCTCCTTTGACATCCATGGAGATCTGAATTCATTTGTCCTGTCTTTCCCTTTTCAGGGTATGTACCTAGACTGTACCCAACCATCAACTCTTTGGAAATAGCCCATTTTTCAGCTATTGGCTTTACTGCTAACCTTTGGTTCAAGCCAATCCAACCCAGCCCCGTTCTTGGTTCATTGAAGTCCACTCTCCACCTGTCGATTATTGTTGAAGAGTCTGCAACTCCCCACATTCCACAGGATAGGCATTCTGCTTGAACAAGCTGCCCTGCTGTACCTTAAATTATACTCTTAAGTTCCTTTTATTTCATACAACTTCAATTATTTTAACTTTATCTTGTATTATTTACCAAAGCCTGGAGATTGGCGGAATGCAGAAATTTTTCACCCTAATCAACAAATCAACTCCTCTGCTGTGCCTATCCATTCCTTCTTTCCATGTGCCAATTTAGAAGTTTTCTCTGCTTCCCACACTGATTTATCTGATGTCCACTCTCTTTCATGTTCATTTAGATCCTGGTGACCTAATCCAAGATCCTCCTTTCCAGCTTGTTTAGGTGCTAGTAACTGTCTTCAGATCTTCACCTGCCTCATGCTTTTAGGTGCTGGAGACTATCTCCAGGTCTTCCCCTCTCTGGCATTTCATACCTGAAGACTATTGCTAATTTCTGCAGTACGTTTTTTGATGGTACTCAATGCTGATACTGAGAATTAATGGTGGAGGGAGTGAATGTTTGTGGACGGTGCACCAAATCAGTGATGTAAAACTTTGCTGTTATCCAGGTAAGAGAGAAATATTCTATCACACCCCTCACATGTACCTTGTAGATGTTGGACAGGCTTTGGTGCGTCAGGAAGTAAGTTCCTTACTGTAGGATTCTAAGATGCTGATCTGCCCTTGTCACAACAGTGTGTCAAGTTCATTTCAGTTTCTGATCAATGGTAACCCCAGGATGTTGATAGTGGGAGATTCAACAATGGTAAAGCCAATGAATGTCAAGGGGCAATGGTTAAAATCTGTTGGAGATGGTCATTGCCTAGCATTTGTGTGGTGCGAATGTTGCTTGTGACCTGTCAGCCCAAACTTAGATTTTGCTGCATTTGAGTACAGGCTTCTTTAACATCTGAGGAGTGTGAATGGTGTTGGCCATTGTGCAATCATCAGTGAATGTCCCCCCTTCTAACCTTCTGATGGAGGGAAAGTCATAGATGATGCAGCTGAATACTCTTGGGCCTAGGACACTGCCCTAAGGAACTCCTACAGTGATGTTTCTTTGAGCTGAGCTCCCGGATTCTGTGCTGGATCAGCCCATTCTCAATATCCCAGATAACTGGGCGCTTAAAAAATGTTTGTAAGGAACACTGGACTGCTGGGAAGTGGAATTCTTAACCCCAGAAAACCAGTTATGTTAGTTTCATATGCTCAACGCCAACCAAGGCACTTGGTCAGTACCATGTCCACCAGCCTAAACATCCACCTCCTCCATCACTGAATGCCCCAACCCTACTCCCCACACCAATCTCCTGGCTTACAGGTCAGCAGTGTTATCAGCCTCTTGTACAGACAATATACAGCAGACACTACAAATCCATTGAGTAATGTCACCAGTGATGTCTCAAAAAGTCCTGCAAATCTCTGGCAGGATTGACACTCCAATATCAACATCCTCTGTCAGGCCAACATCCTCAGCAGGTTGGCACTATTTCCTGTCAATCCGCTGCATCTGACAGGCCGCATTGCCTACATGCCTGACACAAAACTTCCAAAATCAGGGTCTATTACAAGAAGCCGTTACGAGGAGGGTACAGGAAGTGCCTCATAATGTCCTTAACAGCCTGTGAAAACTTGTAATAAACCCAATGGGAATCTCCAGCCCAAAGCTGTCCAGTCTGGAGAAGAGGATCTGTGGAAGTGTCCATCATCTGTGATGGAACTTGGTGGTTGAATGTAAACTGTGGAAGGAGGAGAGAAATCCTGAGTATCCCACCAATCCGCCACTTCAAACACCATCTGCCCAACTGTGGCAGAGTTTGCAGGTCCAGCCAATGGACTGTTTCACCATCACAGGACCCACAACACAAATGGAAGGCAGTCATCCCCAGTCCCAAGGGACTGTCTGAGAAAATGATAAGTGCTGCAGTCTTTAGCAGCACAATTCAAACCCACTACCTCTTCCACTTAGAAGGACAAGGACAGTTGAAGAATAGAAATGTCAGCGCTCCAAGTTCCCCTCCAAGATGTACACTGTCTGGATGCATCACAGTTTCCTCATCACTGTTGGGTCAAAATGCTAGAACTCCCTACCTAACAGCACTGTGGCAAAATTATTATGGCTACAGATTCCATACCCACCTCATCACAAAAATGAGGGATTGGCAACAAATATCTGCCTTTGCAGCCTCACTCATATTACAAAACTTAATTAAAAAACCGCAAAAGCTATATTCCACCAGTGGGATCGTTCACATTGTTTTGAGCAAAAGCAATATAGTTTACAATGACAGTGTCTTCAATATGCTTGCTTCATAGTTGCAGAGATAAAACCTAAAACCAATTTTGAAAGCAATTTTGCTAAAATTGCTCTATATTTTTGGTTCTGCAACTGTAATAAATTCACTGACTTTTAGGCCCATTAGTGATGGGTCTAATATGATCTGACACAGTCCTATAATCCACTAAAATAAGACTCAAATCTACTTTACAAATTGAATTCCATAAAATATATTCATGCACTGTCAAGCGTAAACATTTGATGCTAAATTATTTATCTTTCTTCCTTCTTACCATTCTGTCTTCTGTGTGCAGTATTCGTAACATTGAGATGGTGAAAATCTCCATAAAGAGAACGCATAATAGAATGGTTTATAGATGAATAATTAGAAACATAGATGGAGGAATTGAGGATTGTGTCTAAACTGGAGCACAATCCTGCTTCAGTCTATGCCAATCAACAAATGAAGCTGACAGCATTGAGGATATTAATTTGGTCCACTGACCTCCTTCAAATAAACCTGTTGGACTATAACCTGGTGTTGTGTGATTTTTTATTTTATCCACCCCAGTCCAACACTGGCACCTCCATGTCATTACTACCAGCAAGCTGTAAGAACCAACTGCAGCCATAGGTACAGGTAATAGCAACAAGATCAGCCAAATCAAATTTCATACCAGGATGGAATGTTGAAGAACATGAGAGAAGGGAGGGAGTCCTCCTGCCAGAAGCTGGCAGTTGGAGGCACAGTTCTTGCTGTTTCTGTCTGCTGTGTTAGTCTCTTTATCCTGTATAAATGATGACACTTTAAATTGGTCTGTGCAGGTTTAAGTGGTATGAGGTGATGAAGAGTAAAATGGGCCTCCAGGATGTGGACAAAGCCTTGGGGCAGATTTATTGCTTTAACTGATGCTTGAGCTGTATTTTCCCTACATGTGATAACCCAGAATTGACAGATGCCCCTCTGTGTCACGCCCTCAGCCTAGGTGAGAGGAGTTTAGTTGAAATATTTGAGTCAGGAGCTCTCCGACATTCGTGGCATCCTCACGAACCAGTCATCTCATTGTGCAGCAAACCTCTCAGTTTGCATCATTGTCTTTGCCTCCAATTCCTTACTCTCTTTCACCATCCTCTTCTGCTTCTCTCCCAATGAACTGTCAGCCTCCAGGATCTTATGGTCCCATAGGTACACATACTTCTGACAGCCATGTTACAGAGACTACAGCAGGCCACCACAATGACTGAGGCCTATGAAGGAACATACTATCCAGTATCTGACTGCTCCAAGTGCTGAAGGTGCATCTCCATAAGCCCAAAGGGCTACTCAGTGGTTGTCCTACTGAGCAGGTGGCATTAGTTGTATTGCCTCAGTGCCTATGACCCTCTGGTAGATCACTGAGTAGCCACTTTTGAGAGATATTTATTGTTCCCTAGGATGCATCGCATACTTTTTTGGAAATTTGAGTGAAGATCTGAGTGAAGACCTGGATTGCTCAAAGCTGAGGGAATTATGGCTGTTGCCAGGAAAGCTATCACCAAATGGTGGAAGTTCTTGTTGTAGTTACAGACCAGCTGGCCTTTGGGGTGGGTACAGTCACAGAGATACAGTGAGTTTGAGGTATCAGAGAGGAGATGGTAGTGCTTAAATTGGCAGGATGCAGAAAGACATTGACCTTCTTCCTGTATGCTGCCATTCCTCCAGATGCTTTGACTGCTGTAACTCAGGTGGCAATCTCAGACCAGGCTGGCATAGTCTGGTGCCATGCCCTCCATTGCTGGCCCTGGAGGAAGAGGAAGTCCTGCTTCTGCAGCATTCCATCCAGCAGTAGTTTACCCACACTGCAGAGCATCGATTTCCCCGTCTGCCATGTCTGGGACATATGTCAGTAACCGTGCAGTGCAGCTTAGGCCTGAGTGCATTATGGACCTTTAACCTGGCAGAAGGGATGATAGTGAATTCCAGGCTGTCTGTGATGGGCAAGTTGTTCTGTGAATGGTGCATGGTAAAACAGGATGGAAATCAGACGTGAGAAAGGCCATGGGGCAGGGTATATAATTAATGATAAGATAGGGCAAGGGCAGAAACCCTTCAAAAAACTTAAACCAAGTTGGACACAGCGCATAAAAGTAACATTCAACCCAGAGTATTAATAATTTAACTAGTAGAAATTAATAAAAATAGACATTTTATTCACTGCTAATTACCACTTAATTATTCTTCAATTACAGTACAATTGAGGTGCTTTTTCTAATATTGCTGCTGACTGATTTCTGTCAAAATGGTTCCTGTATTAGTTCAAAATGGTTTCTTCACCTTGTTCAACTGGTAGAAGACATTTGTTTGTAAAAAGTCTCTAAAAACTGTCGGATTAAGCAAAGTAAGTGTTAAATCTAAAATCTAAAACCCAGGCTTATTACAAGGGCTCACCTCACAGATCACTGGGGCCTACCTGGTCCCCCCAGAGGCCCAAGGTTGCAGCCTTTCAGATTGGGCCAGCAAGTCAGAGGAATAGATTCCCATCCTTAATGGAATAATGGTCTTGGCAGCAATTTCATAATTGACTGCTGCCAGTAAAATCTCCTCCAATTCAGCCAGCTCCCAGTCCAGGTTCATGGGCTGGCCCATGCTGTCCTGATAGGATTCTGACTGTTGTAGCGTTTCAGATCAGGACTATTTACATTCCATTCTTCATGAAAACCAAAAAGACCTAAAATGATCAGCAGTTTAATAGGTCTCAAAGAGGGGATACGCTTACAGAGGTCATGACGTAGTTTGGATGAAAAATTAGAGATAGATGTAGATTTGGGGCTTGAGCAGGAAGAAATTTAGCCAATGTTTGGCTTAATGGGTTAAAGGAATAGGAGATGTGATAAAGGCAAATGATTGAATGGTCTCAATCTGTGTGACAAAGAAATGAGAGAGTTCTCTGCACTTGCTGGAGATGATTTTGGTGGGGCAATGGGACAGAACAATCTCGCTTTATCTTTTGCATTCTAGGATCATTTTGCACTAGTCCTCAGTTTTGACAGAGGACAGATAGAGCTGGAACCATTAGTACTGTTCAACTGAATGCGTTGATTGATGGCTAATTCAGTTGAGCTATATACATTGGAACCTGTGATGTTTGGAGTTAAGGGAGTGAGAATGGAGTCTGTTGGTAAAGGGCATAACTAGATTGGAGAGATTAAGGGTTTTACTGAAGATAAAGGCATCATTAAAGAGGATGTGTGTGGGTGTTTGAGCAGATGGAGAGAGACAGAGGAATTGTGGTGAATGGATGCCTATAGGCAATATAGTCAGGAGTTTGAAAGTGCTGCTGTAAGTGACTTGGAACAAACACAAAATGCTCGCTCCTTGATTGAATGACAAATGCAGATTAAACCATGAAACAAAATAACATGAGGTTGCAGAGGGACTTTGCTATATGTATGGGAATCTTTTCCAACTTATAGGTTGTTGACAAATTCAGAATGAAAATTAAGATGAACTATAAAACATCATTATGAATGAAGATATATCCAGCATAAACTTTCAGATCTCAGTAGTCAATAACTTTGGATGCAAGCCATTACTTACCTAGTTTGATGGAGTTTTATAATTAATCCATTACACATTAATACTGTCAAAATCTATATTGTTTGAACATCTTAGGCTAACTGTCTAGACAATAGTGTTGTCAGCATTCATATTTGGTTATAGATCAGGTTCTGTGTTGTAATGGGAAACAGAATGATGGATGGTGTATTGAAACTTGTATTTATCAAACACCTTTAGTAGAATAGAAAGTTTCCCGGTATTTCACAGGAGTTTTACAAGACTAAACTTACCACAAATCAAGTAAGGGGATATTGGGGCAGATTATCAAAAGCTTCATCACAGTAGTGGGTTTTAAGGACTGTATTACAAGAGGAAAGTGAAGAGGACGAGAGTTTCAAATTTTGGGCCTTAGGAAAGCAAAGTTAATGGTGCAGGTGTAGAGAGAGAGGCCACAGTCATTTGTGACTTTGGTAAGAGTTGTTTTGGTACTGTCGCAGGGGCAGAAATCTGATCGGAAGGAATTCTGGGAAAGATGGAAATGAATTTGGGAGGTAACAACACTCTCAAAGACTTTGGAAAGGAAAAGACAGAAGATCGGGATTTTAATTACATCATGAGAATCAAACATCAGCTAATATATCCAGTTAATATAGAAATATAAATGATGTCTGATCTAAAACTCAAATATCTACTCCTTTAATCTACATTAATATTATATTGTTATCAATCTACACTTTATAGCTGCAAATTTAGTTCCATGGAGAGAAAGCTGTACATTCCCAGTCAATAATGGATAAAGTGATTGATGCTTTGAATTATAGATTTTAAATTACTATGTATTTATGAAAGATATTTGTCCACAGTGTGACACAGGCCTGCGTTACACAGCGGTACTGAAAGTTTGGACAGCTCGGTTTTGCTGCTAAGCAACATTGAAACTCAGTTGCCTCATTCACGGTTGATCTTGTCAGTCCTCAGCTGGTAAGGGTCCTGCCACCCGGGGAAAATGTGATATCCTGAACATTTCATCCATGGCAGAGTATCTGCTGCAGACTGATACATAAAGCAGCATTGCTCATGAATATGCAATTTGCTTTGATCTTCTTTATCCTGTAATCTCCATCGGAGGGCTATGAAATGAAATTGTAGAAAAATGGAGTTACAGGTTGTTAAAAATATGTCCCCAATAATTCAGTATTTATTTTACCATTAAACCCTAATAAGGCCTAATTAGAAAGAAAGAGAGAATATGAGAAAGGAAGGGAAGAAAAACAGAAATTGCAGGAAAACCTCAGCAGGTCTGGCAGCATCTGATTTTGTTTCTGATTTCCAGCATCTGCAGTTCTTTTGGTTGTTTTGTTTTTACAGGAAAAAATGACTTGCGGATATACCGAAATATTGTACAGACAATGAAGAGCTTTAAATTGTTGTCACTGTTATAATGTATGAAACAGGGCAGTAAATTGTGCGCAGTAAACTCCTCCAGACAGAAATGTGATAATGATTAGATAATTAGTCAGATTCTCATAATTTATTAAAATCATCAGCACTACAAATGATGTACGTTGAGTCTGACTACTATTAGCTTTACTACTACTCACTACTACTATTTTATTCTGCGCTTGAGTAGGTAAAGATGATATAAACCAGTCCCTTTATATTTTTATTACTTGGTGAAAGATAATGGATATGTTACCCATTTTACCCTCACCTGTTTTATTTGTATCTTCATTTGAAAGCAAGTAAAAATGTTCCCTGGTCTCCTTTATATTGTCTTCTCCTAGTTCTTCTTGGGTGATCTCCTGCTTTCAGTTGTCTTAAACAATGACAAACCAAGTCACCTGTAACTGAAATAAAACAGCAAAAAAATGATAGCACAATTCATAAATAGAGGACAGAAAATAGGCAATAAAATGTCCAGGCATTAACCAACAACCTGATATTTTTAATGCAAAAATATTTGTTATTCATAAAAAAATTATCTTCATGTGCATACACAGGTGCTACAGCAGTTCTGTACAGTCATGGTATATAAAGAAGAAAGAAACACTAAAGTTAAACATTCCCTGTAATTGCAAAGGACCAAAGACATTGCTTACTCATGTGGGACATTTTCATACAATGAAGCAAAGGGAGAGTCTGATAACTGATAGGCCCCTCATTATAGCTTGGCAGAAGGACCTTAGATGGTGGTCTTTCCCCACTGCACTTTGGTGGAAGCTGTCCCAAGCTTTAGTACATCCTTCAGCACGTAGTCCTAGACCTTCGAAAGTGCCTTTCTGCAACACTTGGTCGATATCGAATATTTGCACTGGAAGACCAGTAAGTTTCAGGCAGACCACAGATGCATCTTTCAGCAAGTTGTTGGTCCTCCAGATGTAGTCAATGTTTCTGTTGGTGTGGATCCCAGGGAACAGCCCTTATAGCAGAGTCTTGCAACATGGAGCTGCTTGGCACCAACCTCGACAAAAACCACTGCATGTCTCTCCAGACCTCCTTTGCCAAGGCTCATTTCAGAAGGAAATGTGTGACAGTCTCTTACCCAACCCCAACCCCTCAGCTGCTTCAAGGGCAGTGTGCTGTGGTGGAGACAGTCCAGGCATTACAAAAGGGTCGGTGCTGGGACCACAACTCTTCACTTTGTAGTTTGCAGACGATACAAAGATAGGTAGAGGGACACGTAGTATTGAGGAGGTGGC
This sequence comes from Rhincodon typus, assembly GCF_021869965.1. Classification (NCBI taxonomy): domain Eukaryota; kingdom Metazoa; phylum Chordata; class Chondrichthyes; order Orectolobiformes; family Rhincodontidae; genus Rhincodon; species Rhincodon typus. The sequence continues at coordinate 26,906,260 of NC_063346.1, read as the reverse complement.
GAGGCTGCAGAAGGATTTGGACAGGTTAGGAGTGCGGACAAAGAAGTGGCAGATGGAGTACAACGTGGGAAAGCGTGAGGTCATACACTTTGGTAAGAAGAACAAAAGCATGGACTATTTTCTTAATGGGGAGAAAATTCAGAAATCTGAAGTGCAAAAAGACTTGGGAGTTCTAGTCCAGGATTCTCTCAAGGTAAACTTGCAGGTTGAGTCAGTAGTCAGGAAGGCAAATGCAATGTTGGCATTTATTTTGAAAGGACTTGAATATAAAAGCAGGGATGTACTACTGAGGCTTTTTAAGGTACTGGTCAGGCCACATTTGGCATGCAGTTTTGGGACCCATATCTCAGGAAGGATGTACTGGCCCTGGAGCGGGTTCAGAGGAGGTTCACAAGAATGGTCCCAGGAATAGAACATAGAACATAGAACATAGAACATAGAACATTACAGCACAGTACAGGCCCTTCGGCCCTCGATGTTGCGCCAACCTGTGAAACCAATCTGAAGCCCATCTAACCTAAACTATTCCATTATCATCCATATGTCTATCCAATGACCATTTAAATGCCCTTAAAGTTGGCGAGTCTACTACTGTTGCAGGCAGGGCATTCCATGCCCTTACTACTCTCTGAGTAAACAACCTACCTCTGACATCTGTCCTATATCTATCAATTTAAAGCTATGTCCCCTCGTGCTAGCTATCACCATCTGAGGAAAAAGGCTCTCGTTGTCCACCCTATCTAATCCTCTGATCATCTTGTATGTCTCTATTAAGTCACCTCTTAACCTTCTTCACTCTAACGAAAACAGCCTCAAGTCCCTCAGCCTTTCCTCATAAGACCTTCCCTCCATATCAGGCAACATCCTGGTAAATCTCCTTTGCACCTTTTCCAATGCTTCCACATCCTTCCTATAATGCGGTGACCAGAACTGTATGCAATACTCCAAGTGCGGCCGCACCCGAGTTTTGTACAGCTGCAACATGACCTCATGGCTCCGAAACTCAATCCCTCTACCAATAAAACCTAACACACCGTACGCCTTCTTAACAATGCTATCAACCTAGGTGGCAACTTTCAGTGATCTATGCACATGGACACCGAGATCTCTCTGCTCATCCATACTACCAAGAATCTTACCATTAGCCCAGTACCCTGTATTCCTGTTACTCCTTTCAAAGTGAATCACCTCACACTTATCCGCATTAAAGTCCATTTGCCACCTCTCAGCCCAGCTCTGCAGCTTATCTATGTCCCTCTGTAACCTGCAACATCCTTCCGCACTATCCACAACTCCACCGACTTTGGTGTCATCCGCAAATTTACTAACCCATCCTTCTACGCCCTCATCCAGGTCATTTATAAAAATGACAAACAGCAGTGGCCCCAAAACAGATCCTTGAGGTACACCACAAGTAACTGAACTCCAGGATGAACATTTCCCATCAACCACCACCCTCTGTCTTCTTACAGCTAGCCATTTCTGATCCAAACCGCTAAATCACCCTCAATCCCATGCCTCCGTATTTTCTGCAATAGCCTACCATGGGGAACCTTATCAAATGCTTTACTGAAATCCATATACACCACATCAACCGCTTTACCCTCATCCACCTGTTTGGTCACCTTCTCGAAGAACTCAATAAGGTTTGTGAGGCACGACCTACCCTTCACAAAACCATGTTGACTATCCCTAATCAAATTATTCCTTTCTAGATGATCATAAATCCTATCTCTTATAATCCTTTCCAAAACTTTACCCACAACTGAAGTAAGGCTCACTGGTCTATAATTACCAGGGTTGTCTCTACTCCCCTTCTTGAACAAGGGGACAACATTTGCTCGTCTCCAGTCTTCTGGCACTATTCCTGTAGACAATGAAGACATAAAGATCAAAGCCAAAGGCTCTGCAATCTCCTCTCTAGCTTCCCAGAGATTCCTAGGATAAATCCTATCCGGCCCAGGGGACTTATCTATTTTCACACTTTCCAGAATTGCTAACACCTCCTCCTTATGAACCTCAATCCCGTCTAGTCTAATAGCCTGTATCTCAATACTCTCCTTGACAACATTGTCTTTTTCCTGTGTGAATACTGATGAAAAATATTCATTTAGCGCCTCTCCTATCTCTTCAGACTCCACGCACAACTTCCCACTACTGTCCTTGACTGGCCCTAATCTTACTCTAGTCATTCTTTTATTCCTGACATACCTATAGAAAGCTTTAGGGTTTTCCTTGATCCTACCTGCTGAAGACTTCTCATGTCCCCTCCAGGCTCTTCTTAGCTCTCTCTTTAGGTCCTTCCTAGCTAACTTGTAACTCTCAAGCGCCCGAACTGAGCCTTCACGCCTCATTTCTACATAAGCCTCCTTCTTCCTCTTGACAAGAGATTCAACTTCTTTAGTAAACCACAGTTCCCTCGCTCGACCACTTCCTCCCTGCCTGACAGGTACATACTTCTCAAGGACACGCAGTAGCTGTTCCTTGAACAAGCTCCATATTTCAATTGTGCCCAGCCCCTGCAGTTTCCTTCTCCATCCTATGCATCCTAAATCTTGCCTAATCGCCTTATAATTGCCTTTGCCCCAGCTATAACTCTTGCCCTGCGGTATATACCTATCCCTTTCCATCGCTAAATTAAACGTAACCGAATTGTGGTCACTATCACCAAAGTGCTCACCTACCTCCAAATCTAACATCCGGCCTGGTTCATTACCCAGTATCAAATCCAATGTGGCCTCGCCTCTTGTTGGCCTATCTACATACTGTGTCAGGAAACCCTCCTGCACACATTGGACAAAAACTGACCCATCTAAAGTACTCGAACTATAGCATTTCCAGTCAATATTTGGAAAGTTAAAGCCTCCATCACAACTACCCTGTTACTTTCGCTCCTATCCAGAATCATCTTTGCAATCTTTTCCTCTACATCTCTGGAACTTTTCAGAGGCCTATAGAAAACTCCCAACAGGGTGACCTCTCCTTTCCTGTTTCTAACCTCAGCCCATACTACCTCAGTAGACGAGTCCTCATCAAACGTCCTTTCTGCCACTGTAATACTGTCCTTGACTAACAATGCCACACCTCCCCCTCTTTTACCACCTTCCCTGATCTTACTGAAACATCTAAACCCCGGAACCTGCAACAACCATTCCTGTCCCTGCTCTATCCATGTCTCCGAAATGGCCACAACATCAAAGTCCCAGGTACCAACCCATGCTGCAAGTTCACCCACCTTATTCCGGATGCTCCTGGCGTTGAAGCAGACACACTTCAAACCACCTTCCTGCCTGCCGGTACACTCCTGCAACCTTGAAACCTTATTCATGACCTCACTACTCTCAACCTCCTGTACACTGGAGCTACAATTCAGGTTCCCATCCCCCTGCTGAATTAGTTTAAACCCTCCCGAAGAGCATTAGCAAATTTCCCCCCCCAAGATATTGGTACCCCTCTGGTTCAGGTGTAGACCATCCCGTTTGTAGACCATCCCGTTTGTAGACGTCCCACCTACCCCAGAATGAGCCTCAATTATCCAGGTATCTGAATCCCTCCCTCCTGCACCATCCCTGTAGCCACATGTTCAACTGCTCTCTCTCCCTATTCCTCGCCTCGCTAGCACGTGGCACGGGTAACAAACCAGAGATAACAACTCTGTTTGTTCTAGCTCTAAGCTTCCACCCTGGCTCCTTGAATTTCTGCCTTACATCCCCATCCCTTTTCCTACCTATGTCGTTGGTGCCTATGTGGTCCATGACTTGGGGCTGCTCCCCCTCCCCCTTAAGGATCCCGAAAACACGATCCGAGGCATCATGGACCCTGGCACCTGGGAGGCAACACACCAATCGCGAGTCTCTCTCGTTCCCACGAATGAAAAGCTTAACATATGAGGGACTATACTCATTGGAGATAGAAGGATAAGGAGGGATCTAATTGAAACTTACAGAATACTGAATGGCCTGAACAGAGTGGATATTGGGAAGATGCTTCCATTGGTAGGAGAGTCTAGGACCTGAGGGCAGACTCTTAGAGTAAAGGCCTTTTAGAACGGAGATAAGGAGAAACTTCTTCAGCCAGAGAGTGGTGAATCTATGGAAAAAGGCCTGCTGTGTTCCTCCAGCTCCACATTGTGTTATCTCTGACCCCAGCATCGGCAGTTCTTACTATCTCAGAGGTCCATCCTGCATGTTGCTGCAATTTTACCATGTAGCAAGTGCTAAGGCAGATTGTTTTCCGATTTACATATTGTAACGAGACTTTTCAATGTTATCATCTCTGCCCTGGGTACCCATGGATAAGGCAAATTTAACATGGTGAGTAAGTGCATTTATGGTGCAGAATGAGCTTGTGATTATCTCCACCATTGGACCCTTTGAAGCCTATTTTATACCAACAAAATAAAGACTGCTCCATTATCATTTTGTAATAGAGACAAGGAATAATTATATGTAGTTCGGTTACAGGGCAGCCATGATCTCATTCAATGATAGAATAAAGTTGAGGTGCTAAATATGCTTGTTCCTATTTATATGGCAGGCATTAGCGTAGTATAGAAAAAAATATCAAATGACACAAACAGAGCAAACACAAACATTCCAAATATGAATGAATAATATTTTTATGAACATGAATAATATGAATATCAGTCATTTATCAAGTTAATAATGAACAGTTGCCTGTTACTTTGCTTTCTGTCTGTTTTCAGGTTTATGCACAAAGTTAGGTTGAGAGAGGTAGTGTTCTAAAAGATGCTGAAAACCAGAAAAGGAACAGGACAAAAGTTGACTGGAGAAAATTTCTGTTCACCATAAATGAATATTTTTGAAAGAGCAGACTACTTCAGAAAAGTGAATTGTTCACAAAAACCTAAACTGCTTCTGTCCCAGAAGTTGCAAAAAGGTGTTTACTGTACACGCTTGAACTATTAGTCTAAGGCAAACCTTACAAGCTAAATTCAATCTTGACCAATAACACAAAAAATGTTATTTCTGTGGAACAGTTTTAAACTTGTTCAATTTGTTTCAATGATATATTTGCAGATTAACCTTTTCACTATCTCCAATCCATTTTACATTGCTTAAAAACAGGGGGAAATTGCCGTACATTTCAAATTCTTCTCATTTTGTTTTCACAGTCAGCAAAATTGAATATTGATGAACTTCACACTCCTCACCAAAAAAGTGTTAAAATTGCATTGTGGTGTCAAATCCTGAAACAAAGCCAAGCAGTACATTCCTACTTGCAGAATGGTTCAGGATATCTGGGAAAATTCAGATTTTCAAGGGAAAATTAATCAGGATTATTTTTAATTAAAGGTTTCAAAAAGATAATTAAACTTTGCCTGCCAGGTCTCTATGTTTTCACTTGAAAATAACAGAAAAGAGGCTCGTTACTCTCAATCTTTCTTCTTTGCTTCAGTCTTTGTATTTTTTCTCTATGCATATCTTGTGTATCTCTGGATATTTTGAATCTTAATTGTTGCTTGGAGGCAGTCTCAATGAAGCTTCTGTTGCTTAATCAAGTGAGAAATATCAGATGATTATTTGCTGCAAAATTGCTCTGCATCACTGACTGGTCACAACAGCACATAATCAGAAGACGGCACACAGCAACAGTTATCAACAATTAAATTATAACATCTCTGAAACACACCGATGATAATTCCCATTAGGAGATCACTTTGGGGACCAAAATTAAACTAATGACCACTTCAGAAGATAATGAAGGAGTAGCAATGCAGATAAAGCCATTGCTTTCACTATTTATTTGTACAGCAAACACGATATCTGACGTTACAGTACAACATATTATCTTTATACAATATTATTAATCTTCTGACTGATACTGTCATTTAATAAATACTATTGTGCCATCCATGTTAACTAAAAAAATTTAACTTAAAGAAAAAGCATATAATTGCACAGGGATAGGTGGCGGGTCAAATGATTGGACAGGGTGTAGAAAATGGTAAAGAATGGCAAAGAATAATAAGGGAAAATAAAGTGAGACAATGCTAGCTAGAAATATAAAAACTGATGCCAAGAGTTTATATAGATATTTTAAAAAGGAAAAGAATTAACAAGGTAGGTATTGGTCTAACAGAAAGTGAGTTTAGGGAATTAATATGGATTATAATGATGTGGTTGATGAATTGACCAGATACTTTGCATATGTATTTAGTTTAGTGAATACAGGTAATATCCAGTAAATCAAGAAATGGAAGGAGAGATGGAATTCGAAAAAATTGCAATCACCAGGGAAGTGGGTCTTGGCAAATTATTGGAGTTGTGGGCTGACACAGCCCTGGGCCTGACACACTTCATCACAGAATCTTAAAAGAAGTGGCTGGTGAGATATGCAATGCATTAGTTTTAATTTTCCAAATTTTCTTAAGATTTGGGAAAGAATTCTTCAGATTGGAAAATAGCAAATTGTCAAAAATTATTCGAAAAGGTTGACAAAAAGCAAGATAGTCCAAGGCAATTAACCGTCAGACAGAAGATGTTTAGAAGTTATTATGAAAGGCATTATAGAAGGATACTTCGAAAATTTCAGGGTAATCAGGCAGCATCAACATGGTTTTGTGAAAGAGAAATCATGCTTAACCAATCTATTGGAGTTATTTGAAGAGGTAACACATGGAGAATAAAGGCTAATGGTGTAGTGGGTGGCACATTGGCATGAATAGAAGGTTGGCTGGCTAACAGGAAGCAGCGAGTAGGCAGAAATAGGTCTTCTTCAGGTTGGAATCATGTAAGAATTAGTGTGCCACAGGAATCAGTGCTGGGTCCTGACTGTACAAGTGACATAGATAAATAATGGAAGGTTGCCAAATTTGCTGATGACACAAAGAGAGGCATGAAAGCAAGTTCTGATGAAATATAAGGCAGCTACAAAAAGATATAGATAGGTTAAGTGAATGGTCAAAGATATTGCAAATAGAGAATATTGGGAAAATGTGAAATTTGCCATTTTTGCAAAAAGAATTAAGGAAGGTATATTATCTAACTGCTGAGAGTTTTCAGACCGCTGAGATGCAGATGGATCTAAGTGTCCTTGTATATGAGTTGTGTATCAGTTATACGGGACATTGGTGAGACCGCATCTGGAATATTGTGCACAGTGCTGGTCACCTTATTTAAGGAAGGATGTTAATGTGTTGGAGGTAGGTCAGAGAAGTACCACACTAGTACCTGGATTGCGACGATTGTGTTATGAGGAGATGTTAGAAGGCTAAGCATAGAGTTTAGAAGAGACACCATGATTGAAACACAATATCCTGAGGGGTCTTCATAGTGTAAATGTAGAGAGAATGTTCCCTCTTATGGGACAATCCAAAAAAAGCAATCACTGTTTAAAAATCAGAAGTCACACAACACCAAGGTATAGTCCAACAGGTTTATTTGAAATCACAAGCTTATAGAGCATGGCCCCTTCATCAGGTGAAGTGATAGAGAAGCACACAGGACAGAATTTATGGGCAGAGAAGATCAAGAACAGAGAAATCAAAAGGTCATACAAATGGCATGAGTGGAGTGTTGAACCTTAGTCACTGCAGGTGATCAAAAGTGTTAGACGATACAAATAAAGTGTCAACAACTGAATTACAAGTGAAGGGATGACCTGTAATCTGATTAATTGAGGCAGAGAGATAATTACAAAAAGTTAAAAATAAGGTGGTGCTGGAAACAAATCAAATGGCTGGAGTAACATGATAGGTATAAGAGTCGCATGCCAAGAGTCTAACCGAAGTAAGAAGTAATCCAAAACTGTACAAACTAATTAAGATAGAGAGATCATAGCAAATTATCAAGGTGATGGTGTCAAAATAGAATAGTAAGGAAGATTTTACAGATACAGAACAGTGTGGTGGGGTCATATGTAGTGCAACATGAACCCAAAATCATGATTGAGGCTGTCTTCATGGGTATGGAACTTAGCCATTAGTTTCTGCTCGATGATTTTGCGTTGTTGTGTATCTTGAAGGTTGCCTTGGAGGACGCTTACCCGAAGATCTGAAGCTGAATGTCCTTGACCACTGAAGTGTCCCCTGACTGGGAGGGAACATTCCTGTCTGGCAATTGTTGTGCAGTGTCCGTTCATCCGTTGTTGTAGCATCAGCATAGTCTCACCAATATACCATGCCTCAGGGCATCCTTTCCTGCAGTGTATGAGGTAGACAACATTAGCTGAATGAGTATCTGCCATGTACATGGTGGGTAGTGATCCCATATCTGATGGTAGTGTCCATGTGGATGATCAGACATGTCTTGCAGAGGTTCCCATGGCAGGGTTGTGTGGTGTTGTGGTCGATGTTGTCCTGAAGGCTGGGCAGTTTGCTACGAACGATGGTCTGTTTAAGGCTTGGTGGTTGTTTGAAGGCGAGAACTGGAGGCATAGGGATGATATTGGCAAGATGCTCGTCATCATTGATGACATGTTGAAGGCTGTGAAGAACATGGAGTAGTCTCTCAGCTCTGGGGAAGTACTGGATGACAAAGGGTACTATTTTGTATGTCTCCTGAGGAGGTCATTGTGGTTTTTCGCTATGGTCCGATGCAACTGATGATCAATGAGTTGAGCATTATATCCTGTTCTTATGAGGGCTTGCTTCAAAATCTTTAGGTGTCCGTCGCATTCCTCCATGTCTGAGCTGATCCTGTGTATGTGCAGGGCTTGTCCTGGGGAGTTGATTTCTTTATGTTTAGGGTGGAAGCTGGAGAAGTGCAGTATTGTGAGGTTATCCATGGGTTTGCAGTAGAGTGAGGTACTGAGGTACCCGTCCTTGATGGAGATGCGTGTGTTCAAGAATAAGACTGATTCTAAAGAGTAGTCCATGGTAAGTCTGATGGTGGGATGAAACTTGTTGACCTTTAGCTTACGATCTTCGGGTAAGCATCCTCCAAGGTAGCCTTCGAGATATACAACAATGCAGAATCGCCGAGCAGAAACGGATAGCCATGTTCTGTACCCATGAAGACGGCCTCAACTGTGATCTTGGGTTCATGTCACGCTACATGTGACCCCACCACACTGTTCCGTATCTGTAAAATCTGCCTTACTGCCCTGTTTTGACACCATCACCTTGATAATTTGTTACGATCTCTCTACCTTAATTAGTTTGTATAGTTTTGGATTACTTATTACTTTGGTTAGACCCTTGGCATGCGACTCTTGTACCTATCATTTGGTTTGCTCCAGCACCACCTTATTTTTAATTTTTTGTAATTTTCTCTCTGCCTCATTGAATCAAATTATAGGTCATCCTTTCGCTTAATATTCAACTGTTAACACTTTACTCACACTGACCGACATTTTCGATCACCTGCAGAGACTTGTTATTCGACATCCCACTCACACCTTTTGTATGACCTTTTGATCTCTCTGCCCACAAATTCTGTGTTCTGTATACTTCTCTCTCACTTCACTTGATGAAGGAGACATGCTTCAAAAGCTTGTGATTTCAAATAAACCTGTTGGACTATAACCTGGTGTCATGTACTTCTGACCTTGTCCTCCACATCATGTTTCAAAATCAGGAGTCACCCATTGAAATCAGTGATTAGCTGAAACATTTTCTCTGAGGGTCATGAGTCTTTAGAACTCTTTTCCTGAAAGGGTAATAGAAGCAAAGTTCTTGGATATTTTTAAGGCAGACGCAGATGAATTCTTGTTAATCCAATTTGGGGTGAGTTGGTGGGGGAGAGGTTATGTCAACATGCAGGAATGTGAATTTTAGTTTGCAAACATATCAACCATTATATCATTGAATGGCAGAGCAGGTTCAATGGGCAGAATCTCCTACTCCTGTTCCTAAGCCATATATTTGCATGTTCATCTGTAGAGCAAATTTTGGAAAATCTTGAGAGAAAACCAATTGAAGGTCTAACAATTTGAATATCTTGGAACAATTTGTATTGAAAGCTTATTTTTCAATGTAAAGTAGCATTCTGTAAAACAGAGTTTAAATTACTTAATTTAGAGCGTAGAACAATTACATTCTTGCCTATTATCAGCAAAAGACACAATTTGTCAATGTTTTTGGTCTTGTACTCACTGGAACAATTTCACAAAAAGGGAAAACCAACATTCATACTGCGATTGTTTCAGAGATAGTAGGAACTGCAGATGCTGGAGAATCTGAGATAACAAGGTGTAGAGCTGGATGAACACAGCAGGCCAAGCAGCATCATAGGAGCAGGAAGGCTGACGTTTCGGGCCTAGACCCTTCTTCAGAAATGGGGGGGAGGGGAAGGGGGTTCTGAAATAAATAGGGAGAGAGGGGGAGGCAGATAGAAGATGGATAAAGGAGAAGATAGGTGGAGAGGAGATAGATAGGTCAAAGAGGCGGGGATGGAGCCAGTAAAGGTGAGTGTAGGTGGGGAGTTAGGGAGGGGATAGGTCGGTCCAGGGAGAATGGACAGGTCAAGGAGGCAGGATGAGGTTAGTAGGTAGGAGATGGGGGTGGGGCTTGCCGTGACTCCCTTGTCCGCTCCACACTCCCCTCCAGCCCCACCTCACCCGGCACTTTTCCCTGCAACTGCAGGAAGTGCTACACCTGCCCCTACACATCCCCCTCACACCCATCCCAGGCCCCAAGAAGACTTTCCGCATCAAGCAGATGTTCACCTGCACATCTGCTAATGTGGTATACTGCATCTGCTGTTCCCGTTGTGGCCTTTTCTACGTCGGGGAAACCAAGCGGAGGCTTGGGGACCGCTTTGCAGGACACCTACGCTCGGTTTGCACTAAACAACTGCATCTCCCAGTCGCGAACCATTTCAACTCCCCCTCCCATTCCGCAGGCGACATGTCCATCCTGGGCCTCCTGCAGTGCCACAACGATGCTACCCGAAGGTTGCAGGAACAGCAACTCATATTCCGCTTGGGAACCCTGCAGCCCAATGGTATCAATGTGGACTTCACAATCTTCAAAATCTCCCCTCCCCCCACCGCATCCCAAAACCAGCTCAACTCGTCCCCGCCTCCCTAACCTGTCCGTCCTCCCACCTATCCCCTCCTCCCATCTCAAGCCCCATCCCCATCTCCTAACTATTAACCTCATCCCGCCCCTTGACCTGTCCGTCCTCCCTGGACTGACCTATCTCCTCCCTACCTCCCCACCTACACTCACCTTTACTGGCTCCATCCCCGCCTCTTTGACCTGTTTGTCTCCTCTCCACCTATCTTCTCCTCTATCCATCTTCTATCCGCCTCCCCCTCTCTCCCTATTTATTTCAGAACCCCCTTCCCCTCCCCCATTTCTGAAGAAGGGTCTAGGCCCGAAACGTCAGCCTTCCTGCTCCTCTGATGCTGCTTGGCCTGCTGTGTTCATCCAGCTCTACACCTTGTTATCTCTTACGTCTGTGGTGTATTCAGCTTAGAAATTAACAATAGGCAGATTCATGAATATACAAATTGACTTTCAATAAACATTGACTCATTGGACTTGAAACATTAATTCTGCTTTCTCCCCAAAGATGCTGCCAAATCTGCTTAGTTTCACTAGCAATTTCCATTCTTGTTTCAAATACAAGAACGGGATTGGAAAATGTTTGCTTTTGTGAGCGTTTTGTGCCTCTTATGCAATTACTTGAAAGACTAATAAAAGTTGTATATTGAACCACACCAGGCTTCAAGCATTAAAATCTAATATGATTGCTGGTTCCATTGAGGCAAAAATTGCTGACAATCAATAACCAGGCAATTTCCAAATCGTTTTGTGATCATTAAGTGAATATGTAAAACTAATTCATATGTGATCACTTCTTTAACAATTCTGTTTGAAGACTGCTTTGAATAAATTCCATATTGTTCCATTTAACTATTTCATCTAAGCAGCAGTAGTTTATTTAAATGTTGTCACATCTTAATGTTCCAAAAGCATTTCTAGGCGCTAATTAACACTGTGAAATCACTCCCTCTCAAAAATAGGTCAAGAGCTCTGAAGATTTTCTTTTTGTAAATCCAGAAATATTGTCTTTGATATTTATCAGTAAAGGAAGAAATTCCACAGCTTTTGGTAGATATCGGGTATACAATACAAATGAGTGTTAGCCTCTGAATATTAAGGTGGTGCAAATAACCACTACATAATTTAAAATTACATAAAATTAGCGATTCATAGAACTACTCAGGGTGGGCAGTCATGGCAACACACACTGGGAACTACAAAATACCTGTAATTAAGCTTGATGTTAAATTAAACGTGATTTTTGCTACTGGAATCAGTACAAACCAGTTAGAATTTCAGTTAAGCATTAATTGCAATTGAGTTTTATTATCCATGAGATTGATGCTGTGGGTAGTGAGTACTTAGAGGATCAACTCTTCAGGGGAATTAAAGAGAAATGCCAGCATTATAGAGCACTTTCAATGGAGGAATTCAATTACACATATACAGACTGAGATACTGGTAATACATTTTTTTTGTGTCTGGTCCTTGGACAGGAGGTGGACCAAGTGGATGACATGTCAGTGGAGAAACTTATTGGAGACAATGATCATTATTTCATAAGGTTCAGGCTAGTGCTGGACAGTAAAATGCAACAAAATTCATTTAGTGGGGAGGTGACTTCAATAGGGCTAGAACAGAGCTGAGCAGGATTGATTGGAATAAGGGATTGACAGGCAGATCAGTAACTGAACAACAGGCTACCATCAAGGAGCAGATGAGATATATTCCGTCTAATGGAAAAGGCAGGACAAACAAATCCAAGATACAAGGTTGACTGAGTGATAGAAAACAGAAAGTAATGGTCAATGGATATTTTTCAACCTGGAGGAAGGTTTGAATGAATGAATGAATTAGCTTTATTGTCAAATGTACTCAAATTAAAAGTTTATAAGTCACCACTTACAGCGCCATTTTAGGTACAAAGGTACCTAGGTACAGCTTCTTCAGTTACACAGGAAGAGGGGGAGGCAATGGCCTAGTGGTATTATTGTTGGACTGTTAATCCAGAGACCCAGATAATGTTCTGGGGACCCAGGTTCAAATCCCACCACAGCAGTTGGTGAAATTTGAATTCAATAAATATCTGGAATTAAGAATCTAATGATGACCATGAATCCATTGTCAATTGTTGGGGAAAAACCATCTGGTTCACTGATGCCCTTTAGGGAAGGAAACTGCTATCCTTACCTTAACTGCTCCCTGGGCAATTAGGGATAGGCGATAAACATTGTCTAGCCAGTGACACCCTCATCCTGGGAATGAATAAAAAATAAAGAAAACAGGAGTTCCTGAGGTTGCTATTATTGATACCCTTACTTTTCATGATATATACTACCAATCTGGATCTTGGTGTACAGATAACTTCCGAGTTTGCAGATGACACCAAACTTGGAAGAATAGCATGGAACTCCAAAAGGACATAGACAAGTTGGTGGAGTGGGCAGATCAGTGGCAGATGGGGTTCAATACAGAGAAGTGTGAGGTGATGCACTTTGGTCAGATGAGCACTGACAATATAAAACAGGAAGTGCAATTCTAAAGGGGATGCAGGAGCAGAGGGACCATGATGTACATGTGCACAGATCATTGAAGCTGGCAGGACAGATGGAGAGAGCAGTGAATAAGCATTCAGTGTTCTCGGCTTTATTACTAGGGCATCAAGTACAAGAGCAAAGAGAATATGTTGAATGTCAGCTAGAGTATTGTGTATTGTTGCAGTTGCCACATGATAGGAAGGATACGAATGGATTGGAAAGAGTGCCTTTATTGGTCAGTGCATTGAGTATAGGAGTTGGGAGGTCATATTGTGACTGTACAGGACATTGGTTAGGCCACTTTTGGAATATTGCATTCAATTCTAGTCTCCCTGCTATAGAAGGGATGTTATGAAACTTGAAAGGGTTCAGAAAAGATGTACAAGGATGTTGCCAGGGTTAGGAGATTTGACCGATAGGGAGAGGCTGAATAGACTGGGGCTATTTTCCCTGGAGTGTCGGAGGCTGAGGGGTGACCTTAATAAAGTTTATAAAATCATGAGGGGCATGAATAGGGTGAACAGCCAAGGTCTTTTCTCCCGGGTAAGGGAGTCCAAACCTAGAGGGCATAGGTTTAAGGTGAGACGGGAAAGGTTTAAAAGGGATCTAAGTGGCAACTTTTTCATGCAGAGGGTGGCATATGGAATGAGCTGTCAGAGAACGTGGTGGAGGCTGGTCCAATTACAACATTTAAAAGGTATCTGGATGGGTATATGAGTAGGAAGGATTTAGACGGATATGGGCCAAATGCTGACAAATGGGACTAGATTAATTTAGGATATCTGATTGACGTGGATGATTGGACCGTAGGGTCTGTTTCAGTGCTGTACAACTCTAAGACTTTAAGTGATTTACCAGGATGGTTCCAGGAAAAAATTTCAGCTATGAGGATAGATTGAAGAATTTTGGGCTGTTCTCTCTGGAGAGAAGAAAGTTGAGAGGGAAGATGATCGAGGCATTTAAAAATCAGGAACAGGCTGGACAGAGTAGATATGGTGGAGCTGTTTCAGCTTGTAAAAGAAAGAAGAACAAAAGGGCATAGCTCTAGATACAATGTGCAAGGATGTGGGGAAAAGGCAGGAGATGAGAGTGGCATGGTGACGCAGTGATTAGCACTGCAGCCTCATAGCGCCAGGGACCCAGGTTTGATGGGTGACTGCCTGTATGGAGTTTGCGCGTTCTCCCCATGTCTGCGTGGATTTCCTCCGGGTGCTCCAGTTTCCTCCCACAGTCCAAAGATGTGCAAGTGAGGTGGATAGGTCACGCTAAATTGCCCCACTGGGTCCAGGGATGTGCAGGCTGAGTGGATTAGCCATGAGAAATGAGAGGTTACAGGGATAGGGCAGTCTCCTTCATTCTCACCTACCATGCCACCATGGATCATTAGCTGCCATTTCCTCACCTCCGGCAGAATGCCAACACTGGATACATCTTCCCGTCCCTTCTCTTGTTAGACATCCGCCACCTCCTCTGGAGCTCATTCTATCCATGCACCAATCCCTGTGCCATTTTTAAATCTTTCCCCTATCATCTTAAACCTATGCCCTCTAGTTCTGGACTCCTCTACCCTAGGCAAAAGACCATGGCTATTCACCCTATCCATGCCCCTCATGAATTTATAAACTCTCTATAAGGTCCCCCCTAAGCCTCTGATGCTCCAGGGAAAATAACCCCAGTCTATTCAGCCTCTCTGTACAGCTCAAACCTTCCAGACCCAGCAACATCCTTGTAAATCTTTTCTAAACCCTTTCCAGTTTCACAACATCCTTCCTATGGCGGGGAGACCAGAATTGAACTCAGTTTCTCCAATGTCCTGCATAGCCGCAACATGACCTCCCACCTCCTTTACCGAATGCACAGATTCATTCTCGCTTGAGAGAAGAGGTTTCTCCTCATCTCTGCATAACAATACATTCACAGTGATGGTACTGGTGGATCAGTGCAGCACTTGACAATTAATTTTACTTAGTTGCCAAGAAATGGAGGTATGGTGTCACCAAATGAGTGGCCTCTATCCAGTCCCATGCTAGCTGCAGTCTCCTGCCTTGCAACTGGGCAACCAGTCTTTTTGATTGGCTACTGGATGGAAAAGACCACAACATGGTCCTGCTGTTGCATTCAACAAGATCACCAGGTCTCTAGACTCATTTTTTTTTTAACCACACTTCCTCTGATTTACACTACCTTCCTATAAATATTCAGGCCAGTGGGACACTACCTCCCTATAAATATTCAGGCCAGTGGGACACTACCTCCCTGTAAATATTCAGGTCAGTGGGACACTCCCTCCCTATAAATATTCAGGCCAGTATTTCTAGAAAGATTTAATGATGACTGTGCAAGACTTCAAAACATTTGATGCAGCGTGGTTTCAAAATACTTTTCATTTCTAAGGCACAACCCTCAGCTTTGAAGACCAGAACAAATAGATTTAAAACTCTGGATTAATAACATTACTTCCAAAGCTGAATCTGAAGCCAAACTCTCAAGTGTCTAGGGTTTATTTACTGCAAAAATATTCAACAAAATCTCAAAAGTACTGAAATAAAAGAGAAAATAGTTCTGGCAGCATCGTTGGATGAAACAGAATTAGTATTTTGCGTTCAGTATGATTCTTCTTGCTTGAAGCTTTAACTTTGTTTCTCTCTCCAGACCATCAGAGTATCTCCAGCATTTCCTCTGTTATTTGAGATTTTCAGAATCCACAGTATTTTGTCTTTAATTGGAAGTACTGAGTCTAGAACATGCTTCCTGTTTATCACACTTTCTCACTCTCATGCTTTTGTCATGGCATGCAGTCACACCTAAGACCATGAAACATGGGAATGAAAGCAAGCCATTCAGTCCATCAAGTCTGCTCCGCAAGCCAATGAGATCGCTGATAATCCTCAATTCCACTTTCTTGCGTCAGCCCCATAATCCTTAATTTCCTTATTGATTAAAAATCTGTCTATCTGAGCCTTGAATATACTTAATGACTCCGTATCTGCAGCTCTCTGTGATAAAGAATTCCACAGATGCACTACTGTCTGACAGAAGAAATTCCTCTTCATCTCTGTCCTAAATGGGTGACCCCTTACTCTAAGTCTATACCCTCTGGTCCAATACTTTCCCGTAAGTGGAAACAACCTCTCAGCACTTACCCTGTCAAGCCTGCTCAGAATCTCAGTGAGATTGCCTCTCATTATCCTAAACTCTAATGAGGACAGGCCCAATTTACTCAACCTCTCCTCGTGTCAAAAAAATCTCTCCAGACCCAGGATCAACCTTGTGAACCTTCAGTGGGTTGCCTCCAATGCTGGTATATATTTCCATCGATAAGGGGCCCAAAACTGTTCCTAGTATTTTAGGTGTGATCTAAATAGTGCCTTGTATTGTTTTGGCAAGAATTCCCTATCTTTATACCAATATTCCTTTTCTCTTCATTATTACTTGCTGAGCTTGGATACTAATTTTTTGTGATTTACACACAAGGACTACCAGAACGCTTTGTGCTGCAGCTTTTTTGTAGTTGCTCTCATTTAAGTAGTGTTCAGCTGCTTTATTCTTCCCATCAAAGTGCGTAACCTCTCATTTTCCGGCATTATATTTCATCTGCCAAATTTTTATCCACTCAACTTTTCTCTGTTCCTCTGTAGATTCTTTCTGTCATCCTCACCACTTGCCTTCCCACTTTTTTTGTGTCATATGCAAACTTGGGTACAATACATTCATTCCCCTTACCCAAGTGCTTATTGTATATTATAAATAATTATGGCCCTAGCATTGATACCTGTAGCACTCCATTAGTTAGCATCCTGAAAAAGCCATCTTTACCCCAAACGTCTGACTTCTTAGATAGCAAGTCTTCTAAATATTCCATTATTGCACCTGAGTATTAATTGTAATTCTAAGGTATGGTTCTTTATTAATCTTCTCACTGTACCTTTGATTCCTCTCAAGACTTAATGTTGCTGCTATTTCTTCAGTATCCATTTCCCAAGTGCATTCCATTCCGTGGTGTTGTAGTTAAGGAGCTAGATACCTTGTTCATTCACTGCTTTTTATGGGTGTAAGAAAGTTAGGTTTCATCAATGCACCTACATACACATTGAAGCACCAACCAGCAGAACAAGCAACTACAGTTTTACCATAATGGTGGTTTTTCTAAGGTATACCTATTGTACACGTGTACGTATCTGTGCACCTACAATTAGTCTAAGGCTTAACTAAGAATTGTTTTAAAATGTCTATGTACAATGCCAAGTCACCAGAAAATAATTTTCATCAGTGTATTATTACCAAAGTGTATCTTTGATGTTTTCATTCCAAGATAGTCATAGCATTACAGAATATTGACAGTATCGGTTCAGGCCATTCTGCCCATCATGTATGTGCTGGTTCTAAACTGGAGCCATTTACTAATTTAGAACATGATCCAATTGTCCTTGGATAGCCAAAATGTACAGACCGTGTCTCTCATTTCATTAATGTTCAGTTCCTCTTTTCTTCCCACTAAAGTGCATAACCTCACAATTCCCCACCTTATATCCCATCTGCCAAGTTATTGCCCACTCACTTAACCTGTTCATATCCCCCTGTAAATTCTTTGTGCCATCCTCAGCACTTGCCTTCCCACCTACTTTGGTGACATCCGCAAACTTAGGTACAATAGACAGGGGCATAATCTAATTCTCTTTGGACAGAGAACCAATTGCATCTGCCTCCACCACACTCTCAGGCTGTGTGCTCAAGATCTGAAATACTTGTTGCAATTGAGCTTCTTTCAAAATCCCACCCCAGGAATATGGAATATTGCCTTTATAACCAAATATTTGGACTAGTTCTTAATTGTTGCATTTGTTCTCCCTTAGAATATTGCATTCGTATAGGAGTTTCATCTGGAGTAGAACACAGGCTCCAAGAAACCCCAATTATCCACCTTTCCATCATCTTCAAGCAGTTGAGTCATAATGCGCCTAGTTGGAATAGATAAGGCCAAACTATTTAAATTAATGGAAGGGAAGGCTTGAGAACCAGAGTATGTAGACTTAAGGTGATCAGCAAAAGGAAGAAATGGTGACTGGAAGAATATCTTTTGCCATGTATTTCAAAATGAACCGCAGGTGGCTTGTGGTTAGGATTGAGCACTACCATCAAGCCTCTATTCTAGATCATTTTAACCACCAATCCTCTCTTCTAGATTGTTTTAAACACCAAGCCTCTATTCTAGATCATTTTAACCACCAATCCTCTATTCTATATCATTTTAACCACCAATCCTCTATTCTAGATCATTTTAATCA
>NC_063346.1:26883316-26887474 GCF_021869965.1 Rhincodon typus | reverse complement strand
CTATATCATTTTAACCACCAATCCTCTATTCTAGATCATTTTAATCACCAATCCTCTCTTCTAGATTATTTTAACCACCAATCCTCTATTCTAGATCATTTTAACTACCAAGCCTCTATTCTAGATCATTTTAACCACCAAGCCTCTATTCTAGATCATTTTAACCACCAAGCCTTTATTCTGGATCATTTTAACCAATCTGTTCAGACATACTGTGATATACCTCTGAAGCAGATGAAAGTTCCATCTAGGCTTCCTGGCTTAGAGGTAGGGACATTGCCACTGCACCACAAGAGCACTCATACGTTTCAATGATTTGCAGTGGAGCAATACATCATTCCCTGGTAGGGAATCAAACCCAGGCCAAAGGGCATTGCGCACCTGGACAAATATTGTCAGTCTGGAGCTGCCCTGCATAGTTCCTGACATAGATTGATTTGCTCCAGACATGGCAGACAGGAAACAATTGGTGTACTGATTTGCAGGCAGGAACCTGGAACTTCTGTTGGACCATGTAGAACAGAGTGGGGACTTCAATAAAGAGCAGTAAAGACCAGGACATCAGACAATCTGGAGGAATACACATTCCAGCACTGCCAAGTGTCAACCCCCAAGAATCGTCATGGCATGTCACCAATCCACATGCAGCACTTCGCTGCTGCATTTCAGGGCACAACAGCAACCATCTCTGTAACACTGCAGTAAGGACACTGTGCTCTCAGGGATACACAGCCAGCTCATGGACTGGACTAGGCCTCATCTTGAGGCTGTTTGCTCACTGTCATAGCACTATTCACTCTGAGCCTAGCTAGCAGTTGATAAGAGTTCAGGAGCAGTACATTCCTGTGAGAATGAAGGACAGGAATGGCAAGTTACGTGAATCTTGGATGACCAGAGATGTTATGACCTTGGTCAGAAAGAAAAAGGAAGCATGCGTAAGGTCAAGGAGGATGCGAACTGACAACGCCCTTTAAGTATATAAGGAAAGTAGGAAAGAACTTAAGCAAGAAATTAGAAGGGCCTAAATGGGTCATAAAAAGTCGTTAGCAAACAGGATTTGGAGAATCCCAAGGCTTTTGATTTGTTTATAAAAAGCCAGGAATGGGTTGGCCTACTCAAGGACAAAGGAGGGAATCTATGTGTGGAGCCAGAAAAGGTAGCTGAGGTCCTAAAAGAATACTTTGTGTCAGTATTCACCAAAGAGAAGGAATTGGTGGAGGATGATCTCATGGAAGGGAGTGTCGAGTTTCTAAACCAAGTTGCTATTTATAAGGAAGAGGTGTTGTGCATCTTAAAAAGTATCTAGGTAGGTAAACACTCGGGTCCTGATGGCATCTATCCCAGAATAATGAGAGAGGCAAGAGAGGAAATAGCTGGAGCATTGACAGACATCTTTGTATCCTCTTTGGCCACAGGTGATGTCCCAGAGAACTGAAGAATAGCTAATGTTGTCCCATATGTAGGAGTGAGCAAAAATCCCTGTCATTTAGAATACTGGACCAAAACCCCTGGATTTTTAACAGAACTTCTAAAACAAAAAAAAATGCAGCTACGCTACACTCTGGAATACATAATCACAGGGATAGCTGTCTAGAACCGTGGTTCAGTTAGAAATCCTACTCATACCTCAGCCCTAAAGGAACAATGAACCAGATCTAAGACAACAACTTCAGACATCTCGGACTCTTCAGAGGTACCAAGGTATTCAACTTCAATTAATGTTCATTTGCAGAAAACACCAGACTTTCCATGCAGAGATAGTAAGAACTGCTGATGCTGGAGTCAGAGATGGGGCTGGAGGAACACAGCGGGCCAGGCAGCATCAGAGGAGCAGGAAAGCTGAAGTTTCGGGTTGGGACCCTTCTTCAGAAATGGGGGAGGGGGAAGGGAGCTTTGAAATAAATAGAGAGAGGAGGGGTGGGACTGGGGAAGGTAGGTGGGATGGTGATAGGTGAGTGCAGGTAGGCAGTAGCGGGGATTGGTCAGTGAGGTGGGAGGGGTGGATAGGTGAGGGAGAAGATGGACAGGTTGTGTCAGGTCAAGGAGGCGGGGATGAGAGGGAGGGTTGGTCATGGGATGAGATCAGAGGTGTGGAGATTTTGAAACTATTAAAGTCCATATTGAAACCATTGGGTTATAGGTTCCCGAGGTGGAATATGAGGTGCTGCTCCTCCAGTTTTAAGGTGGCATCATTGTGACACTGGCGGAGACCCAGGATGGGCATGTCGCCCAGGGAGTGGGATGGGGAGTTGAAGTGGTTCGTGATTGGAAGGTATTGTCGTTTGTCGTGAACAGAGCGCAGGTGCTCTACAAAGTGGTCTCCGAGCCTCTGCTTGGTCTCCCCGATGTAGAGGAGGCCACATTGGGAACAGCGGATACAATAAACCACACTAACGGATGAGCAGGTGAACATCTGTCTGATGTGGAAGGTTTTTTTGGTTCCTTGGATGGAGGTGAGCGGGGAGGACTTTTCATGCAATTGTTATACATTTACACTTACTCTGAACAATCAAGAAACCTATTCACCTCTGATTGAAAGACATTTACACTTGCTTTAAGGATCAGGAAGTCAATTCACCTCCAAAAGGGCAATAGTAATACTATTGCCAAAGGCAGATTTGGCACGAAGATAAGAGACTTACAATTTAGTATAATTGCAGCCTCCAATCTCAGCTAGAGGGAGAGAAAAGGAAAGAGAGAAGAAGAGAAAAAAAAGAAAGAATGATCTGCCTCAAGAGGTATTCTCCGCAGTTACCAACAGGAGAAGGACTCCAGAGAGCTACTGCACCGAGAGACTCCTACAGCCATCTCCAACCACCTGCAGACTGAATAACCAACAACCTTTGAGAACCACCAACCCTACCAACACCATAAAGACTCAAACACATCCTGAGGTGAAAACTCGCTTGCAAAACCCACCATAAAGTAAGAAAATCAAAGTATTCATCCAATACATCCATAACACGTCCTACCACATCAGCGGCCTCAACCCAGACCGAAGGCCTACACCGTCCAAAGTCTTCAGCGAAGCACCGGCTACGGCAAACAGGAAAGGCCAACTTTAATTCAAAACGCGTTTATCCCCAGTGGTGAGTTTATTTTCCTGGAGATCCAGAGGTATCCAACCTAGCTAGCAGGGAGGGGAAGGTGGGTTGGTGACAGTGCAGGGCACCCCAAGGTCAGGAAGTCTGACTAAAGTGTCTGTGCTTGAACTACAGTTTAGTTTATAACAATAATTGACCCGTGTTAATAGTTAATAATTGACAGCGTCAGTTTCACTGTTATGCATTTGATTTTTTAAATCTCTTATAATTTATTCACCTTTGTATTATTCTCCTGTTTGTTACTTTTGCCTTTTTTATTTCTTGTGAGATACACACCTTTATATTTAATAACCACAGAGATTCTTTGCCCTGAAACACCTGCCTCCTGATTTATTACTCCACCTTCACTAACCTAATTCCAGTGCCAGAACTAGGGAGTTGGTGAACAATAAACCAGGCAACACTCCCTACACAGCAAAAACAAAGTTGCTGGAAAAGCTCAGCAGGTCTGGCAGCATCTGCGAAGGAGAAAACAGAGTTAACGTTTCGGGTCCGGTGACCTTCCTCAGAACATGCACCCCCTACACGTTGTTTAAAAAGGGCAACAGAGGTAATCCAGGAAATTACACGTCTGTGAGCCTCACATCAGTGGTAGGGAAATTATTGGAAAAGATTCTCAGGGACAAGGTCTATAAGAATTTAGAAGCAAATGGGCTGATTAGGGATGAACAGCATGATTTTGTGTAGGGGAGGTTATGCCTCACTAACTTGATTGAGCTTTTTGAGGCGGTGATGAAGATGACTGATGAGGGAAAAGTAGTTGATGTTGTCTATATGGACTTCAGTAAAGCCTTTGACAAGGTCCCTCACGGCAGACTGGTACAAAAGATGAAGTGATATGGTATCAGGGGTGAGCTGGCAAGATGGATACAGAGACAACAAGGTGCAGGGCTGGATGAACACAGCAGGCCAAGCAGCATCATGGGAGCAGAGAGGCTGACGTTTCGGGCCTAGACCCTTCATCAGAAAAGGGGGAGGGGAAGGGGGTTTTGAAATAAATAGGGAGAGAGTGGGAGGCGGATAGAAGAGGGATAGAGGAGAGGATAGGTGGAGA
>NC_063346.1:26822004-26882916 GCF_021869965.1 Rhincodon typus | reverse complement strand
CCCGCCCCCTTGACCTGTCCGTCCTCCCTGGACTGACCTATCCCCTTCCTAACTCCCTACCTACACTCACCTTTCCTGGCCCCATCCCCGCCTCTTCGACCTGTTTGTTTCTTCTCCACCTATCCTCTCCTCTATCCCTCTTCTATCCGCCTCCCACTCTCTCCCTATTTATTTCAAAACCCCCTTCCCCTCCCCCTTTTCTGATGAAGGGTCTAGGCCCGAAACGTCAGCCTCTCTGCTCCTATGATGCTGCTTGGCCTGCTGTGTTCATCCAGCCCTGCACCTTGTTGTCTCAGATTCTCCAGCATCTGCAGTTCCTACTATCTCAAGATGGATACAGAACTGACTTAGTCATAGGAGACAGAGGGTATCAGTGGAAGGATGCTTTTTGGAATGGAGGTCTGTGATTACAGGGATCATTGCTAGGATCTCTGCTTTGTGTGATGTGCATAAATAATTTGGAGGAAAATGTGGCTGGTCGAATTAATAAGTTTGAAGACGACAAAAAAAATTGGTGGAGTTGCAGATAGTGAGGAGGATTGTCAGAGGACACAGTAGGATATAGATCAGTTGGAGGCATGGGCAGAAAGATGGCAGATGAGTTTAATTTGGACAAAATGTGAGGTGATGCATTTTGGAAGATCAAGTACAGGTGAAAATTATACAGTGAATGGCAGAAACCTTAGGAGGATTGATATGCAGAGAGATCTGGATGTGCAGGTCCACGAATCACAGAAGGTGACAGCGCAGGTAGATAAGGTAATAAAAAAAAGGCCTGTGGCATGCTTGCCTTCATTGGAAGGGGCTTTGCGCATAATGATAGACAAGTTATGCTGCAGCTTTGTAGAACTTTAGTTAGGCCACACTTGGGATATTGCCACACTACCAGAATGATCTGGATGCTTTGGAGAGGGTACAGAAAAGGCTTACGAGGATGTTGCCTGATATGGGGATTTTAGCTATGAAGAAAAGTTGGATAGACTGGGTTTGTTTTCACTGGAACGCAGAATGCTGAGGGGCGACCTGATAGAGGTTTGTAAGATTGTGAATGGAATGTTTAGAGTGGAAAGTATGAGGCTTTTTCCCAGGGTGGTGGGATCACTTACTAGGGCACACAGGTTCAAAGTGTGAGGAGGAAGTTTAAAAGAGATATGCAAGGCACATTTTTCACACAAAGGGTGGTGAGAGCCTGGAACCAGTGACCAGAGGAGGTGACGGAAGCAGATGCAATAGCAAAAGAAGTACCTGGACCAAAACATGAATAGGAAGGGAACAGACAGATATGGATCCTGTAAGTGAAGACAGTTTTAGTATGGAAGGGCAAAATGTGGCAGCACAGGCTCAGAGGGCCAAGGGGCCTATCCCTGTACTGTATTATTCTTTGACCTTTGGTTGTATGTCGTTCGTGCCTTGTCTTGAATGGCCTTTTTTGCACTCTGCCCCATCAGCCAGAATTTGTATTACTGCTATCTCGCCTTGCTGTTTAGCGCAGACACAAAGGAAGGCCTCAGTTATGTCAAGGGGGATATCGTCCACTCAGGGGTTTTGCCACAGTATGTCAAATTCAGTCTGCGATATCAGTCCAACGGCCTGGAAACAGTCAGTCAGCCAATCAGGGTGGTCAGAGTCAGGACAATTTCCAATTAAGGCAGGAGGAGCTGAATGTCAGGCAGCTCCCTCCCCGTCTTGCCTCTTTCTGTCAAATTGAGGGCTGTGTTGCCCCTGAAATGAGAGAGGGACAGGTATGAAAAAAAGTGAAAGTGGGAGGCACAACTATTTCTTTTGATGCATGTGGGGGAGTTGTCCTGAGTGAATGAATAGACATCACACAGGGCTCTTGATGACTAGTACATATTGAAAGCCAGTGTCTAGAGGTATGTGACCATTGCCCATGGAGCGTGCCCTGGGATGTTAGTGCTTGGTGTCTAATGTGGAGGTTGGTTGGCCAAGCAGCTGAATTTGCCAAGTGCCCGTTCTGGTTTCCATCATTGAGTTTTCTCAATACTTAGCTTCTTTGGCATGTTTGATGAGGTAGAACATTGTATATTAGCGAGTCGAGCCATAAGGAAGGGGTTTAACAAACTTTAATCACAGTTAATTGGCAACTTGCTGCTGCTTCAATGCTGCACCTCAGGCACCAACAACTATCTCATTATACCCTGCAGCACAGACACTGTACACTCAGGGACAAGCACCCAGCTAATGAACTGGATCAGGCTATATCCTAGGCACTTCACTCACAGTCATAAGGCTCACTCACTCTGAGCCTACCTTAAAAAATGGATGGATTCTGAGCTTCTGTGGTAATGTTATCTTTTACCTCAAGGATTTGTCTGTAATTTTCTTATTTTCTACTCGCAGCATATTTTGAATAGCCTTCCCCAAAACCAAATCGTCATGGACTGTAATAATTCTGACAAAGATGCATAATAATTCCAGCAATTCTATTTCTGATGAATTCTGCTTTCAAAACTCCATAGAGATCATTACTGAAATTAACTATGAATTCTCCTGGATGCTGAATTCCTCTGCCAAATCTTACTCTTTCAACAACTTTATTTGTTCTCAAATTGAAATAATTGTCAAAAGCTGTTAGGATGCCTTCAAACGTATTTGCGCTTTCCATTATATTTTGGTGATTTATAATGTCATCCTCTGTAGGACATACTGAATACCGTCGGACTGTATATTTTTAAATAAATCACCATGGCTACAGAAATATTTACAAGTTAATCATTAACCCTTTCAGGCATACAGATCAGAACAGATGAGCCACTAGCTAAATCCAAACTCTGAAGTAAATGGCATTAGAATATAAATAAATCACACATCTTACATCACAATATCATTATTATTGGAAGGCTGGAGATCCTTTTTGACTTCACATCAAATTTAAATTGCTGCTAGGGAATGTGACGGCTGTGGCACTGGAATTGCTGGATACCTGTGATATCTGTCTTGTCACCCGCAAGGAGCCCCTTTTCTTTAAGATGTAACATTTAAAATGTTTCCATCAAATAAATGGAGGTGAAGGACCAAAATCTTAAAATACTGTTGGCCAACCAAACAGTATTCTGCATCCTACTGGTATAAAGGATCCCTCACGTTGGAGTTGGCCAAGGAATAGCTGCTGTTAATATTTCTTATCATTGAGAATGAGTACAGGCACAAGTACAGCCACACTGAAAGTACCGACACTGCAGAAATACTGGAAGTACTTATTTAGCATTGCATGAAGCAAGAGGCAAAAGAGCCTTCCTGGGTTTGCCAGACATAAAGAACAGAGTGATAGATTTTGTAGTTGCATTGAAGGTGAAAATTTAAAGAAAATGCAAATGAACTATTGGTATGGTGTTCAATTTGAAAAAAGAAGGAAAATTGGCCCATTAGAACAAAACATGACTGAGGAAGTGGCATAGAAGAGAGCACTACAGTGAAGGTCAATTGTATGCCTAATATAGGTAGTACTAATGGCTTTGCTTTTAAACCTGGTGATTATACATACAGAAGGCCGAACAATAGCACAAAATAATGAAGGTGGCTGATTTGAGAGTGTAAATTTGCCATTGACACTGTTATGAGACTAAACTCGATTATCTAAAGAGATTCTGGAGTGCATCTAAATTCACAGAGCTTAGTCCAACTTGAAAAACAACCTAATTTGCATGTATTACCTGCTATTGCAATTAGGTGGATAAAGAAAGCAGCACACCATCTAACAATACTGTCAATCTGATGGCGAAGGCTTACTTGCAGATGTCTAACTGTATAATGCTAGTTGTATTACAATACATTTTCTACAAAAAAAAGTGACAAATGTCATTTTGATACTCATTAGGCATACATTTCGCACATCAAATCCAAAGGAAATTTATAATTTGAACAAAACAAGTCACCCACTTAAATGTCATGATTTATTTTCTATGGGCCTTATTATTTTAATTTTCAATTTTCCACCTACCTATGGTGGGTCAATTCTCATCAGTAACCATTCAGTACATTATACTTTCTGACTAGCTGACAAGGGTGAGCTTACTCTTGCCATTTCTGACATTGGAATTGAAGATCTGCTTGTCTGCTCAGAACCCATGGAACTCCCCTGACAGATGCAGAAAGATATCAACACAAAGCAGTTATCAATGACCTTCTATGTGGAAGCAAACTGCTCCATCCCTTGTCCTGTCTTCCAGAAGATGGATCAACCTCTAAAG
Organism: Rhincodon typus; assembly: GCF_021869965.1. NCBI lineage: Eukaryota > Metazoa > Chordata > Chondrichthyes > Orectolobiformes > Rhincodontidae > Rhincodon > Rhincodon typus. Next base: position 26,878,705 of record NC_063346.1, on the reverse strand, counting down.
GAAGGATAGATTGCAATGTAAAGTTACTATAAAAAAGCTTAGGGAGAAGTTTTGCTAAATCTATACTTATGGTATATATCTTTTCTGGTTATTGTAGTTTTGCACATGATCATATATGGTAATGCACGATGAATTATTTTCCACAGATTTTCATATCCATTAAAGCAAGGAATTCTACTAAATCTCAACACTTGACATACGTTAGCTCTAAAAATTGTATCTTTTGTTCCCATCATTGTATTTCACAGTATAGTAACAACTATTGTTTATTACTATACCTTGCTTTACATTGAAAATAACATTTATTGACTGAAATCACTGAGTGAACTTTAAAGGACTAAGAAGCATTTCAGTCCTGAAAACAACAGCTTCTCAGATGGCAGAGCATACCATAACTGTGCAAATTACAACGTAAAGAGTCAGAATGTCTAGAAGAGACAGTCACTTAGAGAAATGTAAATGGCCCATCTCTTAACCATTCACAAAACCAGAACACCTGGGTATTCAACTGGGTATTGAACAAGCCTTTGGATATGAGACTCTGGCTTAGGAGGGACCTCTTTCAGCTATAAACTAATCATGTTGAAACCATGAACCTAAAATCAACCTGTGATGACCATGTTTGGGTAATTGGTTAGTTGGCATCCTGCTAACTATAACACTCTGAGATAACAAAGTGTAGAGCTGGATGAACACAGCAGGCCAACTCTACACCTCTCCAGCATCTGCAGTTCCTACTATCTCTGAAACTATAACACTCTTTTGCTTTTTAAGCAACTTATTTTCTGCAGACCACAGAACAGATGAAAAATTTCGGAAAAGTTTAGTGTTTTCTCTCCTTACACCCCTAAGTTCTGTGTGTTGAATATTACACCATAGCAAGTGTTTTAAGAATCAATATAGCAGCTGCTGTGTCCAGAGGAAAAGATTAATAATGGGTCAATATCTTTAAATAGCCTGAATGCATAATCCAGAAAAACGACAAAACCCTCTCTAACGCCATCCAAAACATTAATCTACAAGCTCTGTGTACTGCTGAACTTTATTGGACTTTACAGCTACTTAGTCCATTCTCCTGCATTGTTATTTTGTTGTTTATGTATATGTGTGAACTAAAACATGTGTATGTGTCTGTGAAACCACAGCATTTTAATATTCTTATTAGATTGGGTGTTAGTTAAAATAAACACTATTCTCTTTCCTTTTAATGAAACTTAAAAGGAAATCTTTCTGATCTTACAGTCACAGCGTCCAAACAGTTAAACATTCCACGCAATGGTAGGCACACTCTTCGTAAAAAATGTGCTCAGAAGAATGGGGAAAGAGGAGAGTTTTTATACCCTTCCTCAATTGGTTGGAACATATTAGTAGAATTAAACTTCTCCTGTCCCTGCTTGACCGATCTTCCAGAATATAAGTTCCATTTCATCGTATTAAATAGGAAAGAGATTTCATCTGATAGTGTATTTTTCAATGTATATCCTTTTATTCCTATAATAATTTCCTCTGTATGGGGAAGTAGAATTCCTTCATCCAGGGTTGACACTGAAAACAATCAGCTGAATGCTTTCATCCTTGGTCTTGTGTACTAATTCTGATGAGAAAAATTTAGAAACTTTGTTTGCTACAGTAAACCATGAAGAGGAAGTCAGCCACAAGACAGCTCAGTTTACTTCATATCCATTAATAGCAGACATTACAGGCTTTTCAAAAAGAATATTGATTTTTGTTTCAAACAGATATTATAAAAAGCATAAAATATCAGATCCAGAATTAGTGTATTCTATTGCCCACAATTATTATCCTGATTGTCAAATTCAATTTTGCCATGTCTGTATTGCATCGTCATTCTATGTTGGAAACAAACCATCCATCATGTCAGATTGGGTCCTTCTAACTGCGTACAGGACACTCATTTGTTAAGTATTTTTTAAAAAAGTCTCAAAATAATTGTTAAGTTAAGGGTTCCATACCTTTTGTTGCACCCCTTTGTGTTTTTGGACTGTCTTGGTTACCAAGTGATAAACTTGCTTCATAAATCATGGTTAGTAAATTAATGGTTTGAGGTCTGCAAGAGTTGGGATGAGTGAGTGTGAGTGAGAGAAGATGTTGCATGCGACAGTGAGAGTGGCAGAACATGAGCAGAGGTAGAGTGAGTGTGAGGTAGCAGGGAGAAGATGGCGGAGTGGAGAAAGTCATTGACCTCCTCTCTGCTGGGCGTTCCTCCCAACGATGGAGACTGCACTGATCCAGGTAATGACATCCAGGCCGTCACCTTGTTTGCCATCTTGCCCACCAAACTGTGTGCAGCCATGCAGAGCAGCTCCAGAATGACAGCTCTGTGCACAGCAACCAGTGCCAGAAATGCCAGTCTATTCCAGGATATCTGGCCAGTGGCAAGTTCTGGCTACAGTGTGTGAGAGAATTAGACTAACAATTAGACAACAGGGGTGACATAGTGGGGGGCTATGTAGCTTAGGAGGCACCTTTGGAATAATAGCTGAGAATCCTTGTTCTGCCTTGTGGAGAAAGAGCCTTCATCAAATTCAACAAAATTGACAGCCAAAATATGGCAAAATTCAGCTCAATGCTTCTGGTTGGTAACCTGTCATCAAAACATATTATTCTTAGAACATATTATTGATTAAGTTTGAATATCGGTTAATTGAAGTCTATCAGAACAATGAAAGCCTGAATTGGAGAGAGATAATTGTCAGGGTAGTTTGAACATGTAAAGAATACTGATTGACGACTCATGTGGTGAAATTTAATGTTACAAAAGAGCAGTCAATGAGTTTTCATCTGTGCCTCTTTCACTCATATCCTGTAATTTACAAATGCTTTAATTAGAATAAATTACCAGTCCTTCAATGCACATCAAAGCAACACTTAGAACCGAAAGCCAGAAGACCATTTAAAATCACATATTCTCACGTTAGCCTGAGCTGAGCTAAGGAGAACATCTGTAAGATTATTGTGGGAAATCTTTTTGATATTGAACAGATTATTTTTCATTCTGTAATCTAATTTGCATAACTCATTTCAATAAAAAGAGCTGGGTCTAATATCCCGTTCTGCTCAGCTTCTGAACTGGTTCAGATAATACTCGACAAATAGTCTACTTAAATGATTTGTCACTATTTTCTTTAATTTTTATCCTTTGTTGCTAATTGGCACTGTAGGCACATAAAAGTCAATACCTGAAGAAGGAACTAAGTTAGAGACTAGTCACCACCAGGAAAGCTGCACATTGACAGTAACAGCCGTCAGAGGCAAAAATGTCAGCCAGCAATCAATTCAAACAAACTCTTTCACAATGTATTGAAGTATAGGACTGTGCTTTAATGGCTTTTTTAATGCATTGATCACAACTAAGACATTTCAAGGAGATACAATGTATGTAGAGAAAACAATTGAGTACAGATTTGCACATTCATGGGATGGGATCTACACGGCTGGTCCACAATGTTTCTAAAGATAAATGACACATATCTAAAATCTGAAGTCAAACTGAAGTCAAATATTCATAATGCAACCCTCAATTTTTCTCTCCTCAAATGCTCACTAAGCTGCTGCTTTTTTCCAGCTTTTTGATCTTATTGTTATCCTATCTTATTATTTTGATCTCTATGTTATAGGCCTGTACAGTAGTGGAGACAATGTCGGCAAAATATTTTGTTTCAGAAGCCACAACAGTGTTCTGAAGACTTGCAGCAGTGTTCATGCTGAGGTACACTTACAGAGGTAAGTTAAAGCTGCCTAGATCAATCACTGACACTGCTGAAACTAGAAGTGGGAAACCTTACTGCCTGAGCATTGAGGGTAAGGGGTCAGAGAGCTATATATTGTGGATCAATCAGCAGCCAGGAAGTGGAGGAGACATCCATTCAGGCAGGGGCTATGTCACTAGAAGTGATGTTGCTGAAGTTAAGCGACTGTTATCACTCTGTCAGATCATTCCTCCCACTAAGGCAGCATCTCTCAAAACTCTAAGGGAGGTGGTTCTTGAGAGGAATGACAGAACAAAGATCATGGACAATCCCACAGCAGCAGGCTGCTCAGGCAAAGAGTGAGACCATTGTCCCCTAACAAGATAATGAATAGGAGTGGGCGTTGGCCACTCATTCCATTGACGCTGCTCTTCTATTCGATAAAGTCATGGCTGGTGCTAACGTCAACTTCCTATCTGCCTCTCATAAGCCTTGACTCCAATATCTGTCAAAAATCTGTCTAACTCAGCCGTGAATACATTTGATGATCCAGCCTCCGCTGCCAGCTTGGGGGGAGATTCCTAAAGACAAATTTCACTCTGAGAGAGGAAATTCCTCCTAATCTCTGCCTTAAAGGAGAAAGATCTCACTCTGAAATGGCGCCTTGTGTTGTAGATTCCTCCAGGAGAGGGAAACATCTTCTCAGTGTCAATCCTGCCAAGCTCCCTCAATCAGGGTCTTACATGTTTCAATAAAATCACCTCATTGTTCTAAACTTCAGTCAGCATAGGTTCAACCTGCTTCACCTTTCCCCTAGGCATTCAGAAGAATGTGTGTGGCCAGGGCGATGCTGAGTTTCAAACTGAGGACATGTCTTTGGAGTTGTCAGCAAAACAGCAGATTCTGGAGCTACAGTCTGAGATAAGACTGTGCGCACGCTGTCTTAGGGCTGGGTAATAAATGCTGGCCTAGCCAGTGACACCCTCATCCCATGAATGAATATAAAAAGAAATTTCCCTAAAACCTGTGGCTCTCTCACCTTGATTATCTGGATTTGTACAAAACTTCACAAATTGGCACCCTCTTGAAGTGGTAACCGTCTTGATGCATTGATGAGCCACAGACTGGAGGATCCCACTGGAGGTATCTCCAGTAGATTCCTGGAATGATCCTGATGAGGAGAAATTCAGTTCCACATCACAGGAATTGGGTGGCCATCAATTCCCACAGTGTTTAGCTCTTACTCCATTTGGCACACAGTTCAGTGCCAACCTCCCTCCATGGAGAAGTGTAAGCTAGGCCTTCTGTGGTGGACCCTCTCTGATTGATAACGTCTGCAAACAAGCTGGTTCTGTGCCCAACTATGCCCACCTCCTCCTTATGCCCTCCAAGGCTGAGACTCCTGGTGGCTCTGAGGTTGCTGATTGCCAACTGCCAGTGGCTCTAACTCTCTCCCCCTCTGATATTGCTCCTTACTAGAGGTATCTAAGCCTGAGTGAATGAGGTCCATGGCAGGCAGCTATACTGATTTTCCAGGCCTCTTACCAGTTCTGCTCTGTATATTCAGGTGCCACATTTGGGAGATAGCACTTAAGCGATTTGTCTTGTTGTGCTGGTAACCCTGCCACTGCCAATGTTCACAGTTTTCCATTTCTCTGCCAAGCCACTCATTTGTTTGGAGCCAGCACTGACTTCCCACTAACTACACCAGCTTACTATGTCTGTATCTTTGTAAATTATGAAAAGCCTGGTGAAAGTTTGGTTCATTAATTGTTTAACTCAATTATCTTCTTATCTTATTTGCATGTCAGAACCTCCTGTTACTCTTCAGTATATCCAGTTGGGACATAAAGTTGAGAAGCTTCCCTAATGCTGACCTATGTTGCAATGTTCTGGCTCTCCACGCTTTTCAGTTTGTTTCCCTTGGACTGGGAAAAAAATCTGACTGTTCAAAACAAAATCTTTGCTTTGTGGGGGTGGGGGCGGTGTTGGGGGGCATGTTTGTGTTGCACCACTTCAAAATTTCCTTAATGGGACTTATCACTGACTGTTTCAAAAATAAACCCTGGAGATTTTCAAATGAAGGCATAGAGACTGCTGCCAGAGCACTGCACATTTATTTGCATTTTGTTGGTTCCTATCATCTGTCCCTACCTGTATTTTAATGGAACGAAAGGCTTTTTTATTCGTGTAGCAGATAGGCTTGTCCCTAAATGCCCCCCGGTGACTAAGACAATCATCAGCGAGTTTTTCGCTTGTAAAAGTTACACACAATCTCACATTGCAGAAAATAATGAATGTGTCTCTTGTCATCGACGAAAAAGTCTGTCACTCGTTTCATGCTTTGGTGACTGAAATGTGCTAAATGTCATCACTGGTGATTTTGAAGGATCCGCTCATGCAATAATTTGATGTTCTGATGACCTTTACAACAACAGGCAGTCTGCCTGTGGAGTTAATGCTGTGAACAGGGTGGGCTCAAGCAAACCACAGATCTTCCCAAAGAAGCTGGCATACAAAGTTTAGATGCTGAAGGCAGGTTTCTACCAACAGTCCGAACAAAGTATATCTCAATCTAAATACTTGGGAGTATTTTGAACTGATCTGTCCGTCTTGGATTACAGAGTGCAGTTCTTTCAGATTCAGTTAAATGTAGTTAAGAGAAGGCTCATCAACAGCAATTTGCTTAAATATGAACATTTATTGAGTGACAATAAAAGACGAGAAAAGGAAGAAACATTTATTAGGTAAATAAGAAAAATGGAAAAGAGAGGAAAGAAACAATAAGCCTCATGACCTTTTGCCTGTCGGGGACCCCTCAATCAACAGCTGGTCTGGAGGCTTAGGTTTGTTCCTGGCACTGTTCGCAATCCCGGTCCAAAGTAAAGTCCAGTGACTTGGAACAAAACTGTCACTAATACAGTGTAACAAACAGCCAGCACAAAAAAAAACAATTACAGAAAAACACATTGATCGTGCTGGCTTTGGCACATACAGGAATGTTCACAGGACTCATTCAAGGTCATGCAGCTGTCGAATTTCATCAACAGGTTTCGCCCTTCAGCCCATCCTATACATTGTCCAGTAAGAATAGTAAATAGTACTGAGTGGGTTATAAAATAGGTGTCTGAACTGTCAGTTTCCAATTGGAAGGTTTGGTTAATATACTGATGCAACTTTCCCAATTCTTTATTGTTCTAGACCCTCTGAGTGGTTACACGGCCACACAGTTTAGAGGCGACATTGATCCCTTCCCTTTTGAACACCTTTCCCTCAGACCAAAATGAACTCTTGTTTTAAAAGGAATCATATCAAACAGTTATCAATCACCAAACATGAGAAGAACTTGTAATGAAACTCATACCCACACAGCTTAGAAATAAAAGGTGAGCCCAAAAGGGTAAAATTTTTAAAAATGTAGATCAGTCTCTGAATTGTTTCTGAAGAACAGATAAAACGATATGAGGTGCATTGTGGACTTGCACAGTAATGTTGGCATTGATAGTTGAACAGATTATTTTCAAGATTCTTGGTCCTGTGAACTGATGTAAATTCCTTTCTCCAGATTCCTTTTTTAATTGGTTTACAGCGTTCAGAGTGGGAAGGGTCTTCCTACATCTGCAACACAGGGATTACAATGGGACAGTTCACTGACTGCAAACTCACAGCACACTAATGCTTGAACAGAGGCTGGTACACATGAGGGGATTGAGTTCCACTAGTCCACTCCAGTGGAGTTGCAACTGGCTTTTTAACCCCTGCCCTTATGTATTCTTCAAAGGGAAAAAGGCATAATGAGGCAGCAGTTTGGAACATGATCTATAGGGGATGCCTTGTTGTGAGCAAGGGCCCATCAGCCCTATGTTATCTTTACAGTCAGAAGAGAGCACACTCTAGTATGCTTGAAGTTTCCTTGATACATTACGTACGTCACAGTTATTGAACTTAACTGTACAGTTTTTCTTCTGTAGCACTTCTCTTAAAAGCAACCTATTTTGGAGTTAATGGTAGAAATGTTTATAAACACTTCAGGGTTAAGATTCTTCTTCAGAACAAATTCTGAGACTAAGATGATTCGGTGCCAGACACTTGGGTGTAAATACTCTGCTTGAACTCCCTTCCTCTTTGCAAATTCACACTCACCATGGAATGTCCAATAGATTTCACATGTTGGGCACTAATGTTCTGCCAATGAAATGTTGGCTGCTGCAATAGCACTGGGGAAAGCTATCCACGATACGAGTCTCACAATGTCAAATCATACCAGCAGCAAACCACCACCAAATACACTTTTCCAAAAATCTTCTTGATCCATTAACTGTTTAAGGTGCATTACAGTATGATTCATATGTAATGCACTGTATGAGCTGCCATAGAACAACTGCAGTCCTCACATGAAAACAGAAAGTGCTGCAGAGACTCAGCAGGTCTGGCAACATCTATGGCGACAGAAACAGAGTTAACATTTGAAGTTCAACATGACTTTTCTTCAGATGCTGTCAGAGCTTCTGATTTTTCCAGCAGTTTTTATTTAAATTTCAGATACCTACAGCATCTGCAGGGCTTTGCTTGTATTTAAACAGCACTTCTCACTTCATTTCCAATGCGTTCACATTTTCATTATTGAAAACTTCTGAATCATAGAACCTGAGATATTTTACACTGGTCCCAGCTCTGAAGTATACTATGGCAGTCAGGCTTTAAACTGTGCAATTTCTCCAGGAAGGGCTTTGCAAACTTCAGTGTATCTCTCATCACATAGTCCTGGCCTTTGGAAAGTGCTAGTCTATATCACTCAGTCATATAAAGTTTCTTTCTCTGAAAACAATCAAATTATTGATAGACTAAAGACCATCTTTCATTGAATTGAACGTCCTAGAGTAGGTTGGCTCAGAGTGTGTCTTTTAGGAAAGGCCTATAGAAGACTCCTGTGTCACTGTAGCTTGGTATCATGTTCAGTTATTCTGTGTTTGACTAAATGAGTCAGTCTGATACATAGAACACAGAAATAAAAATGTCCCCATTCAAAACAATCAGGACTTCAAACACAGCATTAAAAATAAAATTACAGAAGATGGCTGCATCACGGGAACCGAACTAGACTAGTAATCCAGAGACTCAGGCCGATGCTTTTGAAACATGGTTCAGCCATGACAGCTGGTAGAATTTGATTTGAATTCAATTAATAAACTTGGAATTAAAATCTAGTATCTATGATGATGACCATGACAGCAGGTAAGGCAGAGATGAGGAAGAACTTCTTTTCTTAGAGGGTCATTAGCCTTTGGGATTTTTTCCCAAAGACAGCAGTGGAGGCTGAGTTATTGAGTATATTCAAGGCTGAGTTAGACAGATTCATTATTGACAAGGGAGTCATGCAGGAGAGCAGAGTTAAGTCCACAATCAGGCCAGCTATGAATAAAATTGGATGAAGGAGAAGAGTTGATAGGCTGTTTGGCCTTTTCTTCCTGTTCTAATGATCATCAATTGTTGCAAAACCTATTTGGTTCACTAATGCCCCTTAACAAAGAAAATCTGCCATCCTTACTTGGTCTGACCTACATGTCACTCCAGAAGCACAGCAATGTAGTTGACTCTTAACTGCCCTCTGAAATGGCCTCGCAAGTCATTCAATTGGCAGATATGATGTGGTGGGCACCACGGAGACATGGTTGCAAGGGGATCAGGATTGGGAGCTGAATATCCAAGGATACATATCTTATCGAAAAGATAGGCAAGTGGGCAGAGGGGGGAGGGGTTGCTTTATTAGTAAGAAATGAAATTAAATCAATAGTAGGAAACGAAGTAGGGTCAGATGGTGTAGAATCTGTCTGGGTAGAGTTGAGGAACTGCTGAGGTAAAAAAACCATAGTTGGAGTTGTGTACAGGCCTCCCAACAGTAGTCAGGAGCTTGGGCGCAAGATACACCAGGACATAGAAAAGGTTTGTAAGAAAGGCAAAGTCACACTGATCGGGGGGTGGATTTCAATATGCAGGTGGACTGGGAACATCAGGTCGATGGGGGATTTCAAGAAAAGGAATTTGTGTAATGTCTATGAGATGGCTTTTTGGAGCAGCTTGTGGCAGAGCCCACTAGGGAACAGGCAATACTGGATTTAGTAAAAACAAAATGAACTGCGGATGATGTAAATCAGGAACAAAAACAAAATTGCTGGAAAAGCTCAGCAGGTCTGGCAGCATCTGTGAAGGAGAAAACAGAGTTAATGTTTCGGGTCCGGTGCCCCTTCCTCAGAACTGATGGTGGCTGGGAAAACGTCAGTTTATATGCAGAAAACTGGGAGGTGGGTGGGGTAGGGAGTAAAAGATAGGATAGAGCCCAAAGAGAGAGAAAGACAGTTGGACAGACAAAGGGGCTGCTAACGATCAGACTGGGAGGGTGAATAATTGTTAATGGGGACTGTTAGTGACTAACAACAGGGGGTGTGTAATGGCAGGCTATGTGATAACAAGGCCTGGTGTGTGGGGTAGGGGCCTGGGACATGGGATAGTTTAGGCCCTAAAATTATTGAACTCAATATTGAGCCCAGAGTGTTGTAGGGTCCCCAAGTGGAAAATGAGGTGTTGTTCCTCCAGCTTGTGTTGGGCTTCACTGGAACACTGCAGCAAGCCAGAGACAGACATAACAAAAACAAAGTTGCTGGAAAAGCTCAGCAGGTCTGGCAGCATCTGTGAAGGAGAAAACAGAGTTAATGTTTCGGGTCCGGTGAGACAGAGATGTTGGTCAGGGAGCAGGGTGGTGCGTTGAAGTGGCAGGCAACAAGTAGTTCAGGGTCTTTTTTGCGAGCAGAACGTAGATGTTCTGCGAAGCAGCCTCCAAGTCTACACTTTGTTTCCCCAGTATAGAGGAGACCACATTTTTTTTTAATACTGGATTTAGTGTTGTGCAATGAGGCAGACTTGATAAGGGAGCTTAAGGTGAAGGAACCCTTAGGAAGCAGTGATCATAATATGATTGAATTTACCCTGCAATGCGAGAGGGAGAAGATGGAATCAGAGGTAATGGTATTATAGCTGAATAAAGACAACTACAGAGGCATGAGGGAGGAGCTGGGCAGAAGTGACTGGAAGAGGAGCCGAGCAGGAAAGACAGTGGAACGGCAATGGTAGAGGTTTCTCGGAGTAATTTAGGAGACACAGCAAAAATTCATCCCTGGGAAGAAGAAGCATGGTACAGGGACGATGAGGCAAACATGGCTGACTAGGGAAGTCAGGGACAACATAAAAGCAAAAGAGAAAGCATATAATGTGGTGAAGGGCAGTGGGAAACCAGAGGACTGGGAAGCTTACAAAGACCAACAGAGGGTAACAAAAACAGAAATAAGGAGGGAGAAGATTAAATATGAGTTTAAGTTATCCAGTAATATAAAGGAGGGCTGTAAGAGTTTCTTTAGATATATAAAGGGCAAAAGAGAGGCAAAAGTGGACATTGGACCACTGGAAAATGATGCTGGAGAAATAGTGGGGAACAAGGAAATGGCTGAGGGACTAAATAATTACTTTGCATCAGACTTCACAGTTTAAGACATGAGTAATATCCCAAAAATTTGAGAGAGTCACGGGGCAGAGCTGAGTATGGTGGCCATCACCAAAGAGAAGGTGCTAGAAAAACAGAATGGCCTGAAGGTGGATAAATCCCTGGACCAGGTGGACTACACCGCAGAGTTGTTACGGAGATAGCTGAAGAGATAGTGGAGGTATTAGTGGTGATCTTTCAGAAATCACTAGAGTCAGGGAGGGTTCCAGGGGACTGGAAAATCGCTAACAAGACACCCCTGTTTAAAAAGGGAGTAAGGCAAAAGACTGAAAATTACACACCGATTAGCCTAACCTTGGTCGTGGGTGAGATTTTGGAGTCCATTGTGAAGGATGAGATTTCTGAATACTTGGAACTACATGGTGAAATAGGGCAAAGTCAGCGTGGCTTCATCAAGGGGAGGTCATGCCTGACAAATCTGTTAGGATTATTTGAGGAAGTAATGAGCAGGGTAGACCAAGGAGAGCCAATGGATGTTGTCTACTTGGACTTCAAGAAGGCCTTTGACAAGGTGCCACGCAGGAGGCTGCTGAGTAAGATAAGGGCCCATGGTGTTAAAGGCAAGGTGTTAACATAGACAGATGATTGGCTGTCTGGGAGAAAGCACAGAGTGGGGATAAAGGCGTCTTTCTCAGGATGGCAGCCAGTGACAAGTGGTGATCTGCAAGGGTCAGTTTTGGAACTATAACTTTTCACTTTATACATTAATGATCTAAATGAAAGAACTGAGGGCATCCTGGCTAAGTTTGCAGATGATACAAAGATAAGCGGAGGAACAGGTAGTATTGAGGATGCAGGGAGGCTGCAGAAGGATTTGGACAGGTTAGGAGAGTGGGCAAAGAAGTGGCAGATGGACTACAAAGTGGGAAAGTGCGAGGTCATGCGCTTCGGTAGGAAGAATAAAAGCATGGACTATTTTCTAAATGGGGAGAAAATTCAGAAGTCTGAAGTGCAAGGAGACTTGGGAGTTCTAGTCCAGGACTCTCTCAAGGTAAACTTGCAGGTTGAGTCAGTAGTCAGGAAGGCAAATGCAATGTTGGCATTTATTTTGAGAGGAGTTAAATATAAAAGCAGCGATGTACTTCTGAGGCTCTATAAGGCTCTGGTCAGGCCACATTTGGAGTATTGTGTGCAGTTTTGTTTCCCATATCTCAGGAAGCATATACTGGCCCTGGAGCGGGTTCAGAGGAGGTTCACGAGAATGGTCCCAGGAATGAAAAGCTTAACATTACAGAATACTGAATGGCCTGGATAGAGTGGATGTTGGGAAGATGTTTCCATTGGTATGGGAGGCTAGGACTCTAGGGCACATCCTTAGAGTAAACGGAAGACCTTTTAGAACGGAGATAAGGAGAAACTTCTTCAGCCAGAGAGTGGTGAATCTATGGAATTCACTGCCACAGAAGGCTGTGGAGGCCAGGTCATTGAGTGCATTTAAGAAGGAGACAGATAGGTTCTTGATTGTCAAGGAGATCAAGGGTTACGGGGAGAAAGCGGGAGAATGGGGTTGAGAAACTTATCAGCAACGATTGAATGGCAGAGCAGACTCGATGGACTGAATGACCTAATTTCTGCTCCTATGTCTTATGGTCTTATGGTCTACTCAAGTGCAATTATGGATGGGTGGATATGTTGCCCTTCCCAGTGATGAATATATTACATGAAGAAATAAATGTAAAAACTGTCAATTACCTCCTTAAGGATCACATTACAGCAGCACCTCCTTTAAGAAAGATAAACTGCACTGAAAAAGCAGGTGGAAAGGATGATTGATTTTAAGTCTGGGATCAATTTGCATCAGAATGCTTAAAGTTAAGATGTCTAATGAGGCAGCTACACATTTTCAGTGAGGTCTGCAAAGATTGCTGCTTGCTGAAGTTGATGCACCATTAAGAGACACTTTATAATCAATGAAATTTTGTGATTTTAGTGTTGGAACTGATGTTTTTATCTCAAAAATATACTTGGTACGTTTAAAAACGAGGAGGCATAAAGATCCATCTGGAAACTTCAATACTTAAGTGCTAGAAATAGAAATAGACATTCTGATTGTTGTGAGAGTGACTAACAAACTGTCATTTCATCAATGCATTAGTAATCGTGAGAGTAAAGTTTTCCTCCTTGCTCCCTTTGACAAATTAAAGCCAAGTTCAACTATTCCTTTACTTTAGACTGAACTGTTTCATGATATGACCATTGACATGAAAATATAATCTATTTCTTATGCCATAACTAATTTTTACACCTAAAATATAATTCAGCTGATCAAAATGATCTAAAACTGTAATTACATCATTATTCAATGTTGAATAAGCAGGTCATACCTTTGAGGACCATGGGCCTTGAGCAATACAATCTATAGAAATTACAATTAGGGCCAACTACTGACACCTTGAGCTACTCCATTAAATCACAGATAATTGTAAATGATACAATGAACATTCCAGTCCCCAATCCATTTGACTCAATAAAGTCTTTAGTGTGTTGTATAAAGTAATGGATCTGAAAGGGTTAATGCTGGAGACTGCATTAAATACCACACAATCTGATGATGTCATAATTGTTTTGAGTGGAGAACAAGAGTCCAATGTGAGATCTTGATGGGGTCAAATATGGTTCCTAATAGTCTTAATAATTATGTTTAACAAACTAATGTAATGAGTAACTATTCCATTACACAATCAACTACATCTCTGTTAGAACAAGTGGCACTTCTTGTAAAGACTCACTAGTGGTTCATGCTTTACCACTGTTAACCAAACAGGCTGTTGGGCCCAGTATTGAAGGATCTTGTGGTGCAATGGTAGTGTTCCTACCTCTGAGCCTGGAGGCCTGGGTTCAAATCCCACCTGCGCTACAGATGTGTCATAACATCTCTCAACAGGTTGGTTAAAAAAAATCTTGAAGGGAGGACTGCTGCTGAAAGAGCTTGGTTGGGAGGGGGTTTGATGGAAGGTCCATGGTTCACCCCTGGGTTTTGATGATGAATTTGGTCAATTTAGGATGGTTGTTGTGTTGCAGTGGTACTGTTTCTACTCATGAGCCAGCAGACTTTGTTTCAAGTTGTATCCTGCTCCAGAGGAGTGTAATAACATCTCTAAACAGGATGATTAGGAAATACCACACTATCCAGAATTGTTAAGAGCTCTTGTGATGCAATGGTAGTGACCCTGCCTCTGAGCCAGGAAGCCTGGGTTCAACTCTCAACTGCTCCAGAATTGTGTAGTAATATCTCTGAGCAGGCTGGCTAGAAAATAAATAGAAAGGTAGGCTTTAGGGGGCCTTATGATGCAGTGGTAGTGTCCCTACCTCTGAGTCAGGGGATCTGGTTCAAGTCCCACTTGCTCCAGAGTTGTGTCATAACATCCTTGAACAGGATGATTAAGAATATCTAGAAGGGAGAACTGATGGGGTGACTCTACCTCTACTGTTAGCTGTCATGTTCTGCAGAACATGCAGCACAGTGACTAGTGGTGGGATTGTTGCTTAAATGCATCATGGTTATAATGGTGAAAAAGTCCATTTGGCCCAGGTGAAAGAAATTTCTGAAGACAAGTGAATTAACCACTTTACGAACATTGCCACTTTTAAAAATACTCAGGCAGTTGGTCAGCAGAACTTATAGAAGGGACAACAGGGAAAATATGGTATTCAGGCTAAAATCTTCAGCTTAGGACTATTAAGAGCCAGAGGAAAGACAGTTGGCTAGTATGAGACTAAGAAGTTGATCACACTTGGCAATTACAAAGATCTTAGAAAAGAAGGCATTGTAGGGACAGCCCCAATTCAAGGTTCGGTGAGTTTCAAAGCTCTTTAAATAAAGTTAAAGATCACACTAAGCAAGGGGAATATTCTTTAAATTCTTGGTGTTGTTTGGAATGGGCTGAAGGGCTAAACTTGTTGATGATATTTGACAACTGCATGGCCTCGAATGAGTCCTGTGAACATTCCTGTACGTGCTGAAGACAGCACAATCAGTGTGTTTTTCTGTAATTGTTTTTCTGTGCTGGCTGTTTGTGACCCTGTATAAGAATGAGAGAGTTTTGCTCCAAGACACTGGACTTCATCTCAGACCGGGATCACGAGCAGTGCCAGGAACAACATCAGCCTCCAGTCCAGCCGTCAATCAAAGGATCCCCGACGGGCAGAAGGGTGTGATGATTATTGTCTTTTCCTGTCTTTTTCATTCTTTCTAGTTACTTAATAAATTTTCCTTTTTTTTTTCATCTTTTATTATCATTCAATAAAATGTTCATTTTTAAGCAAATTGCTGTTGTTGAGCCTTCTCATAACGACATTTAACTGAATCCAAAAGAACCACTTGGATACTCTCTGTGATCCTAGATATTTTTGGCGATGAGGATGGGGTTCGGGAAAATGTTTAAGAGAAGGAAAAAGCAACCTGATCGTCCAGAGACCTTGCGTATTCCAGGGTGAAATGCAGCAGACACTGGATTCAGGTCTGTAGTTAATATGTTAGGACAATTAGGACCCCCGAAAGGATGGGGAATGGTCATAACCGGAGAAAGATAACTGGAGACCAGGTTTCTGTGCTGTGCAAGTTTACTGAACTTTGTAGAAATGTTAACTCATTGTGGTCTGGTTTGAATGCACCTTTATTTGTTGGTTACTAAATGTTGCCTTGTACCATTTAGTGTTTTCGTTCCCTGGAACTCGAGATCTGGGATACTTTGAAGTTTTTGTTTGCACTTTGGGAACTAGTGGTGATTTGAAAGTGTGGTGTGTGCCTATGTGCACCTGTATTGGTGTGGAACATGTACGATTAATGTAATGTCCTTTTAAGAAACTGTCAGTGGTTCTGCAAAGCAAAAAATCTGCGACGAAATGTTGGTTCAAAAATTTGGTTTGTAAAGTTTGGTAAAAATTTATCGTTTGGATTGGGTAAATTTTAATTCCAGAAATTACCATGTTTGATTTTCATTTTCTGGCCAGAGTGAACCTCAAAATGAGATAGTAAGAACTGCCAATGCTGGAGTCTGAGATAACACAGGAGCTGGATGAACACAATAGGCTAGGCAGCATCAGAAGAACAGGAAAGTTAATGTTTCGGGTCAGGACCCTTCTTCAGAAATGGGCTGTAGGCAGGTACTGAGAAAGGCGATGTGGCTGCACTACCTAGTTTGCTTCAGTATGTGTTTGAAGAGTTTCAGGGCCGAAGAGAATACCAAGGGTTGCAGTGGGAGGGAGATCCACTGAGGTCTTTCCAGAGGGAGGAGGACAACTTCTTCAAGGTGGGCATCCCTGGAAGAGGCTTTACAGTGGGGTTATAACTCACTCAGATAGTAAGAACTGCCGATGCTGGAGTCAGAGATAACACGGTGTGGAGTTAGAGGAACACAGCAGACCAGGCAGCATCAGAGGAGCAGGAAAATTGATGTTTCAGTTCAGGACCCTTCTTCAGACCCCATTTCTGCAACTCCCTGAAAATGTAAATCAATGTGCGAGGAGATCAGGAAAGGCAAATTTTACAGAGGGGTGGGCTTTTTCGTCCTTGAAAGTATATTCACTTATTTTCCTCGTAGGAGGAGGAGAGATGGATGATGTAATTACGTGCAGGAGTTTACACCCCAGCCCCTCTTTTTCCTGCATCCGTACCAGTTCAATACTAAATAAAAACTGAAAGAACTGTGGATGCTGTAAATCAGGAACAAAAACAGAAGTTGCTGGAAAAACTGAGCAGGTCTGGCAGCATCTGTGAAAACAAATCGGAGTTAATGTTTCGGGTCCGGTGACCCTTCCTCAGAACTGATGGTAGCTGGGAAAATGTCGCTTTATGTGCAGAAGATAGGGTTGGGGGAGGGGGTAAGGAGTAAATGATAGGTGGGGATGTAGTCCAAAGAGAAGGAAGAGCAATTGAATAGACAAAGAAGTTGATAACGATCTAGCTAGGAGGATGAATAACTGTTAAATGGGGTCTGTTAGTGACTAACAATAGGTAGTGTGTAATGGCAGGCTATGTGTTAACAAGGCCTGGTTTGTTGGGAAGGGAACTGGGAGATGGGAGAATTTAGGCCCTAAAATTATTGAACTTGATTGAGTTGGGAGGGCTACAGGGTCTCCGAGGGGAAAATGAGGCGTTGTTCTTCCAGCTTGCGCTGAATTTCACTGGAGCACTACAGCAAGCCAGGAACAGAGATGTTGGCCAGGGAGCAGGATGGTGTGTTAAAATGGCGGGCAACTGGTAGCTCAGGGTCTTTTTTGCAAGCAGAACATAGATGTTATGTGGAGTGGTCACCCAGTCTCTGCTTCGTTTCCCCAATTTAGAGGAGACCACATTGTGAGCAGCGAATGCAGTAGACTAGATTGTGGCTAGTACAGGTGAAATACTGCTTCACCTGGTAGGTGTGTTTGGCCCTTGGATACTGGGGAGGGAGAAGTTAAATGGGCAGGTGTTACATCTTTGGCGGTTGCAGGGGAAGGTGCCGTGGGGCTGTGGGGGTGTGTTGACAGTGAAGGAAGTGTGGACCAGGGTGTCCAGGAGGGAACAGTCTCTGTGGAAGGCGGACAAGGGAGGGGAGGGGAATATGTGTCTGGTGGTAGCATCTCGCTGGAGGTGACGGAAATGGCGTCCGATGATCTTCTGGATGTGGATGCTGGTGGGATGGTAGGTAAGGACAAGGGAAACCCTATTGACGTTGTGGGAGGGAAGAGAAGGGGTGAGGGCAGAAGTGCGGGAGATGGGTCGGACCTGGTTACGGGCCCTGTTGACAATGGAGCTGGGCAATCCTCGGTTGAGGAAGAAGGTGGACATTTCAGAGGCTGCCTTGTCGAAGTTGGCCTCATTGGAACATATGTAATGGAGACCGAGGAACTGGGAAAATGAAATGGAGTCTTTACAGGAAGCAGGGTACCAGGATGTATAGTCCAGGTAACTGTGGGAGTCAGTGAGTTTATAATGGATATTAATAGCCAGTCTATGACCAGAAATGAAAACAGATGTTGAGGAAGGGAAGGGAGGAGTCGGAGTTAGACCAAGTGAAAGTGAGGGCACAGTGGAAATTGCAAGCGAAATTGATGAACTTTTCCAATTCCAGATGAGAGAGGGAAGCAGCACCAATGATATCTTTGATATATCAGAGAAAGGTGTGGGTGGGGGCTGG
Organism: Rhincodon typus; assembly: GCF_021869965.1. Classification (NCBI taxonomy): domain Eukaryota; kingdom Metazoa; phylum Chordata; class Chondrichthyes; order Orectolobiformes; family Rhincodontidae; genus Rhincodon; species Rhincodon typus. Next base: position 26,860,319 of record NC_063346.1, on the reverse strand, counting down.
AACAGGACTGGAACAAGGAATCTTCCACGTACCCGACTAAGAGACAGGCATAACTGGGGCCCATGTGGGTACCCGTGTCCACCCGTGTGACGTGAAGAAAATGAGAGGAGTTAGGAGAAGTCGTTGAGGGTGATGACGAACTCGGCCAAGTGGAGGAGGGTTGTGGTGTGTAGGGACGGTTCAGGCCTTCCTCCCCTCACCTTCCCTCTAACTCTATCCCCTTGCCCAACCCCACCTCCTGTCGGGTATTCACCATCCCTCCTAACCTTCCGCTCTCCAATGCTGAACATTCTGTACTCAGCAAAGGTCTCAGCTTTATTCCTCTGCGCCCCTACCTTAATGAATTTCAGGCACAACATGACATTCAAATTCTTTTTTTCCCCTCCGTCTTCATCTCCATGCCCATTTCTTTGGACAAAAGTCCGCTCCTGTCCCACAGACCCTTTTGCCCAGTTCCAACACTCTCTCTCTGCCTGGACCCTCTCTCTCACCTTTTACCTGCACTGGATGTGTTCATTGAAAACTGTCCATGTGACATTGGTTGCGTTAATTTCTCTGTTGCCCTCACCAAATCCAACTTACGTCCCTCTGAACTGACTGCACTCTGTGCACTCAGATCCAACTTTGACTTTGTTATTAGGCTTGCCGATAAGGGCGGTGCTGTTGTAGTCTGACGTACTGACCTCTACGTTGCAGAGGCTGAGTGCCAGCTCTCAGATATCTCTTCTCATCTTCCCCTGGACCATGATCCCACCATGGCACATCAGGCTATTGTATCAAATACAATAACTGACCTCATTTCATCTGGTGATCTCCCCCACCCCGCTTCCAAGCTGATAGCCCCCAGCCCGATTCTACTCCTTCTGAAAATCCACAAACAGGACTGTCGGGGCAGACCCATTGTTTCAGCCTGCTCCTGCCCCACAGAACACATCTCTTCCTACCTTGACTCCGTCTTCCCTCCCCTGGTCCAGTCCCTTCTCACATACATTCGTGATTCCTCTGATGCTTTGTGTCCATTTCAAAATTTCCAGTTTAAGGCAAAGTAATTAAGGGTGGAGACTGGTAGCACAAGACAAAAAAAGTTAGAATAATATGTTGAAATGGCAATTAAGGTTAAAATACATTTTAGTGAAAAGGAAGTTTGGATGAGAGCACTAAGCTGATAGCTTTCTCTTGGTGATGTTTGTGTCCTCGTCTTTCTTTTTAAGAAAGATTGAATTGGTGATCAAGCCACTATCCGATGCATCAGCACAATACTTGGACACATAAGTAAAACCTCATAGATCATTCGATAAGATCATGTGAGATTCAAGAATGTGTGCCATTGTCTTGGGACACTGATGTAAGTGGGTAAAAGTGAATGTTACCTTGGAAGTAACAAAGACGACATGGTAAAAAGTATGCACTGAAGAATGGGTCTCAGACACGTTACACTTACTTGACAATAAGATTGGTGTGGCTTGGAATAGCACAAAAACATAGTTTAAATAACAAGACGCTGACATAAAATCCATAGAGAAACTGACTTTGAGAGAATGAAAGTAGTATTAGTGAAAGGGATGTAAGAATTATGACCAAGATAATAACCAATCACACTTTTTATGTCAAAATATTACAGAAATGAAAGAATGAGGACTCTTGAAGGAGTGGTAGTGGACTGAATGAATTGGCCTTTCGGATGACCTACAGATACCTCATCTTGAGCGTTTGTATGACTAAACTAGCGGGTGAAATTGCAATGTGTTAGGACAGTTAGTGTATGTGGAAAAAAAGGCTGAGCTAAGAATCAGATGGTGTAGGAATCTTTGGTAAGGGAACCCTAGGGAAAATAAAAGGCGGGAACTATACGTTGAAGGTAAAGCCTGATGAATGTTAGAGCTGTTTTGATTGATCCCATGTATATTGTGGCTCAAAGAGTTACCACTTAATGATACCATCATTCATAAAATTGGCAGGGAGGGAAACATATTGAAGAAGTACTCTCAAGACAGATACAGATGAGGTAAGCTGGAGAAATTTTGAGTCTATTAATGGTGTTATTTTACTGTTTATCATGTGATCTGCAGACAGGGAACTGGGGGATTTTTTAAAAAAAAAACACAAATTAAGGAACCTGAATATGGAATATAGTGAATTTTAGAGCAAATTAGTGCTGAGAAACTCAGCGGGTCAGACAGCATCTGTGGAGAGAGAAACAGAGTTAACATTTCAAGTCTGGTATTATTCTTCTGCAGAATGTGTCTTGTAGACTCTCAAGGTTAAAAAGACTGATATTCTTATGATGGGAACGAAATGTGACTAGCAGAAGTTTTCCCAATTAATTTTAAGAACCATGCACGGCATTGATCAGTTGTTTATTGCAGTAATGGGACAAGCACAGTGAAAATTTGCAATATGGGAGCATGCTAGGTTCTAGAGTTCCTATGCTTGATTCTGTGATACTTGCCTGGAAAATATGAGATGTCACGTAAGTACACTTGAAATGTAAACTCTGTTGGATAGTTTATTTGAATGCAGTCACTTTGCTATTGATTAGGTCTGAAATAGCAGCTTCTGAGTCCAGGCAATGAACCATGTTTCAGTCCAGCTGACGTCCCTTACAACAATCGCTGAAATTTCCAACATTACAGTAAGGTGCAGTTGGTGGACTTGTGGCATTAGTATAAATGAGCCGTAAGGTAATAGTAAGGAGGAGGAAGATTGTGGCAGGATCCTGCTGGCAATTATGAACAATACTCTGAAATGTTAGAATTGAAACAATAAATTGACACGGATGCTCTAGCCTTGTCTCGCTGCTGTTGGTATTAAAAAATGAACTACAACCAATGCATTACATTATTTCCACAGACAAAATGCTATTGCCTCAGTTAGGTCAGAATGGTTGAGATCTATGCTGCCAGCTTAGCTGAAATAGCTTTGCATGCTTAGATGAAGCGTTGTCATTAAAGCAGTGCTATAGGTTTATAAAATGGGACCTGCTTTATGAATCAATATGATTTTTTTTTTTTTGCTAATCATTTAGAATCTTGAAAAATGACCTATCAATATATGTTTTATTTTGAGCTCACTCAGGAAGAATGTACGTGGAGGTTGATAGCTAGTGACACTCCTGTGGGAATCACCATTACTGCTCTCCTAATGCAAATGTCACATCTGGCAGTCAAATCTGAAACTGGAAGTTAGCAATTAGGAAACAAAATGTGGAGGAGCTACAGTGCACTTTGGTGGATTCATTTAGCAGTAACAAGGTAAAATATGACATCAGCACTTAAAGGGCTGATGCCCAAGCCTTCTGAGCTTTTGTCCTCAATTAAATTGCAGCTTTTCCAGACGCTGTGTTGTAGTGCAAAATGGGTGATAGCTCAGTAGTGCCTATTGATAAAAATCATGCAATGATTTTTATTTCTTTGCAGCTTATTTTGGTCCACAGAATTACTTGCTATATCTCCTATTTTAGTATTTCCTTGTATGTCTGTTCTTGTTTCCAACTGATTAATGTACGGGGTGAATTAACAGAGAGGGTCCATAACATAACCCTGTGCAGCATCAATCATAATTTCTAAGGGGACTTTTCATGAAGTGCCTTGACTCATTGAAAAAAAGGAAGATTTGCATTTATACAGTGTTTTCCGTGATCTCAAATTGCAAAGCACTTTACAATCATTGAAGTAGGTTTTGCTCTAGGGGAGGTGATGGCCTAGTGTATTATCAATAGACCTAATAATCCGGAAGCCCAGGTAATATTGTGGGGACCAGGGTTCAAATCCTGCCAAAATTTGGAAGTAAGAGTCTGATGAAGTCTAATGAATCCATTGATGATTTTGGGGGGGAAAAACCCACCAGGGTTGCCAATGCCCTTTTAGGGAAAGAAACTGCCATCTTTATCTGGTCTGGCCTACGTGTGACTCTGGACCCACAGTAAGGTGGTTGGCTCTTAACTGCCATCTGAGTAATTAGGAATTAGCAATAAATGCTAGTCAGCAATGCCCTCGTCCCATGAGTGAATTTAAAAAAAGGGACACAAATAGCAAAGTGACAGTGACCAGATAATCTTTCTATTCTTCCTGTTAGAAAGATTGATATTGGCCAGTTCATTTTTTTTTTTCCTCTACTCTAATCCATTTTTAAATCCAGTTGTTATCCTTCTCACAATATCATACCCTTCTCTTTTCTAAAGCATTTGAATGTCAGTATACCAATGGCAATCTCTGTACTGTTTGGTAAAAGTCTTACTTTTCTGAGAAAAGAGACATGCAGTTGAAGTTTTTTTTTTATCTTGTACTCATCAGGATGGTATCACAAGAAAACAAAATCACGTGTTCACATGCAGAGCACCTCCTTTTGCGAACAGAAAGAATACCTCACACCTTGCACCTTTTTCAACTAAACAGCCTCTCCAAAGATAGCCACTTCATGGTGCATTTCCATAGTAATGCCTTGACCAATCCAAGTCAACATGCCTGGTTTGAATGTAAACAAAAGCTTGGCAGGAAATGTTCCCTGGTGCATTCTCCATGGCAATGCCTCTTCAACTAGCGTCTACATAGCATGGTGGCTCAGTGGTTAGCACTGCTGCCTCACAGAGCCAGGGACCCAAGTTCGATTCCGCCCTCGGGTGACTGTCTCTGTGGAGTTTGCACATTATCCCTGTGTCTGCATGAGTTTCCTCTGGGTGCTCTAGTTTCCTCCCACTGTCCAAAGATGTGCATGGTAGGTGGATTGGTTATGCTAAATTGCCCGTAGTGTCCAGAGGAAATGCAAGGGGAGGGGTGGTGTGGGCTTATTGGGCTGAATGGCCTGTTTCCACATTGTAGGGATTCTATGATTCAAATCTGCAGTTATTCTCATCCAGTATAAATTGTTTTTCCACTTGGGATTGGTATTCTTGCAATTCTGTCCTGATGAGTGCAAGACTAAAAGTTTTGATATCATGTCTCTTTTTGCAACAATGCTACTAAGTGGCTATTTTACTTTTTGATCAGTTTTTCAATAACAACTGGTCCCTTAATGTTCCAGGGAAGAGTTTATTAGAAATTTTTGCCCAGATGCTGAGGCAGGTGCTTAAAAAAAATTACAAATGGCATTGGCATCTACTACAATCTTTCTGACTATACCATCATGACCTTGGGCTTTCAGCCAGAATTTCAGATTTTCAGCAAACTAATGACAGAAAGTCCAAGAGTGAAGGGTTTTGGGCCAGTTCTTTTTAAAGAAGTGTTACATTTTTGAAATACATGATACATTGAGGATTTCTCCGAAAAATTTCGGATAGTCTCCGCATACATAATAAAATGCTCATAATTGATGGAAATGCTCACTCTTTATCACTTTCATCTCATGTCATGGGGGTCAGAAATGGGTAATTGTATGACGTATGACATATAGTATGGCTACAACTAGTCTAAAGACTTCCATCTTATTAATACAGACTAGGTTCAGTTCTTGGCCCCAGAGCTGAAAGGAGTCTTCTAACCCATGACAGTAACATGGTTTTTGTTCTCTGCATCTCTCAAAAGTTCAGAAATAACCTATTGTAGAAATTTCTTTAGCTTACAATATGTCATCCTGTGTAATGTTATGATTGGAATCTAAAACAATTAGATCCTGTCTGCAACACTGGCCTGGATAAAAGACAAATGGCTAATGTAAAAGTTTCTTTGTCAAGTTGTTTGTTGTTGAGCATCAAGTTAATGTGCACTATGTGGTTTACATAATGACAGGGGTTTGCAATTTGCCAGTTCAGCATTACAAATATAAAAGGGTTATTCTTATGAGATTAGGGTAGAAAAAATAAATGGGGAAGTAGCAAAATTTAAACAATACAGTACTTGAAGTTATTCTTAAAATTGGGATTGAAGTGAGTTTTAATAATGAAGCACCGTCCCAAACATTTCTTATCTTTTTCCAGGGAACAGATATCATATTGACCAGAAAATCACTTATTCCGAACATAAAATGGGGAAAGAAATATTTTACTTAAAGTTATAAGTTTATATTTGTCTTTAGCGTCGTATTTATCTTGCTCACTAAAGACCATGACAACTATGATATTGCAAATTGAGGTTTTGTTCATAATCCATTTGAGGTTTGGTGGGAAGACCCAGAGACTGTAAAATAATTAAACCCTCAGGTGACCTGCCTTATACTTCAATGAAATGTTAAACTGTAAACATCATTATTTATTCTTACATTTAATATCATTTGGTCTTTGATTGAACATTCTTAACCTTTCACAATTTCTTTCATGAGTCTACAAAAATGCACTAAATGTAATTCTCTCTCCTTAAGTTATTACCTTTAGTGTTTGACAGCACTGCAGCTGTCAAATTTCAATAGAAAACCATTCAAGGATTAATAGATGTATTTGTAGCAACAACAGATGTAGATTATGTGTGTGTGCATTAATCAGTCTTACCTGTTATATATATTTTTTTGATTTAAATGCTTTTTCAAGGTATTGTGGCACAAAGCAGCTTATCTTCGTTGTTGACACATTTCCAATAGCTCTCCATTCCACTTTCATGTAGCACAGAATCATGACATGAAGCCTTTCCTCTTTTGGGCAGATGTACAACCCAACCAGACAGTAAAAAGCATTGGATGCTTTCATACAGGGAGTGAACATGAAGGAGATTAAATTGGATAGTTCCCAAAAGCAGGATTGTGGTCGCGATGCACAATTAACTTGCAATTACAGTCTTATGTTATGATGATTATAATGCTTTCTTAGGCAGACAGCACTAAACAAGTTGGCCATTGGCTAGATGCATCAGCAGGGAGCCCTAGCACAACTTAAATCTAGCCCTCACTGCTTAAAGAGGAGCACTGAGAATATAATAAGTACTTGCTGCACAGCTCCCAGCAATGCTTGCCTGAAGCAGTAAGATATGGCGCTGCATAGAGAGAGCCAGCTACTAAGTTTTTAGGTGCTGCAGTAGAGCCTTGGTGGAAGGGATGGAGGGGAGAGATGACCTGTTTCAGGACCTCCTAATGCATAGGCAAAAGGTAGTGGGAAACTGTTTGCCATGCAACTGTTCAAGAAGACAGCTCAGTGCCACCTTATCAAGGGCAATAAATGTTATCAGTAACACCAACATTTCAGTAATTTTTTTTTTTGAAGTGTCATTTCATTTGTTTAGCTTCAGTCACTTGCTTTTCCTTTAATATAGAATCCCTACAGTGCAGAGTGAGGCCATTCAGCCTGTACTGACCCTCCAAAGAGCATTCCACCTAGACCCAGCTCCCTATCCCATTTCCATATTTCCCATGGCTAATCCACCTAGCCTACGATCTCTGGACACCAAGGGCAATTTAGCATGGCCAATCCAGCTAGCCTGCACATCTTTGAAGTATGGAAGGAAATCCACACAGACATGGCGAGAACAGATAAACTCCACACAGTCATGCACCCGAGGCTGGAATCAAACCCAGGTCCCTGGCACTGTGAGGCAGCACTGCTAACCACTGAATCTTCATGTCAGCCCTTATGGGGACATTTTTTTTTGTTTTTTTTCTTAAAAGGATGAAGCTACATATTATTATTTTCATTTCTAAAGCTAAATGATTTCTGAAAAATCAACAGAAAAACCACAGTACTTTAAAAATTGTTGTTCAGCAATTATTTCTAAACATTGGTTAAAGAAACAGTTTCTTGACAAATTGAAGCTCGTTTTTGTCTGCATAATTGTCACCACTCAGGAACTGAAATAGTGTTCTAATTCTAGTAAATAGCTCTGATTATCTCCCATTTGTGCTCAATAATTGGTACAGTGCTCTAGACAGATTTAATGAAATTTTCAACCTAAGTTATTAATCTCTAGTAGGAATTTGGGGAGGTGGGGTGTAAATTAGTTTCTGCTAATTCTGCAGACAAGTTTCTTGAAATTTAACAGGAAATGAAGGGAAATATTAAATAGATCTGTGTTTCCAAAAATGTGTTTTTCAATGTAGAGTTAACCCATGAAGAACTGCTGTTATATTTTGGTTAATTTAAAATGTACTGCAATTGACATCATACTGAAGGCCAGATAATTGTTTCTGAAATGTAGATAAGAGTTGCTCATGGAGACCCTGCAGAATCCCCATCCTAATAGACTCCAAAGGAATTGCCTGAGAAATGAATACTACCCTATGCCTAGAACTCTTCAAAGGTATCTATTTAAATAAGAAAATTTGAAGGATTCTGCTGCAGATAAGTAAATAGTTACTCAGGAAAAGTTAAGCAATTAAACACATAGTCCAAGTCCTCTACGACAATTCAATCGATCACCAACTTGCTGCACACATGCTCAGCTACACCTCTAGGTCCTTACCGGCCCCAGGCCCTGACTCAACAGCCCTGTCACACCCAGGAACCAAATATCCCTGAAACATGCCTCCCCCAGAACCCAGCAGCAGCACTACTGTGGACTTGACACCCTGCTCCCGGGATCCTACCACTCAATTCCTCTGCCACATCCAACAGTCACCGTCCCCGTGCTTGGGGACCCAATATCGCCACTCACCCTTGTCAGGACACCCTGCTCTGGACCAGATACCTTCCCCCCATCCAAGCACCTGCTCCATTATCCTCCCACTGCCAGACCTGATTCCCCTTCCCCTGATCAGACTCCCACTCCCACCAGCCCCAAATCCCCTTTCCATACCCATTTTCTTGATACCATGCTGCACCACAGTCAGACCTGACCCATTCCTCCCCACCCCAGGATCTAATGCCACCTGCCCCAAAAAACTCAGTAGATCCAACCCACTGTGACCTAACCTAAACATTCCAACACTTGCCTCATTCCCCCCTTACCATCTTGCATCTTGGTACACTACCCACTTTGTACCCTATCCGTCGTGGTGTGACGAGAACAACTTCTCTCTCAACGTTGACAGAATTCAAGAACTGATCACTGACTTCAGGAAGAAAGGAGGAGAACACATCCCCATCTACATCAACAGAGCGGAGGTCAAGAAGGTTGAGAGCATCAAGTTCCTAGGAGTAACGATAACCGACAACTTGTCCTGGACTTCCCACGTAGATGCGATGGGGAAGAAGGCACAACAATGCTTCCTATTCCTCAGGTGGCTTCGGAAATTTGGCATGTCCATAAGGACCCTCATCAACTTTTACAGATGCACCATAGAAAGCGTACTATTCGGGTGCATAATGGCCTGGTACAGCAACTGCTCTGCTCAGGACCGTAAGAAACTATGAAAGATTGTGTGCACAGCTCAGACCATCATGGAAGCCAACCTCCCATCCATGGACTCCATTTACACATCTCGTTGCCTAAAGAAAGGCTGCCAACAACATCAAGAATCCATCCCACCCCGGTTATGCTCTCCTACACCCTCTTCCATCAGGCAGAAGATGCAGAAGCTTGAACACACACACCAGCACGTTCAAGAACAGTTTCTTCCCTGCCATTATTAGACTGATGAATGGACTCTCTAACTTCATTAATACTGATCTTGTTAATGTTGATCTTTTCTAGCGCACGTCCTGTGCAGTGTAACCTGTATGCCTTACCCTGTTCAAGTCTTTTTTCACTTTATGATCTGTATGTCCTTGCTTACTATGATCTGCCTGTTCTTCTTTTTTTTTTTTATTTATTCATTTTGTGGGATGTGGGCATCACTGCCTGGCTAGCATTTTTTATTGCTAGCCCCTAGTTGCCCTTGAGAAGGTGGTGAGCTGCCTTTCTGAACCACTGAAATCCACCTGCTGTAGGTTTACCCACAATGCCTTTAGGGAGGGAATTCCAGGATTTTGACACAGAACAGTGAAGAAACTGTGATATATTTCCAAGTCAGGATGGTGAGTGGCTTGGAGGAGAACTTGAAGATTGTGGTCTCATGTATCTGCTGCCCTTGTCCTTCTTGATGGAAGTGGTCGTGGGTTTGGAAGGTGCTGTCTGAGGATCTTTGATAAATTTCTGCAGTGCATCTTGTAGATAGTCCACACTGCTGCTACTGAGCAGCAGCGGTGGTGGAGGGAGTGGATGCTCGTGGATGTATTGTCAATCATGCGGGTGGGCTGCTTTGTCCTGGATAGTGTCAAGCTTCTTGAGTGTTGGGGCTGCACTCATCCAGGCAAATGAGGAGTATTCCATCACACTCCTGACTTATGCCTTGTAGATGGTGGACAGGCGTTGGGGAGTCAGGAGGTGAGTTACTCACTGCAGTATTCCAAGCTTCTGATCTGCTCTTGTAGCCACTGTGTTTATGGGGTGAGTCCAGTTGAGTATCTGATCAATGATAACCCTGAGGATGTTGATAGTGGGGGATTCAGTGATGGTAACACCATTGAATGTCAAGGAGTGGTGGTTAGATTGTCTCTTATTGGCAATGGTCATAGCCTGGCATTTGTGTGGCACGAATGTTACTTGCCACTTGAAAGCCCAAGCTTGGACATTGTCCAGATCTTGTTGTATGTGAACATGGACTGCTTCAGTATCTGAGGAGTCACGATTAGTGCTGAACATTGTACAAACATCAGTGAACATCCTCACTTCTGACCTTATGATAGAGGGAAGGTCATTGATGAAACAGCTGAAGATGGTTGGGCTGAGGACACTACCCTGAGAAACTCCTGCAGAGATATCCTGGAGCTGAGATGACTGACCTCCAACAATCACAACCATCTTCCTATGTGTCAGGTATGACTCCAACCAGTGGAGAGTTTGCCCCCTGATACCAATTGATTCCAGTATTGCTAGGGCTCTGTGATGTCACACTCGGTCGAATTCAGCCTTGATATCAAATGCTGTCACTCTCGCCTCACCTCTGGAATTCAGCTCTTTTGTCCATGTTTGAACCAAAGCTGTAATGAGGTCAGGAGTTGAGTGGCCCTGGCAGAACCCAAACTGGGCGTCACTGAACAGGTTATTGCTGAGCAGGTGCTGCTTGATGGCACTGTTGATGACACCTTCCATCACTTTACTGATGATCGAGAATAGACTGATGGGGCGGTAATTAGCCGAGTTGGATTTGTCCTGCTTTTTATGTACGGGACATACTTGGGCAAATTTCTACATTGTTGAGTCCATACCAGTGTCGTAACTGGACTTGAACAGCTTGGTTACGGGAGCAGCAAGTTGTGAAGTGCAGGTCTTCAGTTCTATTGCCGGAATGTTGTCAGGGCCTGTAGTCTTTATAGTATCCTGTGTCTCTAACAGCTTCTTGATATCACGTGGAGTGAATCAAATTGATTGAAGACTGGTATCTGTAATGCTGCGGACCACTGGAGGAGGCCGAGATGGATCATCCACTCTGCATTTGTGGCTGAAGATTGCTGCGAATGCTTCACCCTTATTTTTTGCACTGTTGTACTGGGCTCTTCCATCATTGAGGAGGGGGATATTTGTAGAGCCTCCTCCTCCAGTGAGTTGTTTAATTGTCCACCATCATTCACGGCTGGATGTGGCAGGACTGCAGAGCTTAGATCTGATCTGTTTGTTGTGGGATCACTTATCTCTGTCTATCACTTGCTGCTTTTGTTGTTTGGCATGCAATTAGTCCTGTTTGGTGACATCACCAGGATGACACCTCATCTTCAGGTTTGCCTGGTGCTGCTCCTGGCATGCCCTCCTGCACACTCCATTGAACCAGAGTTGATCCCCTGGCTTGATGGTAATGGTTGAGTGGGGTGTATACCGGGCCATGAGGTTACAGATTGTGTTGGAGTACAATTCTGCTGCTGTTGATGGCCCACAGTGTCTCATGGATGCCCAGTCTTGAGTTGCTAGGTCTATACACAGTCTATCACATTTAGAACGGTGATAGTGCCACACAACATGATAGAGGTTGTTCTCAATGTGAAGGCGGGACTTCGTCTCCACAAGGACTGTGCGGTAGTCACTCTTACTGATACTGTTATAGACAGATGCAACTGCAGCTGGAGGATTAGTAAGGATGAGGTCAGGTATGTTTTTCCCTCTTTATTGGTTCCCTCACCACCTGCTGTAGACCCAGCCTAGCAAATTATGCCCTTTAGGACCTGACCAGCTCGATCAGTAGGACTGCTGCTAAGCCACACTTGGTGGTGGGGTCATTGAAATCCCCCACCCAGAGTACATTTTTTGCTTTTGCCATCCTCCGTGCTTCCTCCAAGTGTTGTTCAACATGGAAGAATACTGATTCACCAACTGAGGGAGGACGGTACGTAGTAGTCAGCAGGAGGTTACCTTGCCCATATTTAACCTGAAGCCATGAGACTTCATGGGGTCCAGAGTCAATTGTGAGAACTCCCAGAGCAACACCCTCCCGACTGTATCCCACTGTGCCACCACCATGCCACCACCTCTGGGTCTTTCCTGCCAGTGAGACAGGGATGATGAAGGTGGTCAATGATGCAACATTGTCTGCAGGGTATGATTTTGTGAGTATGACTATGTCAGGCTGTTGCTTGACTAGTCTGTGAGACAGCTCTCCCAATTTTGGCACTAGCCCCCAGATGTTAGTGAGAAGGACTTTGCAGGGTCAATAAGGCTGTTTCTGCTATTGTCTTTTCTGGTGCCTAGGTCGATGCCAGGTGATCTGTCCAGTTTCATTTCTTTGAGACTTTGTAGTGATTGGTACAACCGAGTGCTTTGTTAGGGCATTTTAGAGGGCAATTGAGAGTCAACCACATTGCTGTGAGTCTGGAGTCACAAGTAGGCCAGATTAGGTAAGAATAGCAGATTTTCCTTCCCTGAAGGACACTAATGAACCAGATGGGTTTTTCTGACCATTGACAATGACTTCATGGTCGTCAGTAGATTCTTTAATTCCAGAGTTTGTTTGTTTTTATTGAATTCAAATTTCACCAACTGTTGCGGCAGGATTCGAACCTGGGTCCCCATAACAATATCTGGGTCTCTGGATTAATAGCAATAATACCACTAGGTCTTGCCTTTACTTCTTTCCTTCCCTTGTACTGCTCACAAACAAAGCTTTTCACTATACTTAGGCACATGTGACAATAAATAAATCAAATCAAATCAAATCTGGCACCCTATCTCCTACCTACCTGGCACTATACACAACTGACACCCTAATTACCTGGCACCGTAACCCCCAGGTACCTGCCTTCTACTTACTAGGCACTCTTTTCTCCTGGCACCCTACTTAGCTGGTATTCTAGCTCTAGCCACTGGCTCTCTATCCACCAGGCACCCTATCTTCCCAGCACCTTAACTTCATCTTATGTATTTACCCTTTTGTATTGTCAAAGTGGCTGTCTGTTATGCCTGACCTGTGAATTACAGAAGACAACAGCTGACTACTGTGTGAAAGAGGGCCATGGGTTACCTTCCTCCAACTGTTCTGCTACCTGCCAGAATGGAAGGATGACTCTGCATTTCTGAAAGAAACCTGATCAAAATCTCCTGTTGGTAAAGACAGTGCTTCATGATAGCGAGTTTGTGCAGGTTTCAGTGAACCTCGGCAAGTTGAGGCACATTCTCCAGCAAGTACTAGATACGGTATCCAGGCAACAGAATGTTCACACTGCTACAATCTACACTCTAATGTTTCATTTGACAGCATAGTTCTCACTGTGCACGTTCTGGCCACATGGTTAGGTTATGCAGCAGTGTCATGAACCAAGTGTGATGTGGTGGCTCCGATATTAAGGAAACAGCGGACTAGTGCAGGATGAACCGATCATGGCTGCTAATACAATATAGTACACATTCACCAGCAGAATATCCAAAGCATAATCATATTTCAACTTGACATTCTGTGTGTAGTAACTCTTGTGATTGTAGTGCACCTCCGATTTAGATGCAGCAATTGTAAAGCTGTGTGAGCAGTTAATGGCATCCTACATCTTGGGCAATCCCAATCTCTTAGCAAAGCCACGTGGACACTTAGAGTGTTTGTCTGTAGACGGAAAGCAATGAACTCTGCTATCCTGACATAAGAGTCCTCTCTAGCGCTGCAGTAGATGATGAACTGGAAGATGATACATTTGCTGCCGCTCAAGAAGTTAAAAAACAGTAAAACTTGAAATCCATTTGTATTCGTCTCAGAGGTAGTAGGAACTGCAGGTGCTGGAGAATCTGAGATAACAAGGTGTAGAGCTGGAGGAACATAGCAGGCCAAGCAGCATCAGAGGAGCAGGAAGGCTGAAGTTTCAGGCCTAGACTCTTCAGACATGGGGAAGGGGAAAGGGGTTCTGAAATAAATAGGGAGAGAGGGGGAGGCGGATAGAGGGGAAGATAGGTGGAGAGGAGACAGACAGGTCAAAGAGGCGGGGATGGAGCCAGTAAATGTGAGTGTAGGTGGGGAGGTAGGGAGGAGATAGGTCAGTCCAGGGAGGACAGACAGGTCAAGGAGGCGGGATGAGATTAGTAGGTAGGAGATGGGGGTGCGGCTTGAGGTGGGAGGAAGGACAGGTTAGGGAGGCGGGGACGAACTGGGCTGGTTTTGGGATGCGGTAGGGGGAGGGGAGATTTTGAAGCTTTTGAAGTCCACATTGATACCATTGGGCTGCAGGGTTCCCAAGCGGAACATGAGTTGCTGTTCCTGCAACCTTCGGGTAGCATCGTTGTGGCACTGCAGGAGGCCCAGGATGGACATGTCGTCTGCGGAATGGAGGGGGAGTTGAAATGGTTCGCGACTGGGAGGTGCAGTTGTTTAGTGCGAACCGAGCGTAGGTGTTCTGCAAAGCGGTCCCCAAGCCTCCGCTTGGTTTCCGCGATGTAGATGAGGCCACACCGGGAACAGTGTATGCAGTATATCACATTAGCAGATGTGCAGGTGAACATCTGCTTGATGTGGAAAGTCTTCTTGGGGCCTGGGATGGGGGTAAGGGGGGAGGTGTAGGGGCAGGTGTAGCTCTCTCTGCAGTTGCAGGGAAAAGTGCCAGGTGAGGTGGGGCTGGAAGGGAGTGTGGAGCGGACAAGGGAGTCACGGAGAGAGTGGTCCCTCCGGAAAGCAGATAAGGGTGGGGAGGGAAAAATGTCTTTGGTGGTGGGGTCAGATTGCAGATGGCGGAAGTGTCGGAGGATGATGCGTTGGATCCGGAGGTTGGTGGGGTGGTACGTGAGGATGAGGGGGATTCTGTTTTGGTTGTTATTGCGGGGAGGTGGTGTGAGGGATGAGTTGTGGGAAACGCGGGAGTCACGGTCGAGGGCGTTCTCGACCACTGAGGGGGGAATGTTGCGGTCCTTGATAAACGAGGACATCTGAGATGTACGGGAGTGGAATGCTTCATCCTGGGAGCAGATGCGGCGGAGGCAAAGGAATTGGGAATAGGGGATGGCATTTTTGCAGGAAGGTGGGTGGGAGGAGGTGTATTCTAAGTAACTGTGGGAGTCGGTGGGCTTGAAATGGATATCGGTTTCTAGGTGGTTGCCGGAGATGGAGACAGAGAGGTCCAGGAAGGAGAGAGAGGTATTAGAGATGGTCCAGGTGAACTTAAGGTTGGGGTGGAAGGTGTTGGTGAAGTGGATGAACTGTTCGAGGTCCTTGTGGGAGCCCGAGGCAGCGCCGATACAATCATCAATGTAACGGAGGAAGAGATGGGGTTTAGGGCCAGTGTAGGTACTGAAGATGGATTGTTCCACGTAACCTACAAAGAGGCAGGCATAGCTTGGGCCCATGCGGGTACCCATGGCCACCCCCTTTGTCTGTAGGAAGTGGGAGGAATTGAAAGAGAAGTTGTTGAGGGTGAGGACGAGTTCGGCTAAGCGGATGAGGGTGTCGGTGGAGGGGGACTGGTCGGGCCTGTGGGACAGGAAGAAGCGGAGGGCCTTTAGGCCATCTGTATGGGGATTGCAGGTGTATAGGGATTGGATGTCCATGGTAAAGATGAGGTGTTGGGGACCGGGGAATTGGAAGTTCTGGAGGAGGTGGAGGACGTGGGTGGTGTCACAGACTTAGGTAGGGAGTTCCTGGACCAAGGGGGAGCAAATGGAGTTCAGATAGGTGGAGATAAGTTCGGTGGGGCAGGAGCAGGCGGAGACAATGAGTCGACCAGGGCAGTCAGGTTTGTGGATTTTGGGAAGGAGATAGAAGCGGGCGGTGCGGGGTTGGGGAACGATGAGGTTGGAGGCTGTGCGTGGGAGGTCACCTGAAGTGATGAGGTTGTGGATGGTTTGGGACATGATGGTTTGGTGGTTGGGGGTGGGGTCATGATCAAGGGGGCGGTAGGATGGTGTGTCGGAGAGTTGGCGCCTGGCCTCGGCGATGTAGAGGTCAGTGCGCCATACTACAACTGCGCCTCCCTTGTCCGCGGGTTTTATGGTGAGGTTGGGATTGGAGCGGAGGGAGCGGAGGGCTGCACGTTCTGCGGGGGGAGGTTGGAGTGGGTGAGAGAGGTGGAGAGGTTGAGGCGATTGATGTCTCGATGGCAGTTGGAGATGAAGAGGTCAAGGGAGGGTAGGAGGCCTTGGGGTGGTGTCCAGGAGGAGGGGGTGTGTTGGAGGCGGGAGAAGGGATCAGTCGAGGGAGGGTTAGGCTCACGGTTGAAGGAGTAAGCGCGGAGGCAGCGGAAAAACTGCTCTATGTCCAAACGTGCCCGGTATTCGTTGATGTGTGGGTGGAGGGGGACAAAGGTGAGCCCTTTAGTGAGGACTGACCGTTCGTCCTCGGTAAGGGGGAGGTCTGGGGGGATGGTGAAGACTCAGCAGGGCTGGGTGTTGCTGTCTCCTCTGGAGCTGCTGGCTGTGGAGGCGGTGGGCGCAGCGACGTTGGCGGCGGGCGGACTTGCGTCGGTGGTGGGTGGAGCATCGTCAGTGGTGGGTGGAGCAGGGTAGGCGGCGGCAGCAGCGGTGACGGTAGGTGCGTCCTCAGTGTCTGTGGTGTTGACCTCGGAAATGGAGGCGGTGGCATCAGCAGCGGCGTCGATGGCGTTTGCTGTCCCGGAAGTGGTGTACCCAGCGGCGGGGGATGTGACGTCCTCCGTGGGTGCTCCGACAGTGGCCACATGGCCAATGGCGGCAGGCACATTGTGGGGAAGGTCCTGGGTAGGGTTGGGGATTGGGGAGGCGGAGGAAGCCCGTTTTGGGTGGTAGGTACCAGTAAGTTTACTGTACTTACGGTTTATTGTGTCCAATAAAGCTGAGTAGAATTGTGAATTTTACGAAGAATAAAAAACAGGAGAGGTCCTTTGCAGGTCTGGGAGAGGGAGGCTCTGAGCAGGGGTAGGCTTGATTGTAGTGCCAGGAGATGCTGGCGCATTGCTGCGAGTGTGTGTTTCAGGAGTCGCAGGGAGAAACGCTTCTGAAGGATCTCAATGTTCTGAATGTAGACATTGTCACGGTTGGGAAGGCCTGAATGTGGACTGTAGTCCATTGAGGATGATCTGGTTCCGTAGGCAGGTACTAAAAAAGGTGATGTGGCTGTAGTACCTGGTTTGCTTCAGGACGTGGTCAAGCAGTTTCAAGGCTGAAGAGATTACAAGAGAGTTGCAGTGGGAGAGAGATCCACTGAGGCTTTTCCGGAGGGAGGAGGGTAACTTCTTCAGGGTAGGCATCCTTAGGAGAGGCTTCGCAGTGGGGTTAAAATTGTTTCAGAGATGGTAGGAACTGCAGATGCTGGAGAATCTGAGATAACAAGGTGTAGAGCTGGATGAACACAGCAGGCCGAGCAGCATCAGAGGAGCAGGAAGACTGACGTTTCGGGCCTAGACCCTTCTTCGGAAATGGGGGAGGCGAAGGGGGTTCTGAAAAAAAGAGGGGGGGGGGGGAGGCGGATAGAAAATGGATAGAGGAGAAGATAGGTGGAGAGGAGACAGACAGGTCAAAGAGGCGGGGATGGAGCCAGTAAAGGTGAGTGTAGGTGGGGAGTTAGGGAGGACGGACAGGTCAAGGGGACGGGATGAGGTTAGTAGGTAGGAGATGGGGGTGGGGCTTGAGGTGGGAGGAGGGGATAGGTGGGAGGAAGGACAAGTTACGGAGGCGAGGACGAGCTGGGCTGGTTTTGGGATGCGGTAGGGGGAGGGGAGATTTTGAAGCTTGTGAAGTCCACATTGATCTTAATGTATACAAGATCAATTTCACTGACCAGTATCAGTCAGTTCCAGGTTTTCTTCAAGTGTCAGTATGAAGAAATTCAGGACTAAGGTCATCACAACAGCCAAGGACAGAGCCATCATTGCCATCTCTCTGAGGCTGCAGGTCCAGTTTAAAGAGATGGCACAGTCCTATCAGCTTTTCCTTCATTAAGCGCAGATGATGCTTTCCCTATTCCTGGTACCCTGGAGTCGAATTGAATGGATTGGTCACACTGGGTAAAGGGCTGACAAAGGCAATAAGGCTAAATGATTCCTTTTGTTCTAGAAGATTCTATGACTCACTTTCAGGGCAGGCACACCTCTTACTTAATCAACCAAGTACTGGTCAAAACAAATTTAATCACTGGACAATCAATACCACTCTTGGGGAAGGAAGTTAAATTTGCATGGACTTTCTGTTTGCTGTCAGAGAAGCTGAATGTTGGCAGCATGTTGGTGTTATGAGTATTCAGCGTTGCTATAGCAATAAGATAGAATGTTTGACATCTGACTTCAGTTTGTCATTACCATCCACTTTGAATATGGAGTTTCTGTTTTAAAAAAAATCCCTGAAGAGATGACTGACAGGAAAGACTGGTTGCACATGTAACTCATGAGAATGAGCCGCATACATTAATTTTATCTTGTCCTTTCCACTATGAGAAAAGACGTGTGCCCACTTGCCCCAGACTCAGTGCCTGCACTTTTAGTGGAGGAATTTCCTTAGCTATAAAACTGTTTATTTCAAAAACAGGAGGCACAGGTGGGCTTATGAAAACTGCTACACTTAAATGGAAATGTTGGGTGAAGCAGGAATGATAATTTGAACATAGAAACATATGAACAGATTTAGATTAGTCAGCTCCTCAAAACTGTTCTTCTATTCAGTTAGTTCATAACTGATTGATACTTCTATTTCTATTTCACAGTTAGTGCTACTGAAGCTGTAAAGAGGACTGGAAACTCATTAAGAGACTTTCTAAGACACTATCAAGTTTTTGCCAACAGTCAAGCTACATTTATTCCAGCCATTCTCTGAAAACTTCACCTGAAAACAGTAAGTGCTGTGTTAAATTCTATGAGGCACCATGAGAAAGGGAGTGATTGGATATGGACACACTGCTAGGGGTCATCCTTTGCTTTGGATAAGAAATGGAAGGCGAATACATGGCTGGGCAGAAAAACACCAGCAGCTGCAGGACAGGAGATCAGCCAAGATTATATGATGAACTCCAATCATACCAGTAGTCGACATCCCTCCCTCTCTGGAGATTCTCCTCGATTACAACTTTCAATGTCACATCTGAAAACCTGTGTGTGCTCCTGTCACTCAGTGAGCCTTCCTGTAGAATGCCAACCATAGTATTCCACAACTTCAGGGGAAGTGGTTGTGAGGAGCCAACATATACTTCTCCACAAACATTGTTTCTGACCAGCACTTGAATGCTAAACTTGCATTGGGTGGAATTTCATCTCAGGCAGTGGAGTAAACCAAGCAGTAGCAGATCAACTCCTATTTTAACCAGTGCTTGATATTCAGTTCCATTGCTGACATTGGAATTAAATATCAAGAATTGTAAAAACAGCAATCAATGTGATACCAAACATTTTTGTCGCCATGCAGGATCAACTTCTACCCCTGATGTCTGTTAAGTACCTCCATGTGAATGCAAATTATGGTAATCAGCAATTAGGACCAAAACCATGTGCTAAATACAGATGTTCAAATCAGCTAGTCGCATTAACCCTGCAACCACTTCACTCCTGGCTTTCACCTTTTTGACCAAAATAGCTCCCAAAGGGTCACTTGACATTATCCAGAGAGCTTCATTAATGAAATTATTTGTACCAGATCTCTTTGCTTAAATTATGATATTTATGTGAAGAATTCTTGTGCAAGTTTTGGCACACTTGCTCCTTTATTTTCGACTTTATAGGGATCATCATCACTTTCTTCAGGCTACAAAACTTCTGCAATAAGTGTAACAACGTATGCACAAATGACAGATGCAATTGCTCCATATTTTATAAACTACATCATTCAATTTAAAGATGTAGCATCTATTATTTTAGCTGGCAAAGTACTGAACTGAGGTAATAAGGATAATGTACAATTAATATGTCTGTCTGCCCTCAACTCCATAACAAATGGTCCATTTAAAGTACAGTTTAGTGGGTTCTAAAGATCTGGGATACCATGCATCCAGAAATGTAACATGCTGAGTATGCAGTTGTCACTCTGCAATATTTTGACTGTTTCCCAATAGCAGTGTCATGATCATTTTGCACATTTGTGCATATGTTGTTACATTTATTGCAGAAGTTTTGTAGCCTGAAGAAAGTGATGATGTCCCCTACAAAGTTGAAAATAAAGGAGAAAAAGTGTGCCAAAACTTGCAGAGGAATTCTTCACATAAATATCATAATTTAAGCAAAGAGATCTGGTACAAATAATTTCATTAATGAAGCTCTCTGGATAATGTCAAGTGACCCTTTGGGAGCTATTTTGGTCAAAAAGGTGAAAGCCAGGAGTGAAGTGGTTGCAGTGTTAATGCGACTAGCTGATTTGAACATCTGTATTTAGCACATGGTTTTGGTCCTAATTGCTGATTACCATAATTTGCATTCACATGGAGGTACTTAACAGACATCAGGGGTAGAAGTTGATCCTGCATGGCGACAAAAATGTTTGGTATCACATTGATTGCTGTTTTTACAATTCTTGATATTTAATTCCAATGTCAGCAATGGAACTGAATATCAAGCACTGGTTAAAATAGGAGTTGATCTGCTACTGCTTGGTTTACTCCACTGCCTGAGATGAAATTCCACCCAATGCAAGTTTAGCATTCAAGTGCTGGTCAGAAACAATGTTTGTGGAGAAGTATATGTTGGCTCCTCACAACCACTTCCCCTGAAGTTGTGGAATACTATGGTTGGCATTCTACAGGAAGGCTCACTGAGCGACAGGAGCACACACAGGTTTTCAGATGTGACATTTGAAAGTTGTAATCAAGGAGAATCTCCAGAGAGGGAGGGATGTCGACTACTGGTATGATTGGAGTTCATCATATAATCTTGGCTGATCTCCTGTCCTGCAGCTGCTGGTGTTTTTCTGCCCAGCCATGTATTCGCCTTCCATTTCTTATCCAAAGCAAGGGATGACCCCTAGCAGAAGGGTCTAGGCCTGAAACGTCAGCCTTCCTGCTCCTCTGATGCTGCTTGGCCTGCTGTGTTCATCCAGCTCTACACCTTGTTATATGTTTGTTAGATGCGGTTATATCATATTGGAGAGGGGAAAGGGTGAAAGACGCATTCTACTGAGCTCCAGGCATTCTGGCAGAACTCATTTTTGTTCCAGAAAGAAATTGGGACCTGCTGAAACTAAATGGCACTTCAAATTCTGGATTCCTACCATTTTGAGCCCCATGGGTTTACTTGTTCAAAGGCCAGTGGGAATTGAATTCTGGTCAGGAAAGTATTGAAATGTATACATTAAAAGGCATTTACATTCTGCTTAAAATTAGTGGAAGCATGGAAAGTTCTGGCAAAGAAAAAGACCGGTCAGTTCATCAGGCCTGTGCTGGCTCTTTGGAACAGTATTAGCAATTAGTGCCATACCCCTGCAAACTGATGCAAAATACTTGTTTAACACTTTTTTCCATGTCCTCTGCTATAAAATAAAAATTTCCACGTGCATTCTTAACAGTCCTGACTTATTCCATAACAAACTCTTACAAAAACTGACACTTTACAGACTAAAGACTGGCTTACATTTTAGGTGTGAGAGTCCGTGGAGCTGGGCAGCAGGTGGATTCGGTGCAGTCCCTTCACCATGATGATTGTACAGGATTGTGCAGTAGCTACTCTACTGAGTCTACACATTGGGGGTTTAATGCCATGTGAGAACAGCATGCGGTCCAGCTAGCCTACAGCTCTGAAAGGCAGTCTGTCTGTTTTAAAGGGAAACCATATTATTGAACTGAGGCTAACAAAAAGTGATTTTAGAACATCAAAAATCAAGAAAATGGCACCTTGGATCAGTGAGAGAGCTTCAAGGCTCCCTGATGCTGCACTGGAAGCGTCAGTGGCTCAGAAGGAGTCAAGAAAAAGGGTCTTTTTTTTTTTTTTTGGTTTGCCATGACGCATTCAGGCAACAACTTCCAAAGGGGTGAGTGTGTGAAATCTGCCTGTGGGGTCATAAGACATTTAATTACCTCACCTGTGTGGTCAAGGTCAACCTCAAATGACATCTCACATTCACCATATCGCCAATCCATCACACACCAATCCAACAGCAGTTCCTGACACTTAGGAAATACATCTAACATACGCCACACTCTCCTACTTACCACCCTACCCACCATTTCACCGTACCACTACCCAATTCCAGCATTGTCCTTCTGCCTTTATACTTTCAAACACTACTGCTTGACCATGTGTGACACATCCAGGAGGGAGAGGGTGAACAACCTCACACCAAGGTTAAGGAGGCAATGTCACGTGATTTTACAATGCCAACACCAGCTCAGGTACTGACACTCCATGTATTGTAAGATAACGTACCCATGTTACAGCTGTGAGTCCCCAGTGGGCTGCAAGCAAGCCAGGGGGGAAAAAAGTTTCAAAGTTAATTTTAATTCTGCCTCTTAATCTGTGACATGTGTCTATTCCCATTGAAAGCTGTTCGGAAGATTTGGATTTCTCTTCCTGCTGACTTTACCTCGGTGGAAAGGTTTTTTGGAAGCCATCAAAAAGATCACAGCCCATTTTAGAAACTAGTCTAACTTTACAACATCACTCTTACAGACAATGATAGGGTACACAACATATCACATTTATTCTCACTATCACCTTGGAAATTAAAATCAGCAAATTAGAAAAACCAACTACCCCATGTTGCTCGGAGACACACATGCCCAGAAATGTTTAAAGAACTGAAACAGATTCTTTAGGGAGAGACAGTTGTCCATATTGCTGATTGTTATGCACTTTATTGAAGACTGCAACAGATTATTCTTCAAGTCTGCTTGTCTCTTTAAGTCCCTGCAAGCAGCTGATTCCTGCAGCAGCAAGAATTGCTCAATGTCAAACCCATTAAATATAACAAGGAAGCTGTCAAAAGATTTCAATGATGCTGCGCTTGAAATATTCACCTAGATCAATAAGTGTCAGTCAGGCAAATTGTAGGCCCATCCTGGCACGCTCCCACACCATCTCGCACATCTTCACCATTTAGTGCTGTGGTGGTTTCGGCGTCTTTCTGCCTTTTTTTTTCCACAGGGGACTGGGTTGGTGCCAGGCCCCACACTGCCCCAAATCCATGGCCAGCTTCAGCTCTGGTACTGAGGTCACAGAGACTTCAGCACTGATGGTGGAGGAGCCCGGAGCCAGGACCCTGGTCCTGATGACTGGAGGAGTGTTGCACCAGAGCAGGAGATATGAGACCAGGCCCATGGCTCCAGCACAGACACGGCCTTTGCAGGAACAGCAGTAAAGGCAGGGCCAGTCTGGTAACTGAGACCCTGGAGCCTGTAACAGAGACCCAGGGGCCTGTAACTGAGAACCCGGAGCTGGCAGTAAAATGACATGACCAACATTCACTTGTCTCAATATGCACAGACAAAGAAGGCCGTACGTTCGATTTGGACAAAGTGACAACACTGGGACTAGCGAACAATAGACATGCAAGGGAATTTCTGGAGGCCTGGTTCTCAACATGGGATTCCATTAACAAACACAAGCAATAGAACCTGCATACAGACCGCTGCTGAAAAACAGAACCAGAAGTGACCAGACCCGCTACACCAGAGGATCACATAAATTCAGAAAGGGGCAGAATACCAACACTTTGTTTAGGGGTCACACTGATGATGATGCCTAGAATGGTAACGAAACGTCCGCACAGAACAACTGGCTCAGTGAGCTAACAAACAACCGAATGTTATAGTATATTAAGTGTTTCAAGATGGCACTGGAGCATGGTGACACTTTGCATTTTGCATGTGAAAAACACTTTTCACTGTATTTTTTAAATATGGACTAATCCAGTCTAACCTCTAGCTATCTTGCCAGAGCAGGAAACCTCACTGTCTCTAGCAGAATCCGTTCATTTGTTTGAGCGGTTCCCTGGAACTGCCTGA
Organism: Rhincodon typus; assembly: GCF_021869965.1. Classification (NCBI taxonomy): domain Eukaryota; kingdom Metazoa; phylum Chordata; class Chondrichthyes; order Orectolobiformes; family Rhincodontidae; genus Rhincodon; species Rhincodon typus. The sequence continues at coordinate 26,836,205 of NC_063346.1, read as the reverse complement.
TTAATCCTACTGGGACGTCCAAACAATGTTAGACATCTGAGCAGGGTGAGAATTTGAAGACAAATGAGTGTATTGAAAAACGCTGCAGAGTTTAGTCTAACCAATATTACAGGAAGCCCAGTAATTCCCAGTAATGCAGTGGTGATTAAATTTGTACAATCTATTAACTGCAACATCACAGTTTCATGTACTCAGTGATTATGTCATCAAAGACGTCTTTTATCTGTCAGCATTCACCAAGGAAGATTGTGACCTTACAAGATTGTTACTTTCTCTTCAACTGTAGAGATCATTAATTTCACCTTCCATTTATTTTTAAGGTCAAAAATCACACGTCACCCGGTTATAGTACAACAGGTTTATTTGAAAACACAAGCTTTCGGAGCCTCGCTCCTTCTTTAGGTGTTAATGAGGTGGTATCAGAAGAAGGAGCAAGGCTCCAAAAGCTTGTGTTTTCAAATAAACCTGTTGCACTATAACCTGGTGTCATGTGATTTCTGACCTTGTCCACCCCAGTCTAAAACTGGCACATCCACATTGTTTATTTTAAGACAACTCTGTGCAGATTTCTATTCTGTATATAGATAGATCGTCAGCAGAGAGTTAAAGAGAGTTCTTAATAAAGAAAGGAATATAACAAACATACGTTTAACTAAACTCTTATGTGCCTTCAGGGTTTTCCAAAGCACTTCACAGCTAATATATGACTTCAGAAGTGTAGTCACTCTTGTAATTTTAAGAAACACAGTAGGCAATATTTGCACAGCAAGACTTAAAACAACAGCCGTGAAGTAATTACCAAAGTCTGTTTTTAATACGTTTTTTGAGAGATAATTACTTGCCAGTGCAATGGGGAATACTCCATTGTTCTTCTTTGAAATAGTGCCACAGGATCTTTTTAAGTCCACCAGAGACGTTGGCCGATGGGGCATTGATTTAATGTCTTATTCAAAATGTTGCATCTCATACAGCCCAGCACTCATTCATACTGCACTGAAATGCCAGCTTCATAATGACAGCATTTATTTGTTTCAGATAATGATAGTTTGAATTTCCAAAGCCTAAGCACATAACCACATCACCATCACAGTATCCATCATTACTCAGGTGTAGCATATCATTATTTCAAAGGGTGTAATTTGATCGTTTTAATCACATTCATATTATTGTACCAAACTTGTGGTTTAATGCAAATAGAAACCTTCAAGAGGAAGGAACAACTGGAGGAAAAGAGTTCAGAAAATGCAACTTTGCAATAGAGAAAACCATTCACATAATCACAACATCTCACCATTTTTGATTTTAACGCAATGCATATTTCATAGTTATATAATAATAAAGTTGATTAAAAATTGCTTCAACTTCAGATTGGAGCTGTCATGGTAGCAGAATCATTTCATTGCATTTATAGATTCTTACTGAAATCTTCAAATCATTATTACTTTCATTATCTTACAGATTAAATGTGGATCTAACAGACGTGTGGATCTAATAAAAGTACAGTTTTAGGAGGAGTGAGAGATGGGTGACATAATCTTAGTGAGTGAAATAATCTTAGTACAATGTGGAATAAAAAGTGTGATGGACATGAATGGAAATCTTAAAACTTCTTTTCCTGCCATTTTCCCTGAAATTCTCTCTCTTCTCTCTTTTCTTTAACCTCCTTTCTCATTTCTTTCTCTTTCTCTTTCCTTTCTCTCTCTCTCTCTTTACTTTTCCACTACATTTTTGTTTTCCATTTCTTCGTTGAAATTTTAATTTCTCTACTACTACTCTATCCGTATTATTATTCTCAACTTCTACCTGTAAAGTACTGGCCATACCCTTTCAAATTTTAGTTTCCTAGATTTCAAGCAAACTTCTAAACCTGAGAGATTCATTAAATCTTTAAACTGCTCAAGGGGCAACATTTTTATATTCTCAAAAGTAACTTTCCCTAATTCTGTGAACATGCTGACATCATTTGTGGTCATTTCTATACTGAAGCATTGCAAACTCAGGATATGATTTTGCAGTTTTTCCTTTAAAAGAATGATTTCAAAGTAACATTTTATCCACTCTAATTATTTTGTTTAGTCTGTGGGGTTAAATTGAAACTCGAGACCACCCCCCACCCCCTTCCCAGTTTGTTACAACCTAATTCCTAACCAGGTTTCTGAATTTGTTACAGCTCCAGATAGGAAATCCCAAATCATTAAGATTCCACATGAGGAGGGATGAACTGGCTCCCCTTTGCTGTGGACCCTCTCTAACAGTTTGTTCCAACAAAGTTAATTCTTCCCTTGTGGATATTTTTCTCCCTGAGCCAAATGTTAAAAAGACCCAATTTTACCAGGCTTTTATGAAATAACAAACGAGACATTTCAATTGCTTAATGTGAGAAGAAAAAGTAAAAATAAACAATACATATACACAAAGGAGAAATAAGAGGTGAATCCTAAAAGTTAAAAGAAAAGTTTAAAATATTGATGTTCTCGGTTTTACTTGTGGATGAAAAATTCCATTGTCCTCATTCCTTTTGAACTGGCTGACAGCAAATATATATCCCTTTTGATTTACCTGCAGTGCTCAGGTGTTTAAGTTGGTTGTTCTCAATGCTGTGGCCCTCACAACACTCTAGTCCACACATTAGGATATCTAACCAATAACGCACACAGATCAATGCTGCAGTCAATCTTTAATCCCTTTTCTTGCAAGTTCCTGGAGGGTAAAATGAACAGGTCTAGAAGAGGTGCCTTTCTGATGTGAAGTGGTATATTCAGCCCCTGTGATACCTTTTCTTGTCAAGTTTCTTCCTGTTTGACATTTCTCTGACTCTTTACAGGTGCTACATTCCATTGGCTTCACACAGGGGATATTTCAGACAGCCACTGAACTTACATTTACATTTTTCCGTAGCAGTTTTTTTTTAAAAAGCAAGCACATTTTGGAATTAAAGGAATCCATCATCACAACACTTCTGCCACAGAACAAATGAAATGAAATCAGTTCTAATTTCATTACAAAGAAGACAAAAATTAAATGTTTAAGAAATTAAACATAAAACAACAGATATACACACAGAGATAACAAGGTGTAGAGCTGGATGAACACAGCAGGCCAAGCAGCATCAGAGAAGCAGCAAAGCTGACGTTTCGGGTCTAGACCCTTCTTCAGAAAATATACACACACACACGTTCATTCTTCTAGCATTGATCAATTAGCTTTTTAGTTCTAACAAGGTCTCTTTAAGTGGACAAGGCATTTACTATCACATTTGGTTTCCCAATAATGTGGATGATTTTCACATGGTACAGTTGAGGGCACAGGTTCCAATGAAATAACCTGGCATTCTGGGTCTGAACGTTTTCCGTAAAAGTTGACCGATTGTGGTCAGCATAGACTGTGATCTCTCTGTACACATTTTGGACATATATCTCAAAGCGTTTAAGATCCAGTAATAAACTGAAAGTTTCCTTCTTACAGTGAAGTATCGCATCTGAGGTTTGTGTAGTTTGTTAGGAGAAATACCTGATCTCTCTCTTCCTCTTTCTGGTGGAGGAGAGACCCTACTCCAGTCTCACTCACAACAATGGCTATCACAAATTCTTGGTTAAAGTTTGGAACTGCAAGCATAGGCTCACTTGTTAAAATACCCTTCAACTTTTCAAAAGTGTTATCCTGTTGTAGGTCTGCCAACAGTGCAAATACTGTATTGAAGTTTGGGACAAGTTTTTGGTAGAACCCACATATTCTCGAAAATCTCATGATTTCCATTCTGTCATGAGAATGGGGAAATGTTTTTACCATTGCAGCCTGGGCAGTACTAATCATTGACCCATTAAATGTTTTAGAGAGGTCACTTGGGCCTTAGCAAACTTGCTTTTAGCTAGATTGACCGTTGTATTAGCTGACTGTACTCTCTGCAAGAGGGCCACAGTTTGAAAAGTCCTGCTCTGGTGGTTCATTGAAGAGGTGAGGAACACGTTACCGAACAACTTCATAAGGATTGCACATTGTTTTGTAGCTTTAGAATAAATGTTTATTTTTAGTTTAATCAATCGCCACAAGTTGATTTCCTTCCATTCCTCATTCCCATAAAACCATGTCCATCTTATTACATTTCTTTTCCAGTTTTTCAGTTCCAATTGGCAAACCTTCCTCTACATCCACCCTGGCCTTGAATAGTAATATTGTCTTGGATCACAGAGTGCTTCCAAGCGGTTCTTTTCGCATTTGGTAAAATATAGTCAAGAGAAGGCTCATCAAGAGCAATTTGCTTAAATATGAACATTTATTGAGTAATAATAAAAGATGAAAGAAAAAGGAACTCTTAATAAGTAAATAAAAAGAATGAAATAGAGAGGGAAAAAGAAACAATAAGCCTCACGCCCTTCTGCTCATCAGGGACCCTTCGATCGACAGCTGGTTTGGAAGTTGACGTTGTTCCTAGCACTGGTCATGATCCCAGTCTGAGGTGAAGTCCAGCGACTTGGAACAAAACTCTCTTTCTGTTACAGTGTAATAAACAGTCAGGCACAGAAAATCAGCTACAGAAAAACATGTTGATTGTGCCGTCATCAGCACGGATAGGAATATTCACAGGACTCATCCAAGGTCATACAGCTGTTGAATATCATCAACAATTTTAGCTCATCCTATACAATCCACCCCGATGATATTTGAGAGTGTATGTTACAATTGCAGATGTAGATGCAAATCAGCGACAGGCACGCAAGGACGTATAACCTACACTAGAAGATGAAAACTACATGAAAAAACTAACATCAATATGAACAACACAACAATAGGGTTAGTTATTAGATTAACGATCGCAGTGGCCTTTGGGGACCAACCCTTATATATATGTCCCTGTACGGTCAAGAGCGTGATGAAACCAGCAAGTCGTGCCACCTGACTGGGGTGACAACAATATCATCTACATTCTTTTTCAGTCAATCCGTTTATGTAATTAACTCTAAAATTCAGTATATTCCAAATTCAGGTTCCTTAATTTGTGATTTTTATTATCCCCTAATTCCCTACTGGCAGATCACACAATAACGTAAAATAATATCATAAATGGACTCAAAACTTCTCTTCATCTATACCTGTCTTGAAGTTACTTTGTCCAATGTTTCCTTCCCTGCCAATTTTATGAATGATTGTATCATTGAGTGGTAACTGCCTCCATATGTAAGTACCCACTTTGCGCTACAATATGCATGGGATCAAACAATACAGCTCTAACATTCATCAGGCTTTACCTTCAACTTATGGTTCCTGTCTTTTATTTTTCCCGGTGTTCACTTGACAAAGACTCCTACACCACCTGAGTCTTAGCTCAGCCTTTTTTCACATGCACTAACTGTCCTAACACAGTGCAATTTCACCCACTGTATGTTGGGCCCTTTCACTCAGTCCACCATTACTTTTCCCAGAATCCATATTTTTTTCTTTCTGTAACATTTTGACATTATAGCCAATCATATTTTTTATATTGATTGTACTTCTATGTACATATTTTTCACCAATACTACTTTCATTGAACTTTGTGTCAGTTATCATTTAAACTATGTTTTTGTGCTCTTCCAAGCCACACTAATTCTGTTGTCAAGTAGGTGTAATTATCTGAGACCCGTTCTTCAGTGAATGGTTTTTATCATCTTATGTTTGTTACCTCTGAGGTAACATTTACTGTTGCACACTTACATCAGTGTCCCAAGACAATGTCACGCATTTGTGACTCCCACATGATCTTATTAAATGATCTATGAGGTTTCACTAATGTGTCCATGTATGGTACTGATGCATTGGGTAGTGGCTTGATCACCAATTCAATTTTTCTTAAAAAGAAAGACGATGACACAATCATTACCAAGAGAAAACTATCAGCTTGGTGCTCTCATCTAAACTTCTTTTTCACTAAAATGTATTTTAACCTCAATTGCCATTTCAACCCATTATTCTAATTACTTTTTTCTTCTGCCATCAGTCTCCACCCTTCATTACCTCACCTCATCCAATTTTACAACTTAACTATTACCATCATATCTAATTCCAGACATCTGTAGAGATTTGTAGTCCATGGAACATAATGTCATAAAATTGTAAAACAAAAGTCAAACATTTCTGTTTGATTCAGGCACAACATATTTTGTTTGTTCTTTCTCTAAGATGATCCACTTTTTTTTAAAGTTACTTGATAATTCATTCTAGATATTTGATGTATCTCTTTGTAACTTTGTCCAAATTCAATATTCTGTTTACTCCCTCAAAATCACTAACTAATTTTATATGTATTGAAACCATTGAGATAGTGTGCATACACTTTATCATTTCCCAGAATCCCTTTAAATTTTCAGTTAGCTACTCCATTTAAATGTTTTAGAATACCAAGGCATGTAAGTCTTAATACAGTTTTTGTCAAGATGTGCTTAAGATGTACCAGGCTCAGTGGTTTTGAGATTCCTGACACTCACTACAATTAATATTTCCACAGTACTTCCCCAACACTGAAATGTGTTATTGATGAATGGCTTGATGAGTTGAGGGTGCATCATCGTCCAGATAAGGTATCTCAAATGTTTCATTTTATAATATGCATCTGGAAAAAACACTTTCAATTTTCATCACTTTGGAGCCATCCCTGTCATAATTTTTGTGCTGGAAGCAACTGATCTAATATATTACCAGCATTTTGCCCGACCATAAACCATTAATCGTTTTACCAATGTATTTCAATTTGAATTACAATACACACACACTTTATATGAGAAAACTATGCCATAATATCTGAAATATATTCATATAAATATGAGACAATGTCTCTTTAGAAGTTCACTGGAAATGAAAGTAGATTTCTTGGTTTTAAAGTATTAAGAACAGTTTAAATCAAGAAGAAGTTAAGAAGTCAATTCACTCATTCCAGATGTTGGCCTGGTAAACTTTCTCTGAACTGCTTCCAATGCATTAACTTACTTTTCATAAGTACTGCAGGTGTAGTCTCACCAATGCCTTGAACAACTGAAGTATAAACTTAGAGATTGTAGGAACTGCCGATGCTGGAGAATCTGAGATAACAAGGTGTAGAGCTGGATGAACACAGCAGGCCAAGCAGCATCAGAGGAGCAGGAAAGCTGACGTTTTGGGTCTGGACCCTTCTTCAGAAAAGATTCTTCAGATCCGTTTCTGAAGAAGGGTCCAGACCCGAAATGTCAGCTTTCCTGCTCCTCTGATGCTGCTTGGCCTGCTGTGTTCATCCAGCTCTACACCTTGTTATCTCTGAAGTATAACCTTCCTATTCTTGCATTCAATTCCCTTCACATAAAGCATAAGATTCTGTTAGTTTTCCAGAATACTTACTGTACCTGTATATTAACTTACTGTGATTTATACACTAGGATACCAAGATCGCTCTGCATCTCAGAGATCTGAAACCTCTTATCATTTACATAATATGCTTTTTTTAACTCTTTTTGCCAAAATGGACAATTTCATACTTTCTCACATCATGCTCCATTTGCCAGATCTTTGCCCGCATGATGCATTTGGTTATTATCTTGATAGGGAGAAAGTTCTAGACTGCAAGGTGATATCAATGGATTGGTCAGATGGAGAAAAAAAAGTAGCAAATTGAATTCAGTCCAGAAAAGTATGATGTGATGCATCTGGACAGGTGAATAAGACAAGAGGATAGATAATAATTAGTAGGATTCTGAGAAGTGTAGTGGAACTTTGAAGTGCATATCAACAAATCCTGAACAAGAGGACAAATCATGTAAGTTGGCTAATGTAGCCTACAAGATACTTTTCTTTATTAGCGAAGACATAAATATAAGAGCAGGGATGTTCTGCCAGGACCGAATAAAACACTAGTTTAGCTCATTCAACAGCAACATCAAAACTGACTTGTTCTACTACATTGAAGGACATGCACTGTGCCACCATCTGTAAATTCCTTTCCAAGCCACATTCCATTCTGACTATATCTTTGGGATAAAATTGTGGAACTTCCTTCCTAACAGCACAGTGGGTGCTTCTATACCACACGGGTGGTAGCTGTTTAAGAAGGCAGCTCACCATCACCTTCTCTAAAGCAGTTAGGGATGCTGACTTTGCTAGTGTTGCCCATGTGCAAGGAGCAAATAAATGCTTCCTCCCTTCTGCTATTTGCAAATGGCCTTTATTCCTGTGCAACTCCTCCTTGTAAAGTGATCCGAAGTATTCTCCTACAAGAGAGGCATCACATGAGCGCAAGTTGATTCTGCTGTAAATTAATTGTGAATTTGTTGAGTAAGGGGATAAAATAAACAGAAAGTACTATTTACCAAGCTATCAGACTGACACAGTTGCTAGTTCCATTTGATGCTACGGTGCCAGTTCATGTGTTACTGCTACGCTACAGAAATCTGTAAACAGGAACAGACATTCTGAATCAGCGTTCTGTCAATTATCCCCAGGGTGTTGAGCTTCACTGCTTCATGCCTGACCTATCACTACATACCTATAAATTGCATTGCATTACAATCTGCTATTGTCCTTTCCATTCTATTCATATTATAACAAACACAAATGAAAGTCTTCATATTTTTGCTTGATATTATTCACCAATTAAGTGATACATCCCAGAGTCCCACGTATTTTGTCATCAGCAAAATAATTATGCATAATTTAATGGAGATATTTCAAGATCTCCCATTAAAAATAACAGGATTGTGAAAATATAATTAAAAATTACAGGACAGGAATGTAAATACCAAGCTCATTATTTTAGACAAGATGAAAAAGTCTTATGGTACTTTTCAATAAATCAATGAATTAACTTATTGCAATGCTCTGAATAACTGACAAAAGTATTAATTGATGGACAGAGACAAACTTTCCTGGTCACGTTCAACTCAGGCTTACATTTAATGTAATGTGATCTTTGCAAAGCAATATTCATTCTACTGACAAGAAGTGCTATAATTCACAGAAGCACCACAATTTCTAATTAAAGTTGGATGTTTAAAGGGCGCTGTACTTACGTAAGTGTTTTTGTTTCTGCAAGGCAGAAGTGCTATAAATCATTTGCATCACAATGCACAAATGGTGCAATGATGTTATTCAGTGGGAGTTACATCAATGTTTCAAGTGTTTGTAAACATACGTCAACATGAATACATTGCCCTTTCATTGAATTAATTCTTGAGATGTGAGCGATGCTGGCAAAGCTGCATTGAATTTCCATCTCTAATTGCCCTGAGAAAATGGCAAACTTTCTCCTGGAATGACTGCACCAGTTAGGTCGAGAATAAAGGGCAGAATCCTCTGCTCTTGCTGATGATGATCTTGGAGGTAAAAAGGGCATGTAATTAGGCAGGATGATGGCATGCATGAACACTGCAGCTTTCCCAGCTCAGCCAGAATGAAGTGGTAAAGCCATGAGTGACCTTCCCCCTTCCCGCTAATTGAGGTCAATTAATGAACACTTAAGGGCCTCATTCTGCAGTTACTAGGATTGACCGAGATACAGGTACCAGTCACCATGGTAGTGCACCTGGCAGCTAAAATCATACAGATTGTCACCTCCAGGGTTTGGGGGTGGAGGTCATCTCCTGATCAAAGATACTCAGTGGTTAAATAAGGGATTGGGCACCAGGAAATGGTGGTGGGGAGGAGGGGGTCTACTGAGAGCCATGCCACCTCTTATGGTGCTGAACCCTGGCCCCTTCGCTCTAATACAAACAAGCCATGAAATATACCCCCACGCATTGCTTACCTGAGGCCTGTGTTGCTCTGTGATCTTGGAATGGCAGTGCCTTTCTTTCTGCCAGTAACCATGGTCTTCGTGTCAGCACAAGATCTCCTCGCTTCTGATTGGCCAGCTGCTCTCAGTAAGCAAGACTTCCAGGCCCATGGTCTTGGCTCCAGGGGAAGACTCATCAGCGAACTGGCTTCTGCCTATTAGGCTGGTGGCTCCATGGTACTTCCCAAAATAGTCAGTGCAGGTCTTTTGCTGGCTTTCCTGTATTGGTATTCCCTAATACCACAACATGTTCTGGAATTCCATCTGTAAAGATCACCCCTTCCCACTTCTTCCAGTATTCATCCTTCTTCTCTTTTCAGACATTCCTTAAAATGCACCACTCTGAACAAAATTTTGATTGGGCGTCCTCATATTTCCTCCTTTGGCTTAATATCCATACTGTAAATACAACTTTGTGAAATGCCTTCATGTTTTTCTACATTAAACTATTATGATACGATAACCATGGATTGTCAATATCCAACACCTTTCATCTGATTTTTGTGACTTTTAAAGTCCTGACCATAGATTGAGATAAGTTCAGGGAAGCCACATGTACTACACGAAACTGGTATATTTGAAAACCATTTCATCCAAAAAAAGAGTGAAACCAAACAACTAAGGCAGCATCAACAAATTTGTATCTTGTTTAACTCACACTTGCACGATAAATTGCAGATATTGGACATCAAAGTGTCGCCTGCAACTGTTCAACTTGGAAATGTTTGAAGGTGGACTCCACATGACACAAATGGACCCTATTTCAGCAGATACTTTTGTGCAATAAAGCAAGAAGAAGGAAAAATAAATGGAAAGCTAGATCTTTCTCTCTCACCTGGTTTCTTTCAACCTTCAAAGTCAGTACTAGACGGAAAAGCAACTTTGGAAAACAAATATCGACTAAGAACTTGAGAATTCTACAAATTTCCAGGTGTTTGAGGAAACAAAGAGACAGCATTGTTCAGGACTCAGCTTTCAATCTCACAAATCAGTATCAAAACTGTCTAAAAACTTTAAAATGCATTTGCTCTTAAGTTCCTATTTGTAGTAGGCACACTCCTGCTTTATTTTAAACTTATTACCTGTGTTTAATTCTGAGTTTGATGTCACTTTCTTTTTCACTGGGGTAGTAAGCAACAAACTCGTTAATGATTAGCTCCTTCATTTCTAGAAAACTATGTTTGAATCAATCTGTATTAGCTAAATGATAAAAAAAGTTACAAAAAATTGTTCTAAGATAACAAGGTGTAGAGCTGAATGAACACAACAGGCCAAGCAGCATCAGAGGAGCAGGAAGGCTGATGTTTCAGGCCTAGACCCTTCTTCAGAAATGGGGGAAGGGAAGGGCGTTCTGAAATAAATAGGGAGAGAGGGGGAGGCGGATAGAAGATGGATAGAGGAGAAGATAGGTGGAGAGGAGACAGACCGGTCAAAGGGGCAGGGATGGAGCCAGTAAAGGTGAGTGTAGGTGGGGAGGTAGGGAGGATATAGGTCAGTCCAGGGAGGACGGACAGGTCAAGGGGGCGGGATGAGGTTAGTAGGTAGGAGATGGGGGTGGAGCTTGAGATGGGAGGAGGGGATAGGTGGGAGGAAGGACAGGTTAGGAAGGCGGGGACGAGCTGGGCTGGTTTTGGGATGTGGTAGGGCGAGGGGAGATTTTGAAGCTTGTGAAGTCCACATTGATACCATGGGAGGGATGGGAGGAATGAAAAGGCATGGAATGGAATTGTCCCAGCCTCTGAACAATGTGGTCAGTTTTGGAAATAAAGTGAGAATGAAAAAGTTATTTCCTCAACAAGGAGAAATAAGTCCAATTTTTTGCTTATGGTTTTGACATCTGGATGAGAATCTTGCTAGTGAGTAGCGAGAGGCCAATTTGCATGTGTTAGCATCTCATGATTGCCTGATTCTGCTTTATTTATGTGCAAGTTGCTGTGTCCTGACAGAACAGAGAGATACTGAGCAGCACCAATTCCCGAAACGAACGTTGGAGCAGTTACCTGGAGGTTGCAGCTCACTGGAATTTTCTCAGGGCATCCATCATGGCCAGCATTCACCAATGTCTCAGGGTATGCTCCATGGGCAGTGGCTAGCTGCAATCTCTAACTGTAGAAGTCAATATTGGACCCGTTTCAGCCTCATCACATCATCATAGCCCACATGGGCACACCTAAAATACAGTCCATCATTTCGATACCGCATTTTGGAGCTCACTGTCACCTTGCACGTCAATGTTCCTGCAAGGCTGCTTTGAGCACAGGGTCAGGCACTACCTCATGCATCCCAACAGGGTGCATCTCAGGCTTTTTGCTTTCGCGGTGCTCATTCATTTCACACCTACTTGGACGCTCACACCATCTCTGTCTCACCTTTCGTTTTAATGCATGCACTAAATCAGGCAGCTTCTCATACTTGCCAGCACTGATCTATCAAGGGGCAGACATGTTCCTCCACAGCATTGTGCTATGTCAAGGTCACACAGCACCAAGTGTCAACAGCTTATGAAGCAAACACACTGCATATGCTTCAACCAAGTGGCCATATCTCAACAATTAAGGGGAGTAACTCTTAGTCAAGTCCAGGGGTCTGTCTTCAGTCAGTCAAGGGCATCATCCAACCACAGCCCAGAGGTATTCAGGGTTGGGGTCTGTACTCTTATTGTCCAAGGAGTGGGGCACAACTAGTCTTTCTGATCCATTGTAAGCAGTCCAGGGATGCGTAGTTATTCAGTCGGGGAGATACACAGAGATCAGTCAGGGGGCTGGGCAGTCATTAATCAGGGCAGTCGTTCCAAGTCAGATAGGTAGAGTGGGCTACCCTTACAATCTCTATTGTGAGACATGGCTTATGCGGCATACATCTGAATACAGTCTATTATGTTAATGGTCCATACCAAGGCATCCTGTTGCCCTTCTTATTGGATGGCTCAATGTCCCAGTATGTGGAGAATATTGTCATTTGTTGTACTGTGCTGAGCTTTGTTTCTGATAGACTCATTGGAACTGTACTGAATTGATCCAAGTGTAGCACTTGTTATCATCTCTGTGACACAGCACTATGAGCCACCACAGAAATTGATGAGGAACGTGTGAATCTGGAAGCTCAGGACTAGCAGCAACCTCCAGCAGTTGCCAAAACAATCTCCAAATGTAGAGTTTCCAGGGGAAGGTCCATTAATGGTACAAAGAATATACAGGGTACACGTAATTTTTTTGTCTTTGATGGAATATCCTTCAGATGAGCGAGGCACTGAACCGAATGAGGATGTATGAGAAACCATGACAGAATAGTAGCACAGCAGGAAAAGTGAAGAAAGAATAAATTGATAAGCTGCATGTGCACTTGGGAATAAATTGGTACTGCTTTTTTCTCCAGTATCAACACATTTATAGTTAAAGAACGATGACTTCCACAACTGAGAAGCATGTGCCATATAATTCCTATCTGTTTTGTTGAGCCTGGCACGACTACAGTGCATGAGTTTGAGAATTGAAGTTGTATGGCATTATAATCTATACACAGGTAATGGTGAAAGCATCAGATCATAACACAACTAACTTCATTAAGAGGTAAAGGCTCCATTTGCTCGATGTCTAACTCATCAGTGACTGTTGCAAATACATCTTACAATTCTATGTCAGCTACCCTTGAAGCTTCCTTGATCCCTATATGCTTGATAACTCGTAGACTTCTACTTCATACCAATGGCTGCTTGATTTGCAATGTTGGTTGCTGGGAGACAAAAGACTACCTCACCAACCATGGCTGTAGTTGCCGTTACACAACCTCCTGACTGAGGCCAAGTGTAGATACAATGTAATACATTCTTCCACTGGGGCCATTGCTGGGAACCATGCGCTGTCTCCTTGAGGTGATGTTCCTACCAATGCACAGGCCTGGCTGTTCATTGCAGTAGTCTACAGATGTAGACATTCATGAGGAGGAACACTTTGACTATGATGCACTATATCTGTGCCAAGCTCAACAAGGCAGACAAGAATTATATGACACCTGCTTCCGATGGAAATCAGTTGTGTGAAGTCATCATTCTTTGTCTATAAATGTGTTGATGCTGGGGATAAAAAGCAGTATCTGGTTATTTCCCAAGTGCAAATGCAACCTATCAATTTCTTCTTTCTTCACTTTTCCTGCTGTGCTACCAAGGTCAATATTACAAACTATTGGAAGGCTTCACAACAACTGCTGCGATGGCATTCAATCAGGACCATATTTTATGGTAATTGTTTGCACAAGGAAAAGAATAGCAATCAGGGTTCTAATATCGTGGGGCACTAAGGAATAGTAGCCTCTCCAGATTCATTCTTGTAGCTAAAGCTAAAATGACATTTGACCACATATAACAAGGTGTAGAGCTGGATGAGCACAGCAGGCCAAGCAGCATCAGAGGAGCAGGAAGGCCGACGTTTCGGGC
>NC_063346.1:26790052-26821604 GCF_021869965.1 Rhincodon typus | reverse complement strand
TCATCCAGCTCTACACCTTGTTATCTCAGATTCTCCAGCATCGGCAGTTCCTACTATCTTTGACCAGACAGGTTTCTACTTCCTTAATGGTGGAGCAGGGGATGATGTCCAGCAGGGTTGGCCTCTTCAGGATGGAGGCTATGTAAATACTACTTGTGCCTGCATAAGACAAGGCAGGAAATGAATTAGGCAATAGAACACACAATTTAGGTATGTTAAGAATAGGTTTACAGTGGTGGTAATGGGGGAGTAACACAGCAAATTATAGTAAATCTTACTTGACTGTCAAAATATGGAGGTCTCTGAGCATTCTTTGCTTTTGCAAGACTTCCACTCCACATAAGACATCAATTGATCTAAGAAACTACAGGTCTACTATGAATGAGACTGGAATAATTTCAGAATATGATTTTTTTTAACCTATATCTAATCTTTATGTTCATGATGGTTTGTGAGAAATGTTGAATTTTAAACATCCAGGACAAGTCTGCAATAATAAATAATTTATTTTATAATTTTTAAATTCGCAAGAGCTTGCTGCTAGATTAGGGGAAATTTCTCTGAATGTTCAAAAACACATTAATCTAAAACATTAAAATTCATGGATCATTGATGCCAATAAAACTCTTAAAATCTACAGTGTGACAGTTTGTATATTCCAAATTTGATTTTCATTAGAAACCAGTGCCAGAAAATGGAATAAGGCTTCCATTATTAGGTTAACCATCAAATCCACATTATTTTCATTGGAAAACATAATGTAATCCATCTGAGGTCAGGAGCAGTTAAAAGTTCATGACTGAAATCATCATTTATGTATTATATACATAGAGTCTCAGGTCCACAGAATTGAGTAACACAATTACTAATCCTTTCATCCAGAAAGAGGGACATGGCAGAGATGTTAAAGTATGAGCCTTTGTCATAAGGGACACAAACTCAAAATCTTTAGAACAAATTATCGTAACAGGAAATTAAAATAGACCTAGAAGTCTTTTTCCCAAACCACGTCAGTGAAACTTTTCGTGCATAATGGAATAATATGAGACAAATAGAGAACTTACCAATTTCAATATTAATTCTTTTCAGTATTTACACTTGGTGGTTAGAATTAGATGATGATTGTAGAAATTGTTTACAATTTCTTATTCCAGAAGTTAGAAAAGCAGCAAAACGTATGATTTTAGAATTAAATGTTATCAGTTTTATAGCTATCATGGGAAAATATTGCAGTCTATTATAAAGATAGCTTTTCATATATGTAATGACGGTAAAATAAAGTCCCCAGTGGTTTGGGACCGGCAGTTTGTCTACAACAGATGCACTGGAATACAGTTGGGATATGTGACAATGTGAATGATATTGTAAACCTTCACATTCAGTGGGCATATATCAATTTACAAATATTTTATTTACTAACAGCTCTGTCATGGCACGGTTCACATTGAATCAGGAGCATAATAAGAGTTAGACGTTGCAAGTAGCACTTCCATGGTGATTGAATTTTTTTGTAGGAGGCTGCCTCAGTCCTAGCAGTAATGGAATTGGGCTTAGGTGGCCAGAGACAGAGTACGTTGTAGATCTGGATGGTGGGGAGCAGGGGATTAATTACATACAAACCAGAAGCAGGCGTAAACCACTCAGCTCCTCTGTCAGACAAAAAGATCATGGCTAATTTGCTTGCTATCAATTCCCAACAACCTCTCAATAGCCTTTCACCCCCATGCTTATCAAAAATGGATTTATCTTTGCCTTAAAAACATTTGAATATTCTGCTTTCAGCACCTTCAGTCAAAGAGAATTCCAAAGACTCACAATCCTAAGCAAAACAATTCTCCTCAACGCTGTCTAAGTGAGTGACCCCTTACTTTTGAAAGTGATCCCTTGTCTAGATTCTCCAACTAAGGTGGACCATCATTTCTGTATTAACCTTGTCAAGACCCCTCAGGATATTATATCTTTCTTATATGTTTCTATCAAGACCATAAGATGTAGGAGCAGAAGTCAGCCACTTAGCCCATCAAGTTTTCTCTGCCATTCAATGAGATCTGGCTGATCTGATAATCCTCCATTCCACTTCCCTGCTTTCTCCCCATAAACATTGATTTCCAAAATGATTAGAAATCTGTCTTTCACAGCCTTGAATATACTTAATGACAGCCTTCTGCAGTTAAAAAAAATCCACAGATTCACCACACACTGAGAGAAATCCTTTTTATTTTCTCATTGCCTCCTCATTGACCAGGTCATTGACAGTATGGAAGATGGTCTTAAATTAGAGAACGATATAAATGGATTAGTCAGACCGGCAGATCAGTGGCAAAAGGAATTTAACACTGATAAATGTGAGGGGATGCACTTCGGAACAAGTAACTAGACAGAGGAGTACTCAAATGGAAGGACAGTAGGAAACTCAGAGGACTAGAGGGATCTCAAGATGTTTGTCCATAAATCTGTGAAAGCAGCAGGACAGGTTAATAGGGTAGTTATGCAGGAATGGGACACAACTTCTTCAGTCATTGCACAGGTTGTAAGAGCAAGGAGGTTATGTTATGAGCTGTGAACTTTGGTTAGGCAACAGCCAAATGTACGGCTCTGGTCACCAAACGATGATGTGGTGATGCGATTGCACTGGATGGTGTGCAGAGGAGATTCACCAGGAGGTTGCTTATTAGGGAATGGCTTAGTTGAGAAGAGAGGCTGGATAAGCTCGGGTTGGTCTTTTTGGAGCAGACAAGGTTGAAGGGGGACCTGACTGAGATTTATAAGATTATGAGGGGCATGGGCAGTGTAGATAGAAAATAGCTATTCCCCTTAGTTGAAGAGTAAATAACTAGGGGGCATAATTTTAAGATGAAAGGCAAAATTTTTAGGAGGCATTTGAGGAAATTTCTTTTCACCCAGAGGATGGTGGGAATTTGGAATGTACCGCCTTGGAGGATAGCTTTGGGGGGAAAATCTCACAATCTTTAAAAAATACTTGGATGAGCACTTGAGATATTATAACATTCAAGGCAATGGTCCAAGTGCTGAAAGATGGGACTAGTGTAGAATTAAAGTAGTTTTTGGTGGTGCAGACTCAATGGATTAAAGGGCCTATTCTGTATTGTATGATTCTATGATTCTATGATCTCTATGTAATGAGTAATACAGAGTCCAAAGTCCAACATGTGAACTGCTGGTGGCGAACGGGTTGAGTATGCCCTTCCCAGGGATCCAGTGGCAATTAGAAGCTCTATCCACTGTCATTGAAAGCTTTGCCTCTCTGCATCTACCCTCCAACACCCCTCCACCCTGTCCAATATGCCCACACCCACCACCTCCTTGCTGGTGAGTTCTTGGACTTACCTATGTTTCAGGTCACTACATATATGATCCTGAGGGGTCTCGATGGGTGGATGTGCAAAGCATGTTTCCTTTTGTGGGAATAATCTAGGATGAGGAGTAAGCAAGGATTTAAAGGTAACAGGGATGGGTGAGATTGTGGAGTATTCAGATCAGTCATTGTCTTGCTGAACCCTGGAGTGGATGACCGCTGATGTGTCAGCAGTTTTACAAAGTGGGTCTTTCTCCTGGAGATCCAGCCTCAGAATGGTTAAAGAGCTATTACTGGAAGAATTGAAGCAGGAAAAGCTCTGTGGACTTGTCCTTGGTGTTGACGGTGGGGTGCAGCAGACCAGCCTTCAGTGTATAATACAGCCCTATGAGGCAAAACCGTTAGATGATTAAGAATAAAACCTTGCTCATTTTCAATTGATTCATCAACAAACCACATGGCAGATTGCTATTTATACAGAAATTTCCTAGTCTAAATATTTACATGGTCAATTATAACTGTAATTTACTGACGTAACAGGATGATTAAAAATGATAACAACAGGGTACAAGGGCTGTGATTGGACCGGTGCAAGATTTTGCATGTTATGTGGGTCAGTAAATATATATGTATTCATTGTAGACTGTGCAGCACTGCGTGTGCCAATCCTATTCCAGCAGGGACTGCACATTGCAATATTGAAACTACCTTCCTTAGTTCATTTGCAAAGTCAACTAATTTTAATATTTTTCTGCTACTCCTAGAACATTGATCATCATGTATAAGGAGAGTCGAGGAGACAGAAGTTGGCACCTACATATCAATCAAGAATTCAGGCTTCCTATTGAACACAAGAAGGATTTTTCAGTGTTAGGAAAATGGTGTGGTGTTTAAGGCAAAGGGTTTTCTGATTTAGCAAATCAGCACCTTTCCTTCTGAGCTTGCTCTAAATGAACACTGAGTGGCTAGACAGACAGTGCCACTCAGGCATTCCAAATGTATTTATAGGGAGGCTCCCAATTTTAATTTTCCTTTCAGGCTCTTAATCAGATTTCTGCAACATTTTGTTACTATTTCAACGGCCAACTGCATTATAGTGTGCCATTCACAAAATTTAGACCTACACACTTGCTAATACAAGTACCCTTTCTCCCCATTCATGTTTCTGTTTATTAATTGGTGCTTGAAGTAACAAAGCCATTAGCGGATACTGGGGACTGGGCAACTAGGAAAAGGTAATAAATGCTGCCCAGCCAGCAGCACTCATGTGCTATGTCTTAAAAAAAAATATGCCTGGTAAAATGTCAGCTGGACATTTTCCATTATGAATGCTAGAAATAATGTATTTACAGATCACAATTTGATGGGCTGTATGTTGATATTAATTGTACTTATATCTAATAGCTGGAAATAATTTGGAAAACATTAATAAAGGTTCATCGAAACATTTGTGGTCAGTGGGTTTGTAAAGTTTGAAGTTATTGTGACCTCTATATTAGCCACCTCCCCCAAGATGGGCGCAAGATGTAACATAAGCCTAACCGGTGCAGGTGAATGCTGTAAAATTTTCATTGGTTGATATTAGGTTATCAGAAGAGCAATTCTTATTAACATATTTAAACTAGCTTGTACAGTCCAATCCAGTACCTGATTTCTGTGCATAGATACCTTCAGTGTGAGGAAAAGTGGCAGTGAAACAGGAATAACTTGTAAATGGCTTTTTTAACAACCCATATGGGCTGAGCAACAATTTCTTCTGCCAACCCATCAAGAAAGCCTTCAGCACCACCAAACACCAATCACCAACCTCCCCACTCTCTCCCTGGTCAAAGGGCTTCAACATTAGTAACCAGAGCTTCCTTATCAATGTCAATCTCATACGCAGCTCTTGTTTGCGGAGTTCCCTGTGCTCTAATTTCCATGCGCCAAGGACTATACCAAGAGTGCCAGGGTGTCGCTTCCTGCATGAAACATTGCCCCCCACCTGCCATTCAGTCTGTTCTCTTAACTGGCCACTAGGCTGCAGGCAGATTCGTAATATGATCTATGAAATGCCAGGTATATATACCATACATGCCAGGTTCTTCAGCCATTTTCAGCCCCAGTTACGCCCTTTCTGTAAATATTGGTGTTTAGTGATACCCAAGTAGCAAGTTTATGCACCAAAAAAAGGAACAAAGATGTATTTTATGGCACTTCAATATATTTATTAGATATCTGTAGAATATCAAAACAAAAGAGGCCAGTAGGTTGCCCTTATTAATGCTTTCACTTCCATAGCTCAATATCTCAACTTTTATTAAGTTAAAAACACAATGTTGTACAATCAGAGATTGGCCATTCAGTTCACTTGCACAATATACATTTTCATGCAGTCTTTACAATAGATTTGCAAAACAGCCACTAAGTTTGTACACATTAATAGAGAATTCAACAAATGCAGCATGTTGAAAACATTCATTTTGAAGCAAAACAATGCAATAACTTGGTGAGTCTGTCATTGGCATGCATTTGAGCAAAAAGCAAGGACATATGTTTGCAAAATATTTTAAAGCATTTTATGTCTACAACAAACCCATTTTTGAATGCATTCTTTTGAACGTATTCTTTTAAAATTTAGAATTTGACACTCATAATTTCCAGACATGGAAGCTTTGAAGAGAATGCAACTTCTTCATTTTCAACCTGCATCATTCTCATTCCCTTTACCATCTCCTCAGCAGGACAACATTATTTTGGAGCACTCCACTTAATTCCATTATCTGCCTTAAAGCACACGTCCTTACTTAACTGCCAGTTGAAACAGTTCCATTGTCAGCTTTTCTCCAACATTATCACTTACATTGATATGTTTAAGTGCCTCTTACATAAGTGACATGGATAGTAAATGTTATTATGTATGTATATCATCTCTACTGTAGTGAGGCCATTTAAGTGACATGACATATTTCAATGTATTGCTGTCCAAATCACTTTCTGCATAAAGAACATCCAAAGTATTAAAGCTGCAGTACAGCACTGTTTTCAGACATTTATGTCAACCTTTGCAAAATCAAAATGAATGATGTGGTGTGTAATGAGATCAACTTATAGGCTAAAACAAGGGAGGAATTTTCATCAATGAACTCATTCTATTGAAGGGCTCTTTAACAGCAGTTAAAGCTCTAATTCACAAATGCAAGATGCATTAGATGGGAGACAAAAACTTTTACAAAGCCATCTGTTGGTTGCTGGAGGTGCCCCTTTTGCCCTGATTTTCATCAGGGAAACAGAAACAGTGAGGATCAATTTCTACACAATAAAAGAACAAAATAGTTGTGGAAATCTATCAGAAAACCAGCAAATGCTAAAAATATTCATCATCTCCGAAGACAGAAACAAAGTTAGCATTCCAGGACTGCAGAAGTACAAATTTAATTAGCTTTGAGCAAACGAAAGGATGGAAAGGTGGGAAAAAGAACATAAGGGAAAGTCTGTCTTAGGGTGGAGGGCAGGGAATATTAAGTGATACATGTGTCACTCTATTTGATACACCTTGCCAGCCCCAAAATGACCCATGTATCCCTATTTTTTGTTTCCCGTTAGCTAACTAATCCTCCATCTGTGCTATTATATTACTTCCATACCATGAGCTCTTAATTTGTGTGGTAACCTTTGATGCAGTACCTTGGTACCTCATCCAATATCTTCTGTAAATCCAAGTACACCAAACTACATGGTCCATTTATCCATGTTTGCTTGGATTTCCTGAAAGAACACCAAATTAGTCAAACCCTATTTCGCTTTTATAAAACCATGTTGACTCTGTCTGATTGCATTAAAATTTTCTAAGTGGCTTGAAATAGCCTCCTTTATTAGATTTCAGCAGTTTCCCCTTGATAGATTTTAGGCAATATGGCTTGTAGTTTCCTGCTTTCTGTCTCATATAAAGGAGTTACATTCACAAAATCCCAATTTGCTGGGACTCTCCAAATCTGGGGAATTTTGGAAAATTAAACTAATGCATCTGCTATCTCAGCAAAGACTTCTTCAAGGACCCTAGGATGATGTCCATCAGGACCCATATGCTTGTCAGCTTTTAGTTATAACTTTTTCCAGCATCCTTTTCCTGGTGATTGAAATTGTTTTAAGTTCCTCTCTTCCTTTCACTTCTTAACTTGCACTTTGCGGAATATAACTTCTCTCTTCTACAGTGAATCTGTACAGTGCATTTTTCATTTATTTTGCATTATTAATTCCCCACTCTCTTGAGAATAAATGCTCACTTTAGTTACTCTTCCTTTCGAATGATTCTGGAAACTATCATTATCTGTTTCAATATTTATGGCTCATTTCTCTTGTACTATAATTTCCCCCTCTTTCTAGTTGCTTTACATATTATATTGGAATTGTACACTTTCTCTTTCAGTTTGTTACTATGGTAAATGTAATCTCAGGGTAAACCTAACTCCACTTCCTTCAGACCTATCTAGGGACATTTTAAAATATTTATTATTTTCACCCTGTGAAGTTGAAAAGAGGTGTGAACTCTTTTAAAATCCAAGGGATTGTCTACATGCATTATGCATGCAGGTTTCATTTTAATTGAGTTTTTGAAGCAAATTAATGAGATTGCACATCACAAGAAAGATCCTGTGTTTATCATGCTTTAACCGACTTTTGATACATTTCAAGTTGACACAATAGGATTTTTCGGAATGACCAGTGCCTTTATATAGGGATTATATAAATTCACGCCTACAAATCCAAAATGAATAGAAGTAGCAATGATCCTAACTATATTGTATTTGTCCTTATGCAATCACTGTCTCAGCAACACTTTTAGTTTATACAGATATAGTACAATTACTATATAGTGATTCTGCCATGATTTTTCTGTATTCCAGTGACTCTCAGGTTATAATCTGTCTTGTGCAAAAAGACTACGTTTGCAGCTTCTGTTAAAGGTAGTAAAAACCTGCAGTGCCAATAACTATGCTGCAAATGTGTAACACACTGTGAAGCTTATACTGGAACTGTATTTAAATTATTAAATGTATTTGTGGTCCTTGAAAGTCTTAATAGACCTTGTAACTGACCTCTGCTGTGACTCTGACTCACTAGAAATTGTTAAAAGATCAGAGATAAAAGTAAAGATTCCTGATGAAGACTGAAGACAGCTCACGACCTTTAGTACAACAAGGTGTAGAGCTGGATGAACACAGCAGGCCAAGCAGCATCAAAGGAATAGGAAAGCTGACATTTCAGGTCTGGACCCTTCTTCAGAAATGGGGGAGGGGAAGGGGGTTCTGAAATAAATAGGGAGAGAGGGGGAGGCGGATAGAAGATGGATAAAGGAGAAGATAGGTGGAGAGGAGACAGACAGGTCAAAGAAGTGGGGATGGAGCCAGTAAAGGTGAGTGTAGGTGGGGAGTTGGGGTGGGGATAGGTCAGTCCAGAGGGGACAGACAGGTCAAGGAGGTGGGATGAGGCTGGGAGGTAGGAGGTGGGAGGAGGGGATAGGTGGGAGGAAGGACAGGTTAGGGAGGCAGGGACGAGCTGGGGGCTGGTTTTGGGATGCGGTAGGGGGAGGGGAGATTTTGAAGCTTGTGAAATCCACATTGATACTATTGGGCTGCAGGGTTCCCAAGCGAAATATGAGGTGCTGTTCCTGTAACCTTCGGGTGGCATCGTTGTGGCACTGGAGGAGGCCCAGGATGGACATGTCGTCTGAGGAATGGGAGGGAGAGTTGAAGTGGTTCGCGACTGGGAGGTGCAGTCGTTTGTTGCGAACCGAGCTAGGTGTTCTGCAAAGTGGTCCCCAAGCCTCCGCTTGGTTTCCCCGATGTAGAGGAGGCCACATCGGGAACAGCGGATGCAGTATACCACATTGGCAGATGTGCAGGTGAACATCTGTTTGATGTGGAAAGTCTTCTTGGGGCCTGGGATGGGGGTGACGGAGGAGGTGTAGGGGCAGGTGTAGCACTTCCTGCGGTTGCAGGGAAAAGTGCCGGGTGAGGTGGGGCTGGAGGGGAGTGTGGAGCGGACAAGGGAGTCCCGGAGAGAGTGGTCCCTTCGGAAAGCAGATAAGGGTGGGGAGGGAAAAATGTCCTTGGTGGTGGGGTCGGATTGCAGATGGCGGAAGTGCCGGAGGATGATGCATTGGATCCGGAGGTTGGTGGGGTGGTATGTCAGGACGAGGGGGATTCTGTTTTGGTTGTTATTGCGGGGAGGGGGTGTGAGGGATGAGTTGCGGGAAATGCAAGAGACACGGTTGAGGGCATTTTCGACCACTGTGGAGGGGAAGTCATGTTAAGTCTGTTTTTCTCTCCACAGATGCTGCTAGACACACTCAGCTTCTCCAGCACTTTGTTTTTATTTCTGATTTCAAGCATCCACACTACCTTGCTTTTATATAACTTGTTTCTTCACTGCAGAAGCATTTTAATGTAAATAGGATAGAATTTTCCCGGAAGCTGTATAGAAATGAATAACACATGCAAACAATTTAAAATTAATCTTTAAAATCAAGTCTATTGCTAGGATATCACTCTAATCAGAACTATCTTTCATACTATCTTTCTGCTATTATGGTACTGAAATGTAAGTGGGAAGTTTTTGTTAGAGACTTAGGTTAATCCAATCCTCGAAATGTATGTGGGTATAACACAGTGTGGAGCTGGAGGAACACAGCAGGCCAGACAGCATCAGAGGAGCAGGAAAGCTGATGTTTCGGGTCGGAACAATGATGCTCCCTGGCCAGCTGTGTTTCTCCAGCTCCACACTGTGTTATCTCTGACTACAGCATTGGGAGTCCTTACTACCTCCCAATGTATGTGGGTATACTGTTCAACATTGTTAAACAATAACCCCAAGTCTCATTGTTGAAGATAATTGCATCAGTGAATTACGTTAAAATTCCCACTGAAAGTCATCGATAAAAGATATAAACTGCATGGCTAGTCCTGTTCCAACATGTTCCCACAGGATGGGTTAAGTTAAGATTTTGTCCATCAATGCTTCTGAGAAAAGTTTTGTCATCCAAAATTCCAACTGACTTTATTCTTTTGACCACTGCTGACTAAGTGTCTCCGTAACCTTTGATCTCCTTACTAATCAAGAACCTATCTATTTCTGTCTTAAAGATACTCAATGACTTGGCCTCTATGGCTTTCTGCAGAAATGAGTTCCACAGATTCACCACTATCTGGTTGAGTAAATTCTTCATCATCTCAATTCTAAGGTGTCATCCCTTGACTCTGAGGCTGTGACCTGGGTTCTGGTCTCTCCTAACAGTGGAAACATCTTTTCCACATGTACTCTTTCCAAGCTTGTCAGCATTCCGTAAGTTTCAATCAGATTCCCCCCTCAGCCTTCTAAACTCCGAGTACAAATCCGAATCTCAGTCCCAACTCAAAGCAAAATACAGAGATCCTAAAAATCTCACTGTGTTTTGGTTTGTTGTTAAGCCAGATCCTGCTATCTGATTTGCATTTCACTCACACTTGAAATGTAGAGTCAATCCGATGCAAGTCACTTCAGGTTGACCCTATAGTTGTGATGCATTTGCACTGGAAGATAGAAAACAAAAACCAGCAAAATTCCAGAAGCAATTTTAGATTAGCCTGCATCTGACAATGCAAGTTAAATATTTTGAACCAAATGCTGTCCCCGTTGGGAGTTCAACAATAGAATCATCCTAAACTGTGAAGGAAATTAAACTCAATTGTGCATATGTTTCACATCCTCTTTGTTGACATGAGGCATCCCTTCTCAGATCACCATCCCCATCTCAGCAGTTTGCTTAAAGTCTGTTGTTTTTTTCAATCTCTATCACTGATTTGACAGCTTCGGCCTGCATCTGCTTTATAGCCCAGCTTGATTCACTTCTTTTGTTTCTAAATAGGGCCTTCCGAACAAAAAGCTTTGCAATATAAACACGTGACCATTGATTTTTCAGTTGATACCAGAAGAATCCTTGTACCACACACGGCAGTCAAACTCAACAGTTCATTCTAATTCCACATTTATCTGAAAACTGAAAGAAGCAATTGACCTTATGTATTTAAAAGAGTGCTAGCCCCAAGAAAGAATATCTCAAACTTAATTTTTCTTCCACCAGCAGGAAGCATTGAAGGGAAATGACTTACTAAGTACCAAGGCATCTGAACAGGATTTAATAGCAAGGAGAATGGTGGTTATTCTGACTCCTTCATCTCAATATGCCAAATGGTGAAGGATTTTTTTTGAGTGTTCTTTTAATTTTGTCTTCTTTCTAATATGTTTCATAGTTTCCTTTCAATGTGTTCCCAGTATGTACTGTTCCCCAGTAGGAAAGTGATCAAATTTATGCCTCTTCTGTTATTGATCGCTATTAATCTTTTGAGAACTTCAGTCAACCAGTCCCTCCTTGGAATGCACTCAGTGCACCTCTGACACAGCTAACATCAAGAACTGGCCTTGTGTTAATCACAGATATCAAACAATGTGCAACTTCTACATGTCCATTCAGATGGTAGAGTAAATACATTGTATCACCAAAATTCATTAATATTATTGTATAATGCATCATTATATAACTTTTTGTTATAGTGTCCCTGTGACAAAATGGCAGTTTTCTTTTGTAAAACTGTACATTTCTCTCTAGTCCTGGTATCACACATTTTAATTGACACATGTTTTAAATAAAAATGCAAGCAAAACAAAATTCTTGTCAAATTTGCAAAATAATCCCCCAGTCTAGCAATAGATGTCGTGTATATTGTATGGAGAACTGCCTTAAACATGGGCATTAAATTTACAAGCTAAGCCTTTGATTAAGAAGCAGTAACCATGCAGTAACCATGCAGCGTATGCCACATTGCATTTGCTTTCTGTTATAGCTTAAATTGCTTTTTGAGGAAAGTCTTCATGACGTGCCTATAGCTCTGGAAGGTAAAACATCCTGTTCCTACATCCACTTTCCATTTACATCCCTATTCACTTCAGATAAAATACATGGTCTAATAACTCAGTAAAGCATCAGAATGAAACGTCACGTGTCTGTGTATTGGCAGAATATTGGGTAATTCCATCTTTCAATACTGACACTTTTCTGTGGTTAATCATTACCATGGACATTGCAATTTGTTTATGAGAACTGTGAAAATGCTGAATGAGGTTTTTATCTTAAAATGTATGTTTAAAAAACCCAGTTACATTACACAAATATGATTTTCACACACTGCATCTATATCATTCTCTTTTCAGAAACTTTCACTTATAATGGTCAGTCCGTTTATTCGGGTGTTGTGCACGCTGACTCAGGGGAGTCCAGAGTTGGGCATTTTGGGGCAATAGCCTTGTAACTGTAATATTCCACAACTTGCTTTGGAACTTCTGCTAAGACACATTTAGCCAAAGCTGCCGGAGAGGCCTGGAACACAGATCAGGTCATTAGTTGTGAAACCTACTGCTTTTTGTTTCAATTTAACGTATTTCCATGTCAAGCACCTTTCAAAAGTTATCGAACAGCAATATAGTTAAAGCAAAATAAATTAATTCAAGCTTTAAAGAACATTATCACCATAACAATGTTAGTCTCAAATATTTACAAACAACATGTTCCATTTGCATTATGCCTTTCATATAATCAGACACCCCAAGATATTTCACAGCAGCATTCATTATAACATTTGACATGAAGCCAAATAAGATTTTGACTTGGATTTTGCAGTCACTGCCAAAATAATGGTGCACACGACTGATCTTGGAAAAAGTGATCTCTGTGGAGTGGTGTGATGTAGATTTTGCCTTTGCTGATGTCAGTTTAAATCTGGGGTCAAGGCCAGGGGATCAGGGAGTCCAGCAACAGCAATATTAACAAACAGGGTGAGCAGTCTATCACAGAGAATTATTTTCAAGGACGACAAACCAAAGAGTATAAAGCACCGAAAGTTTCATTCAACTAACATATTTTGTAAAGAGTGAAATAAATGATCAGAATGGGATTAAGTTAAGGCAGAAATGTTGGCATGATAGAGAAAAATAACTAAAATTATTTTTAAAAGTGATTTTTTAAAAAATCACAATGGAGAAATTTAACATGCCACTTATACAAAATTAGTCTCTGAGGAACATTGAAGCTGTTCAGTATTAATTACAGATTGAGCCTGGAATTTTCCACCCCAGAGAGTTATGGAGGCTAGATCACTGAAAGTATTTAGGGAAGAGATAAATAGATTTCAGAAGTATTGGGGAGGTGAAGGCTACAAGGAGCTGGCACAAAACAGGAGTTCAGGCTTGGGGCAGATTAGCCATACTCTGATAGAATTGTGGGGCAGGCTTGAGGGGCTAAATGGCCTTCTGCTGCTCCTATTTCCTATGTTCTTATGAGTGCACCAATAAAAACCCAGTTTCACCTCATTCTGCAAGAATTTTTACAGTGAAACTAATAGTGTAATAGGGCAGGCTTTGGCAGGTCAGTGATTTCCACTTGATTGTAATCTGGAGATCTTCAGCTGTTTAATAACACGTGGGGAAGCACAAAATCATGAGTGTCAATGCCTGGATCTCCAGATTTAAATGTGCATGTGTGAACTACACAAGATGCCGTCAGTTTCAGACAACTTACATTGACAAACTCTAACGCTTTCACCATCAGTCCTATCATAACATCTGGACCATTAGGAAAGCTTGATCAAAAAGGTAGTTTTTAGGGAAATACAGGTAGAGAGGTAAAAAGATTTGGGAAAGAATTTAACAACTTGGGATCATGGTACCTGAAGACACAGCCACCAATGATGGATCGATTAAAAATGGGAGATGTGCAAAAGGCCAGAATGGGAGGAATTCACAGATCTTGGAACATTTGACAGTATTGAAGAGATTGCAGAAAAGGATAACACGATCGATTCCAGTGATGAGGAAACTTTTGTAATGATGATATATCAGAGAAGTTGGGACTGTTTACCTTGGAAAAGAAAAGGCTGAGCGGATATTTGATAGATATATTCAAAATCATGAGGAATCAAGACAAAGCGCTTAGGAAGAACTGTTCCCATTTATGAAAGGATCAAGAATAAGAGAACATAAGTTTAAAACAGTTGGCAAAGGAAGCAAGGTGACATGAGGAAAACTTTTTTTAACAAAGCGTGTGCAAAGTCTGGAGTGAACTGCCTGAAAGTGTGCTGGAGGCAAGTTCCATCAAGGCGTTCAAAAGGGAATTGGATTGTTATTTGAATGTGCATGGTTAGGGGAGAAGGCAGGGGAATGGCACTAAGTGAATTGCTCAGTCAGAGAACTAGCACACATGATCAGCTGGATAATTTTGGTAATGTAACAATTTTGATATTTCAGAGGAGGATACAGAGATAAGTAACGGCAAGACAATGGAATGATTTGGAAACAAAGATGAGAAATTTAAAATTGTTGTGATCTACAGGTAAAACAACCTTACTTCTCTATGACAATCTCCAGGAGAACATTTTGAGAGCAAGATCAAGGACAGAAGTCTTGGCCCCTTGTGCCACTTCTGGCCCAGTCCCCTGGCCCTAGCCACTGCCCTCTACTTGAGCACAGCCAGCTCCCTGGAGCCTGGGTTCCAGTTATTGGGCCTTGATGTACTTCCCTGTTTGGGAGACATTGCTAAAATATGGCACTGCTTTTTGCCTGGTCTCTGACATCTTCAAGGGTAGGTGGTGATGTTTCTGGGTTGCAGACAGCGAGACTCTGTCCAAATGCCTTTAAATATGATGCCTGGATGGTGCTGGTGGCCTTCAGAACTTCCTCCTCATAGAATCTGATGTTTTACATGAGCAGACATATATAATGAATTGATATTTATATGGAGAAAATCTAGCCCCTCCAGGCCAGCCGTGGAGCACCTCAAAAGACGGAAATCCGCTCAAATTGGGCCAACGTTTAGCTGGTTAGAGTCACGCCTTGCACAAAGAAAGATGGTTGTAGTTGTTGGAGGTCAGTCAGCTCAGCCCCAGGTCATCTCTGCAGGACTTTTGCAGGGTAATGTCCTAGGCCCAACCATCTTCAGCTGCTTCATCAACGACCTTCATTCCATCATAAGGTCTGAAGTGGGGATGGCTGCATGGACAATGATCAGCACCGTTCACAACAGCTCAGATACTGAAGTAGTCCATGTCCAAATGCAGCAAGACCTGGACAATATTGAGGTGTGGAATGGCAAGTGTCAAGTGACATTCGCACCAACAAGACAGAATCTAGACATCACTCCTTGAAATTCAATAGTATTCCCATCGATGGATCCTCAACATCCTGGGGAGTCCCCATTGACCATAAAATGAATTGGATTAGCCACGCAAATGCTTGGGGCTCTTGTGATGCAGTGGTAGTGTTCCTTCCTCTGGTCCAAGAGTCCTGAGTTCAAGGCCTACAAACTCCACGGGTGTATAATAACATCCCTGAACAGGTTGGTTAGAACAAATATCTACAAATACTGTGGATGCAAGAACAGGCCAAAGGCTAGTAATCCTACAATGAGTAACCATTCCCTGATTCACAAAAGCCTGTCCACTATTTAAAATTCACTAGTCAACAGTGTGATGGATACATTCCCAACTTGCGTGGATGATTGTAACCCCAACAACATAGAGTCATAGAGTCATACAGCACGGCAACAGACCGTTCAGTCCAACTACTCCACGCTGACCATGTTCCCAACCTAAAATAATCCCATTTACCTGCATTTGGCCCATATTGTTCCAAATCTTTCCAATTCATGTACTTATTCAAATGTCTTTTAAATGGCGTAACTGAACCTGCATCCACCACTTCCTCTGGCATTTCATTCCACACACAAACCACTCTCTGTGTAAAAAAGGTGCTCCTCGTGTCCTTTTTAAGTCTTTCTCCTCTCATCTTAAAAATATGCTCGCTAGTTTTGAACTCTGCCACCCTAGGGAAATTCACCTTATCTATGACCCTCATGATTTTATAAAGCTCTATAAGGTCACCCTTCAACCTCCTATGCTCCAGTGAAGAAAGTCCCAGCCTATCCAGCCTATTTTTATAACTTAAACCCTCCATTCCTGGCAACATTTTGGTAAATCTTTTCTGATCCCCCTCTAATTTAATAATATCCATCCTATAGCATGGTTACTGCACACAGCACTCCAGAAGAGGCCTCACGACTGTCCTGTACAACCTCAGCATGATGTCCCAATTCGTATCCTCAAAGATCTGAGCTATGAAGGCAAGTGTGCTACATGCTTTGTTAATCATCCTGTTTACCTGCGATGCAAATTTCAAAGAATTATGTATCTGAACTCCTAGATCGCTCTTATTCTACAACACGACACAGGGCCCTACCATTAATTATATAAGTCATGCCCTCTTCTTTTTACCAAAATGCAATACCTTGCATTTATCCAAATTAAACTCCATTTGCCACTCCTCAGCCCACTGAACCAATTGATCATGATTTCTTTGTAATCTCAGATAACCTTCTTCACTGTCCACTATACCACCAATTTTGGTGTCATCTGCAAACTTACTAACCATACCTTCTATATTCTCATCTAAGTCACTCATATAAATGACAAATAAAAGTGGACCCAGTACTGATCCTTGTGGAACACAGCTGGTTACAGGCTGCCAGTTCGAAAAACCCTCCATCACCATCCTATGTCTCCTACGGTCAAGCAAATTTTGTATCCAATTGTTAAGCTCACCCTGAATCTGTGATCTAACTTTACTGATTAGTACTGAAGAAGCTTAACCCTATCCAAGACAAAGCAGCCTGCTTGACTGGTACTACATCCACAAACATTCATTCCCTCCACTACTGACACATAATAGCAACCGTGTCCACCGTATATGAAATGCACAGCAGTAATTCAACAAGGATCCTTAGCCAGCACTTTCAAAACCCATGTCTACTACCATCTAGAAGGAGAAAAACAGCAGATATGTAGGAACACCACCACCTGCAAAGTCCCTCCGAGTCATTCACCATCCTGACTTGGCAATACATCATTGTTCCTTTAGTGTCAATGGGTCAGAATCCTGGAACATGCTCCCTAGCAGCATTGTGGTGTACCTACACCAAATGGACTGCAGCAGTTCAAGGAGACAGCCCACTATCACATTCTCAAAGGCAAGTGGGAACTGGTAAAAAAATTACTGGCCCTGACTGCTATATCCCATGACTGAAGAATGAAAATTCATGATCTTTGGATCTCTCGTGATTTAGAATAAAATCCTTCAGTGCATCAATCACTCATTATTTTATAAACTTGGATAATACTCCCAAGCAATCATTTTCCCAATAAAATTATATTTAGTTTCCTAGATCAATGCTGAGATCCACAGCCATCTTTACTGTTCTTTTCTAAATTATTTCTTCTGTCATCTTTGTTTTTTTTTGCTTTGCTGGATTTCCTATATCTGCAATTAATACAATGGATTTGCCCATAAATCTGCAAATGAGGGGTGTTGGATATTACACTGACTGAAATGCAGATAAATTGCTTTCAGAATTACTAATCTTGAAACCAAAAAAGAGAAAATATGTCTAACATGACACTTATCATGACGTTCAGTACTGCAGTGTTTGGTTATTCTGCTTTCTGGTTAATTAGGAGTCAAGATGTTGCCAACTGCAGTTTTTGATTAATAGTCATTTTCATTGAGCGCATGATCTCAACAGTTTTATTAGCACATCGCTATTCATGAGAACTTTGATCTTCTTGTGTATTTGTTGTCTCGACAAGAACCGTGAGTAAGTCATTACAGGAAAGGAATCTTCTTATCTCTAAACACAAAAGATCTGTTTAGTCATTTGTTCTTGCATTCTGTCACCTCTGTAGTGGTTGCATGAATGTTAAATAGAATTTTTAGAGTTAGTAAAATAACCACAGTGTCTCACTTTACACTTCAGCTTTCATGCTGTGAAATAGGAAATTTGATCATTGTCAGGAAAGGTGAGTGTAATCAGCAGAAGGGAGCCCGTCTATCTAATAATAAGTAGCTCCAGCAGAGAACAGGAAGATCATAGAAACAGCTAGAAGAATCAAACAATGTTCTAGATGGATAGCAGGGGTGAATCTGATGCAAGGCAAGATTCTCAACAATTGCTCTAATGATGTTAAATTACTGCTCAAAATCTCTGGACAGAAACATAGAAACTGTGCTAAGATGGACCATTTAAAAAGCATCGCCTTAACAAAAACACATTAGTTAATGATGATGTTAAAAAGCCAGAAAGAGGAATTTTATACTTGGTCATCACTTCTAGCCTACAGTGTAAACATAAAGATGCACTGAGTTCACTGTGAAGGTTCAGCACCTTGCTCCACAGGTGTAACTCTACCAAAAGGTATGTACAATAATAGGAAACATAATTCAAAAAGTACTTTAGTTCTTACATTTTTAAATTCACGGAAGGGGACAAACTGAACAATATCTCGTAACACAGGTTCCCCCTTTGGAGATCGTAAAACCCCATCATCACCATCCAGAATCTGCATATCTGTAAAATCCGCATTGCCAACACCAACAATGATGATGGACATTGGCAGGTATGATGCTCGGACTATTGCTTCCCTTGTATCTGCCATGTCAGTGACAACACCATCTGTTAGAATCAGCAGGATAAAGTATTGCTGTAAAGACAAAAACAAGGCACAATCAAGACGGAAACATCCTCATATAAAGACCTTGAAGCAAGTAGCATCATGTTACTTTTCTAGTTTTGCACCAGCAAATTGCATGCAGAATTACTAAATCGCCTGTCAGAATTATCTCAAAAATTATAGAGATGGTAACTTCTGATTGGGAATGATTGAATCAGCTGCCATTGGGTGCCCAATGTAGCCATTAGTACTCAGTCTCTCCAGTCTTCTCTGCCATTTGATAAGATTATGGCCTTATCGCCATTTTCTTCCATATTCTGGGATTTCTCTCTTCCCTTTGAATGTGAGCGAAGACACTCAGCATCCGCAGGCTAATCATTCAGTGCAATTTCACCGCTAAATTGAATCCTTCATTCACGTAACAAATGTACATCGGCAATTTTCAGCAGAAATCGTGGGAGGTAGCTACTAAATGCAGGAATCCTAGAAGATTTATTTTGTTCCAGGCTAAGGGATGTTGAAATACAATCACACATCAAAGCTGAGATTGCCAATGGAGCATGAGACAAGAATCTATGCTCAGCCCTCCTGGCTGAAAGTAAAATCCTGCGGTTGCTGGAAATGTGAATGAAGAACAAAAAAAAAAGCTGTAGAAATTCAGCATATTGGGCAGCATTTGTGGACAGACAGAGTTAACCTTTCATCAGAAGCAAAGAGAAATAGAAACGTGAATGATTGTAACCCAGTGGAAGAGGGGAGAGAACAGGAGGAGCAAAGGAAAATATCAGAGATAGGGTGGAGGTTGAAGGGGATCAAATAGGAAAAGATTTCAAAATGCAACAGCCAAAATGAGTTGTAATGAATATAGCAAATAAACAAAGGTTGTGTCCAAATGAGGTATGGATTATTACACAAAACCATCCAAATGCACTGTGAAAGGATAAAGGAACAAACAAGACAAAGACCAACTCAGCATAAGGACAGGGAATGAACAACAATATAGGGAACAAGACAATGGCAAAGGCTATCACCTAAAGAACTCAATATAGACTGCTGAGTTCAAAGGTACGGTTTCATTCCTTCAGCTTGTGTGAGCTTCATTTGAGCACTGTAGCAAGCCATGGGATAAAAACTCAGCCAGGAAGCATTGTAGGGAATTGAAATCACAAGCAACTGGAACCTAGAGTTCATGCCTGTGGACAGAACAGACATGTACCACAAAACCATCACCTTGTCTGCCTTCCTACACTGAGGAAACCACATGCTGTTCAATTCTGTTTCTCTCCAAAGACATTGCCTAAGCTACCAAGATTTCCAGCTTTTTTTCATTCCTATTGCCTTAGCACATGGACATAGTGCACTAGCTCACCAGTCCAGTTAAATAGCCTTAAGCAATATTTCAGTCTGCCCCAGCAACAACAGGTCAGAAGAAAGGATTGAGGGATGAAATGATGATTGCTAGCTACTTCCTTGATGTGTTTCTGAGAATTTTTTTTACTAAGTTATACGTACAGATGCTTCTTTTGTCTTCTCCTCCTCAGCAGCCACTTTAGCCACTTTCCCTATAATAGGTGACACATTGGTTGGACCATAGAGCTGAATTTTGGGTAGACAGGTCTGATATGATTCAACAACTCCCTGTATTCCTTAAACCAAACAAAAACATAATTCAATTAGAAGATAACAAGGTGTAGAGCTGGATGAACACAGCAGGCCCAGCAGCATCAGAGGAGCAGGAAAGCTGACGTTTTGGGTCCAGACCCTTCTTCATAAATGAGGGAGGGGAAGGGGATTCTGAAATAAACAGGGGGAGAGGGGGAGGCGGATAGAAGATGGATAAAGGAGAAGATAGGTGGAGAGGAGACAGACAGGTCAAAGAGGCAGGGGTGGAGCCAGTAAAGGTGAGTGTAGGTGGGGAGGTAGGGAGGAGATAGGTCAGTCCAGAGAGGACAGACAGGTCAAGGGGGCGGGATGAGGCTGGTAGGTAGATGGGGGTGGGGCTTGAGGTGGGAGGAGGGGATAGGTGGGAGGAAGGACAGGTTAGGGAGGCGGGAACGAGCTGGGCTGGTTTTGGGATGCGGTCCCAACTATCCTACTATCCTACTATTCCTACAATCTCTAATTCAATTAGAAGTTGCTTTTAAATTTATATAATTATACAAAGCATCAGAAACCATGAGCACTATACACAAAAACAGAGATTGATACCATCCACATCTGCATGACCAATTCTCCTGCAGCGAAAGCTAACACATCGCATATACTGAAACAGGTTAGTTGTTAATTGTGCTAATGCTATACCACTTTTGTGGCTGGACTTATGAGATGGCATTCATTTGCTTCTGAACAAACTACATTCTCATCACATTAGGGCATACTTTAGGAGATCATTGATCATCTTTGAGTGAGAGGGTCTCCTTAGGAAGGTTCACAAATTACAACACTAAAAACAATTTGCAATCTGACTCGACAGTCATACTGCATTGCTGTGAATTTTAAATTATATCACAAGGCAACAAATGAGAAAGCAACTTACACATTTCATTGAATGCAACTGGTTTCAGCTTACCTTCACATTCGTCATTTTCCGAATTGAAATTAATTGCAAAATTATGAGAAACCTGTAAAAGAAAATAATCCAGTGAAATGGAATTAGTCATATTCATTAGGAGACCATATTCTACAACTTTGGCTGATGTAAGCTGTATGACCTACATGGCATGACCTCTTCATTCTCCATTGGCAAAGAGACTCTGAAGATGACTCACATTGAGTTTGCAATTATAACAGGTAATGAATCTTGTGTGAAGTATCCCTTTCATATTCACAGCAGTGAAAATCACATCGGAAAAGAGCATAAGCAGGTAACATCTGCCTAAGGTTAAATTTAATTTTCATTCCAATTCTGAAGCTCATTTCTCCATTGTTTGTGATGGTGGATTCTAATTATTTATAAAATGAACAATAGATAACGTATTTTATTGATATACTGCTGGCAATGTTAATGGAAGGGAAATATCAATGGCATTTTATCATATTGCCCCAGTGTTTCTGTGAACAATCTATTCATTTGGTAATACACAAACTTGAGTATTGCTGAAGAAAGATGCAGGCTTTCGAAGTTTTTGTCTTTTACCCTTCAGGGCAGAATTGCAATAATTTTTCTTTTATTTATTTGTTCACGGGATGTGTGAGTCATGGGCTATGCCAACATTTATTGCCAATTGCTAATTGCTCAGGTGAAGATCACAGTGATGTGCCTTCTTGAACAGTGGAGTGTAAGGATACCAATAATGCTATAAGAAAGCAAGTCTAAGGCCCCAGACAATCTTTCCAGATCCAGCAGAGACTCACCTGCGCTTCATCCAGCCTCATCTATTGCATCTGTTGCTCCTGATGTAGTCTCCCCTATGTCAGGGAGACCAAACACAGACTCGGGGACCGGTTCGTGAAGCATCTGCGCTCTGCATGCAACAACCGACCTGACCTTCTGGTTACCATCTGTTTTAATTCCCCCTCCCACTCTGCTGGTCACATGTCCATCATTGGCTCCTCCACTGTTAGAATGAGGTCAAATGTAAACTGGAGGTACAACACCTGATATTTCGCTTTGGAAGCTTACAGCCCAATGGCCATAACATTGAATTCACCAGCTTCAAAATCCCTCCACTCCCAGTCTTATCCCCTGTCAAGCCCTCCCCCTCCTGACCGGACCTAACCTGTCCATCTTCATACTCACCTATCTACTCCACCCTTCCCACAGACCAATCACAATAACCCCCTATGTGCATCCACCTATCACCATCTCTCCTACCTTTTCCTCTGCTCCACTCCCCCTACCTCTATTTATTTCTGGGCTCCCCCTGCCCACACCAGTCCTGACAAAGGGTTTCGGCCCAAAACATTGACTTTTCTGCTCCTCTGATGCTGTCTGGCCTGCTGAGCTTTTCCAGCTTCGCACATATAGACTCTGGCTTCCAGCATCTGCAGTCCTATTGTCTCCGAGCAAGTTCCAGTGATTTGACTCAGTGACAGTGAAGGAACAGTGATGTAGTTCAAGTTAGGCTGATGTGCAGACCAGAGGGGAACTTGCATGTGGTGGCGTTCTTATACAACTGCTGCACCTATCCTTCTAGCTGTTAATGAGTGTCATCTTAGAAGGAGTAGTTGGAAGACCCTTGGTGAATTTCCGCTATGTATGTTGTAGGTGGTACATGTTGTTGCCACTGGGCTTCAGTGGTGGAGGGATTGAAGGTTGAAGGTGGTGAATACCAAATCTCAAAGGGAACAACAATTTATACTGCATGGGAAGGGGATATTGATTGGTTGGCAAGGAGAATGCACCACGGAGCTGTTCACTACCAAGATCTTACTCAAATTCAAACCAATCGAGTCAACTCTAACTGATCAAGGCATTTCATGTCAAATGCACCAGGAAATATCTGGCCCCCAAGCTTTTGTTTAGTTGAGAAAGGTGAAATGCATGAAGATG
The DNA here is from genome assembly GCF_021869965.1 of Rhincodon typus. Taxonomy (NCBI): domain Eukaryota; kingdom Metazoa; phylum Chordata; class Chondrichthyes; order Orectolobiformes; family Rhincodontidae; genus Rhincodon; species Rhincodon typus. Next base: position 26,798,230 of record NC_063346.1, on the reverse strand, counting down.
TTCTTTCTGTTTGCAAAGGACAGGTTAAAAAAAAATAGTGTGACATGTAAATATTAAGCTAGAACAGCTTGCAAATTAGTAGTGAAACTTCTATAAAGCCAAAGAGATTTCAGCAATTAGCTAAAGGAGCAACATGTAAATAAAGAAATTTTTGCTTGCTTGAGTCCACAGTCAGACGTTAATGGAATCCCATGAGTTTCTGTATCACTTTGGAAACAGTCTGAGGTCTCCATTAGCAGCAACCACGGAAGGAAACTGGGCAATAAAAAGAGGCAAAGAAGGGTCAAAATTTGAGAGAAAGCCATCAACAAAACTATCTGAATGCAGTCCAGCAGAGAAGTACACTGCTGCGGACTCATCAGAGAAAACCTACTCCACTTACCATGTGGAGGGAAATGACAGGGGCACTGAGTGCCAACTTTTTCACTACCTAAGTGTAGGCACACAATCTGGATATTGAGTGAATGGTGCTAATTCTACTCAGGGCTGTGAAGGCAGTGTGCTGCAGCAGCTCACAAAAGCAACAATGGTGTTAGCTATGCATGTTGGGAAAAATGGCCGGATGGCCCCATCCTGCTGTTGCCTTGTTGTTTTGCCAAGTTGGATGAATTCCCGAGCTTCGCAGAAAGAAATGTTAATTGTCTGATGATGCATTTCCAAACTGCACCCTTCCATCATGCTATACAGATCTTGTCACTGCCTGAAATGAGACAACACGATAAAACTGTCTAGCCATGGATAGGTACAGGGATGGGCAGATGTTGCTGCAGGTCACAAGCATGACGGTGAAGATCCTCAATCACCTCTTTGATCAAGTGATTTCTTTTTTCTCTCTGTTACTCTCTAAACCCATCACAATCCTGATTTGGAAGCAGACTGCCAATCATTCACTGTAACTGCACCAAAATCGAGAACCCCCTCCCTAACAACACCTACACCAAAAGGACTACAGTGGTTGAGGAAGACAGCTCACCACAACATGCTCAAGAGCACTTCAGGTGCAAAGATCTTTAAAATGTCAAAAACAGGTGAAGAAAATAATCAAGAAAGCTTATGGAATGCTGGCCATTATACCTAGAGGGCTGGAGTTTAAGAGTGCAGAAGTTAAACTGCAATTATACAAAACCCTAGTGAGATCCCACTTGGAGTACTGTGAGCAGATCTGGACACCAAACCTTGGGAAGGAGATATTGGCTTTGGAGGGAGTACAATGTAGGTTTACAAGAATGATACCTGGACTTCAGGGGTTAGGTCATAAAGTGAGATTATACAAATTAGGCCCATTTTCTCTAGATTTTAGAAGGTTAAGGGGTGATCTGATTGAAGTTTTTAAGGTATTAACAGGAAAAGAAGATAAATTATTTCCACTAGTTGGGGTTTCTAGAACTAGGGGGCATAGTTTGAGAATTAGGGCCAGACCATTTAGGAGAGATGTCAAGAAGCATTTCTAAACACAAAAGTGCTAGATATTTGGAATTTTTCCACAAACAGCAGTGGATGCTGGATAAGTTGTTGATTTAAAAGCTGTTTTGTTGAGCAAAGTTATTAAGACCTATGGGTCAATGGCATGATTATGGAGGTAGGCCACAGATCAGCCATGATCTCACTGAATGGTGGAATAGACCTGAGGGGCTGAATAGCCTAATCCTGTTCCTATGCTCCTAATTTGGAATGGGCAGTAAAGATCGGTCTAGCAAGTGAAGTCTGCGTTCCCTTAAGTCTTCTTAGGGCCTGTGTTGCAGATACTTTTAGGAAGAAAATGGTTATCTTTTAGGGCACTATCTTCTCAACTGCTGTCTCACTGTCCTTTGGCCCTGGGTCTTCTGCTCCTCTTCTTCCACGATCATGACATGCAAAAATGTGCCCTCTAGAAATCACTTGCCTGTGCTGGAGAGCATCACACTGTGAGCGGTTTAAAGGCCTGGGCCTCAGCCTCACATTTTTTCCATTCTAAGCATACCTCTGAGTGAATTTTTAAATGTACAACAGGAAATCCAGGGATCTATTGTGCAGATCAAGGATGCATGGACAGAGGAAGAAGGAAGTCACATTAGAAAATTCATGCATATTGATTGAATCAATCATAGAATCCCTACAGTGTGGAAACAGGCCCTTCAGCCCAACCAGTCCACACTGAACCTCAAAGCATCCCACCCAGACCCATCCTGCTATAACCCACCTAATCTACACATCCCTGAACACTAGGGGCAATTTAGCATGGACAATCCACCTAGCATGCACATCTTTGGACTGTGGGATGAAACCGGAGCACCTGGAGGAAACCCACACAGACATGGGGAGAATATGCAAACTCCACACAGACAGTCGCCCAAGGGTGGAATCGAACCTGGGTCCCTGGCGCTGTGAGGCAGTAGTGCTAACCACCGAGCCACCGTGCCACCCCATCACCATGTGATGAAACTTTGCAAAAATGACTTCAATCTCAATTTGTAGTGGGTCAAAAAATGTTCCAATCTGAACTCCCCCACAAAATGCTGCAAACTATCGCAGAACTTTAAGGTCTTTTAGTTGTTAATCAACAAAATCGAAAGAAGTGATGTGATGTGTGCATTGATTCTATACATTATTAGTTGAAGATAAGGTGTTTCATTTGACCAAATTGAATTTGATCATAAATACTGAACAATACGTTCATTTCATCCAAGGAAGATCCAGTTGTTGTGGTCCAAGTAGGAATCAACAACATAGAAAAGATTAGGAATGTAAGAAAGTTCAAGGGCTAAGGGTCCAAATGAAAACAGAACCTTAAAGGTGAAAGTTTTCAATAGTTACCTGAGTCACACACCAAGTAGTATAAGTCACATTACTGTATTAAGTATTAAAGGAAACAATTCAAAATATTCAACACATTTTCAACTTTTAATTTAAAGATTTATTCCTGGCATTACAGAGAAGTCAAGGATATAAATTACTGGATAGTAAAGCAGTCACAATGGATTGGCAGTTATCTATATCTAACATTGTTATTCAAGGAAGGATGTAGAGAGAAACAGAAAACATCAGGCCAGTTATCCTGATATCAGTTGTTTCGAAAATGTTGGAATCTATTACTTAGGAAATTTTTCCTATGTATGTAGAAAATCATAGTAAATCTAAAAGTCAGCAAGGTTTTACAAAAGGGAAATCTTGTTAGGCAACTTCTTTTAAAGAATGTTTTGAAGATGTAACTAATATATAGATGACCGAGGACAAGTAGATGTATTCTACTTTGATTTCCAAAAAGGAATTGGTACAAACATCTCACACATAAGATAAAACTTCCAGGAGTTGTGGATAGGTTATTGGTATGGATGGGTGATTGGTTAACACAACAGGAAACAAAAATTTGGAATAAATGAGACATTTTCAAGTTGGCAGGCTAGGGCTTGTAAAGTGGCATATGGACCAGTGCTGGAATCTATCTACAATCTATATTAATGTCCAAGATAAGAATAGAGAGTAATGAATCTAAACTTGCTAATCATTAAAAACTAAGTGGGAATATAAACTGTGAGGAAGGCACAATGAGGCTACAAAGAGATACTCTCAGATTAAATGTGTAAGCAACAAGGTGCCAGATGGAATATAATGTGGGGGTTATTTACTTTGGTAGTTAAGAATAGAACAGCAGAATACTATTTTTATAAAGGCATAAAATTTGTACATGTTGCTGTTCAGAGGCACTTGGGGGGAAATTATTCAAGAAATGTAGCATGTAGGCACAGCAAGAAATTAAGAAGGTGAATGGCATATTGGCTTTTAATGTATCATGATTTTAATGCATCATAGATCAGACTACAGTTGTTCAAAGGTTTGATGAAGACATACTTACAATGCTATAAACAGTTTTGTTCTCCATTTCTACAAGAATAACTACCTATCTTGGAAGTGACACAGCAAAGTCTCATGAGATTGGTCCCAGTGATAAGGGTTATTCCATGTTGAAAGGTTACATTGGGCCTATGTTGACTGGAATTCAGAGGAATGAGAACTGATCTCGTTAGAAGCATATTCTGCCAAGGGAAACAGGTTCTCCCTATCCATTTTATCCATGTTCTTCATAATTTTACACACTGCAATTAGGTCTCCTTTCAGCCTCCTCTACTCCAAAGGAAACAAATTCTAACCAATCCAATTTGTCCTCATAACTAAAACCCACCAATCCAAGTTACATTCATATATATCTCCCTCTGTAACTTCAAATGCAATCACACCTTCCCTCTGGTGTGATGACAAGAACTGCATCAACTACCATTCTTGCTGTTGCTTAAAACTGCATTTTATGTAGTCCCAGTATATCCACCAGCTAGTATAGTTTATCTCTGAGATAACAGGGCACTTGGTCTCAAAAGTGGCAACTTACTTTCGCACCATACAAATGCCAGGTGACGACCATGTCCAATAACAGATAATCTAACCATCATGCCTTGACATTCAATGCCGTAACCATCACTAAATCCTCTACTATCAATACCTTGGAGGTTACCATTGACCAGAAACTCAACTGGACTCACCACATAAAGACAGTGGCTACCACAGCAGATCCGAGGCTAGGAATCCTACAGTAAGTCTTCCCTTGACTCTCCAAAGCGAGGCCATCATCCACGAGATACAAGTTAGGTGTGTGATGGAATACTCCCCACTTGCCTGGATGAGTGCAGCTCCAAAAACACTCAAGAAATTTGACACCATCCAGGGCAAAGCAGCCCACTTGATTGGGAATACATCCATAACCATCTACACCTTCCACCACTGATGCTCAGTAGCAGCAGTGTGGACTATCTACAAGATGGGCTTTAGAAATTCACCAAAGATCCTCAGACAGCACCTTCCAAACCCACAACCACTTCCATCTAGAAGGAGAAGGACAGCAGATATATGGGAACACCAGCATCCAAAAGTTTCCCTCCAAGTTTCACTAAGTTGACTTGAAAATATATCTTGTTCTTTCACTGTTATTGGGACAAAATCCTGGAATTCCTTCCCTAATTGTGGGTCTCACGACAGCACTTGGATTGCAGCGGTTCAAGGAAGCACTCGCCACCACTTTTACAAGGGCAATTAGGGATGGGCAATAAATGCTGGCCGAACCAGCAATGACTACATCCCACAAGAAAATTCTTCAACGAGCTCAATAAGGTACACACTGAGGGTGTTTTCTCAGGCTGCAGATACCAGGGCACGGGATAAAAAGCCAATCATTTAACATTGAGATGAGGAGAGAATTCGTCAGTGTTAATTTTTGGAATCCCCTTCCCACAGGAAGGGACCAGTTAGCTCTGTTGCCAAGATGGCTAATGTGTGGTTCAGAATAATGCTAACAACACAGGTTCAATTCCCATTCCAGCTGATGTAGTCTTGGGGTCTGCTTCTTTGCCTGTCCCATATTTGAGGCAAAGTGGTGCCCCTCAAGTAAGGCAAATTATTGCTCTTTGATAAAAAGTGGTGCTGATAGTCTCTTGGAGACTATAATTAATTATATACAACCCAGCTGGTGTGGATTCTCCATCATTGAATATGTTTAACACTGAGATAAACAGATTTTTTGATCCCTCCAGAAATTGAGGAACATACAGTAGTGGGTCAGAAAATGAAACTGAGACAGAAGATCAGCCATGATCAAGTTAAATTGCACAGCAGGCTTAAAAGGCTAGCTGCTTTAGGCCTGTTATTATCTCTTATCTTCTTTTTACTTTAGTTTAATGATTTGAATCAAATTTTGCCTTATCTAGTGTCAAATTGTCTGGAGAAATTGAAGAAAAATGTATGTGTGAAAAGCACAGAGATCCGGTACACATTGTTACAACTTCACATCGTACTTTTGTTCAACATATTAAAAGTGAAATGTGAGCAAACTCTTAGGTTGTTTAGACCCCTTGCAGGAGCAGTGACCATCAGCAAACCCCAATAAAATATCTCCAACAGACAATAAATGATGACAAATCATATATTCCCTACAAGGCGCTCTCAACAATGCACTTGTTTAAATACATGTACATTCAGAAACGAAACATAAGAAAAACTACTTCCAAATGATTCTACTAAATCCATGGCTCACAAGATTAATATCAGATAATGATTCATTGGGTCTTGAAAAGCAGCAGAAGTGATCTTTTCTACTTACATTTTCAGTCCATCTAAAAATCAAGTTATGGGAATTAAATATAGAAATTGTATTCTGGGCAGTATGTATGCAATCAGGCAGAAAGAATCAAATTACAGTTAAATTTTTCACAAACATGAAGTGGAAATGGAAACAATACAAACAGATTTCTTATCTGACATGACATTTTTTAAAATTGAAGCAATAATAGATTCACCTTCATAATAAGTCTGCTTGGAAAATAAAAGATGTGTCTACTCATTTACTCTATTATTTGTAAAAAAATCAGGATGAAAAACATATAGGGTGATGGCAATCATGAACAAACAGTACATTAAATGCATTTTCCTAGAACGTAAAGAACACTGATCAAAATCTCAAAGGAATATATAAATAAGTTATCCAAGACACGCAACATGTGCTGTAATTCAATGACCTTAACTCATTACAGTTTCACCCTAATCTTACAAACAAAATTAAATGTAAAATATTACATAAGAAAGTACGGGGTGACATTTTCTTCCAATGTTTCTCTAGAAGACCATTTCCAACAGTAATCTTGGAATGAGAAAAAGGAGAAACAGACACACAGACAGACTGTGTTACAGCTTAAGACAAGAAAGATTTGAATCTTAAAAATGCATGCAAATCAACTGTGGACATGGCCAGAGAGAAGATGGTGGGCACCATAAATGGAAAGTTGCTGAATAGAAGCAAGTCATGTTTCGCTGAGGACCTGGTACAAACCTTGGCAAAAGGAAAATTGAGATGTACATTAAGAGAAACATAGACACAAAATAAAAGAAACTGGAACAAAAGAAAAGAAACTGTAACCTAACTCAATGAAACATCAATATTTCTAAACATCAGCAAATATGACTCACCACATAGTTGGGAGGAATTCTTGCTCCAAATCCTAAGGCAGAAAACTTCTTGTCACTAAAAGATTTAAATTTGTATATTATATCAGTAGGAAAGATAGGGTTATCAAATTAAATTCAATTTCAGCAAAGACCTTGGCAATTTGAAAAGTTGTTGCTTTAGCATCAACACAGGCAAATATTTTCATTTGTCTCCTCATTCAGCTGAACATCAATTTAACTGTGAGCAAGTTTCTGGTGAGAATGTATTGGTTTCAGTCAAATTCCCACACACCGTCAACAGAATGAGATCATACAGCGATTTTAAATGCCTGGTCTTATTAGGATATTACCTCTAAGGTTTTACAGTAGATTTGTAGCTCGGGTTGTGGATGTTATGGGTGGTTGGCTCGCCGAGCTGGTTTGTTGTTCCGCGGACGTTTCATTACCCTGCTGGGTAACATCATCAGTGCAGATTCCGATGAAACATTGTGGTGTTTTCCCGCCTGTTATTTAAACTCTGGTGTCTGTTGAGCTGGATAACCTCACTTCCGGTTTTCCTTCACAGTGCAGTGTTTATGGGGTCTAGCTCTATGTGTTTATTGATGGCTTTCCTAGTGGAGAACCAGGCCTCTAGGAATTCATGTGCTTGTCTCTGCTTCGCCTGTCCCAGGATCCTGGTGTTGTCCCAATCGAATTGGTGGTTTTCCTCATCCATGGGGATGGAGATGAGTGAGTGTTGGTTGTGTCTTTTTGTTGCCAGTTGATGTTCGTGTGCCCTTGTGGTTAATTTCCTTCCTGTCTGTCCAATGTAATGTTCGTCGCAGTCTTTGCAGGGAATCTTGTACATGACATTGGTCCTGCCCATAATGGGCACTGGGTCTTTGGTTCGGGTTAGCAGTTGGCGTGGGGTTGATGTTTAGTGGGAAGCAACTATGAAAATTCAGACCCTCAGCAACTTGTCAATTCTCCAGGTTCCACAAAAAGGAAAGTCAGAAAAGTTACTTGAATGATGTGTTCTGTTTCCAATCATTTCCTTACTAGAATTCACCTGGTGGAAAAGCCTTAGTGAGTTCGCTGCTCACAATAGTGGATTGGGTGATGTCTCCAGACTCAAGGTTACATCTTTACAAATGGACCACAGTGGAAAAACAGCTTAAAGTCAAAGGTTTCAGAGATAGTAGGAACTGCAGATGCTGGAGAATCTGAGGTAAC
>NC_063346.1:26775754-26789652 GCF_021869965.1 Rhincodon typus | reverse complement strand
ATGTTAATTGCCACTTGTCAGCCCAAGCCTGGATATTGTCCAGATCTTGTTGCATTTGAACATGGACTGCTTCAGTATCTGAGGAGTCGCAAATGTTGCTGAACATTGTGCAATCATCGACGAACATCCCTACATCTGACCTTATGATGGAGGGAAGGTCATTGATGAAACAGCTGAAGATGGTTGGGCCTAGGATATGACACTGAGAAACTCCTGCAGAAATACCCTGGAGCTGAGATGATTGACCTCCCACAACCACGACCATCTTCCTATGTGTCAGGTCTGACTCCAACCAGTGGAGAGTTTGCCCCTTGATGCCCATTGATTCCAGTATTGCTAGGGCTCCTTGATACCACACTCGGTCGAATTCAGCCTTGATATCAAGGGCTGTCACTCTCACCTCACCTCTGGAATTCAGCTCTTTTGTACATGTTTGAACCAAGGCTGTAATGAGGTCAGGAGCTGAGTGGCCCTGGCAGAACCCAAACTGGGCGTCACTGAGCAGGTTGTTGCTGAGCAGATGCTGCTTGATGACACTGTTAATGACACCTTCCATCACTTTACTGATGATCGAGAATAGACTGATGGGGGTGGTAATTGGGCGGGTTGGATTTGTCCTGCTTTTTGTATACAGGACATACTTAGGCATTTTCCACATTGTCAGGGAGATACCAGTGTTGTAATTGTATTGGAACAGTTTGGCTAGGAGAGTGACAAGTTCTGGAGCACAAGTCTTCAGTACTATTGCTGGAATGTTGTCAGGGCCTGTAACCTTTGCAGTATCCAGTGTCTCCAACCGTTTCTTGATATCACGTGGAGTGAATCGAATTGGCTGAAGACTGGTATCTTTAATGCTGGGATCTACTTCTACTAAAGTTTGCTGTGAATGCTTCTGCCTTATCTTTTGCACTGATGCGCTTCGCTCTTCCATCATTGAGGATGGGGATATTTATGGAGTGTCCTCCTCCAATGAATTGTTTAATTGTCGAGCACCATTCATGACTGGATGTGGCAGGACTGCAGAGCTTAAATCTGATCCATTTGTTGTAGGATCACTTAGCTCTGTCAATCACTTGCTGCTTTTGTTGCTTGGCATGTAAGTATTCCTGTTCAGGTTGATACCTCATCTTCAGGTTTGCCTGGTGCTGCTCCTGGCATGCCCTCCTGCACACTCCATTGAACCAGAGTTGATCCCCTGGTTTGATGGTAATGGTTGAGTGGGGTGTATACCGGGCCATGAGGTTACAGATTGTGCTGGAGTACAATTCTGCTGCTGTTGATGGCCCACAGCATGTCATGGATGCCCTGTCTTGTTAGATCTGTGCGAAGTCTCATTTTGCACGGTGATAGTGTCACACAACACGATGGAGGTTGTTCTCAACGTGAAGGCGGGACTTCGTCTCCACAAGGACTGTGCGGTAGTCACTCTTACTGATACTGTCATGGACAGATGCAAATGCAGCTGGAGGATTAGTAAGGATGAGGTCAGGTATGTTATTCCCTCTTGTTGGTTCCCTCACCACCTGCTGCAGACCCAATCTAGCAGCTATGTCCTTTAGGACCTGACCAGCTCGATCTGTAGTACTGCTGCCGAGCCACACTTGGTGGTGGATATTGAAATCCCCCACCCAGAGTACATTTTGTGCTCTTGCCATCCTCAGTGCTTCCTCCAAGTGTTGTTCAACATGTAGAAGTACTGATTCATCAGCTGAGGGAGGACGGTATGTGATAATCAGCAGGAGGTTTCTCGCCTGTATTTAACCTGAAGCCATGAAACTCATGGGGTCCGGAGTCAATGTTGAGGATTCCCAGGGCAACTCCCTCTCGACTGTATCCCACTGTGCCACCACTCCTGCTGGTCCTGTTCTGCCGGTGGGTCAGGACATATCCAGGGATGGTGATGATGGTGTCTGGGATATTGTCTGTAAGGTATGATTCTGAGAGTACGACTATGTCAGGCTGTTGCTTGACTAGTCTGAGAGACAGCTCTCCCAATTTTGGCACTAACCTGCAGATGTTAGTGAAAAGGACTTTGCAGGGTCAACAGAGCTGTTTATGCCATTGTCTTTTCCCGTGCCTAGGTCAATGCCAGATGATCCATCCGGTTTCATTTCTTTGAGGCTTTGTAGGGATTGATACATCTAAATGGCTTGCTAGGCCATTTCAGAGGGCAGTTGAGATTCAACCACATTGCTATGGGCTGGAGTCACATGTAGGCCAAACCAGGTGAGGGTGGCAGATTTCCTTCCCTGAAGGACATTAGTGAGCCAGATGGGTTTTTCCGATAATTGACAATGATTTCATGGTGATCAGTAGATTCTTAATTCCAGATTTTTTTTATTGAATTCAAATTCTACCAACTGTTGTGGCAGGATTTGATGCCCAGGTCCCCAGAAGGTTAGCTGAAGTTTTTCTGGATTGATAGTCTAGAGACAATACCACTAGGGCATTGCCTACACCTACCAAAGGCAGCCCCACATTTCAGTGATGTTTCCCTAGAGGTTCCCTTCCATGGCATCCAGGAGAGAAGGGATATACTGTCTGCAAGGGATGAGAACAAAAGGCCATTCCCAGTCACTGAGGCAGCCTGGTCTACAGTGGTTGTGGCAGTCATCACTCATAGCAACCAGAGGTAAGAGTGCACATAGTGGCTCAAGAGGATGGATGATCTCTTATGTTCCATCAGAGTAAGCACACCTGTCTGCTCAATGCTTCAATCCCCTGAGTGTGTGTTAGCATTGTAAGCTATTACCACTGCATAGGAATATCACACACAAAATTGCTCATTTAACAACACTGAACCATATTTTATACAGAATCCCTCAACTCTTAACTCCTCCCAAACCATATTCTTCTTAAAAGTAATGAACTCAGATAATCATGGTCTGGAAGATTCCCACATCTTATCTGTAAGAATCAATGCAGGCATAATGCTTGTGTAGCCATGCTAATGTCCCTTCATGCTTTTACCTTTCTGCAGGAGACCAACGTACATCACCAGTAGATGAGAGGCAGTGAGATTGGGGGAATGCCTAACATATGACCTTTCACCCCCTTCAAAGGAACTGGCCACTGAGCTGACAAGGCAGGAAGGGGAATGTGCCTGTGCTGAAGGAAAGATTGGATATGTTCAGCCACCTAGTGAGAAATCGTCCAAGCAGCTAATACCAACTGTTCATCAAGAATCAATGCTGCAATGAAACTTTGGGTATGGACGGTGCATTGTGACATTAACAACTCTTTCCGTTTATTTTTCAGCTTCCAGAATGCAGAGCCAAGCTAGGGCCCTGAGAGGAAAAATCCCAGTGCCAAAAAAGACAGCTCTGAGGAGGAACAGCTGGCATCCTCAGATGAAGCACAATAAAGGACTTCCTCCCCACGGTCCACCAACCCGTACAGAGAACTTCCACCTCAGTGTATCATGGATCTGGAGTATGCTCGGGCTCACATTCTAGGGAACACAGCACTAACATGGGCTCACAGCCACAGGAGAAAATATCAGCTGAGGTCTCAGACACTCAGAGGATGTAGTGCTGGAGAACAAGCTCCTCCTGATCTTAGTATAGAAGATGAACCTCTGGATCCAGTCATTGATGAGGTGACAGAGACACAGAAGCAAGCAGGAGAATGTCTGGCAAAGGTGCCAGTCTGCCACAGACTGTAGCAAAGGCAGAAGAGCATGCACCAGTTCCGTCCGAAGCTGTGTCTGCAGTATATGAGTATATGGGTGCTGGGTGCTGCAGACAGCCAGCTCAACAGGGCAGTCAGTATCTGCAAGATATGCTCTTGGACCTTCACTGCCTCATGCAGGCCATTAATTGGACTGGAAAAGAGGGTCCACAAGACCTCAAATTCCCCACAAAATTAATATCCCTTGAGGGGTGTTGGATGTGTCATTCTGTACTGACAGAGAAGAGAACCAACAGACAGGCACCCAGGAATTGTCTTTTCAAGACAGTCCCAGGTGCCCCGTCACACCACCTCTTTTGTGCCAGGAACCCAAACAGCTCCATCAACTCATGCCAAAAGAGGTTGTACCTACACCAATGCAGGAGATACTTAATAGACCACAGCACTTAGGTCCCAAACCACCAGAGGATATCCGCTAAAGTCATCTGAGGCAACGCAATCTTCCATGGGCTCAGCTGTCTCGGGCAAGATGGCACCATGTCTTGTTGGTTTTCTTTACTTCTCCTCCTTCTCCATCTTCTATGTCTTGTCAATGTTAAAGCAGCTGCTACATTCAGTGTTTCCAGCATCTGCCATGGAATTACTGACTTGTGAGGAAGTGCAGGATTGAGATGTGTGCTTTGATTTTGGCATCTTGTCACAGGCAATGGTAACGTTGGGGCCTTATTAGGCTGCTCCGGTCTTGGCTGAAAGCTTGCCCTACTGCCAACTGTAAATGGAGAGATGTATTCTCCATAATCCATGACTGGTTCACCCCTTTCCTGATGCTGCCGTGTTCAAAATACTTGCTTTTTTTTAAACATTGTGTTATTAGACAAATACATGCAAAACAATCGGTTTCCCCTTCATTACCTCCTGCAGAAAAGTCCTTATGCATTGAATGGATCCGGAAACAGAATGGTCTCTCTGCCACGTCTTTGTCGTTATGCAGGAAATGGCTCTGCATGGCAGAATGTGTATTAAGTTTCCCCTCCCACCACCACCTCTGCCAACTGCTGGTGAAGCTTAGCTTGCTATCTTGTGGAAGATTAACGATTGACTGACCACGATGGAGAGACAGCTGTTTGCAGCTTTTATACCTTATTCGTTTTTAATGTGCTTGTTTTTAATGTGCTCAGATAGTTTTCCTTCAATGCAAAGTCATTAATGCAGTGCTCATGCAATATGTTCTTTCCCTTTCGATTTCAATTGTTTCTTTTTGCTTTGCCTCACCATGCGCAAACAAAACCTTGGGCCCTTCTCTTTCACATGGGACATTCCCAGAATGCCTCTTTTGGAAATCAAACATTTGCAAGATGATTGTGGTACACTTTACTTGATTATTTCTCTTTCTATCCTGCCCCTTTCAAGTACAAAATGCATCTCACGTGCCATCCTCTCACTGTGGCTATCAATGGCCTTGTTTCCCCTTTCATCCCCTCTGTTCTTCTTCAATCTCCCCTTCCTATATTGACCCTTTTTCCATTCTTCGGACATTCCTGCTAATCTCCCGATCCCATCCCCTTGGAGAATCCAGAGGCCAGCCTCATCCTTGGCTTTACCCCCCACTTTATTCAGTTCTTCCTTCATCCACAGCACCCCAAATAACCCCATTCTGTAGCCCTGACTTAGTATCCAGCTCCCAGTCTTTCTGGTCCACGTTTCCCCAATTAATTTGACTCTCAAATCCAGTATGCTACCCTATTTCAAGGAATTGATTACTTTGGTGACTTCTTGGATCCCATTTAGTTGAATACTACTTTTTTGACAGATTGAAAACTGTTCTCTTCCCTTGGCAGTCTCCCTGTACTACCCTTTCTTTGTAATCTCTCTTCCCTCACCCTTCCACACACCTCTTGCAGCCTCCTTCTCGCCTAATGCCCCTTTTGCAGGCCATTCTTTCACCTCATCCACACTTGCAGCTTCCTTCGACAACCGTCGCACTACTTCCTTCTGCCCCAATATCTCTTGAAGCTTCCTTCATTGCCCTCTCCTTTCTTCCATCCTCTGGCTGACGGCCCCAGCAGCAGACAAAACGCTCTGATTCAGCAAACGGCTCTTTCAGACTTAGGAAAAAGCCTTACCGGCAAGATTCCCTGCATTTTGGTGAATGGCACCTCTCAGTGGTCACCCTCTTCCATTCCTCGGCTCTTAGCCACCAGACCCTGCCCCCTCCCACCCTCCCCAATTGCACCTCACACCACCAACTCTTATCCTCCTATGTAAGCAGTTGCCCTGCCAGAGCTTGGCTCCTGGCTCACAGTAAAAGGGGCATCCAGTGAATTGCTCAACGGCAGTACAGATTTCCCTAACTGTTCACTGCTCTAACAATTGTAGGGTCTCATATCCTTCAGAGAAAGCAGTCGAATGTCAATTACTTTATTGGACAGCTGCAGGCTGTCCCAAGGACTAAGGACATTGGGTGAAAAAGCCTCACCCATCAGGAGCTGCCATCCAATTAAAGTCAGGTAGTTCTACATCATAGGCAGTGCCAGTGGGCAATGTGGTACCAGCCAGCAATGCACCAACCAGGATCAGCAAGAGACCTAGGCCACAGGTGAGAATCAGCAGGTTGAGGGCTGCAGGGAAGGGGAGGAGAGAGGAGGGTGTTTACTGGGTAGTGGGAGGCAGGTTGAGGTGTCTGTCAGTGGGTACAGCCATCCTGGTGTGAGTCTTCAATCAGGCTTTGACTGGCTGAATGCTAGAAGAGGCAGGATGAGGCCCAGAAGTTGTTAATAATTTCCCAAAAGGGCTTCAGTTGGCATCAGGGAGGGCAGGCCAACCATGAATTGAGAAAATGGCAGGAAGCATATACTGCGTCCCATATCCAATTAAATACCTCACCCCAGCCACCGACTTCAAACTGGCCTCAGGGAGGGCTTTAAATTCTGCCCATTGTCCCCTCCTGAGGTTCAGGTAGTGGGGGGGAGAATGTTCCATGAACACCATGGGCACATATAGGCTCTTCCTGGGTGCCCTTCTCCTTGCCCTTGCCCCCCACCCACCCCTTCTTCTAGCAGTCTGTTCTCCACTGTGTGCCCTCTGTTCATTCTCTAAGTCCTACTATATTGAGGGGAATGTGGGAGCAAGAAGTTTCTGCAGAAGTCTTGGAGTCTCTAAAATGTCCTTCAGCGTACACCTTACCACGCCCTGCAAGCCTGTGCAACTTGAAGCAACTTTAAAAAGAACCGAACATGTTGAATGACAGAAGGTCAGAGGAAAACAACCAGTGGCTAACTCACAAGAGTTGAAATCTCTACACAGTTCTTACAGGGTGTGTCCTTTGTGCTCCTGAATGTATGTTCAGCTGTATGAGGTTAAGATAAAGCGCTCTCTGGAATGTTGGTCTCCAAAGTGGTACCAACTCAGATTTGCACGACATTTGCCTGTATGGTCTGCCTCCTCTGCTGCTGCCAATTCTGGTGAACATTCCCTTGACAAGTGCTCATGTCCTCATCAATATTCTAAACAATATCATTCACCCCACATACTGGAGCTCTAAAGGCAGTGTAGCACCCAAAATACAGATGCCACCAAGCCCAATTTTAGACTCCAAATCTCATCAGTTGAAACTAAAATCAAAATCAACACTTAAAAAATGAAAGGTCAGTTTCCTAACCAGACAAGATAATTACTTCCATCTGGAGATTTCAAATTTCCAAAGACTTGGCGAATAGAAGGTAATATTGAATCACATTGTTCTGCTGGTGCAATTTTTCTGTGTAATAGTTTACTGGTGAATAAAGGCAATCACACTAATCAGCAATAGAAAAGGCTGAATGAAGTGACAAAATTACCAGCACAGATGGTTGAAGACAGTAATCCTGAGCTTTGTTTGGTAGCAGCAGAAAATGGAATAATAACAAAATCTGTTTAATTTATGAATTAACATAAACGAAAATCAAAACAGCTGTTTTTGAAGCCATTAAATGATTAGATTATTTGAGTTGAATTACCCACGTCATGTTACCATTTGTGCTGTTCATATGTTTTGGGCCTGATTCAAATTCGCTTGAAACTATTCACATTCAAAAGGTGAAACAAACATCAGTATATATCAATGCTGTGTAATTTATAACAACACTTGCTTCCAGAATACCTGTAACAAAGTTTCACGCTAAGCTGTGAAAGCATGTTTTAAACAATGACTTCCTTTACTCATAAAGACTCCTGGCTGACAGCAATTACTAATCAAATGGGTTGGAACTGAAAGTATGTTGTGAGTCTCTGAATTCCTCTTCAGTTTTGCTAATGTTCTTTCCAAGCACTAACGTTATGAGATGAACATGTTGGTAATCCAATAAAACAAAAAAGTACATAAACCTTGGATACCATCGGTGCTGATATCATGACTAAAATCCAAATTTGATTTTGTGTTGTTGGAATCAAATCTCATTAATTTCTTAATCCTGTTCCCACTAAACTAAATGGAATGGACTTCTATATATATGGTTACTCAGCAGGTTTATCCTATGTGTTTTAAAGCCACAAATCTACATTCAGATATAAAAACAGCATGAATTCAGCAGGTCTGGCACCATTTGTGTCAAGAGAAATAGAATGATTTTTTTAAAGCCAATGCCTCTTATTCAGAACTATCTAGATTCAGTTATCAGATTTCTGCTCCTGTAGTGATATTACAGTTTAGTTCAGCAGCCTTGGCTTGTGGAGGAAAAATAAATTGCTAAGGTTCTTTATCCCTGCAATTGCTGAAACTGAATGTATAGATACATAAATTTAAAGACAGGATGCACGTGAATTGACAGTCAAGGTTCATACACATGAATTATGCCCATAGATTCATGTTCCTGCATGCCTATGTTGAAGGCCTGCACGGGAGCAAATGCGAGTAAAAGCGTCTGTGAATAAAACAATGAAGTCAAAAAGAATCTAGAGTTACAAATTCTGTACTAGCAGTTTCACCTCTGTGAGAACAGTATTGTGATAGCATTACATAATGGTGGTTTGCATCACTCCTTCACAATATTTTGGTGATATGTATTCAGGCACTGATTCCTAAGATGACTCACTCAAAATCTAACTGAGTCAACTAATGTAGTTTCAAATCCTATGTTCCTGTCCCATTGAATTATGAATGGACTTCCTAGCAAACCAGCTAACATCCACTTATCTGTATCTATATATTAATACTTTCTTCTGATGTTTAATAAATGATAGCATCCTATATATTTGAGTAACTGTCAATGTCAGTTATGAAACTGCTTTACTGTCATTATTTAATAGGGTTAACATTGACAGAGAGAAAGATAATTGGCCCAAAGATAATTAGTGATAATTAACATTGATAATTCTCTGTCATTGCTGCACTGAAATTGACAGCAACTTTGTATTCCACATGTACAG
This sequence comes from Rhincodon typus, assembly GCF_021869965.1. Lineage (NCBI taxonomy): Eukaryota > Metazoa > Chordata > Chondrichthyes > Orectolobiformes > Rhincodontidae > Rhincodon > Rhincodon typus. The sequence goes on along the minus strand of NC_063346.1, from coordinate 26,780,619 downwards.
AGAATAGCAGAAATATCCAGAGATTAGTTCTATCCTGTCCCAGCGCATACATTGTAGGGAGTGGTCCCAGACTGCAATCAAATGAAAATTAATGAAATTTCAGTTTTGCTGCTCTCCTCACTGCAGAAACAAACCTTAGAAACTGTTACTACTTGATAAATGACGTGTACTCCTTGATGAATGAAGTGTAACTTAGATTTTAACTTTTACAACTGACAAATAATCTCACTGGCTCTGAAAAACTCTGTGTAATACTAAATTTATCTATAACTATATAAGAATGTTTTCTTTATCAAAGTTTTGAAGATCCTATTTTACATCTTTATGGTTTCATTTAGAGGCCAGCTCAGGTAAGTTTTGCATTTTCAGCTTCTTTGGAAGCAATAGGAGTGAGGATTCAAGATTGAAAGCACTGAGATTGTTTTGACTTAAGGAAATGCTGCGTGACAACTACCCTCATGTAGGTTCAGCTGCAATGCGTCAAAAAGCTGTAAGTACCAGAGCGGCAGTAGAGGAGGAAAAGCAATCAGAGATTGTGGACAGAAAACATTCTTCTCCCCCTCAATCTCTCCCTCTCTCCATAGAAGGACCAAGAAAGAACCTTGGTCCACCTGATAAACATTTGAATTAAAGGATGATAACCATCACCCCACAGACAACAGCATAATATCATTACAAGGATCAAAAGAATTGTGAGGAAAACAACTTTCCATCTTATGGTCTCAGCTTTTGATTTTCAGAATTTTGTTTACTCTGTCTATTATTTTTCCTCCCTTAGTCTGTGTATTAAAACATTTGTCTTTTGTTTGTCTTAATCATGATGAGTGTGTGTGTAGTTGGGGTGTTGAAGGGATATAGCATAAATTGCATCATAGTAGTTTAACAACGCTTTCTGTCACTTGCTCTTGTCAAAGTTACTGTGTTATAAGAAATAGCTATTTTATGTTAATGAAAAAACCTGGTGTGAATTGTGTTTGTCCTAAACAGCAGTCAGCTTTGCAAATTGGTGGTCTCATTGGGATTTCATACATTTATACATTTTGTGATGCCTTGTGAAACAGTGGGGCATGATTATCGGTGCATTTTTCCCAGTTAAGTTGTGACAGTCTCATTATTTGAAAGAAGAGATATAATTATTTGAGAAGAATATAAACATAGAAGTTAAGAGTAGGCTATTCAGCCCATTGACCCTGGTTCACTATTCAATATGATCATGGCTGATCACCCACCTCAGTTCCCTGTTCCTGCTTTCTCCCAATACCATTTTATCCCTTTAGTTCTAAGAACCATATCCACCTCCTCCTTCAAAATATTCAATGTTTTGGCTTTAACAGCTTTCTGGGCAAAGAAATTTCTCTTCACTTCAGTCCTTAAAGACCTACCCCATATCTTTGGACTGTGACCCTTGATTCTTTACTCAGCAGTCATTGGGAATACCCTTCCTATATTTACACTGTTTGGTCCTATTAAAATTTTATAGGTTTCTATGAAATCCCTCTCATTTTCTAAACTCCAATGAATATAGTCCTATCTGATCCAGTTTCTCTTCATATGTCAATCCTAGGAATCTGTCTGGTAAATTTTCATCGCATTCCTTCCATAGCCAGAACATCCTTCCTCTGATAAGATGACCAGAACTGCATGCAATACTCAGATGTGCTCTCACCAAGGCCCTGTACAATTGTACAAGTCATCCCTGCTCCTCTACTCAAGTCTTCTCAGTGTGAAGGCTAACATACTATTTGCCTTCTTCGATGTCTGCTGTTCCTACATACTTAAGCAGTTCAGTAAAAGATAACACAAGTCACTCCTACGGCCTATCTTATGAAGAAAACTTGAACAACTTAGGGCTTTATCTATTAGAGTTTGGAAGAATGAGACAAGATCTTTTTAAAACATATAAGATCTATCGGGTGTTTGATAGTGTGGACCCCAGGAGAAAAAAACTAAAAGATATAGTTTCAGAATAAAAGGTCACACTTTTATGACAGTGATGAAGAGTTTATTTTTTTCCTTAAAGGAAACATTCTTCCCCAGAAGGTAATGATGGCTGGGACTTTAAATTCATTCAAGGTCGAATTTAGATAGATTTTTGAAGACAAAGGGGTCAAGAGTTATGAAGTACAGTCAGGAAAGTTAGGCACATCAGCCATGATATTGTTGAATGGTGCAGTACACTTGAAGGGCAAAGTGGTCTGCTCCTAATCTTACGTCCCTCTCCATTGTGGTTGCCAGGTCTCTGGCTCCCGTGTCGGGTGGATCCCTGTTGTATAGTAGCTTGCTTTGGTGCAAACTCTCTCCCTTAGAGCAAGCAGCAGTCTCACTGATGACTGCTGTTGGTATCTGAAGCCAGTCTCCATTGCTTCCCCCGCTAGCGTTAATTGGACAAGATCTCCAATCAATTACAGGTTTGCCTCCTCAATAAGGTTTCCTGTGGAGGCAGACTGCTGACCCAAAGACAGACCCATCTCTTGTTTACTTCCTCCGAATTGAAAATCCAGCCCCTTGATTAAGCTGCCTTTGGGAAAGTTAAAAATCACACCATGGATATCAATAGAAGTTTGTAGTCACTTTCTTTGAGGCCAAAGATTAGCTGAATGTCTTTGCAGCAAGGATCAGCCTGAAGGCAGGTCCTCTCCTCATCTCCCCATGCCCTGTAGCTTTGTCTTTTAGTTGCTCATAGAAGCCTCCCATTTTCAATTTCAATGAGCAATTTGACTAGGGAAGGAAAGCATGAAATGATTTCCCATTGACTTCCTCAAGTGCACTCAAATGAAACACTGTCTTCACCTGAAAGAATCACCCCCTGCCTGCAGTTAGCCATTATCCCTAGATGTTAAGTCCTTTTGCCATTGCCACCAAAAGATTTGCTGGTTATGTTGTTGAATGTAATTCCTTCCCCTGAACCTGGGGCCTTTCACTGGTCCTCGCAGGACATTCATGAGGGCAGCATCAGCCAAGCCCTGAAACTTCAAATAATTCCATTTACCACTGACAGTAAAGCTGAATTTTAATCCAGGACTCAATAACAAGCTTCATTATAACAGAAGCTATATTTCAGCTGATGACTTTCTTTTGTACTCGTTTATATATCTTGGAAAGCAGAAAGCATTAAGCTTTACTTTTAACATAGTGTGGGAGGAATGTTCTTTTAGCAGTATACACTTTTGGAAGCAGTAGTTTATATTTTGTCAACATTTAACTGTTTAATTCATCGTGATTTTTTTTTCCTTTATTCATTAACAGGATGAGGGCATCACTGGCTAGGCAGCATTTATTGCCCATCCCTAATTGCCCCAGAGGGCAGTTCAGAGTCAACCACATTGCTGTGGGTCTGGAGTCACATGTAGGCCAGACCAGGTAAGGACGGCAGTTTCCTTCCCTAAAGGACATCAGTGAACCAGATGGGATTTTCCCAACAATCAGCAATGGACTCATGGTCATCATTAGACTCTTAATTCCAGATGTTTTATTGAATTCAAATTCCACCGTCTGCCGTGGCAGGATTTGAACCCGGGTCCCCAGAATATTAAGACGGTCTCTGGATTAACTGTCCAGTGATAATACCACTACATCATCACCTCCCCTACTTTTACAACCGTCAATGTACTCAACATATCTTCTCTTACACCTTTGCAGAAACTGTTATAGAAACCACAATTCTACCATATTTCCAGTGAAATTCTAGCAGGTGAGTGGGATTAACTCAGAGGAAATTATCTAATGCCCAGGAATATGGAAATTGTCAAGAAAATTGAGTGCCCTTCTGGAAGTAATAATGTCTTAAAGAGGTATGCGTCAAATTTAGTGCGTGAAGCCAGTTATCTCTCTTTATCCAGTCTGCCCTAGTTTTGTATTTTGATTCAGTTTTCATTCTAGTAAGGTATCTTGCATGTACATCAGCTGGCACAAACTTCACACCTTGTAGATAAGAATTTCCTTCCCAACCTTACATTGTGTGGCCATGAACAATGGCTTAGTTTCTGTCGTTAATAGCTTGGTCCAAGACTTCATGATATACAACACTGACAATACACTAATAGCTCACTGAAACGAGTATGTGTGAGTTGGGAACTGGATAAAGAGCCGCAAATGGATTGCTGCTCCATTCCACTGGTTTCAGAATTAGAATTAAAATTGGAATTAGCTTTATTGTCACATGTACTCAAATGAGTACAGTGAAAAGTTTACAAAGTCACCACTTACAGTGCCATCAAGGTACAGATTCTTATGTATGAATTCTAAAGGAGCAAAAATTAGAAAAATAAAGAAATATAAAGTCCAGCATTACAGATCATAGGAATAAATTAGAAAAGTAAAGAAATAAAAAGTTCTGAATAACAGTCCTTCCAACTGAGTCCATGCTGGCACACAGGCTCTAGTCCACGCTGGGCCTTGACTCCAAACCATGCTGGGTCTCACTTTGAGGCTCTCGAGGCTAGGAGACTGCCACGACACGACTGGAGACTGTCAAAACACGCTGGCAGACAGTCACAACGGGCTGTGAGACAGTCACAACGGACTGGGAGACTGTCACACATAACGGGCTGGGAGACTTTCACAACGGGCTGGGAGACTGTCACACACAACGGGCTGGGAGACTATCACACACAACGGGCTGGGAGACTGTCACAATGGGCTGGGAGACTGTCACAACGGGCTGTGAGACTGTCACACATAACGGGCTGGGAGACTGTCACACATAACGGGCTGGGAGACTGTCACACACAACGGGCTGGGAGACTGTCACAACGGGCTGGGAGACTGTCACACACAACGGGCTGGGAGACTGTCACACACAACGGGCTGGGAGACCGTCACACACAACGGGCTGGGAGACCGTCACACACAACGGGCTGGGAGAC
>NC_063346.1:26663506-26775744 GCF_021869965.1 Rhincodon typus | reverse complement strand
CACACACAACGGGCTGGGAGACCGTCACACACAACGGGCTGGGAGACTGCCATGCTGAGCCATTAAGAAGCCCCATGATGGGCTGACAGCTCACCAAGCCAAGCTGCGAGATCGCCAGGCCCCCGGGTCCACGCTGAGGCCAACAGTCCGAATCCGCACTCAGGTTATGAGTTCAGGACATCGACAAGAAGAAAGAATTAAAAAACAGAGAGGAAAGAAAAAGAAAAAGAAAGAACAGAAACAGATGGAGTAGATAAGCTCCAGCTGAGGAGTCTTACTTTGCCGCCATTTTGGAATCACAAACAAGGATGAACTATTCCATTCTTTAGTTCACGTCAAGCTGGGTTGTACTGCACCCTGTGGGTGGGGGAGGGTGGGGGCAGTAGGGGTGTCGTTTAGGTTATGCAGAGGGCCATAAAATACATTGGGCAGCCAGTCAACCACTTTCCTGCCCACCCCCAAATGATTCCCCATAATACGGGTTGGTGAGGGGACATAAGGTGCCCAGGTACCCACCCACCTTAGGCCTGGTGAAGACATTAACTGCCTAATTAGACCATAATACATATGATCAGAATTAAGCCATTTGGCCCATTGAGTCTGCTCCACCATTCGATCAGGGCTGATATTCTTCTCAACCCCATTCTTCTGCTTTCCCCACGTAACCCTTAATCCCCTTATTAGTCAAAAACCTATCTACCTCTGTCTGAAATACAGTCAATGACTTGGCCTCCAAAGCCCTCTGCGGCAATTAGTCCCATAGAGTCACCACCCTCTGGGTGAAGAAATTCCTCCTCATCACAATTAGCGGGTAATTAAGGGCCTCCATCCAGCTCCTCTGCCAGAAAACCCATGGAAGCGGAGGCAGGCTGCAGTGCAAATGCAGTTTGTTCTTTAACTGTGTTGAAAAAGGGGGAGCTCATCAATTGGAGGGTGGCTCATACACATTGTGGTCACCCTCCAACTCCTCTCCAACCCCCGCCAAAGATATTACACCCAGATTTCTTCCCTCCCGGTCTCCAATTCCCATCCACCCCTAGTCTGCCTGATCCCTTCCCACTCTCAAATCCTAGGAATTAGTTTGCCCAGACCCACTAATGAAATTCTTACATTTCTGACAGCATCCAGCCACTCCAGAGCTTCTCTGGTTGACCCACCAGAGCTGGCTTTCTAAAAAGTTGGTGGGTTGGGAACAAACTATTTTTATGGGTCAGGTGAGTTTGTAAGAAGGGGTTGAGAGAGAGGGCAAGTGTCACGACACTCTGTTAAATTCTGCCAATCAATTATGTTAAATAGCAGGCTGGCACAATGAGCTAAAAAACCTATTCTTCCCCTTAAATCTCATAGAATATTTCTATAATCTTGTTAGTTATTATCATCATTAACAAAACGTCATCTGAGTTTTGGAATGTATACATTTTATTTTGTTGTAAGAGGCAGTGAATTTTTAAACATGTTTGCTTAATGGAGTTGATTAACCTGAAGAACCCAGTTACAATGTGATTTGCCCAGAAGCGACACCATATGTGATAAACAAATTATAATTGGACTATGCTGTTTATTGCAGACTATACATTTAGCTTCTTTCCCTTTTTTTGGGTCACTTTGTGTTAATATTTTGAGCAGATTAGAACATATTATTAAGCATTTAATGTTAACCCAAGTGGGAGCATTCTGCATTTCTCATGATGGCATAAAGTTCCAGATGTCGAGATATTTGACTGGATTTAATGTTCCTGGACTGCCATTGTTGGAGATTAGTGAGAAACCTGCATAGCGTTTGTTGGAGAAGGTGACTGAATTAAGTGCTCCTCAGGCACTTAACTGGCCAGCTTGGGTCTTCCCTGCAGAAGTAGGACCCTGGCAGCAGAAATCCTGCCACCATCCGCTGTCAGCTAATTAGAATCCAGCATTGCTGCCAACACAACCAGAAGCATTGGCTGCAGCTAATATTGGATCCCTGAACTCACAAAGTGTAGGCAGAATAAGGGTTTGTTGAAGTGGCAGAGGTGAAGGAAGTTAGAGCCAAGGAGTGTGGTGGTAGTAGTGGTGGGATGGGGGCTGTAGGCAGCTTTTCCCTTTTCTATTGTCGGGCATTGAATATTGGAAAACAAGAAACTCCCAACCTCACTCCTGAAGGTCATTTGCAAACTCTATGGGGCAGCCACTGAGTTTCATGGGAAAGCCTTCTGACTCCTATTTAAGCCCTGAGCACCATTACATTTTTGTGCGTTCATGGATAGTTGGTGTCACTTGGCTCATTAGTGAGCCTAATGGACATCCTACCACTAGTGGGCAGGATTTTGGCAGCAGCTCCATCCAGGGGCCCAAGCTATACCTGCCTCTTTGTAGGTTACGTGGAACAATCCCTCTTCTGTAGCTACACTGGCCCTGAACCCCGCCTCTTCCTCCGTTACATTGATGACCGTATTGGCGCTGCCTCGTGCTCCCACGAGGAGCTCGAACAGTTCATCCACTTCACCAACACCTTCCACCCCAACCTTAAGTTCACCTGGGCCATCTCTAATACCTCTCTCACCTTCCTGGACCTCTCTGTCTCCATTTCGGGCAACCACCTAGAAACCGATATCCATTTCAAGCCCACAGACTCCCACAGCTACCTAGAATACACCTCCTCTCACCCACCTTCCTGCAAAAATGCCATCCCCTATTCCCAATTCCTTCACCTGCGCCGCATCTGCTCCCAGGATGAGGCATTCCACTCCCATACATCTCAGATGTCCTCGTTTTTCAAGGACCGCAACTTCTCCCCCTCAGTGGTCGAGAACACCCTCGACCATATCTCACGCATTTCCCACAACTCATCCCTCACACCCTGTCCCCGCAATAACAACCAAAAAAGAATTCCCCTCGTCCTCATGTACCACCCCACCAACGCATCATCCTCGGACACTTCCGCCATCTGCAATCCGACCCCACCACCAAAGACATTTTTCCCTCCCCATCCTTATCTGCTTTCCAGAGGGATCACTCTCTCCGTGACTCCCTTGTCCATTCCACACTCCCCTCCAGCCCCACCACCCTCAGCACTTTTCCCTGCAACCGCAGGAAGTGCTACACCTGCCCCCACACCTCCTCCCTCACCCCCATCCCAGGCCCCAAGAAGACTTTCCACATCAAGCAGACATTCATCTGCACATCTGCTAATGTGGTATACTGCATCCGCTGTACCCGTTGTGGCCTCCTCTACATCGGGGAAACCAAGCGGAGGCTCGGGGACCGCTTTGCAGAACACCTACGCTCGGTTCGCAATAAACAACTGCTCCTCCCAGTCGCGAACCATTTCAACTCCCCCTCCCATTCCTCAGATGACATGTCCATCCTGGGCCTCCTGCAGTGCCACAATGATGCCACCCGAAGGTTGCAGGAACAGCAACTCATATTCCGCTTGGGAACCCTGCAGCCCAATGGTATCAATGTGGATTTCACAAGCTTCAAAATCTCCCCTCCCTCTACCGCATCCCAAAACCAGCCCAGCTCGTCCCCGCCTCCCTAACCTGTTCTTCCTCCCACCTATCCCCTCCTCCCACCTCAAGCCGCACCCCCATCTCCTACCTACTAACCTCATCCCGCCCCCTTGACCTGTCCGTCCTCCCTGGACTGACCTATCTCCTCCCTACCTCCCCACCTACACTCACCTTTACTGGCTCCATTCCCGCCTCTTTGACCTGTCTGTTTCCTCTCCACCTATCTTCTCCTCTATCCATCTTCTATCCGCCTCCCCCTCTCTCCCTATTTATTTCAGAACCCCCTTCCCCTCCCCCATTTCTGATGAAGGGTCTAGGCCCAAAACGTCAGCCTTACTGCTCCTATGATGCTGCTTGGCCTGCTGTGTTCATCCAGCCCTGCACCTTGTTGTCTCGGATTCTCCAGCATCTGCAGTTCCTACTATCTCTGCTCCTATGATGCTGCTTGGCCTGCTGTGTTCATCCAGCTCTACACCTTGTTATCTCAGATTTTCCAGCATCTGCAGTTCCTACTATCTCTGGCTTAATCCTGCCAGGTATACCTACTACAAAGAGACTAGCATTTGGGCCTAGCTGGAAAGTTCCTTGGCACAATGGGCCGGATTATATTCCATCCATTGTTTCTGACTGATGTTGCTCATTCATTATTTACAATTGCCATTTTGTTAAGTGTCTTAACTGCTTGTATTTCAACTTCTGAAGTATTGCTGGGTTGTGAAATATTATTGCTTGAACATAAATCGAGGTTCATGTCACCTGAATTAAGACTAATTGTAGTACGTTACTTGATATTAAACATTTAATGTTATAGTGGCTGTACACATCTACATAAGTAACAGTTTGTAAAAGGCAAATGTCTCACAGTGTGTTCAACATAATTGAAATATTTTGGAACGGAAATCAAATGACTTGCAATTGACAGGGGCTTGGCAGGGTAGATATTGAGAAAATGCTTCCACTAGTGAGGGAGCCTGAGCTAGGAGACATTGCTACGGAATAAGGGGATGCTCATTTCAAACTGTGTGGCAAAGGAATTTTTTCTCCCAGAGGACAGTGAATGAAATTCTCTATCCCAAAGAATTGTGGAGGTTAGATCACTGGAAGAATTTAAACGGTTGGGGGGGAGCGTGGTAGAGAGATTTTTGAAATATTGAGGAGTTGAGAGCTATAAGGAGCCGGTATGAAAGAGAAGTTATGCCCGTGGCAAATCAACCAGGATGTTATTGAATCACAGGGCACACTTGAGGGGCTGAATGGCCTCCTCCTACTCCACATAAAACATGGCAGTTTTAGGTAGCAAAATGTCTGCAGGCAAGGGATCTATCCTTGATAGGAACAACAGCAATTAATCATCAGATTCAGGTAAGCAGAGGAAGTGTCAGCATCCGCTACAAGGAACCCTGCAGGTAGATAATTCACTCATCGGCGGGCCCCCGCAGACCAGGATGACTCTCTTCCACTCTCAGGGCGAGACTGTAGGTGGCTGTACAGACCAATGTGGCTACTGCAGGCTCTGTTACACTTGGGACACGGGAAGGGATGGGTGGGGCATTGGTATGGCAGCGCGCTCCTTATGTTGTTTTCGCCCGGCTTCTGCTTTTTTCTGATGGCAAGTCTCGAGATCCTTGATGCCTTCCCAAATGCTCCTAATCCACTCTGGACAGTCTTGGGCGGGGGATTCCCAGTTGTGTGGAGGAATGCCACACTTCACCAGTGAGGCCTTGAAGGTGTCAGTGAAGCGCTTCCTCTGTCCGCCTGCTGTTTCAAAGCTGAGAGTAGAATATCTGCCTGGGGAGCTTTGTGTCAGTGATGTGGATGACATGCCCAGGCAATCATAGCCAATCAGGGCGGTCAATGCCTCAATGCTGGGGATGTTGGCCTGGTCGAGGACGCTGGTGTTGGTGTGTCTTTCTTCCCAGCGGATTTGCAGGATCTTGCGCGGGCAGCGTTGATGATACTGATCCAGTGCCTTGAGGTGTCTGCTGTAGATAGTCCAGATAGGATAGATAAAATGCACCCGTGATTGGCATGGCAGGTGGCTGTGCAATATACTGATGTTGTGTGGCACAGAGGAAAGTCTTCATCACAACCTCCATGTTTAGCACCTTCCCCACTTCATCAGCAGAAATATCACCACAGCTTTAGTTTCCCTTCCCTTTATTTCACTTGTTATTTCTTCCCCCTGTTCCTTCAGTGAATGCTGCCTAATGGTTTGAATGCTTTCATCAGTTTTATTTGATGCCAGTTTTGAATTTCATTTGTACGCAACCATCTGCTCACACTACAGTGCCAAATACTGGATGTCAAACTATAAATAAGGATTGCTACTTCCCCAAAATTATTCTGTTCAACTTTTGAGGGTCAGTCTGAATCGTATGGAAGCTATAAAACACTTGTGATGTAGCTGTTCCAGAATGATCACTCATGCACCATGTGAATAGATGGCAACACTGCTCTTTGAAAAAAGCTACTTGTAATGTAAGTTGTAACTCACTATATGGCTCTGACACTCAATCCAACCACAAGCTATGCCCTACTAATAGTTAATTTTCCACAAATTCTCACTGCTTATCTTATATTTTCTATTGTAGTCCCCTGCGAATGGCCAAAGTATTCAGGAGGAAATATTGCCGTAAAAGGGAGATTGAGCATTGAGTTCTGACTTGTCACATGAGCAAAAGGTATAATTGGTTTGACTGTAAGTAACTACACTGGGAGATATAGGACAGATGATACACAGTCAGCGAGGTATAAAATTTCAATAGAAATAAAAATTAGGTGGGATGTATACCTAATGACAGTGAAACCATTTCCACAGAAATGATTAATGTATTGACGGTATAAATTATATTAGGTTAAATTTTTCCTTAAAAACATAGTCATATCCAATCTGAAAGACTGCTAATTCATGGTTCATCAATCATAAAGCATTTTTTAAAAATCTCATATGTGGATTTTAGACTGAGTGTACCATCTCTGAAGTCATGAACTGGGAACTTAAGACACTTTTAGTCATGTTGAAACATTAAAGTGGCCTAAGATCCCAATTTGGAGGTTAGTTAATTGAGATGGCTGGTGCATGGTTCGGAATAATGAAAAGAGTGTGGGTTCAATTCCCATTCTGGCTACACCTGCCTCCTTGCCTGCCCAATGCTCAATGTGGAATAATACTATTCAATCTACATAACCAATTGTCTCACTTTAATGGAGAAATCTATGATCGCTTGTAGACTACAGCTAATTAACTACCTATCTAGCATCCCAGTATTTCATTTGGAGGACACAAAGAGATTGTGGGTCTCTAGAGGGGAAGAGAAGGAGATGAGCAACTGTCAGAGACAGCATACTTGGCCATTAGTGGCAAAAACAATAACCCATCATGGTGATAAACTAGAGACTTGAATTGTTCCATTTGTGAAATTCCTTTTCCTGTATTTTAATGGAGTGTCATCCATTAAGATAAGCAACATTTGCAGAGATTGTCAAAATGGAAATTCATGGAAACATGTTAAGGATTCATAAGCAAATATTTTAAAAGCCTTGTTCAGTTGATCTAGATTAAATAGTAACCTTCTTGAATTTGTGCATGGTTTAGAACTGCCTATTGACTCTAAATAGACTAAATATTTAAACAAGTCTAGTTGCTTAAGAATTATAATTCACCCTGATAGACATTATAATAACTGTAACTAAATTCGGGAGTTCCAATAAATTCCATTTTTCTCAATAAATGACAGGGATTTTGTAATTGCTCCTCAATTTTAATTTTACTATTCTATTCCATTAAGTAGCTAAACTGGCTTGTTAATAATTTCAGCTCCAATCATGCAAAATTGAAACATAGGAAGTGACTAAGATTCTATCAAAGTGCAACGTTCATTATTTTTGTAAGTTCAAATGAAAGACAATTGTTTTGGTCTATTAAAAATGCCAACAAAGATTAAAGAGCCCCATTATTACTAACATACTGGTGTAATGTGGCGTAAGGTTACTTTATGGCAGACGGTTAGCAGTACCTGTCGTAGTCTTGACAGATTTCACCAACAGAGATTAGTGCTTTCAGATACTCATTGGGCTGGTAGGGATTGATGTAATGCAAGGAACAGCTGTTTCGTGGGTCTCCATTCGAAGCTGTGAAGTCAATGGCTACCTAAAATAGAAGGTGGCAATTCATAATTAACAGCACTAGGCCCTGGATGCTTTATTTCTTCAGAAACTCATACTGATGCACAATGTTCTAAATAAAAGCATGTAAAATATGTCAAAAATAATAGCACTATTACAGATCTATTGCAGCAGAAATCTGAGGCATGAACCCTTTGTTAAAGGGAAAAGAAACATTGAAGCCAATGCCTATAAAAAAGTACAGAGATCTATAAACAGATTGCATAGAATTAATGAACTCAATCTTTTGAACGCAGTTTTTTCTAAAATTCAATCCCTCTACTCATGCATAATTGTTAAGAAAAATCTGGTGATTTCCAGTTTCTTTTTCAGTTCGACACTAGGGGGACAATTTTTAGAACCTGCACATCAGATAGTGAGCAGCGGCCAGTGGGTACTAATTGTTCAACGACAACGACAGAAAGCTCAAGCCATTTGAGTAGCTAATGCTGATTAAAAATTGGTCAATCAGAAAGGATGGCCGGAAAGGACGGTGATGGTGGGGAAACAATACCAGTACTGTACATGGAAGGCCTGGCAGCAAATGGAAAAATCTGTGAGGGCATTCTTTCATTGTTGGCAGAACAGTGTGAACATTTGACTCCTTGGGATTATTAAAGGACTAAAGTATTGGCATAAATTCTTTCTGCCAATGTTGGAAACCAGCAAGAAACACATATCTTTCGGAAAACACTGTTTCTTCTGGGTGCTGCTGTTATTGGCAATGTGTTGCAACAGGATCAGTGAAGGCACTTCAAATAAGCTTCCTTGGCAGTTCTGCTGCTGGTGTTGTTTATGCTTCTGGTGCTTTGTCTTCCTGTGTCTGATCTTCTGTTTCAAAGTCGTCAACATCTGCCTCCCGTTCCTCCTCTGGGACATTTACCCTCCAGATTTTCTGGAGATTAAAGAGGGCAAATCAGGCCACAATCCTTGAAACAGGAATACGATCCTACTGTAGATTTCCATACCAAAAATAAGCATTTGTTTAATGTTCCTGCAGTTCATTTCAATTCTGGATTAAATGTGGCACCACTGAACTGCTGCAGCCAAGGGATGTTACAAGCCAGGAGAGCAGCAAGGCAGCCTTTGTTTCCCAGAGACTATCAATATGAAAAAAATAAACAAGCAAAAGCTTTCTAATACCCGAGGATGAAAAGATGGTGGCAAATACAATCACACATGAATGTTCATATGAAAGGACTGATAACTGTAAATACAAATCATTTGAATGCTCAGGGAGTGAAATTCCTTTCTATCGATGTCACGTTGACTATTGTCATTGGTACAGATATGGCCATTTGAAAAGAGTTCTTTGTTCCAGGATACCTGGGAGCACTATCTCCATTATTTGGTAACCTTGGCAAATTGAGTATTAGTGGCTTGCTTTACTTTGATTTATCATTGTCACATGTACCTAGGTACAGAAAAATGTTTTGTTTTGCATGTAGTTCAGGCAGATCATACAATACAAAGTGCATTAAGGTAATAGAACAGATCAAGAATACAATGTTACAGCTGCAGAGAAGGTGCACAGAGAGTGAGATCAACATTAAATTTAAAATTTGAGAGGTCAAATCAGAAGTTTAATAACAGTGGGGAAGAAGCTGTTCTTGAATCTATTCATACGTATATACAAACTTTTATATCTTCTGACCGAAGGAAGAGAGTAGAAGAGAGTATAACAAGGGTTGGGGGATTCTTTGATTATGTTGGCTGCTTTCCCAATGCAGCGGGAAGTATAAGTGGAGTCAATGGATGGAGACTGATTTGCAGGATGGATTGGGCTATGTTCACAACTTTCTGGTTTCTTGCAGTCTTGAGAACAGCAGTTGCCAACATAGGATGCTTTCTATGGTGCATCTATAAAATTGGTAAGAGTCTTTGAGGACATGCTGAATTTTCTTTGCCTCCTGAGGAAGTACAGATATTTTTGTGCTTTCTTGACCACTGCGTTGACATGGATGGACCAGGACAGTTTGTTGCTGAACATCATTCCTAGGAACTTGATATTCTCAACCATCTCCACCTCAGCATCTTTGAGGACCGTGTCTTCCACTCCGCTTCCTAAAATCAATGACCAGCTCTTTCATTTTGTTGACATTGATGGAGAAATTTTTGTCTTTACGCCATGTTGCTGAGCACTCAAGTCTCTTTCCTGTATTCTGTCTTGTCGCTGTTTGATATCCACCCTATGATGGTGGTGTCATCAGCAAACTTGTAAATGGAGTTGGTGTGGAATTTGGCCACACAGTTGTGAGTGTATAAGGAGTATAGTAGGGAGCTGAGTACACAGCCTTGCAGAGCAGCAGTGTTGAGAATTATTGTGGAGGTGGTGTTGTCACCTATTCTTACTGATTGAGGTCCATGTATCAGAAAGTCGAGGATCCAGTTACACAGGGAGTTGCCAAGACCTAGGCCTTGGAGTTTAGAGACGAGTTTGTTTGGAATTATGGTGTTGAAGGTGGAGCTGTAATCAGTAAGTAGGAGCCTGATGTAGGTATCCTAGTTAGACAGATGTTCCAGTGATGAGTGTAGGGCCAGGGAGATGGCATCTGCCATGGAGCTGATGCACCGGGAGGTGAGTTGCAAAGGATCAAGGCAGTTTGGTAGGCTGGAGTTAATGTCAGCCATGACTAACCTTTCAAAGCATTTTATAATTATGGAGGTCAGAGTCACCGAGCAGTAGTCACTGAGGCAAGTATACAAGGAATGTAAAGGAAATGATCAGTTCTTCCTCAGAATGAATGATTGAATAAAAGTTTTGCCCCACCACTTTTCTGCACTCACAGATGTTGCTCTGGAACGCTGACTGTAGCAGAAGACAGATATCCTGTTCTATGCTGAATCACAACTTGCAGAGATCATGCTCTAGAAACGTTTATGAAGAATTTCCAAAGTCTATGTATCCCATTGGCAGGGTCTAGCAGGCCATGGCTCTTCTCGGTGCTATCTGACAAAACAGAGCTCCCTGGGTAGCTTCTTCATTTCATCTTCCTCCAAAAGGTAGGTGTATCAATGAAAGTATTTAGGAATCTCATTTTAGAAGCTGTGGTGTATGGTGGCCAATATTTCTCACTGACAAAATCATCTTCAGAAACTTGGAATTTCAATCTGAAGGCTTCAGATCAAGAGCAAAGCAAAAGACAAAAGATGAAGCAGCAAAGCAGAGTTCTTGCCCATTTTTTTCCCAAGAAACGATCAGTAGTTTGTCTTCAGGACACCACCGCACTCATGTCTATCAGTTGCTCATGACAAGGGTGCTACTTCGCAAAGTGAGCTGATCAGAATAGAATCAAAGATGGAATGAGGGCGAGTTATAGCATCGCAATTTAATTCCATTATTTGGATGCTTGCACTGTTTATTGAACAGATGTTTCATCCACTTACCTCCTTTTGGCAGTATTTGAACATAAATGGGGCAGAAGCCTTACAAAGCCCAAATTTCCACTCTTCTGTTCCAGCAAATAACAGCCAACATCATCTATAGAATTTTAGGAATTATGTAGATTTACTGAAATAATTATTTTATTTCATTCATGTGATTTGGACTTCACTGCCTAAGTCAGCATCTATTACCGATCCCTAATTACCCCAGAGAAAGTGATGTTGAGCTACAGCCCTTGCTGTTAGGAAGGAATTTCCAGGATTTTGACCTGGCAACTATAAAGGAATGATGATGTAGCTCCATGTCAGACCGCAGATGGGAGGGAAATTTTCAGGTGGTGATGTTCCAAAACCTCTGCTTGTCCTTCTAGAGGTGGTAGCGGTTGCACGTTTGAAAAGTGCTGACCAAGGAGGTTTGGTGAATTACTGCAGTGCATCTTCTAGATGCCAGTGTGTCAGTGCCGAAGTGAGTTAATGTTGAAGCTGGTGATAAACATCTAATGCTGTAGATACAGGAACAGTTTCAGATTTACAATACTGTACGATACAGGGTCTCCTAGTAGCAGTTAGTCAAGGACAGACTTGGGCATGATCAGTCATGCGAAGAAGAGTCATTGCATGGCCTTCTTGTGGGAATGCTCCGTGTCTCAATCCAAAGTGGAATATGTTAAGCCATCATTTGTATGGGATGTAATTGTTGACTGCTTTCATTGCTGAGAACATGTTCTGCCCCTTATGATCCCAACAAAGGTTCATTGCAAGTCATTGATTGATGGGCCTAGCCTCAACAGGACTCATTGCTGCTGTTGCTACCATGCAATGAAGGTGCAGGGAGATGGTGGAGGAACAGATGTGCCCAACAAGCCCAGGACCAACAGGAGCCTGTAGCAGAAACCGAACAGAAACCATGTGAAGACACCTCACCTGAATCATCCCTCAGGGGGTGTGGGAGACTGAGGAAGGCCAGAATCATCCGTCCTTGATATCATTTCCTACATGTGAGGCACAGTGTTGGCACAGGCAGAGGATATTCCAGGACACTGTGAGTGAACAATGCCCACGCACGATCAGGTGCACAGCCAGGGTTCCAAGGTGGCACCAGTGCCAGAGGTAAAGGTCTAATCAGGGATATCCCAGCAGTGGTGAGCACTTCCAACAATGGTGAGTGGTAGAATCAGACTCACACTGAGGGGTGCCATTGGAGTAGGTAGTTAATGGGTTAAGTGTGGGAGGATAGTGTGGAAAAACCTGCTAGGCCTTGCAGGCAGAAACTCTACATGAAAATCAATGAAAATTACATTTTGCTAAAATATTGCAAGATTCAGGCCATAGTTATACCACAGCTGTCACCCAAAGGCACCAAAACCTTTGGCAAAACATTTTGCTAGATGCTTCCACAATTTGTCAGAATGACAAAGTCACAGGTTTGCACTGACTGAGTGCATATAGTCACTCACAACTGTATTCTGTAGTGTAACTATTCACTGGCCAATTCAGCAACAACAGAAGCCTTTCTATTACTAACTGATACCCTTGGTCTGGAATGAAATGAAAATCTGTGAAGTTAAAGACACTAGGCTCTGATGGCTACTTTTTTGTTTCAACATTTCAAAAACCAGAATTAATTTTATTTTGCAATTCTTTTCAACATTCTTTCCTCTTCAAAAAGAAAATAAAACTGACAAAAATAAATCCAAATGCAAATGTTCCACAATTTAATTAGGAACTTGGCTTGGAAACCAGGAGTTGCTGTCATTATAACACTTTTAGAAGAATGATTAATGTCAAATGAAAACTTTTGGCAAACTCACAATAAATGCTTACACTCTACAACATAAAAGTTATCAATCATCCATCTTCCAGAGACAAGAAAAACATCACTGGGAAATAGTTTTAAAAGCATAATAACTGTTCACCTACCGTAAAGTGAATCTGACATCCGCCCATTATGTAGTCTAAAAAGGAATAGATCCTGTGCAACTTCAAAACACAAAAATACAGAGTTAGTCCAAAAATGTTTAACTCAACCATTTTAATACAATGACTAATAACTTGGCATCATCTCTAAACTGTCATTATGTGTTCAAGATTGATATTTGTCATTTATGCAGATTGGATCAAATCCTGCTGATGGGCAGCTTTTAATTCATCTGTGTTTCTTGATGACAATCAACAATAATCGCTTTAAATTTTGATGTGTTAAAGCTTATTTTAAGAATGAATGCAAGGTTTTAATTCAGTACCAGAATGCTTATGAATGTTTGTGTGAAACCAACTATGTCAATCGAAATGTCATGATATAGCTGAAGGTGGCCCAAGTTAAATGGAGTTTATAGCATTTCTAACTGATTTTCTCGTGACTGTAAAGACTGAGTAACATAAAATAATTTAACCAAGCAGATAGCAATTAGTGGAAACTCATCTTTGCTGGCTGTTTAAATGACATCTTACTTTGCATAATTTTAGAAGTTGATTGTATAAAATACAAAAATCACAGACTGTGCTTCATAGTTTTTTCTCAGTTTTTCACTCTTTAATTCAGTGTTTTATTCTTAATTAAGCAATATTTGAAGACATGTTAGAAATTTCATGAGACAAATTAAACACTGATTTTCAAGTTTTACATTTTTCCTGAATTCAGATCGGAAAACTGAGTGAAATCAGCTGCAAGCAGATCCATGCTACTTAGAGAGAAACAATGTTTATTATCAGAAAACCTTGCTCAACACAGCAGGCAGTCATACACTGCACAAAACTTTTAAAAAAATATTCCCTTCACTTTTGAACTATAGTTACTGTTTTGTAGGGAAAAGTTAAGTTCTAGGATGCCCCTTGCATAAATCAAGATTACTCCATGATAATTGCATCCCTTTGTATCTTACCTTACAATCTTTCAGTATTACAGTTCCAGAGTTCTTATAGTGCTTCTTTTTTGCCTTATATTTTGGATTAACACAGTCCCAATGGATCTGATTAAAAGAGAGAAGGCCAAGCCAGCTTACTACATGATACTGTAAACCAATGTTACATTCATAATACATCCTCTGTCCCATGAAGTAAATGTAGTTTTGAATTCTTGTGTGATGAACATTTGAATTTAGAAATGTATACTGACAAAATGGTTGCCATGCATACAAAAACAGGCAGTGTGTTATCTGAAGTGAGAAAGAAGCCAATTTAAATATTCACTGTGCATATCAAGTTAAACAAAGCAACCTGCAATGGGGAATACCATTAACAGTTTCGATCATAACATGAGCAGCTGATGTATCAGGTGGAACACAAATTCAGCCATTGATCACGGCCAGAACAGATGAGCAATAATTAGATGCTGAATACCAACACCTACTCTCAGAAATTCTGCACGTAAATTCCACTCAATTGAATAGCTTTCCCTAGTCTGAGTAACAGAAGATTCTGATTTCACAAATAATAAACAGCCCAGATCTTCTCACCAAAATACAGGTGTGTTTACTTTCACTGTTATTTATGGGTAACTGGTACAGAGTAGTGCTAAAGGGAAAGTGCCAGATGGGTGGTTTAACTGAAAAATCCAAAGGTTGCTGTCTGAGCCATGCCACTCAGCTGTTAGCTTCACAAACTGGCATTTGACCATCTTTGTCACGATTGAAATGAATGGTGTGAAGTTGTTATATTTATGCCAAAAACAAACTTGTCACAGAAAGTGAAGCCCTGTCCATTTCAGACTTAGCTCCCTTTTAATGGTGGGATGAAGACTAATGCATTCATTTTATCATTTCCTTTCTGATTGTCTCTTACTCTCTCTCAATATCCAATCATTCTTTCTCTTACTTTACTTTTCTCTTGCTGCACCTGATTTGGCATTTGCTCTAATTTCTACTTCATTCTCAGTCCATATCACTGTTGATTTAACAATCTTTCAATTTGCTTGCTCAAAGAGATCTGCTGCACACTCCATTACAAAAGTCAGGTTCATCTTTCCCCACCACAATCATCTCATACTTCAGCACTCACCATTTATAAACATACAAGAGTAACTAAGGTTAAACATAGTACATAGAAATATTACATTCACAGCCACATCTAAACGTCTTGGACTAATATTAGGTTAATTGGTTACAGAAGACCAAACATGCTTCTCAGAGTTAAGATGACATTAGGGACCTTAATGATGCTATCATGACCAAGTCTTTTAAAGTTATATTAGCATACTGACTGAAACATAATACAATATGCCCTTTGTTTTCCAAAGATGAAAATTTATCCCAAAGATATATACGATTGTACACAGGCAAGTGTTGTCAATTCAATAATTATATAAACAGGTAAAACAGAATTATAAGATTTACATTGTCAAACTTCACTATAATGTTTTAAGGCTTGACAATTCATTCTGATCTGGTTATAGTATTGCTGTTTGGAGATTGCACTTGCTTGATAACTCGCTCATCTTTTTGCTAATTGCTGTTATTCAACATCACTACACAATCATCCTCATCCAAGTATATTTCTTCACACCCTTCATGTCTGATTGATCCGAGCTCACTCCTGTTCCTTCACAAGGTAACACCATGATCAATAATGAATTTGTGTGATCTGGGACAAAGTTTTAGAAAATTTTGCTGGCATCCAAGTATTTGTGTTTGGATTTCAAACTCAGAATCTCTGCCCAATTTTGGTAGTTCTCAACTGCCTCACTCATGTTTTTCTCATTCAGACTTCTTTGTATTTGAGTAAGCAGGTCCTGTGTCTTGGAATGATTAGACAATTGGATCCCTGGTAAGATCATTTAGGCTTGTTGTCTGAACATATTGACAACATATGTCTGAACCTTCTCCATTGCTGTCAGTAATTAAACTATACAATTTTAATGTTAGCTGTTGTTAGTTTGGAATTCTGGTGTTTGAGTTAGTAACTAGTGATTTTTTTTGTGTGCCTGTTGTTAATAATTAAATTATAAGTAATTCTGTAGCAAGGTTGATTTCTTTTAAAAAAAACAATTTTTGAAGTAATTCTGTAGCAAGGTTGATTTCTTTTAAAAAAAACAATTTTTGAAGCCGGGCTTTTGGGTGAATGGGTTTTGCACTTTAATAATGGACATTTGTTCATTTAGGTTTTGTGAACTGGCATAGTAAATAAGGTTGTTAGAAAGTTCTGGAATTTTTTTTTAAATCTTATGGGAAATACCCATAGCTGAGAGAGACAGACTTTTAGATTCATTTTTGACTTTAACTGTGCACTCCTATAATGTCCTTGGAACAGGATATCTGTGTAGAAAAATGCTCCTGGGATGGGAAGGATGTATGAGTCCATTAATAAGGATGAGATTGCGGAGTACTTGGAAGTGCACGGTAAAATGGCTGAGTCAGACCTTTGACAAGGTGCCACACAGGAGACTGCCAAAAAAGATGAGAGACAGCCCATAGTGTTAAGGGCAAGGCACTGGCATGGTTAGAGGATTAGCTGACTGGAAGAAAGCAGAGAGCAGGCATAAAGGGGACTTATTCAGGATAGCTGATGACACATAGAGTTTCGCAGGGGTTTGTGCTGGGACCACAATTATTCAGTTCATACATTAAAGGTCTGGATGAAAGAACTGACAGCATTGTTGCTAAGTTTCTAGATGACACAAAGGTAAGTGGAGGGGCAGGTAATGCTGAGGAAGCAAGGAATCTGTGGAAGGACTAGGACAGGCTAGCAGAGTGGGCAAAGTAGTGGCAGATGAATTACAATTTGGTAGGAAGAACGGGGGCACAGACTACTTTCTAATCTAAATTTTCAGGAATCTGAAGCACAAAAGGATTTATGAGTCCTAGTTCAGGATTCTGTTATGGGTAACATGCAGGTTCAGTTGGCAGTTAGGAAGGCAAATGCAATGTTAGCATTCATTTCAAGAGGGCTACAAAACCAAGAGCAGAAATGTACTGCTGAGGCAGTATAAGGCTCTGGTCAGTCCACATTTGGAATATCGTGAGCAGTCTTGAGCCCCATGTCTAGGAAAGAACGTGCTGGTCTTGAAGGGAGTGCAGAGGAGGTTTACAAGAATGATCCTGGGGATGAAGGGCTTGTCATATGAGGAGTGGTTGATGATTCTGGTTCTGTACTTGATGGACTTTAAAAGGATGAGAGGGGATCTGATTGAAACTTACAGAATACTTAGAGGCCTGGATAGAGTGGACATGGAAAAGATGTTTCCATTTGTAAGAGACACTAGGACCCGAGGACACAGCCTCAGAGTGAAGCAATGACCCTTTAGAACTGAGATGAGGAGGAACTTCTTCATTTAGACGGTGGTTAATCTGTGGAGCTCATTATTGTGGAGGCCAAGTTATTGAGTGTATTTGAGACAGAGACAGATACGTTCTTGATTAGTAAGAGGATCAAGGTTTATGTGAAAAAGGAGGAGAATAGGACTGAGAAACATATCAGCCATGATCAAATGGCAGAGCAAATTCGAGGGCTAAATGGCCTAATTCTGCTCGTAAATGTTATGATCTTATAGTCAATTAGGTTACTTTGAGTGAGGAATTAATGTTGAGATAAAACCCCAAAGAGATTGCCTTAAACTGAATTCTTAAGCAGATGTGTCACAGCACCAGGAAGAAAGTATCATAGTTCCAGTCTAAACATTGAGGCCACAAGCAACTGAAACCTACTGACATGTTATTTACAGAGATGTTTGTGTGAGAATAGTATGAGTGGGGCTTTAGGTACTGTACTGATGGTGTTTTGGGTAGTATACAAATGACGTTTTGTTTCTTTTCAAATTTTAAAGGAGTGCTTTGAGATTGATGGGATTATATTTTAAATGTGTCTTCAACAATCTTTGAATTTGTATTATAAGCAGATAGTGTGGATTATTCTATTTTATTTTACTGTTTTGTAAACCAAAATATTTTATTGATATAGCAAAATCTGTAGCATTACGTGCTCACATTTCAGTGAGAAACCACTTCAGTAAAACCAAAACAAACCAAAATATGATCAATCCTGTCCGAGATCTGACTTGTCCAATGATAACATCAGCTGAGATCATACCATGCTACATGAAAATTCAGCAACGCAAAGCAAAAGTCTTGTTTTGATGCTCAGCACTTAATGATCATGGTTTTGAAAGTACATCGCAGACAATCTGCTCGACTGCTTGTGTGGAGATTTTGCAGTGATGATGTAAGAATGGTCACTCCCCACTTAGTATACATGTCTTGAAATAGTTTGCCAGTAACTGCAGTCTGTTGTCAGACACTATCCACATAAACCTCATAAACTGAAAATAACAATCAAAATGTCAATTCTGTTGCTAAATTGTCAGCCAGTGGGAAATTGGAGAAGTAATCCACCACAAGAATGCAAGTGCGCTGCACACATTGTGAACATATCTGTTGCTACTTTTGCCTAAAGAGTGTGCAATGTGTGATGTAGCAGCTCCCTCTGAGGTTGGGATTGATGTGTTTGGGATGCCTCATGTTCATTCAAATGTAGTTGAATACCCAGATTCATTACTGGGCCAGTTCACAGATTCATGTCCTAACTGTCTTGAGCATTCAAGTGCCACATGTCCTTGGTATAACATAGACTTGATAGCTTGGCATAATGCATTTGCCATTTGGACTAGTTTGCCTTGAAGGTGATTTATTATGATATACCAAGTTTATCTCTGTACGGCCAAAATGAGCAAATGTTCTCAGGTACTTCTTTAATAATGTCAGCTCATCCTTAGATAACAAGCCTTTGCAATTCTTAACGTTGCTCACCTTTGGCAGATACTGATTGTAACTGTTCACACTGGCTCTGGTCCAAGTGTAACAGATCGACCCTGAGAACATCTTCAACTTCATGTGGTCTGTTTTGCCACAACAGGTATGGCTGGAATCCAATGATTTAGCACTATACCGGACTATTAGAATCTACCAAGCCAAAGGTTTCAGGAAGCCAAGATGAGCTAGAGTGCTGTACTGCATTGTGATTCTGCCATTGCATGGAACTCGTGATCCATTAGACACCGCAAAATAATCTCTCAAAGACTGTGCCAGGAAGTGCTAGTTGATGAGCCACATGTATTTCAGGATGCATAGTGGTAATATATCAGCACTAGCTCCTCTGCCAATTTTAGCTTTTAATGTTTTCATGTGTACCAACCTGTCTTTTCAGGATATATGTTGCTAATAGTTATATAAGCCTCTGATCACATTATACCATTGATATGGCATGTGAGGTTAACATCACGGAAAGCTTGGTCATTTCTGACAACTGTCCTTTGCTTGGCTGACTCTGAACATCATAAATGTGCTTGCATTCATGCACCTTCTTAACATTTTCTTTGCAGCCAGTATTGTGGTTTTATACCATTTTGTTGGTCATCCATGATTTGTTTTGCAGCCTGGCTTGGCCTTTCAAACCAGAGTTCTTGCATCACCATGTATACCCAATGCCCCTTGGTTGTGCAGTACATGCTTTACAGATACCGAGAAAAGATGGGTAGCTTTTGGGTCAGTGTAATCAACTACATCTGTTGAAGACTTTGTTGATCATAGTTATCGTGTTGGCTGCCCTCAAAACATTTAAGTGTTGTTGGTCTGTCACGATGGCTTTATACTTTGGTGTATCTTCAAGTAATGAGTCAATGGCATGGTGTTTTTTGCCTTGCTCAAAGATTCTTCCAAAAGACTTTGATCGGTGTGGAAGTGATCAGCTGGTCAATGAGCATTTCTGAGAGCTCCTCTTCAGAAAAGTCACACTAGTGCCTTTGCTGCAGCATCTTTTGACAAACCAGTCAATAGAATCTTGGGGTTGCTGTCTGTACGGCAAGAGTTGGAGTCTGTTAATGCTGAGAACATGCCAGCCATTTTCTGGATCATTCTGACCATCCATCAATAAACCAGACATGTTAATCCTGCAGATACCCTCCTTCCTGAAGGCAACCAATGTTTTTGGAAATCATTTATTGGTATCTATTGCTTGATCTGTAAAATAAAACTGTGTACATTGTATGCACAGCTGTCTTTTGGTAAAACAATCACTGAATGCCTAGCCCATTAATAACTGCTTTCCCTATGTTTTTCTTTGGAGTTTTTTTTAATAAAAAGTACAGTGCAATGTTTGTTTGTATTGTTTTTACTAGTTTTGCATTCTCTGATTTTTATTGTTCAGTTTTTTAATCTGGACTATTCTGTTATTTTTGTTGTTGCTGCCCCTTTACTGGTCTTGGTCCCTTTAAGAAAGTTTGTTTGAGGACCAGATGTTTGTCGGTTTAAAAAAATTATGGTCTTTGAATTGTACGTTTCCGCTGCACCAAGGAAGGTAATGTTGTCTCCCTTTTTTTTCATTTTGGTGTCAATTTGAAGAAAGAAAATGTTAGAACTGAATGAGGTCTAAACAGAGGTAATCCTTAGCGTCTAAGACCACTTTTCTGGACTTTTCTAGCTACGTTTTCTCTCTGTAGCTATGTTGAGAGGTCTGTTCCACTGCAATATTTTTAAAAATTTGAACTGCAGGCATTTGGGGCTTTTCTTTTTTTAAGACAGAAGATACAGAATTGACCAGCAGATAACTTTGGCTTTGGCTTTGGCTTTGATTGTATTGTGACTTCAGCAATTTTTATTTTTAATTAAGACAATCCCATAATGTTCTGTATTTTGAAAAGCACTTTAATTTTAATAGAAAAAAACTTCTGCCTTCTTGCTCTTCAATATATATCTGCGGCTCTAGATGGCCACTGCACTCTTAGAAACTGATGCTGCTGATTGTCTGAATTCTTTGACATCCAGAGTTGTTGTCGAGTTGATCTTCAGCTAGGTTTCCAAATATCTACTATTGAGATCTTAAAGTCCTTTCTTTATGGCCAGCCACCTCTGCTAGCCATTATGTGTTTTTTGCCTCTAGTGTGGCAATTTTACCTGATACAGCAATGCTTATGTCTTCACTTGTAATATGATACTAGGCATCAACAATGTGATATTGAAGGTGCCAATAGACATTATTATAGATTTCTCATATGCACAACTATTACATTGATGGGCACATCTATGTTTCTGGGCTAATACTATGCTATTAGGTTACAGCAGAAGAGCATGTTTTAGTAGCATGCTATGCTTCTAGTCTTAAGATGGCACTTGCGACCTTTATAGTATCAGGTCACATGCTATGATACAGTGACAATCTCATAAACATGTCTCTTAATGGTTAGTGACATACTGACCATGAGACACAACATAATATCTCTTTCCCACCTCAAACTGCTTT
The DNA here is from genome assembly GCF_021869965.1 of Rhincodon typus. Classification (NCBI taxonomy): domain Eukaryota; kingdom Metazoa; phylum Chordata; class Chondrichthyes; order Orectolobiformes; family Rhincodontidae; genus Rhincodon; species Rhincodon typus. The sequence goes on along the minus strand of NC_063346.1, from coordinate 26,754,484 downwards.
ATGGGCTGAAACAGAAGGAAAATATTTTAATATTCAGCATTATATACAGGAAAATTGCCGGGCCATAACCTCAACTGAGGAATACAATTACTTTGGGAAAAGATTGTAAGTAATTTGAAAAAAAAAGTAAAGTGCTTGATCCTAGAATGGCAAGAATTAGCATTCTATTGTTCTAGCTGACTAACAAATGGGAACTCCATGACTCAATTAAAAACAAACTACAGGTTTACTCCAACACAGCTGGTCATAGCCTCCATCACATAATTGCAACAGGGAACTTGACTTATTGCACAAAGCAGGAAAGAACACTGAATACCTTTGAGTGCTATTGTTTGGCACAAATCCTACCGACATGAGACTGTAAACAAAACATTGCCAAATCACATAAGGAGATATTAAAATGAGAAGAGGCACATTTTAAGGGCCATTTCCAAAGGAGGAGAGAGCAATAGAGAGAGAGACAGAGAGGAGAGGGAGAGACAGAGACACACAGACAGAAAGGCTCAGGGGAGAATTCTAGAATTTTGAGGCACTACAGCTGAAAAAGGGTGTCCAATGGTGTAACTATTAAAATCAGGATTGTGCAAAAGCTGGGACTTTTTTAAATTCATTGTTGGCTAAGTCTGAATTTATTGCTTATCCATAATTGCCCAGAGGGCAGCCAACATCAACCACATTGCTGAGAGTCTGGAATTAAATGTAGGCCAGACCAGGTAAGAACAACAAATGTCCTCCCCTGAAGTGCATTAGTGGACCACGTGGCTTTTCACAACAATCAACACTGATTATATGACCACCATAATATCTCTTCCAAATATTTATTGAAATCAAATTTCATCATCTGCTACGGTGTGACCTGAACCCATCTGGCACCATCTGTGGAGAGAAATCAAAGTTAAAATTTTGGGTCGAGTGACCCTTCCTCAGAATATTAGCCTGGACTTCTGGATTGCTAGTCCAGTGGCATTACCACTATGACATTACCACCACCTCCTAGAGGAATGCAGAAATTTCACTGAGTTCCTGGTTGGAGAGAATGGCAGGGCTTTGGCTCAGAGTGTCAGCAAACATTCTCCTTTCACAGAAGGTGATATTTAAAAGCTGAATAAAGAAAATTGTTCAGAACATTAAAAAAATAGTAAAAGTTGACAATTCCTTTGGATTTATTATTCTATGAAGTACTTGCTCTGAATTTCCCTGATTCACATGATCTCAAACCAGTTTCTTGAATTATGCAGCAATTACATACACATCCAGATGGAACACTGCAGCAAAATACAGACATTGCTGCAATCAAACCATTACTGCAGAGATGAAGTAAAGGACCAATGTGACAAAGGCTGGCGCAAGTTGTGCACTGAAAGCCTTCCTGAATCTAAGGTGTTTGACAAGTTAAATGGGGGAGCTGCTACATGACTCTCTCTGTCCAATTGGAGTTGATTTTAATATCCAATTCTAATGGACAAAAGATCATGGAAGAACGACAGGGGAGTATTTCAGCTAGTAAGGATGGAGGTCTGCAATCATAAGAGAAAATCCTAACTATTTTGAGGCTACCATTCAGCTCAGTTTTACTACAAGCTGCAAATATAAAATTCAACCATGTAACATTAGCCTCATGGATTTTCGGCACAGGACAGAACTAAAATATTATCTATTTTAGAGCAGTCACATTGCAGCACAGTCATAGGAATTCACAAAACATCATGGTTTAATACCATTTACCTTGTTTTCTCCCATTGCTTTCCGCATTTGCTCAAAAGTTGTATAAAACTCTCCAATATAATCATGTTTTCCACGAGTGTCATAATCCCAGACTAAACACTGGAAACAAGCAGAACATTATATACATACTTTAAGGTGCTGTATTGGATGCATTTCTGCTCATTTATCTCTACACTTTAAATGGTGACAGAGAAATGAAGTGGTGGGACAAAAATAGAAATTGCTGGAAAAGCTCAGAAGGTCTGGCAGCATCTGTGGAGAGAAATCAGAGTTAACGTTTCAGATCCAGTGACCCTTCCTCAGAACTAATGATAGCTAGGAAAATGTTGGTTTATGTGCAAAAGATAGAGTTGGGGAAGGGAGTAATGAATAAATGATAGGTGGAGATAGAGCCCAAAGTGAGAGAAGTGCATTTGGACAAAGGAGTGGATAATGATCTGGCTAGGAGGGTGGATAGCTATTAATGGGGACTGTTAGTGGCTAACAATGGGTTGTGTGTAATAGTGGACTATGTGATACCAAGGCCAGGTGTGTGGCGGTTGGGGTAAGGACATGGGAGAGCTCACCCTAAGGTTATTGAACTTGATATTGAGTCCAGAAGACAGCAGAGTCCCCAAGTGGAATATGAGGTGCTGTTTTTCCAGCTTGCGCCGAGCTTCGCTGGAACACTGCACCAAGCCTGAGACAGATATAACACAGAGTGGAGCTGGAGGAACACAGCAGGTCAGGCAGCATCAGAGGAGCAGGAAAGTTGACATTTTGGGTTGGGACCTCTTGCTGTCTCAGAGACAGACGTTGGCCAGGGAACAGACTGGTTTGTTGAAGCGGCAGGCAACTGGAAGTTTACGGTCTTTTCTGTGAACTGAACACAAGTGTTCTGTGAAGTGGTCAGCCAGTGTATGCTTTGTTTCCCCAGTGTAGAGGAGACCACGTTGTCAGCAGTGAATGCAGTGGACTAGATTGTGTGAAGTGCAGGTAAAGTGCTGCTTCGCCTGGAAGGTGTGTTTGGGCCCTTGGATACTGAGGAGGAAGGAGGTAAATGGGCAGGTGTTATACCTTCTACAGTTGCAGCAGAAGGTGTCATAAGGCTGTAGGGGACGCATTGGGAGTGAAGGAAGAGTGATACAGGGAGTCCTGGAGGGAATGGTCCCTGCTCCTCTGGATGCGGAGGCTGGTGGGATAGTAGGTAAAGACAAGGGGGATCCTATCGCTGTTGCAGGAAGGAAAAGAGGGGATGAGGGCCGAAGCATGGGAGATGGGTTGGACCCAGCTGAGGGCCCTGTCAACAACAGAGCTGGGGAATCCTCAATTGAGGAAGAAGGCGGACATTTCGGAGGCTCCCTTGTCAAAGTTGGCATCATCGGAACACATGTGACAAAGAAGTGGTGAGACCTTTAGCTGGGGACTAGTAGTTTTCACCACATTGTTAATGCTATTCATGAACAAGACTCCAATGAATACTAGAAAATATACTGTTAACATTCAACATATGAATCCGTGATTGAACTGAAGGGAATTGAGAACATCCAAAATAACTTCAATGATTAGACGGGCAATGGCATAGCTGACGTATTACAATGCAGATAAAGGGAACAAGTGATAACACAGTGCTAACACATTTCTGAAGAAGGGTCCTGACCCGAAACGTCAGCTTTCCTGCTCCTCTGATGCTGCCAGGCCTGCTGTGTTCTTCCAGCTCCACAGTGTGTTATCTCTGATTCCAGCATTGGCAGTTCTTGCTATCTCAAAGGGAACAAGTGAGCCTGGGCGCATGAAATATAAAATCTACAGACTTGGCATGGAGAATGTACTGCTGGTTAACTTAGGTTTCTATTTACTGCTGATTGCACAAATAATATTAAATCTAGTATACTCAAGGATTGCACCACACCGTACTAAGGAGGCAGAGAAATTATTGCATGCAGCACGAGTTTTCCCTACTCATCTGCCAAAGTTACAGCATCAATCGCAATAATCCTGAAGAAATGATGAACTTCATGAAACTGATTTTCTGTATTACCCTGAGGTCTGAACTCTGGTTATTTGCCATCAAAGAAATTGTTGAAAAAGAAATGTCCTTTTATAAACAGCAATGGGGGTCAATCCACTACTATTGATCAAAAATATATGGAAATGCAAGAGAAAAGTTCTATGCAAATTTACTTGAAAATTTAGACATGCCAGGACAAAGCTACAAACACAACAAAACTGCTCCTATCATCCCTTCCTATGTTTTACTTGAACATATGAATAATAAAGATACAGTCACTGCAGTCCCAGAGGACAATACGGCCACTCTCTCATTAGAGCAAGATGCCTGGCGGTGGTTTAACCTGAGATTCACCAAATCTCAGGCAAGGGGAAAGGTTGAGAAGGTGGCAGCGTCATGGTAATCACAGTTGGTACAGGAATTGAACCCATGCTATTGGTAAATCTCGACACTGAAAACCAGCCATTCAGCTAACTGATCACAATGTACAGTATATGCACAGTTAACACCCAAGAATTTATAATATTTTATTGCACTGTTTGATATTTCAAGGTTTTCACTTTGAGATGTTTCATTCTAGTTTGAGTATTTTTCGGTATTTTCTTTTTTTGCTTTTGTCCTTGTCTTCAGTTGTTCTTTTATTTCTTTCATGTTTTGTTGAATTCAAGGAGTTACTTGTAGAAATATCAGAATTTATTAGTAAGGAAATGCCACAGATGTTACCTATATGTAAATTTTCAGAATGTGTTTGATAAAGTGCTGCACAAAAAGTATGTTGGTAAATTTAAGGTATTTATTATTAAAGGTATACTGGTTTGATAGGAGGTTATTTAAAGGACAGAACACAGTGATTTATCAATATTTTCAGATTGGACAGGTGCTAACAATGCTGTTCCCCTAGGGTTGCAATTGATATCATTGCTTCTTTCAGAATGATTATATGATCAGAGTTCAAGTAAAGAGAGAACAATTTCAAAATTTACAGATCATCCTAAACTAGGGAACAGATTTTAATGTCAAGAGGACTGTAGATGTCTTCAGAGGGCCGATCAATATCAGATGATACTTGATGCGGAGAAATGGGTAGTAACATATTTTGGGAGGACAATATGGACTTTGGATGACAAGAATCAACGTATAACACAAGTAGGTGGAATGACAAATCTAATGTGGGTTAAAAGCCAAAACAGCGAACAAATTAACAGAATTAGCTGCTTGACTGGCTGGCAAAAGGGAAGTGTGACCAGGGGATGAGAGATTTCTTCCCTGACATAAGCAAGTGGATTACTGGGATTCAGCAGAGGAATCACAGCCCAGGGAGATGATGGAATGCCTGATATCGGGAATGTCCACAGCACAGTAGGCCTGGTTCTGGGTCCTCACCCCGATTATGAGGAACTAAATTAAAAGTATCATTAGATTATACTGTTAGACTTCTTCTGATTGCTGTTTGTGACAGATTTGTCCGTGGAAGCCGTTACTATCCCCCCATTAAGCTTCAGGGCTGAATGGCAGATCAGTCCCTAAGGTTGTCAATGAAGCAAAGTCTGCGTTTTTATGGAGGACCTATTGGATTGGGACAAGCACCTTTGCCACTTACAATTAAAGATTGCAGGCAGATAGATCAAGTGGGAAAAGAGCTCTGAGTATACTACATTGTTAAACAAAGTGGAAGCTTAACTAGTATCCAATTAAGACTTAGCTGTTTTATCTGGCTGGGTAAAAATCAGCATGACACAGGTGACAGCTGTTCTATTTAATTAATATAGAACAAAGGAAATCTGTGAATTTACACATATGCTCATCACTCAGAAATTCAGTTTGTCAAGTTCTCAGGTACAATTACAATCTGAAAATACTAATGATCAAAGAAAACTATTTTGATTCAAAGAGACAGAAGAAATACAGAACAGATCTGACTCTACTTAGGAGATCCATTTCACTGAATATTTTGCTTCAAAAATGCCAAGAAATACTGAAAAGAATTAAAAGAAATAATACTAATCATTGTTGAACCATCACTGATACGAATTAAAGCAATAATATTGGTAATCAGCAATCATTGCCTAAAACAAATTGAAGCAATTAAAAATCTAAAACAAACACAAACCGTATAACATTTCCTCAACTTTGGTTTAAGTAGACAGTTAGATTAATGCTTGCAAAGAAGTAAGGAACAAAATATCACAAAAATGACATTTGTTAATTGATAGAACTGTAATTCCCAAACTGACAAACAGGAGTGTTTCATTAGGGAGGTGAAGAAGTAGGAAAAGGAAATGTCATGTGGAAGTCACAGAAATTTTGTACGTTCTAAAGAAATTAACTTATCATCAAGCATAGACATAGCTTGTGAACAAAGATAGATTTAAAGTTAAAAATAAAATGCAATTTGTATCAAATCTCAGCATTAGCTGTGCCCATTGATGATGCTTGGCTATAGTACATTCAAATTATTCATCTTGCTATAGATTTTTAGCTTGTCACTAATTTCAACGGGCAATAATTTAGTGTGGCACAGTGGTAACACTGCTGTCTCACACTGCTAGGGACCCAGGTTCGATTTCAGCCTTGGTTGTCTGTGTGGAGTTTGCACATTCTCCCCGTGTCTACATGGGTTTCCACTGAGTGCTCCAGTTTTCTCCCGTACAGGTTAGGTGGATTGGCCATGCTAACTTGTCCAGGGATGTGCACGCTGGGTGGGTTAGACATGGTTAATGCAAAGAGTTATTGCTGGAATAGGGTGGTGGGCTAGTTGAGATGCTCTTCAGAAGGGTGGTGCAGATTTGATGGGTAGAATGGCCTCCATTTGCACTGTAGAGATTCTATGATAATAGCAAAATAGCAGGCTTTTAAAAAATGAGCCAATCTTGAACATTAACTTTACATTTGAGCAAGAAGTTGAAAATCTGGTTCAAAATGTTACAACCTACTATCGATCCTGACTCAATCTTTTAGAATGCCAAAGAGAGAAACACATGTCAAGGAACCGATTAGCTTCAACTGAACTTTTGTCCACATAAAGGTTACAAAGTGATTTTCCAATAAGAAACAATAAAAACACATTCCGTTTAGAACACTGTCTTCAATTGAACAGGCAACATGTGTTAATTTGGCTCATCATGTAGAAGTAAATATTCAACATCAATCTATACCTTTAGCTGTCTCTTTTCATCACAACTACAGAGTGAGCTCAAGGAAACTTTAAAGGGCTCCCACACAGGATTCAAGTTGTTCTTGATAACCTGGTGGAAAATAAAGATAAAAAAAATCACACATTACATCACACACAGGTCTAGTCAATCCTACACAAAACAAAGACAAAGGACATGATTTTACAGCATCCCTTTGGCAAGTTTGAAGGTAGGTTCTCAATAAATACATCACATACTCTGCTTATCGCATGCCCACCTGCTTGTTTCCAATTATACAGTGGGCAAAGGAGGTGCCAGGCCTGTCCTTGAGTCTACTGAGGCCTTTAAGTGGCCAATTAATGACCATTTAACTATTTCATTCACTTCCGTGGTTATTTTACTTTCACCAGGGAGATGCTATGGCAGCTCTTACTGAACTGGCTGGTGTTGAGAAAAGGTGAGACCTCCTTTGTTGATCACTTGCCCTGTCTCCTCTTGCCTTAAACAGCTGTCAGCCTTTGCCTTCCTCCCTTCCAGCATTGGACTCTAAAACCTGCTTCTTTCTCTGCAGATGTTGCCAGACCTACCATATCACTCTAGCACTTTCGGTTTGTTTTGCATAACCAGTTCCTGTTCAGGGACTGATTTACAGTATCAGCAGTGGCCACCAGCTCTCTAAGGCAAAACTTCCTCCCCAGATAAGGGCATAAATCTCAACCTTAGACAATTAACATTGTTTCCAGTGTAAAATAGCTGCACAGCAGCTGGTTTATTGATGGGTGGGCACAAACTGACATTTTTGTCAGGTATTGGGGGCAAGGAATGTGGCATCCCATAAAACACAACCCAACGTATTCTTACTGTATGTGATTCGGATGAGTTCAATGTACCACTGACAAACTCAATGTGCAAATTAAATGAGAGTGCAAACCAAATGATTATAAAGAAAACTGAAAATTACCCCCTCCCTTGTGTAGAAAACTAGTCACTTCACGCTCAATCTGTTGGCCACAGAAGTAAATTAATTTGCAGATACTATTCATGCTCCATGATCTCAAACTGAATTATTGGGGGAATTTGCTTTTAAGACTGTAACAACTGGTAGCTGGTCAGGCCACTTCCTACAATGTTTAATGAATCATTAATATGCTCATATAAAGTTCTTGCACGTCTTCTTACCAATTTTATTTTGAACAGGTCATTAACAATTAATGCAAAATTTTACACATTTAGGGAATCTACCTATAGATTTAAAGGAAAATACAGGGAGACATGTTATGCAATCATGAAATGATAAAACATTAGGAGGACATTCAGCTCAGATTGCTCAGAAGAGCTTTCTAATGAGTTCCATTCTCATACATTTCGCATTGTCCTGCAAAGATTTCTGCTCCAAGTATTAGCCAATTCTATTTAGAAATGCACAACTGCCTGAAAGTTGTAATACACATCTAATCATAACAAGTCATAGTGTGAAAAAAGGTCTTATAATCTCAACATTTTGATGGCCGCCCTTGTCATGTTGAGTTGGCATTTAGTCTACTTTACCAAGTCAGTTTTCCGTACTTCTCTTTAAATGTGAAGATCACCAGTTAACTTTTAAAAAATTCCAACATTTATGTAAATGTGTATCTTAGGCATAGACTAATTGCAAACTGAGACACTCTCCATGTCAAAAAATTTAATAAGCAGTTTGGAAAATGATTTAGTTCTGTTATTGACAGTTGTAATGAGGATTGTCATATGTATTCATTTTAAATACAGTCTTTTTAGGCTAGTAATGGAATTTGTTCATTAGTCTTTGTACCTCCCTTACTTCATAAATGAGGAATTAAAGGGATTGAATTATTATTCTGGAGATAAAGGTGACACACATTATACTAGCCTGCTGGATTTGAGTGACGAGAACACTAAAATTTCTTTGTTAGTGTCATTTATTTTGCGGTCTTCACAACATCAAAGCAATCTAGACCATGGACTATCATCATATCATTAGCAATCTTCTTGGGTTTAAGTGCGTAAAATGTACGGCCTGTTTTGCTAAATGTTCTAACATCATTTGAGCGTAGAAAATTTATTCCTGACAAGTGCTTGATTTTGAAGGGTGCAGGTATTCAGATTTGAATTTGTAATAAATGCACCAAGCCTCAATTAAATACATAAGTTCATTAATGTGATTTTTTTTGAAGGATATATCATTGCACTTCATGTAAATTGTTACAGCATTCAGCAAGGATATTACAAACAAAACCACTGATCAGAATGTGCATGTTTAATTTTATATATACCAAACATTCAGTTTAACTAAGATAAATAATTAAAATTGTAAAACTGTGATGTTTCACTGTTGTAAATTGATTGCCATGCCATTTCACATGTTTGGAGGGATTAGGAGTTTTGGTCAATTTCTCTGGACTGTTCTTCGAGTGACCAAGGAACACAATTCAGGCTTCACTTTTTAGGCAATTTTCCATCTTTCATCGACTCCAATACAATTGGCAGCCATTTTTGCTCGTTGAGAATCAAGGAAAATAGTTAGTCAAAATTGAAATATAATTTAAGATTAGGAACGAGGAATTCATAGTTAAAAAACAAACATTTAAAGAGCTGTAAATATTATAGTTATATAAAAGCAATACTTTGAAATGAATATTTTCTATTATGTTTCTTTCTGAATAGATCATGTAACTTAGTTACTATTGCTTTAAGCATGTTTACCCATAGGCTTGAAATTTCATATTTCATATTAATTCTATCATTGAGTAAAGAATTTTATTCTTGTTTCCTATGATTTGTGTACTGTACAGTAATCCTAGATGTTCTTCTAAAGCATTCCACACACCTCTGTCCTGTAGACAAGTTGCTCAGACTCATCATCATTAATCCTGTATATCTCCAAGAAGGGATCTGATTTGCTGAAAAGATCCTGAAATGATATGGAGAAGAGTCTGCTATTACCAAGATCAGTTGACCAAATGTGTATCAAGGTCTTGAAATGGCAATTGGGACAGATGAGCTATCCAATTTTACATAGAACACAAATTAATTAAGGAAAATGGAGTTAGACAATACAACAAAAGAAAATGTAAACTCCTTCCTGACATTCCTACTATCCCAGATGCCAGATATCAGCCTATTCAATTCACTCCATATGATATTAAGAAAATGGCTAAATGCATTGAATGCAAAGATCAAGGGCTCTTGTGGCACAATGGTAGTGTCCTTACCTCTGGGCTAGGAGACTTAGGTTCAAATCCCACCTGCTTCAGAGGAGATCAATAACATCTCTGAATAGGTTGATTTGATAACACCCACAGCAAAGTCTGGCAATCCCTGTTGTAATGGTGAAGGACCAGTCAGACCTCTAGCCAAGCTATTTCAATTCAACTACAACACTGACACCTATCCAAAAAAGTGGTAAATTATCCCAAGTATTTCTCATCCATAAAGAGCAGGAGAAATCTAATCCAGCCAATTACCACCTCACCAAATAACATTGGATCCTCAGCAAAGGTGGAAAGTCTCATTAACATGCTATCAAGCTGCACTTACTCAACAATATATGCTGATTGAAGTTCTGTTTGGGCTTTACTAGGGTGATTCATCTCCTGACCTTGACTTATCCTTATTCTTTATCTGTAGTCTTAATTCAATTATGAACCAAATAGCTGAATTTCAAAGGTATGACAAAAGTGACTGCCTTTGGTAGCAAGGCAGGAAGTAATTAAATATGGCATCATGGGGCCATAGTAAAATTAAAGTCAATTAGAATCAGGGAGAAAAATTTCTACTAGCTGGATTTGTAACTAGCACAAAGGTCATGGAGTTGGAGACCAATCAACTCAGACCCAGGGCACCATAGCAGGAATTCCTCAGGGTAGTGCTCTAGGCCCAACCACTTTTAGTGACTTCATCAATGATGTTCCTTCCATCATAATGTAATGCAGATTGTACAGTGCTGAGTTCCATTTGTGGCTCTCAGACAATGAACCAGTCCATGCCAACATGCAGCAAGAAGTGGATAATGTACAGGCCTGAGCTGCAAAGTACAAGTAACATTCGCATCTCACAAGTCCCAGGCAATAGCCATTTTCAAGAAGAGATTCTAACCATCTCCTTGTGCCATACAACTCAATTGTTGCCACTGAATTCCCTGACTATCAATATCCTGGACTGGGTCACCATTAACCAGAAAGCAAACTCTACCAAACATATAAATACTGCAACTATAACAGCAGATCAGAAGCTGGGAATTCTGTGGTGTAAACAAGATGGTCATCAAAGCTCCACTGAAGTGACAGCAGTTAAAGGTGCCATATTCAGGGAAACTCACCCTTTGTGTTACCTTGAGTACTTTGATAGTGTAAAAGCAGGAAAACAGCCCTCGTTATTATACAAGTAAATTATTTGTTTAACAGACAAACTGGGTAAAGGTTAACAAATGCAATGGTATTTGGAAAAATCTGTCTTTGGTGAAAAGCTGATATAAATGGAATCCGTCCTATTTTCTTGCTACAAAGTGAGAAGCCTGTTTAGATCATGTTCAAATCTGTCTGTTTGCAAGGGGGAGATCTATTTGACTTATCCTCCAAAATGAACTTTGCATAGAACTTATTAAAATGTAGTTATGGCTGTCTTTGAAATGAAATATGAATCTTAAATTAAAGTAAGAATGATGATTTGCAGAAAACATTATTGCACGCAATGTTATTCAGAATCAACAAACTAGCAAAGTTTAATTATCACTTCTCTTGAGCACTTTAATTATTTTAGTGATATTTGATATTCATATCCTGCTTTATTGAATTTACATAAAGGAAACAATAATATCAAAAATGAATGTTTCTTTAAAAATTGAGGCACTTATGCAATGAGATTGTACCATAAAAAGAACTGCTTCACGCAATTGAGAATTTCAGTTTTATAACGTGCTTGTTTTATACATTCTATCAAACTAAGTGCCTGAAAATCTACTGTACCTTATCATCCAGTTTCTTGGCACAGAAGGCCAATTCAACATAGCCATTGTTTCCACTTATTTCTTCTGCAATAACCTGTGGGTGGAGACAGAAACAAACAGTCTAGCTGATGGCATGTACCACGTTTAGCCATTACATTAATGATAAATTACAATGGATTTCTTAATGGTACAGTTTATGTTAAAGAGAGGCTAAAGAATCTGTGTAGATTTTTATGCAATGGGTACACGTTTATAAGGATGTCATAATAATTATATCAGCAATTTAATGATGTTTTTCAAAATGATTTATGTCATCACAATTCTGCTCAAGAAATGACACAATATAAAAACCCTCACCAGTATTAAAGAGTAAATCAGACAGAAATGTCTGGTTCAGGCAGAAATATCTGATGACTGTGCATGTAAAGTTGACCATGATAATCAGGAAGCTGCTATATGAATCGCTCTTCCCACGAGAAAACTTAACATGAAGTCATCTCCGGATAGAGAGATTTGCATTGAAGCACATGTTGTGGTACTTACATGAAGGGAACCTAAACTTGCCAGAGAAAAGAAATTGGTGTTGTCCATTCATGTATAAACTCAAGGTGCAAGATGTCTTAATTACTGCCAATCTCTTTAGCACTGAAAATTGATTTCTACATACGTTGGGTTTCATTCCACCAGACTTCAAAAATTTTCAAAAATATTAAATTTTTAAAATACTTTTTATTTCTATCTTTTATCCCTCACTTAATCCAATCTTTCTTGCCTGCTTTTAATTTCACTTTCTCTAATGATTTTGGCATTAAATTAAATACCCTAAGTGACACTTCATAAGTCAGACATTTCATGGTGTATCTTAACACCCCCTCTCCACACAAAAATCTCATTCTTTAGAAAGGGGTGAGATGGTGTAATTTTAAAAAATACCAACCATAAAACCAACCTAATATAAATTTATGGCCCGTTCCCCAGACCTGCAGCTTGCTCTGAGATGCCCCTCACTGGACTGAGTATAAAGCCTGTCAATCAAGCTAACTTCTGGACAGGCATCATTCAATAAAAACATGACATACATTGTGGAGTCAGAATGTCACAGCATGCAGAGAACCCTGGACCTCTAAGTTTCCAAATCAAATTTCATCTCCTGGTTGCTATAACTCTTATTCACCACCTCCCCCTAACACCCCCACCCTTCCATCCCACTTAATGTTAGAGCCTGTAAAGAAGTAAAAAATTCTCAAACTGATTGGAAATGGAGATTCACACTTCCTTGCTCCGTTCATGTAGACTAGGAGCCAATGTAGGTCAGTAGCATATGAGTTGATACATGAAAGGGAGCTGTTTTGAATCAAGACTCAGGCAGAGATGTCAAGTTTACCAAGGTTCATATATGGGACCAGATAGGAGTCCATTGAAATAGTTGTGTCCAGAGTTAAGAAAGGTACTGAAGAGAGTGTGAGCTACTGATGAGCTGAGACAAGGGAAATATCAGGTGACAGTGATGATAATAGGTTTTTTTTTTGATGGCACAAATATGATGTTGAAGTTTATCTCGAAATCTAAGGTGATACCAAGATTGTGAACTGCCTTCATCTTAGGGTGTTGTCAGATAAAGACATGGAGTCAGTAATTATGGAATGGATTTTGAGGCAGAGGTGGGGAGGGAACGAAAATTAATGGCTTCAGTCCTAATATTTGATTGGAGGAAGTTGTTGTGCATTCAGCTTTGGATGTTAGATAAGCAGCCTGACAATTTAGCAACAATGGAGTCGTCAACAAAAGTAGTGCTGGAAGTTCCCAATTTGCATACTTATGCAATCTCTAGATCCATTCGAGTGGGCACACTATTCATTTCTACAGCCAACATAAAAATTGCATCTCAATGGTCTTGGGAATTAATGGGGTGAACAATATGTCAACTCCAATTTTTGATGGTCACCTTTTTCATTTACCTAAGTAACAATGTGTTAAAGTCTGTAACATCAGCAGAACCAACAATGATCAAACTCAAAAAGTCTTGAAAGCTAACGAGGTTGACAATGTGTCTATTTGAAAAAGAACAGTATGCCTCACAGTGACAGGGTGGGTCTGACTGACACTTCTTGTGTTGCTGATGACTCCCGGTATATGAATGAATGAAAAATCAACAAATCAACGGCCCTCTTTACGATGTGGTAAAATCAAAAGCATGCAATAAAATGTCAACCATTTAGAAACAGTTCAGACTGAACTTTAAAGTATAAGATAACATAACAGAATAGATTGCTGAGAATGAATAATCACTTTAATTCTTTTGCTTTTTATAGATTACCAAAACTAAACTCACACTCTGCATAACTTATGAGTTTATATCATATGCGACTTTCATAGGTATGAAAGAACATCAGTAATCACTCATACAGTATCCGGTAATGATTCCAGTGACAGACATTTATAGATTGGCTTTTGCTCCTTACAGATTGGCTCCTTTCCTGCACGATCATCTCTCCAAATGTCACACCCCTTACAGTCTTGACAAAGCATACACCCTCTAAGGGACGGACAGAAACCTCAATCCTCACCAAGTCCTCATGATATTGTTAATTGGATCTTAGAAGGTTGATACATCATAAGAACGATTTCATGTCACACTTTACAGTCATCGATGCTGGACACAGGCTCACAAACATTATAAACTGGACCAATCATATAAATATTGTGGCTATAAGAACACATCAGAGACTAAGAATCCTGCAGTGAGTAACTCACTTCCTAACTCCCCAGTACCTGTCCACTAACTACAAGGCATAAATCAGGAGTGTGATGGAATATTCCCCACTTGCCTGGATGAGTGCAGCTCCAATCATGCTTAAGAAGCTTGACACCGTCCAGGATATAACAGCCCAATTGATTGGCACCACATCTAGTAGCAGCATGTACTATCTACAAGATACACTTCAGAAATTCACCAAGGCTCCTTAGACAGTACCTCCAAAACCTTTCAGAGATAGTAGGAACTGCAGATGCTGGAGAATCTGAGATAACAAGGTGTAGAGCTGGATGAACACAGCAGGCCAAGCAGCATCAGAGGAGCAGGAAAGCTGACATTTCAGGCCGAGACACTTCTTCAGAAATGGGGGAGGAGAAGGGGGTTCTGAAATAAATAGGGAGAGAGGGGGAGGTGGATAGAAGATGGATAAAGGAGAAGATAGGTGGTGAGGAGACTGACAGGTCAAAGAGGCGGGCATGGAGCCAGTAAAGGTGAGTGTAGGTGGGGAGGTAGGGAGGGGATAGGTCAGTCCAGGGAGGACGGACAGGTCAAGGGGGCGGGATGAGGCTAGTAGATAGGAGATGGGGGTGGGGCTTGAGATGGGAGGAGGGGATAGGTGGGAGGAAGAACAGGTTAGGGAGGTGGGGACGAGCTGGGCTGGTTTTGGGATGCGGTAGGGGGAGGGGAGATTTTGAAGTTTGTGAAGTCTACATTGATACCATTGGGCTGCAGAGCTCCCAAGCGGAATATGAGGTGCTGTTCCTGTAACCTTCAGGTGGCATCATTGTGGCACTGCAGGAGGCCCAGGATGGACATGTCGTCTAAGGAATGGGAGGGGAGTTGAAACGGTTCGCGACTGGGAGATGTAATTCTTTAGTGCAAACCGAGCGTAGGTGTTCCGCAAAGCGGTCCCCAAGCCTCCGCTTGGTTTCCCTGATGTAGAGGAGGCCACAACGGGAACAGCGGATGCAGTATACCACATTAGCAGATGTGCAGGTGAACATCTGCTTGATGTGGAAAGTCTTCTTGGGGCCTGGGATGGGGGTGAGGGGAGAGGTGTAGGGGCAGGGGTAACACTTCCTGCGGTTGCAGGGAAAAGTGCCGGGTGTGGTGGGGCTGGAGGGGAATGTGGAGCGGACAAGGGAGTCACGGAGAGAGTGGTCCCTCTGGAAAGCAGATAAGGGTGGGGAAGGAAAAATGTCTTTGGTGGTGGGGTCGGATTGCAGATGGCGGAAGTGCCGGAGGATGATGCGTTGGATCCGGAGGTTGGTGGGGTGGTACGTGAGGATGAGGGGGATTCTGTTTTGGTTGTTATTGCGGGGAGGGGGTGTGAGGGATGAGTTGCGGGAAATGCGGGAGACACGGTCGAGGGCGTTCTCGAACACTGAGGGGCGGAAGTTGCCGTCCTCGAAAAACAAGGACATCTGAGACGTTTGGGAGTGGAATGCCTCATCCTGGGAGCAGATGCGGCGGAGGTGAAGGAATTGGGAATAGGGGATGGCATTTTTGCAGCAAGGTGGGTGAGAGGAGGTGTATTCTAGGTAGCTGTGGGAGTCTGTGGGCTTGAAATGATATCGGTTTCTAGGTGGTTGCCAGAGATGAAAACAGAGAGGTCCAGGAAGGAGAAAGAAGTATCAGAGATGGTCCAGGTGAACTTAAGGTTGGGGTGGAAGGTGTTGGTGAAGTGGATGAACTGTTCGAGTTCCTCATGGGAGCCCGAGGCGGCAGTCATCAATGTAATGGAGGAAGAGGTGGGGTTTAGGGCCAGTGTAGCTACGGAAGAGGGATTGTTCCACATAACCTACAAAGAGACAGGCATAGCTTGGGCCCATGCGGGTACCCATGGCCACCCCCTTTGTCTGTAGGAAGTGGGAGGAATTGAAAGAGAAGTTGTTGAGGGTGAGGACGAGTTCGGCTAAGCGGATGAGGGTGTCAGTGGAGGGGGACTGGTCGGGCCTGCGGGACAGGAAGAAGCAGAGGGCCTTCAGGCCATCTGCATGGGGAATGCAGGTGTATAGGGACTGGATGTCCATGGTAAAGATGAGGTGTTGGGGACCAGGGAATTAGAAGTTTTGGAGGAGGTGGAGGGCATGGGTGGTGTCACAGACGTAGGTGGGGAGTTGCTGGACGAAGGGGGAGAAAATGGAGTCGAAATAGGTGGAGATAAGTTTGGTGGGGCAGGAGCAGGCAGAGACAATGGATCGACCAGGGCAGTCAGATTTGTGGATTTTGGGAAGGAGATAGAACCGGGCGGTGCGGGGTTGGGGAACGATGAGGTTGGAGGCTGTGGGTGGGAGGTCACCTGAAGTGATGAGGTTGTGGATGGTTTGGGAGATGATGTTTTGATGGTTGGGGGTGGGGTCATGATCAAGGGGACGGTAGGAGGAGGTGTCAGAGAGCTGGCGTCTGGCCTCGGCGATGTAGAGGTCAGTGTGCCATACTATAACTGCGCCTCCCTTGTCCGCGGGTTTTATGGTGAGGTTGGGGTTGGAGCAGAGGAAGCAGAGGGCTGCACGTTCTGTGGGGGAGAGGTTGGAGTGGGTGAGAGGGGTGGAGAGGTTGAGGTGATTGATGTCTCGATGGCAGTTGAAGATGAAGCGGTCGAGGGAGGGTAGGAAGCCTTGGGGTGGTGTCCAGGAGGAGGGGGTGTGTTGGAGGCAGGAGAAGGCGTCACCTTGTTACCTCCCAAACCTTGACCACTGTCTCCTTGATTGGCCAGGGCAGCATGGGAAGACCTCCACCACCTGCAAGTTCACTTTCAAGCAACGCACCATTCTGACTTGGAAATATATCATCCTTCATTCAGTGTTGATGATTTAAAATCCTGCAACTCCCTTATTAACCGCATTGAGGAGCGACCTACACCAAACAGATTACTGAACTTCGAAAAGGCAGCCCATCGCTTCAACAGCAACAGGGATGGATAATAAATTCTAGCCCTGCCAGAGAAGCCCATATCCTCTGAATGAATAAAAAATGAAACTTCATGGCCCAAATCTTTCAATTAGCATTGGCACAATTCCAGCCAATGTTACTAATAGGAGAAAACAGCATTTTTTCAGGTGATACGCCCCCTACTGGCTACCCCTCACATCACCATCATAGAAAATCAGGCACACCTGGATACAGCACAGAAGCCATGACCATTTTTTACAGAAATAGCTGCTGTATTCTGGTCAGTGTACTAAAGCAGAATCTTCCCAACCTCTGAGTGACCTGGGCAATGATGAAATAGTGGGAAAATTGCATGAAATGGCCAGTAAAGAACTTCTCAACATAGACAGCAAAAAAAACTCATTTTCCAACCAACTATTTAATGGCAAGACATGACAATCATGCTAATGAGCAGTGAGGCGCCTATTTATATGCATTAACTTGCATTAATATTGCATTCTTACCTAATTGCATCTCATTAATATGCAGTTTCCCATTCTCCCAACTTCTGATAGAATCTAAGCAGCAATAATTCCTGACATGAAAGTCAGACAGCTTACCTGGTGACTCCAACTCATTGCCTCTTCCTCTGGATCTCCACCTTGGACACCAGGCACCAACATTTCACCTCATGGAGAGGGAATGCTCCCATCCGCGGACATTGGCATCTGAGACATACCAGCCTCACCACATCCTCATGGCACATCTCTGATCCATTTACAGGATGAAGTACACCAGCATCTTTCATTGTAGTGCTGCTACAAGATCACTTTGCACACAGTGCCAGGCAGCCAGCTCATGGATTAGACCAGATTGCATCTCAGGACTGCTTACCTGTGCTCTTAGTGTTCACTCACTTCATACCTACTGTGATACTCACAGCATCCCTGCCTTGCCTTTCATCACTTTGTTCCGTCAGTGATTCCCGAAAGGCACAATAGTTCAGTCATGCCTTGCTTAACGCAGACTCAAAACCAGGCAGCTTGTCATGGTCATCAGTCAAGGGGATGGACATGTTGCTGTACTGCAGTATGGTATGTCAATCTCACACCTATAGCATGCGCCAGCACTAGCCTAGCAAACACATTGTACGTGTTTCAACCAAATAGCCATGTCTCAAAGTCCGAGTCAAGTAAAGGAGGTCTGTAGTTAGTCATTGAGTCCCAGTGCAGGAAGTCGGAGGCAGACTCCAACCTCACTCCTGGAGTTGGGATGTAGTCAGTTACTGCTTGGATGTAGTCAGTTACTGTAGTCCATATCACTACAGCCCATACAATGAGCTTGATCAGTCCTGCAGGTCCAAACAGTCAGGGGGCTTGTGATAAGTCAGTTTGGGAGCTAGACACAAATTAGTCAGGAGTCTGGTCAGTCATTGGTCAGACCTATCTGTCCAAATTGTTCAGTGAGATGGACCTTGGTCAGGCATGGGCTTAACTCAATGAAAGTCAAATGTATTGTCAGGCAACATATTGTGTTAGGGAAGTTCAGGGAAATCAGTGCTGGAGATTGGAAGCAACAATTTGGGAAGCATGGTGAAGGGGAAAATTTTAATATACAAGATGGGAGAGATGACAAAAATAGAAATTGCTGGAAAACCTCAGCAGGTCTGGCAGCATCTGTGCAGAGAAATCAGAGTTAATATTTTGGGTTGAGATACCCTTCCTCAGAACACTGGAGATAACAGTGCATTGGAGGATATGGATACTAAAAGGATGGGGGGGGATGGTGGTGCTATCAATAGCCACCACCACTGTAGCCTTGATGGCGGTAGAGGGTACATTGCAGCACAATGGTTGGCATGACTAAACTGTAAAGGTGGGGCTCAGGGGGTAATGATGAGAGCTGAAGATGTAAATCCAGGTGGTTTGTGGGAAAAGCAGAGAATAAGTACTGATGGGTTTGCCAAGGACTACAAGAAGGAAGACAAATGGAGGTGCAGTGGAGGGCCCTTAATTTCCAAGCTGAGCCCAAAGACTCACTGTGCCAACCATGGTCAGCATTTCCTACTATATTTATTTGAAGCATGAACATGTAAATGCAAATAAAAAGTGGCTGCAATCACATTCAGTGTGGACAAAGTCAGAATTATTTTCTGCCTGAGCACACAAGTTCTGCTAGTGAGAGTGATGGAAGGCCCTTTAAAACACAATTGCATTCATCAGACACTTTCACAGAATGGGTTGAAGTTATCTACCATCACAGCATCATTCATGTGAAATGGATGCAGTTTCCAACTTCTTGGACCTCAAATGCTGGTCACAAGTAATCTTGACCATGTCATCGGTCATTGCAGACCAAAGATAGTCATCTCTGTGAGGCAGAAGTAATCATAGGCAACTTTAAAAGTGGCACCCATGGGCCACAATTCACAAAGATACTGCAAGGCCTCATAGGCTGCACAGGGACACCAAACTGATTCCCTCTCACTCTGAACTATAAGTATTCACAAACATTCTGTTACATGATGCAATGATGGATTTCTTGGGTGACGTGGGGCTGAGAGGTGGTGGTGTTTGAACTCATACAGTGCTTACAATCCCTTATTGTCTTCTTGCAACATGACTGGTGCTGCAACAGAATAAGATTCAATGCTGAAATACCATTTAGAGGCATTCCATATCCCTCCTTGTCAGAGTTCTCCACGTCCCACTGTGGAGCAGTCTGGTAAACCACCTTTTGTGAGCGATGTGAATGCTGACTGCTCAAATTACTCAGGACTTGTTCTGTTTCTTCTGCTCCCCTCGCAGAGACATTGTAAATGTGACGAATAGATGCAACCACAGCTGGGCCCATTGGCATTGTTCCTATGATGCAACGAAGGCAGAGAGGAATGGAGGAGGACCTGAAGTATCAACAACTACAGGAGCAGCAGAAAACTCCAGCGGATGCTGAGCAGCCTCCACGTGAAGAGATCACAGCTTGAACCCCCCATCAGGATGTGCAGGGGTAGAAGAGAGGCAGACTTTTGAACTTGACGCCAATCCCTTCAGAAAAGCAAGGTGCAAATGTCACCAGAGACTGAGGATGTTCTGGGACAGAGTCCCAAAGCTAGAGCTGAAGCAGGAACTGTGGCACAAAGGGGTGGGTGACCATCCTATCCCAGTGGCCATCATGACGGCAGCTGTGATAAACATTTCTGTAACAGGTTTCTTGCAGAGAGCTACTGGATTTGTGGGAGCGGCCTCTCAATCATCCACCCACAAACACAGCTTTTTGTCATTCATATGAATGATTTGGATGTGAATACAGGAGGTATGGTAGACTTTGGCACGCTGGGATAGAGGCAGCAGTCTTGCAAGGAGAAAGCTGAGGACATTGAGCAGGAAGATCATCACCTTCCGCATGAAAGAACGCAGCAGCATCAGATGCAACAATCAGAGTTAATGGACATCTGGTTCCGATGAGAGCCGTGATCCTATATTGAATAGATTTGTTGCACTTGAAAGGCCAGCAGTCCATTTCTGTTCTGAGAAGCATCTTCTATTTGTATGTTTATTGTTCAGTTCTGCTGTTGCTGAATAAAAGTGAATGTTTTGAATTGTTTGAAGGCTTTACCGTATAGGATGGTCCCACATTGAACAATGTTAAGAATTTCTAACTGTGTGATTGAATTGGTAACTGTGCAGTTGTGTAAGGTGGGTGAGTTAAATGTGTAGGGTGCAGGTTCAGTAAAGTGGTAGGTTGGTACATTGGCAGGGGCAGTTGGGTTATATGTGACAGCTGGGTAGGTGTCAGGATGGTAGGATGCCAGCTGGGTAGGGTGGTTAAGTGGGTTCAGTCAATATCAAGGATCTCAGATGTACATGGATAGATTTGCAATCTGTCACTAGCGCATAAAACCTGTATTGGGGATCACAAATATGTTTTAGAATTCACCCTATTTTCAATGCTTTAGATTGCAATGAAAATCACATGTTTCATTGGGTTTTCATCTAAACTGCCCAGGTTGCAGACTGAAAATCATTGCCATTTTTTCATAGATTCCAGATTAATTTGGCAAATCTCAATAAAATATGCATTTAATTCCCTTCCCTAACTATTGTCCATAGACCATACCAGTAGCAGAAAGTAATTGTTCCACAGAATGGACTCTCTAGGTGGCCCAAACAGGAGGCTGGAAGAACACAGCACGCTAGGCAGCATCTGGAAGAAAGGAGCAATCAACGTTTTGGGTATTACTGTTCTTCAGTATTACCCTGAAAAAGGGTAATACCCAAAACGTTGACTGCTCCTTTCCTCCAGATGTTGCCTGGCTTGCTGTGTTCTTCCAGCCTCCTGCTTGTCTATCTTGAATTCCAGCATCTGTAGTTTTTTTGTCTCTAAAGGACTGAATCGACCTCCAGCTGAAGTTCATAACAAAGCAATAATCTGTTATTTTGATTTTAAACAAAATATTGCAATATTCTACGTAATAAAGCAAATAATAAAATGGGACTACATTAATTTAGGATATCTGGTTGGCATGGACAAGTTGGACCAAACAGCCTGATTCTGTGCTGAAAATCTCTATGTTAGCTGCTCTGTCTACAGAAGGGACAGCAAAAAATATTATCCAGGAATAACTTGCTAACTCTGTACATTTATCCTGGTCTATGACTCATTAGGATGGTGAAACAGCAAGGTGCAATTTACTTGATTTAGTGCAAGCAGTAATTGCCATCCACTTAGCATCCATTTCTGAGTGTTGCCATCAAGAATAAGTGGGGGGAGGTTAAAAAGTATCTTGCAGAGTTGTCAAAAGGGATGTGTCAATTCTTTTCATGGACGCTATTGTTTGACGCGATTCCACTTTGAGAATTAATTTTGCTACTTCAAATTGTTTGACTTCACAGACCTTTCCGCTCCATTTCCAAAAAACATTTTCCAGAAATACTTTCTTCAAAAGACAGTTTTAGGTTGTCTCTATACACTTTGAGTTGAACAGCAGCTGCCTCCTATCACTGTGCAATGTGATAGTATTGGATTATTCATTATCTGAATGGCATGTAAAATGGTGATTTGTTTCATTTGCATAAGCTTCCAAAGAAAATTTCAATTTATTGTATTATACAAGAGTGTGGTAAAAGAAAATAAGTCACTGTTGTTCTTCAGGCAATTTTATGGTAATGAAATTGATCTGATTCAGGTTATGTTAGACCACACACATCCTCCTATGCTTTCCCTGCCTAGACAGCTTAATGTTCAGGGTTAGCATTTCTCGTAATCAACTGGCACGTTATTGCGGCTCAGCACTTCCCTTTTCATGGAATGTTTTTTACACACTTCATGAAACCCTTGCCTAGTAGATCCTTTCTGACTGATATCTTCTTCAAGCCAATATCTCCACAAGACTTAGTTATGGCCTACTAAATTAATAGTTTATTCAAGCTGTCTCTCACTCATTATTATACAGTTACCATCATTTTTAAAAAAATGTTAGATGGGTAATTTTGGTAACAGGAATCGTGCTTTTGTTCCAAAGTACCTCTTTCAATTTTTGACTGATTGCTACTGCTTCATCTGACCAAACAAGCTACATGACTTGATAACCTACTTGGGGGAGGGGGGTTAACTGATGAACTGTTTACAAAGTTGAACATTTATAACACGCAGAAAGACAGACCAGGTCAACAGTCACATTTTAGTTGAAAGTCATACCTGTAGAATGGCAATTTAGTTTGTGGCAGTCCAGGCTTTCAGAGCTGGAAAGAAGCCTTGAAACTGTTTTAGCACTTTAAGCAAGCAAGTTGCTTCTTAAAATTCAGTTATCATGTTGTGCTGAGCAATGTTTAGAATAAATCAATACTTTCATTTCAAATACTAAATGCCATATTCACGTGGAATGAACATTATATGTTGGAACAAATTTTTTTAATCAATGTTTTAATTTTCTGACAAGTAACGTATTTTTGGAATTAACAGTCATATATCACAGTTTTAAGTACTAATACTTACTGTAATTGTAGACTTTCCAGCATATTTTCCATATCTTAAGAACAAAGGTTTTGTCATTTTCTTCTGAGCCACAATCTGTAAAGTATGAAATCACATCACACAAAACTCCATGAAAGGTCTATTTTGAGCACCCATAACCGATGGGACAAATTATATCCTTATGGTTATTTTAAACTATGGCTTGAAAGAATAACAATTGATCTAGTAAACTTTAAGTAACTCCCTTTAGTTACTATGTATTAAGATTAATTACACTTGAAACAATCAAGATGTACAATAGGGTTTCCAGAATGTAAAAGTTGTATAAGGTTTCAGTCCCCCAGCAATGTCACTGACAATGCAGATAAAATTTGTGAACCCATGGCACAGCTATCTCTGAGTGATTTCATGCCACTCACATGTTGTTACATTTAGTCAAACAATTGGAATAGCCATGATCAGAATTTGCATTTTAACAAGGGGGAAAGGTGATCTGAGCTTGTGTGCAACAAACTGATCTTGTGTGACCTTTGTCTATGCTTCCAGACGTTGGGTAACTTCTGCTTGTGCTGTAATTGCAGCTGAGACATTGACCATCAGTCATGGCATTACTGGGTCTGAAAGGGAGCTAATGGAGTTAGCCAACACTTCCTGACTGGATGAGCGAATTCCAAATTTTATGAAAAGTCCAGTGCCAAGTTGGTGCAGGCCTCCTACATATTCCTTAGAAATGACAACAGACTTTCCAACAGTCCTGTCTGCGCATAACATTTCATTGTGCATATGCATCAGCCTTCATCTGCAATCTTACATACTCTTTTAAGTCCTTTGCAGCAGAACTTGTTTGCATCCTGATCTTCCAGTGAGCTCACTTACATACCACCCTTGTCCCCTGCCATTGTTGCAGGTCACTCATGCCCAGTATCTCACCAGATCCAAACCCTACTTCTACAAATGAAAGCTCCTATAGATGGAAAACCAAGAAACAATGTTCTGACCAGTACAAGAATCTCAGCAACCTAGTGAATAGGAAACACTGAACTACCTTTCCAGTCTTTCTCTCCATCCATAACATCAATGTGTTTTTTTCCTGTCCATGTTCATTTGTGTATGTGTACACAGGTGTGTAAGGGTAGCTTTATAAGGGGATTTCAGTTTTAACTACTAGAATTACATGCTGACATTCCTAACTGTTTAACTGTTAACTAGAGTTCAAGTACTTTTAATAAATAGTATTATTTACTAACTACCAAAACCTGTGGCAATTACTTGCAGCAACTACTGCAGCCAGAATGCTCCTTCCCTTGAAGAGAACATTGCACCATGTGTCCATAGCTATGCAAATGCATCAGAACATCCTCTTTAGAAAGTTCCTAGAACTTGGTGCAAAGCCCTGTGCCAAGTTAGTGCAGGACTCTTGCATACTCCTCGACAGTGGGAACAAACTTTATGACAGCAATGCATACTTCCTCATTCTGCATATCCATTGGTCTTCACCTTTGTCATCCCCATGAGTTTCCTCATCTGAGTATTTCTGCAGCAGAACATGTACATAAGGGAGATGGAATATAAAAGTAGGGAAATCTCCTACAATTATGCTGGGCATTGGTGAGAAATACTTGGAATATTGTGTACTGTTCCGGTTGTCTTACTTGAGAAAGGATACACTTACATTGGAAGTAGTTCAGAAAAGGTTCACTAGGCTGAGTTCCTGGGATATAAGGTTGTATAAGGATGAAAGGGTCAGCTGGTTGCACCTATATCCATTGGCATTTAAAAGAGCGAAAGGTCATCTTACTGGAACATTTAAGATTCTGAGAGATTGGACAAGATAAATCCTTTTCTGAGGAAATCTAGACGTAGGGGATGCAGTTTAAAACTGAAGGGTCTCCCATTTAAAACAGAGGAGGAGAGGTTTCATCTGTCAGAGCATTTTAGTCTTGGGAATTCTCATTCCAGACAGCAGTGGAGGCTGGATCACCAAATATATTCAAGGCAGTGAGATTGTTGATTGGCAAGGGAATTAATGGTTATGAGAATCAGGCAGGAAAGTGGAGTTAAGGCCACAATCAGCCAGGAGCTTCTTGAATGATGGAGCAAGGCAGTATTCTCCTCATTGGCCTCTTCAGTTCTTTGGACTGAGGGACCATCTACAGAGCAGGGTCCTGTGCCAGAAGATGTTACTAGAATGATCCCAATGAATTTGCTTTTGGAAGTGTCTTGCTGACAGGTGAAGGTGACAGCACCTCAATCGTAAGCTTCTTTTGGTTAGAAAATCACTTGTTAGTGCTTAAAAAGAAATCTTTTTTCCCAAACAGTATGGCACTATAGCTAAACTGATGTATTCTTTTATCATTGATGTTAGTCTTAACCCTGTAGGAAACACTTTAGCTGCGGATTTTGCTTTTGAACCCATAAAAAGTCCTTTTAACTGGTGCACTTTAACTACTCTTTTGGGAAGCACAATGAAACATGTTTTTGTTTGTTTGTCTGTAAAGAGATAGAGGACTTCTAGCTTGATAGGTCCTGAACTTTAAGTAGAAGAGAAGCTAAATCTGCCCTCTAGCTATTTAAGTGGAAGATCTAAACTTGCGTAAATTTATTGTGGTTGGTCATCCCTATGATTAATGATCCAGGGCTGTCTAAACTTCAATGAGGATTCTTTTATAAGCAGTTATTAGTGCTGACTGCTGTGCTCTCAAAGCAACGTGATATGGTGAAACACACTTATGAGTTGCAACCATGTCATTCTTATGTTAGCTCCCATAACACGAATGAGACATGGGACATGTAGCAATGAAAATTTCAATGAAGTTTTATTACAGCTCCTGGTGTTTACATAATGTATATTACAATCACAGGCACTTGCCTGCCTGGGCTCCAGTTAAGCAATTTAGCTGTACTGCTACATGCTTCCCTCAGCATGTTATGCTGCAAGAGGTCATAGTTCAGTAAGATGGAGGCTGAGACCTCTATATGAGTAGGTCACATGCCATAATATAGTGATGGTATCATGAGCATCTCCCTCAAAGATATATTTCACATATGCTGTGAGACATTACACAACAGGAAGGTCAGTCACACAATCTGAAACATTTTATTAACCACATGCACCATGAATTGCTTAATGGAACAAAGGGAAACCCTTGCATCAAATGAAGAATTACATTTGCGCAAATGACCTTACATCTTATGAGAAGATGATATAGGTTCAATTAAAGAGATGGTCTTATATTTACTAATATTATTCAATTTCCACCAAACCAATCCATAGGGGATGATGTTAGCTTAACCCATCTAGAAGGAAAGGATCAGATCAGTTCAGTATCCATTTTAAACCCCACAGACTTATATGCTCCACCAACTTCTGTACAAAGTAGAACAGACATTATAAACCAGATTAGTTTCTCTTGAGGCAGGTTAAATTGAATGAAAAACCCTGGCTAAAGAAAACAAATATAACAATATACAACCACAGTAAAATGAATAGCATTTCATATTGTTCAAGTAATATTATTCGATTAGAAATAAGTATACCTTTAATTCCTACTGTTCTATATTTCAAAGAATGCATTATGTACCACCACAGAAACATTATACTTCATTTCATAAAAGATTCTTTTTAAAGTAGCTCTGTATGAAATCTTGATGATCGGCACTTAAATTTGCTAAGTTCAGCTGGAAACATTCTGTCTAGGGCAACAGATTTTGAAAAATATCTTCTTTACATTTCTTCATCTATATTTGAAGTTCAAGTCTGCAAGCAGCTGTATCAAGCATCAAAGATCTTTATTAAATAACTCTCTTTGCGAGTTCATTGATAACCAGAGGCCAGAAGGAACTCTGGATTCTTGATTTTGTGCCAGACATCACTTCAGAGACTGGTTTAAATAAAATATTATTACATACAGTCAAAAATGCTGAGGTATTTTAGTTATCCTGGAACATGTACTGTATACTTAAGCAATATTTTTAAACATTGTGCTTTCTTTGTTCATATTAATTTTAACTAATAAAATAATTAGGTCAATACATTGAAGTCGCACAAAAAGGAATATTACATGCACATTAAGTGGTGCATTACCAAAAAAAAGTAAAACTTTTACATTTTTAGATAATAATTTCTGGATAAAAATATTTCAACAGTAATTTTTAGCTAATGCTGACACAGCTCACTGGCATAGCAAAAGTGCAGATCTCAATTGATTTCATTTAAAGGCATGCGAAGCATTAAGTGTAGACTCAATTTGTGTCTCTTTCATTGGTAGCTGAGTGCATGTGCCCCTTTGTTTTGGCAGCAGATTGTAATAAATAAGTATCAACAAGCTCTTAGATGTCTTTTTATTTAGTAAACACATTAATATTAAACTTTGTAACTCTTCAATACTGGAGTTACCAGATATCTTCAAAGCCTTGACTGATCCATTTTCTCCTCACTGCATTTGTTAATTTAATATGATGGGGAAAAGAGAGAATTTAAATATCAATTAGCCTTGCAAATATTAGAATTGCGAAGGAAATTTTGTTTCTTCTAGTACTTGCCTGTCCTAGGGTGCACTCCATACCACCCAGAAAGTCGTCATCACGAGTACCAATACTGCAGTGGCCATGAATATCATATACTTCAAACCGAAGCTTCTGAACCTCCTCAAAATAATAATCCACATTGAAAACTTTGGAGAAGACTGGATGCAGGTTACTTTTTATAACTTCAGTCCGGTCAACCTGCAAAGGAGAACAATTTTACAGGATTATTATGGTCTTATTGATGATTGTTTGGAATATCAGATGTGGCAAGTCCCAATGTTTACCTTACGTTGGATAACCGGATTTTGTTTTTAGAATATAAGGCAGCTAAATAATTCTAGACATTTTTGTTCAGAACTGCACAGAGTAGGACATGGCTCCAATGTGGTGGACAAACAGAACAGCTCTAATATTTCAAGCAATAAAATGCTAACCTGCTACTCAAAAATGATCAACAGTTCCCAGAGCTGTTACAGTTTACTGCCTGCAACTTGAAAAGGATCTTAATAGAATCATCAGATCAAGAATGAGGTGATCTGTATTTGAATTTCTGAGACTCTAACAAATGGAGCAAGAGTCAAGAATAATAGCTGGGAAGGGACAATGTTAAGCAGAGCTAAGCAAATGAATGAAGGGTCAATTTTAATCAGTCAAATCTACTCACTTCTGTCCTGTTCAGAGCCAATGAGCTTAGAATCATCAAAGACTGGATTTTCTTCTGAAGCTTTTGGTTTAATTAATCATGAGTTATTTTGCAAAACAAAACTATACAACCCTATAATGCAATAAAGATCTTTTTGTTTTTTTAATTTTAATCAAAAGTGGAGAATTTAGGTTTCGGAGTTAGAACACATGGTTTCACTCTCTGAATTGCTGTCAATTGGATAAATGCTTGAACATATTAAGACAATGTATTAAAGCTCAGAATTACCTACAAACGTACTGAATTTTTAAGATAGACAATTTATGATAACAAGGTGTAGAGCTGGATGAACACAGCAGGCCAAGCAGCATCAGAGGAGCAGGAAAGCTGACGTTTCGAGCCTAGACCCTTCTTCAAAAATGGGGGAGGGGAAGGGGATTCTGAAATAAATAGGGAGAGAGGGGGAGGCGGATAGAAGATGGATAGAGGAGAAGATAGGTGGAGAGGAGACAGACAGGTCAAAGAGGCGGGGTTGGAGCCAGTAAAGGTGAGTGTAGGTGGGGAGTTAGGGAGGGGATAGGTCAGTCTGGGGAGGATGGACAGGTCAAGGGGATGGGATGAGGCTAGTAGGTAGGAGATGGGGGTGGGGCTTGAGGTGGGAGGAAGGACAGGTTAGGGAGGCGGGGACAAGCTGGGCTGGTTTTGGGATGCGGTAGGGGGAGGGGAGATTTTGAAGCTTGTGAAGTCCACGTTGATACCATTGGGCTGCAGGGTTCCCAAGCGGAACATGAGGTGCTGTTCCTGTAACCTTCGGGTGGCATCGTTGTGGCACTGCTGGAGGCCCAGGATGGACATATCGTCTGAGGAATGGGAGGGGGTGTTGAAATGGTTCACGACTGGGAGGTGCAGTTGTTTAGTGTGAACTGAGCATAGGTGTTCCACAAAGCGGTCCCCAAGCCTCCGCTTGGTTTCCCCGATGTAGAGGAGGCCACAACGGGAACAGCGGATGCAGTATACCACATTAGCAGATGTACAGGTGAACATCTGCTTGATGTGGAAAGTCTTCTTGGGGCCTGGGATGGGGGTGAAGGGGGAGGTGTAGGGGCAGGTGTAGCACTTCCTGCGGTTGCAGGGAAAAGTGCCGGGTGTGGTGGGGCTGGAGGGGAGTGTGGAGCAGACAAGGGAGTCACGGAGAGAGTGGTCCCTCTGGAAAGCAGATAAGGGTGGGGAGGGAAAAATGTCTTTGGTGGTAGGGTCGGATTGCAGATGGCGGAAGTGTCGGAGGATGATGCATTGGATCCGGAGGTTGGTGGGGTGGTACGTGAGGATGAGGGGTTTCTGTTTTGGTTGTTATTGCGGGGAGGGGGTGTGAGGGATGAGTTGTGGGAAATGCGGGAGACACGGTCGAGGGCGTTCTCAAACACTGAGGGGAGGAAGTTGCCGTCCTTGAAAAACAGGGACATCTGAGACATTCGGGAATGGAATGCCTCATCCTGGGAGCAGATGTGGCGGAGGCGAAGGAATTGGGAATAGGGGATGGCATTTTTGCAGGAAGGTGGGTGGGAGGAGGTGTATTCTAGGTAGCTGTGGGAGTTGGTGGGCTTGAAATGGATATCGGTTTCCAGGTGGTTGCCAGAAATGGAAACAGAGAGGTCCAGGAAGGAGAGAGAGGTATCAGAGATGGTCCAGGTGAACTTAAGGTTGGGGTGGAAGGTGTTGGTGAAGTGGATGAACTGTTCGAGGTCCTCGTGGGAGCCCGAGGCAGCGCTGATATAATCATCAATGTAACGGAGGAAGAGGTGGGGTTTAGGGCCAGTGTAGCTATGGAAGTGGGACTGTTCCATGTAACCTACGAAGAGGCAGGCATAACTTGGGCCCATGCGGGTACCAATGGCCACCCCCTTTGTCTGTAGGAAGTGGGAGGAATTGAAAGAGAAGTTGTTGAGGGTGAGGATGAGTTCGGCTAAGCGAATGAGGGTGTCGGTGGAGGGGGACTTGTCGGGCCTGTGGGACAGGAAGAAGCGGAGGGTCTTTAGGCCATCTGCATGGGGAATGCAGGTGTATGGGGACTGGATGTCCATGGTAAAGATGAGGTGTTGGGGACCGGGGAATTGGAAGTTCTGGAGGAGGTGGGGGGCATGGGTGGTGTCACGGACGTAGGTAGGGAGTTCCTGGACCAAGGGGGAGAAAATGGAGTCCAGATAGGTGGAGATAGGTTCGGTGGGGCAGGAGCAGGCGGAGACAATGGGTCGACCAGGGCAGTCAGGTTTGTGATTTTGGGAAGGAGATAGAAGCGGGCAGTGCAGGGTTGGGGAACGATGAGATTGGAGGCTGCGGGGGGGAGGTCACCTGAGGTGATGAGGTTGTGGATCGTTTGGGAGATGATGCTTTGGTGGTCGGGGGTGGGATCATGATCCCGGGAGCGGTAGGAGGTGGTGTCGGAGAGTTGGCGTCTGGCCTCGGCGATGTAGAGGTCAGTGCGCCATACTATAACTGTGCCTTCCTTGTCCACGGGTTTTCTGGTGAGGTTGGGATTGGAGTGGAGGACTGCACGTTCTGCGGGGGAGAGGTTCGAGTGGGTGAGAGGGGTAGAGAAGTTGAGGCTATTGATGTCACGACAGCAGTTGGAGATGAAGAGGTCAAGGGAGGGTAGGAGGCCTTGGGGTGGTGTCCAGGAGGATGGGGTGTGTTGGAGGCGGGAGAAGGGGTCAGTAGGGGGAGGGTTAGGCTCACGGTTAAGAAAGCTGACATTTCAGGTCTGGACCCTTCTTCACAAATGGCATTCAGTTTTCAGAATTCAGTTACTGTCTGTGAAATTCCTTTGTGGATTACACCCAGCCTCAAGAGAGAGCCTGGAATATCACATCTAGAAGGGTGTCAAAGAATTTCAAAGAACCACTTCAAGGGAAAAGAAAAAAAAATACAAGAATCAGCATCATCTCTTGTGGTGTAAATCCCCATGTGGTAGACATAATGTAATGCAATGGACATAATCATAGAAAACAATCTGGGCGAAAGGCATGTCTGACTTCTTGCCTGCAAGGCATACACAAGAAAAAGACTTTAAAAACCAACTGTACTTTAGTGTTAGTATAGTAGTCTATTGTTCTAGTTCTACTGAGCTAGCGTGTGCTGCAAAGGTTACAGCTGAGAACATCGATTGCGTGCAGGTACAAAGGAAAATGTTGGAGATTCTTCCTCCCTCAGATTACTGAAAGCAAGTTGTCAAAAGCCACAGGTGAACAGGAAACTAGACAATTCCTTTCTGCTAGTCTATAGAACCAAAAATCTCTGAACCAACTGTTCAACTACCAGAGTCAGTCTACCAAAACCCCCCAACTTGATGCCTGCAATGTTTCACTATGTACTCCATTGACAAACCAAAGACTGATCTGTACACCTTTTTAACTATTATCTTTTTTCTCACTTCTAATCTGTATATATGTTTGTTGCATTTTATTTTCCCCCAATAGACTCAATCTTGCTTGAGAAAGTCTGGTTAAATTGGATTTGTTTAAAACAAAAATGCATTGGAATCAGGAAAGGTATTGTCAAGGGCAGGGAACCTTTGTTTGAAGTTAATATTATTGGAATTACAGGGGAGGAGAAGGAGAACTGGTTTCTCCCTCCTCGCCCTGAATCATAAGGAACTGGGGACCCTCACACAAAGGCAGGTTGGAGCAAAGGAAATTTACAGGGCTATCAAAAATCAACAGGGACATGGGACTAATTGATAGATTTACTGAGGAGCTGTATCATTCTATGATCCTAAGATTCTGGGAATTACTGGATAGAATCAGAAGTAAAAACTATCAGTTGGATTTTGTCATTAAGAGTCAAGTCTCTATATTGAGTCAAAAGTGCCAGTAGTCAAGGTAGTATTTTGCTGGTGTTGGCCAATTAACAGGAGAATCTAATGGAGGACAGTGGTCCACACCCATTGGTGCAACATGAAGGAGAAGGGCCATTGAGGGCTGATGTTTCTTGGGCGAGACTGGAGTCAGGCAAGTATGCTGCAGCATTTCAGGTCAGGGTGATCCCAGCAGCAGTGCTTTCTGCAGTGGGTAGACATTGCACCAGGAGATCCGCCAATATGGACCGAAAGGGCCCGGCACGCATCCCTGTAGTTTTTTGGAAGGCTACCAGTACTACCTGGCAGTCTCCCCACACAGTGATTACCCCTCCTGATGTTGGTAAAATATCAGCAGGGGTAGCCCTAAATTAAGCAAGTAATTGCTTCAATTAGCCAGCCAATGGGCAGCCTTGCTGCCAAGGTTCGCACCTCTGGCAATGTGCCATCAAGGTGGGCAAACATTGGGCTCCCCTCCCAATGTCTACCTCTGCCATCTCGTCTGCCCTCCTGCCTGCCTTCAAGGGACTGGGAAAATTCAGTTGCTCCTTCTCCACACTAACACAAGTGTGGGAAGGCAAACTATAAGACAAATATTACTACTTCAACTGAGTTCAACTAATTCAGCAAGTGACGATTCAAACCTGGGGACTTGCTGGTATATGCTTCAGACACTCTGTGCAAACCTACTGAATTACAACTGCAACTGAAGCAGTTTTTCAGATTGGTATTCACAAACTATTATATCAAGTCACCGGTTAAATCGTTATAGATATTTTCCAAATCGACCTGTTCAAAGATGTCACAACACATCTCAAGCAAGTCTAGGGACTTGAACTCAGGTCTTCTGGCTTAGAGATAGGGACTGCAAGAACCCTGTAAAGTCCAGAGGTTAATGGAGTTTTCCTTGACTTCAATCGTAGAGCGCAAGGGCAATTATTTCAACCAATGTAAATTATTATTGGTTGGAAAAAGGTATGAAACCTTCTGAAAGACTCAAGGGAAAAGAAGGCTGGTCTTCAGATTCTTTAATTAACATCAGCAAATGATCAGAATAAAAAGTCTGCAAGACAACCTTTCTAAAACAAGGAAGTTCAGGAAAACCTGTTTCTTTGCTGTAATACTACAGTATCACATCTTAAGGTTTGGACAGACTTTGTCCATGAAAGAGATTTTGAAGAAGTTTTTCATTCTGCCTGACTGAAATGAAAAAACAAATTGAGATTTGAGTCTACAAAGAAGTGGGAGAACAATCAGAACTAAATCTTTGCAAGTGCTAGCACTCTCAGGTATGGGGATCACAACATATGATGCTAAGAGGCTGCCTGCTTAATAAGGTCCAAGTGTCAGTGAGGGTTGCACAAGTTACTATCGGCCAGAACTTCAAGAGCAGGGTTGTAACTATTTCAGAAGAATATTTGTCAAAGAATATTAAGTAAGTAGCTGGCCACAGGGAGGGCTGCCAGATTTACAGTTGCAGGACTTATGTTCAGCATGAACTGGTTTGATTGAAGGGTCTGTTTCCGTGCTGTATGACTCTATGACTCTTGAGTTAAAACCTTAACGCAGAAATTGGAAAGGAGGAGAGGTGCCATGTCTTCCAGGGGCATAGGGGGCTCTCCAAGCAGACACTGCAAATGGAGGCCCAGCTGGAAGCTATGTAGATCAATGCAAAGATTCTTGTCCTAAAGACATTGCTATAGATTTAATAACCTCAGAGCAGCAACCAATATCTTCAAATGCATCAGCTGTGCCTCAGTTGATAAGATACTCACTTCTAAATTTAATCCCCATTCTCTGGTTTGCTCATAACAATCAAGGCTGACAATCTGGTGCAGTACTGAGGGAGTGCTGCACAGTTGGATGTGCATTTTTCAGATAAGATGTTAAATCGATGTCCCATGTGCCTGCATATGTGGATGTGAAAGATCCAGCTCTCTATTTTGAAGAGCAAAGCCATGTTTTTGGAATATTTATCCTTCAATTGATGACATAAAAGTGGTTATCTGGTCATTATCAAATTGCTGTTTGTGGGAATTTGCTGAATGCAAATTGACAGCTGCATTTCCCACATTATTGCCATTACCTCATCCAAAATATTGTGGAAGCTGTCAGTACCACCTTATAGCAAGGATGTGAACACATTCAGGAGAGGGCCAAACTTTGCGTTTTCGAGACTGCCATAGCGATGTACAAGTATGGTTCCAGGGATGAAAAATTTCAGTTATGATGATAGATTGTGGACTTTGGGGCTGTTCTCCTTGGAGAAAAAAAAAAGGCTGAGAGGAGATCGAATCAAGGTTTTCAAAATCCTGAGTGGCCTTAATAGAATAGATAAGGAGAAACTGCTCCTGCTAGTAAAAGAATCAACAAACAGAGCACACAGACTTAAAAGGATTTTCAAGAAACTTTCTGGAATGCACCGCCTGGAAGGGTGGTGGAGGCAGATTTAATCAAAGTATTTGTGGCGGCACTGGATGATTACTTGCACAGAAATGGGGAAAATGCAGGAGGTAATGATGTTCTTTTGAAAAAGCCGGTACAGACACAATGGACCAGATGGCCTGTTTCCATGGCATCACATTTTGTGATAGTGTGACTATGCGTCAGAAGGGTGACGGTTGAAGGTTGTTTCTTGGACTGGAGGCCTGTAGCTAGTGGTGTGCCACAGGGGTCGGTGCTGGGACCTTGGTTACTTGTTATTTACATAAATGATCAGGATGTGACTGTACAAGGCATGATTAGTAAGTTTGCAGATGATACAAAATTCGGGAGGTATTGTTGATAGTGAGGAAGGTTATCAAAAATTACAGAGGGATCTTGATCAGATGGGGAAGTGGGCTGAGGATTGGCAAATGCAATTCAACACAGATAAGTGTGAGGTGTTGCACTTTGTAAAGTCAAACCAAGATAGGACTTATACAGTAAATGGAAAGGTTCTGAGGAGTGCTATGAAACAGAGGGACCTAGGAGCACAAGTACATAGTTTGTTGAAAGTGGTGTCACAGGTGGACAGGGTGGTGAAGAAGGCATTTAGCATGCTGGCCTTCGTTGGTCGAGGCATTGAGTATAGGAGTTGGGACATTAATGTTACAGTTGTATAAGTCGTTCGTGAGGCCACACTTGGAGTGCTGTGTATAGTTTTGCTCACCCTGTTATAGGAAAGACATAGTTAAACTGGAAAGAAACATTACATAGGCCAAACTGGAAGAAAACTGACAATAAGGATACATGAACACCAACTGGCAATCAAGAGACACGACCAATTCTCACTGGTCCCGATACACACAGACAAAGAAGGACACAAATTCAACTGGGACAACACATCCATAATAGCACAAGCCAAACAGAGACACACCAGGGAATTCCTGGAGGCCTGGCATTCCAACTGAAAATCCATCAATCAACACATTGAACTGGAGCCAATATATAAACCACTGAGAAACAGAACCTGAAGAAATACTAACCAATCCAGCAAACTGAGGCATATAAATAACAAGCGGGACAAAACACCGACGCTTCGCCGGAGGCGCACTGACGACGTTACCTGGCAGCGATGATGTGACGAAATGTCTGCAACCAAACACACCGACTCAGTGAGCAAGTCTACAACCTCATATGCTTATCCAGCATAGTAGGCAGAATAGAAAAGCAGTATGCTATTCAAATAGAGACAGGTCACAGAACTCAGTGGTAAAAAGGGATCTGGTTGTCCTGATACATGAATCAGAAAGGTTTAGCAAGTGATAAGGCAAATAGAATGCAGCCGTTTATTGTTAGGGGAATCAAGTACATAAGTAGGCAAGTTTTACTACACTGCATTGGTGAGATCACCTCTGGCCGACTGTGTACAGTTCTGGTCTCCTTACTTGAAAAAGGATATTATTGGTTTTGCAGAGGTTCCAGAGAAGTTTCACTTGAGTCATTTCTGAGACGAAAGGTTTATCTTATGAAGGAAGGTTTAACAGATTTGACACGTACTCACTGGAGATTAGAATATTGGGAGGTAATCTTATTGATGCATATACAATCCTGAGTGGAGTGGGTAGTGTGGTTGTTGGGAGGATGTTTCCTTTTGAGTGGGAAAGACAAAGGGAGGTTGTTTATCAATAAGAGGTCTCTCTTTTAGGACAGAGATAAGGAGAAACATTCCTGCTAGAGTGTGGAATTCTCTTTCCCAGAAGGTACTGAAGCTTTGTCTTTCAATTAATTCAAGGCCGAGTGACATAGATTTTTGACAGACAAGGGTGTCAAGGGTTAAAGAGGGGCAGACTGGAACTTGGAGCTGAGACCTTAACGAGATTCGCCATATCTTATTGAATGGCTGACCAGGTTCAAAGGGCCAAATGGCCTACTCCTGTCAAAATCCCTTTGTTTCTACGTTTCTATATACCACTGCAAACATACTGGGAGGTGCCTGCCCTATAAGGTAATGAGGGAAAGTGGGCTAGAGTGTCCCTTATTTTCCTGCTAGCATGCTATCATACCATTGATAGTAAGGTGGCAAGTGACCTTCCAGCTCAGAGACAACTGACTCATCACATGGCCATTGAAGGTCCACATTGTACTGCAGCTAGCATGTTACGAGAAGTAGATATTCCCCCTATCATATGGGGTATCCACCAGGTAAACTCCAGCGACCTTCAATGGGTACTCTTTAGCTAAAAGAGAGCCTCTCCCTGCCATGCCAGCATTCCTCCCCTCCCAGCCCCCAGCCCCCAGCCCCCACTCCCCACTCCCCTCGACCCCCCATAGTAGCAGTTTCTTCCATGATATCCTGCTAATTGTCTTTGGGCAGGATCCAGGGATTTACCAGCAGCTGCCAATCTAGCAGAATATTCATCAAATGTAATACCTAACTAACCTTAGAAGGTGGTTATTTGAAATAGTTCTCTGAATTAAATATTTTAACAGTGTCCTTAAATGCAAAGACCAACATTAGGCATAGCTCTATATTAGCAGGTAAAATTAGAACTGTCTTGTGGCCAATTTAATTCATGAGCAACTCCACAGGAGATTAACTTAAAAAATACAAACAATGCATTCTTAATAATATGTTTATACCAAAAAACATATTTATCATGCTGCTTATTATCTGTGAATACATTTCTGCAAACATTTCCTCTATTATTATTGTTATTTTCTCTACAGATTTCAATGACTATTTCTTTTAAATAAATTGGGACTTTTTTTAAAAACCAACGAAGATTGTAGCTGAACACAATTAATGAGAAATAACATTAACAATAATGTAGCTGTTATGAAACATAGTAATGATAACAAATTCCAAGAGAATTACACATGCCATTTATGCTTAAAAGTCACATAAGTGGATATGTGAATGTGTGTGGGCAACATAATACTGAACTCTGCAAACATAAGTAGCAGTTTCCATACATCACTACACAAAATGAATTACTTTGAAAATATCTCAGCTGAATCATTCCTACATAATCATGCATATGTTAATGAGGTTTACCAGGGAATACTGCAACTACCTAACCTTTGTCCACAGAACTAGCAATTGGTGGCATTCATTTAATTCAGGCCCAACGTAAGAAAATACCATTAATAGAATGACAAATTGTTTAATGGGCTAGTAGACACCTTTAAGGGAAATTCTGACCTTACTCACCATAGGGGAGATCTGTGGGATCAGGTGGAATACAAATTTTGCAACCCACCCAATGAAAGCAACTTTAATCCATCTGCCAGGTGGAATTCTGACAGAATTGAGTGTTTTTGTTGGTTTGGCACATTGGCTTTCATAAAAATGGACAATAAGTACTGAATTATTAGACGGGATGTAAAATATATGTTACACCTAATCACATGGATTTCCTAATAGGCAAGTTAGCCTA
This sequence comes from Rhincodon typus, assembly GCF_021869965.1. Classification (NCBI taxonomy): domain Eukaryota; kingdom Metazoa; phylum Chordata; class Chondrichthyes; order Orectolobiformes; family Rhincodontidae; genus Rhincodon; species Rhincodon typus. Next base: position 26,716,192 of record NC_063346.1, on the reverse strand, counting down.
AAGTTTCTGTCTGCATGTTTATAAAAGCAATTTAACATAAATAAATATTCTGTATCCTACCCTAAAGTTTACTTGCAGTACATTGCCCCTATTTGCGTATAAAAGTGGCATTTTGGTCTGACTTTGTTGATGCTGATTTTTTGTACACCCTTTGCCAGCAAATCCTCCATTTACTATTCCAGTAAACTCCAGTCAACAACTTCCATTCATATGATATCTTAATGTTCAATTCACATTGGTTATTAGCCTAGCTGCTAAGTATTACTTGTGACAAGTTTCAGCCGTAACATTTTGGCTGCAGCATTATTTCAATAACAGTTTTCTTGCCTTCAAAAGCTGGAGTACTCTCCAGTTATCAGTATCCCATCTTAAATGCTCTCTTTGGTCTATTTACAAAGAAAAAAATCATTCCAGCAATGTAATAACTTTGTTGAATAGATATTACAAAATTAGAATTGATTACTACCAGCCACAAAGGGAATAATTTGCATTTATTCTCGTGCAAATGTATGAACTTTAGATCACTTGCCTCAAAGCTTTGTCAATAACATTTTAGCGTTTCAACTCTTTAGGAAGCTGAAATGCACAATCTAATTATAAGTCTGACCTCTTGAAGGGGGCAGGGACCAGTAAACTCCTATATTTCTGAGTCTCTGATCAATGCACCATCGTTTCACGGCTTAGCTATCAGCATCCATTCTAAAATAGAGAGACTCCACATCACCCTGACACACTTACCAAGGCTGCCAGCCTCAGCACCAGCTCTTGTTGTTTCCATGTATCTCCAGCTGTTCAGGAAGGACAGGCACAGCAACTAAACAAATTATATCAGACACACTCTGACAGTCTGTCTTACTTGAAGCTCCATGGAGGAGACAGTGCCCCACATTATGGAACTAGGTGTGACATCCGGCACTGCTGGATATTATGTTCCTACATTACACAGTTTTGGAGATCCTAATTCACAACCCGCCTGCTGTCTGGCATAAAGTGTACGTTGCAGATGCTGAGTCTTGCTTTCTAACCCATTCTTGTTCTATCACCCCAGTCCTCCTCCTTTGGATTTCTGCTTGCAGACAGCCAAGAACTACCACCTGGCTAGCCAATAGGACCTCATCATGAAGGGCAAGAGTTACACCAAATCTTTGATTACACTTTCAGCCACAAATTTAGATTCTGGCATCACGCACAGAGTTGCAATCAGCATGTGGTGCATGACTGGGCATGTGAACCTCAGCCAAGGTCAAAGAAAAGGATCATTGAGGATGAGGTTGCGGTTGGGTTCTGCAGCAGAAGAGAGAGTAGATTCACACTGCTGATACTAGTCATTTCGCAGTTATTTCAGATCAACTTTGTCATTGCAAAATCTTTCAACATGATGTAGCACATTTCCTATTGGAAGTAATACAAAACAATTTTTTTTTAAATGTATATACCAAGTGTCTTCTCTATCCCATAAAGAAGACAGCTATAGTCATACTGAACAGACAAATTGAAAATTACCTTAGGATCTTTAGTCTAGGATCATTGTCATAGTTCTCTTTGTCTCATTATGTATTTAAGCACTTCCTACCCTTCGATAACTATCAATAAACAAAGCTAAAAACAAGAGCAACAGAAATTAATAAACTTGGCTTCAAGAGATGTTTTGCTTCTTTTTTTTATAAAATGTTAATAATTAATACTTCACATAAGAAGAACAGAATTTACAAGCTATTTCCAGCGGATTCACCTGACAATCAGATTGGCAATTTAAATGTTGGGAAACTACTATGAACTTAGCAATTACCTTGCTCAAGTGCAGAAATTACAGAATGCATAAAGTCACAATAGTGATTCCTTTGGTTTAATGCTAATATCTAACTTTGCAAAAAAAAAATCCTTTGTAATTTGTCCCACTGACTCATTACAAATTGACAATTGGCAAGGTATAATTTTTGTTTTGCCACTGTGTTATAAATGACTATATAACACATGCTTCTGTTGTGAGCTTGACATTACTATTTTCCATTCTCATTCTTGCAATATCATTATTTCTAAATGAATGACATTTATGTAATGCTCTACCCTAAGCAAATGAACTTTAACATGTAATTAGGAGGATTTCTTCTACATGGGAGGAGCAAGTCAATAAGCCATAAGGAACATCCATACCATTGTTAAGAGAAGACAGCCAACAGCCATACATCATCCACCTTAACTAATAATGAATGTAAAATCTAAACTTAAAGTGCTGTGAATGGTATTACACACAAAATTGCACAAGCAGTATTACATTCCACAATTAATAAATGGCATTTTTCCAAAATCATACAAAACAAGAAAAGGACAACATTTAAATCTTAAAACTAATGTCTGTCTTTAGAGTGGGAATGCTAACATTATCCAAGAAACCGGAGGAACCTGAAACAACTTTCTGAATAATTTCAAAAGGGTAGCATGTTAAAGCTTATTGGCGATATCTCCAGTAGTTTAGATGTTTTAAACCCTGGGTAGCTGTACCATTCAGTCAAGAGGTCACAAGTTCGCAAAGTAATTAGAACTTAGGAACTTATTTCCCCCCGATGTTGGTTTATTCATCCAGAGTACCCTGAAGTCCAGCACCTCATTGTTTCTTAAATGAAGCCAGAGTTATCCCTTTAACTGCTCTTCCTTACTGTCCATTCTACATGAAGAACTTATTGCTATTAGTCCTAAAGTTAGCCTTTGCTGGATTGAACCCATGTCCCTGTTTGTTATTCCCACAATTTAATTTGAAGTAATATTCCAGGTTTACTTGTTCCATACCAATTACTGTGTAATATTGTCTGTAACACTATCTTTCCACAATTCCCACAGTCCTTACTCTGACGAGATTTTGTAACTGTGTTGACAGTGAAACTGTCAGGTTTCACCATCATTGCCCAGTCACTACGAAACTGAAAGCAACCTCAGCCATTGGTAAATTCACTGGTAAATGTGAAAATCCAAAAGTCCTTGTCAATAATTTCCTGAATATCCACAGATGAAGTACTCACAAATAGCAGTTTTAGAAATTACATGATCTGACCAGCACCTCCACTTTTCATGCTGTTAGCCTCATTGCAAAACCCCTTGAAAAAGTTATGCCTTGTTAAATGAAAATTAAATGCTTTTAAATGACATGTTAAGTCACGATTACAGCTAAACAAAACTCTCAAACCTTATAAGTTTTATGTTTATGGAGTGCAATATTTCCTATGATGACAAAAGAACCCATAAAGATTGTTTTTTAAAGTTACTATATTTCAGCTTCTACTTTACTCCCACGCTATGTATGTAGCTACCTTCATTTTGGTCTCTAAAATTATATTAAAAAGTGAAGTATAAGTTGTGCTTTTCACTTCCTGGTTTGCTGTCTGTGAGAATTCTCTGATGATTACCTGATTAGCCTGCTTGATGGCATTCCCTACAGCTGCCACCAAATTGAAATTAAAGTTGGAAAAAGTGAAATTCAGGCCTCAAAAATTGCTCGATGTTTATGGGTGTCTTTCTTCGAAGTCAACAGCAACCTCTAACCCTTTGTCACTAACCATAAAACCTGGCCCATTGCTTTCACATGCTTTCACATTTTTGCTTCAGAAACAATGACAGAGGAACAGGAGCACCTGTGTGGAGATTTAGTTCCCAAGAACCAGAATCATTGTCATCCTCCAATAAGTATTGGCGAGTGTAATAAAATGGATAGTAATAGATAGTATGCTCCAATATCAGTCAAATGCCCTGGCAAGCACATAGTTTCTCACATGCACATGTAGAGAATGGTCATTTGAGGAAGTTACAGTGAGATGATTGTCACCACACAACCAGATCCTGGAAAGGAATCAATGCCTGCAGATATGCAAATTCTCAAGACAGATTCCATTGGCTGAATAAACACATTGGCAAACCTCACCAGATGCATTTGTACATTTGGCCAAACTGGTCTGGTGTTCATTCAGAAGTTCAATATGGAAACTACACTGTTAATATCTTACATAAATAACATTACTGAATTGTACAACAGAATACTGGTGTTGCTATTGGTAACAGATTAGGCTCTAAGCATAACTAATCACTATCCAGCCCTCCCATTTAACGGGGGTCTGTACTCCAGATGATTCAACAAATAGTATGTGGGCTTATTAAACAGTTTAGATTGCAAAATGATTATATTATGAATGATACAAAAAATACTGAGAATGAACAGAACATAGAAATGCTTTTTGTATGAAGAAATTATTTTAGGGTGAATAATGTTAATATCACTCCAAGATAAGCTGTCACAAAATTTATACAATCTACATTTAAATTTATTGTGCATATTTTGTAACACAATTATATAAGAGACTGTTAATAAAGATTATCCATTTTACTACATTTGTCAAAATTTATTGGAGCTGTGATTTTTTTCATATAAACTCTGCACTTGATTTTTCTTATTCTCCCAATTTTAGTTCAGGAGGCCTTTACAGTTCTCTACATCACATGCTCTAAACACCCAGTGCCAGGCTATCTTATTAAAATGAGGGTGCAGCATGTGGACACTTGTGAATTGTTGAGAAGCAGTCTGGCTGACCATGATGGTGCAGTCGTTTTCTGTGATGCTAACGTCAGCGACGCTGTGGAGCCGAATTTGGGAACTTTGATGCCAAACATTTTTAAACATTTACAAATTCATTTTGGAATCAATCTGTACATCATCATGAGCAGCAAACAAAATCTAAATCAAGATCTAGATTTAAGATCTTTGACCCCACCACACAAGTAATGATGATTTTGTACAGCTCCAAAAGCTCATCTATCTGATGAGCATCTTGGCCTATCTCCTCCTCAATGTGACATTTCTGAAGCAGGATCATAAGCAGCAAGTCTCCAACCCTGCTCCGCACATGTCATCTCTCCACTATTGATACATTCCATAGGATAACACTGCTCCCCACATGTCATCCCCCCACTATTGATACATTCCAAAGGAAGTGCGAAATGAGCACATTTTGAATTCTTACAATAAAATTAATCAGGAACCTCAATGTTAAAACTATTCTCATTCTATAGAGTTTTTTTTTAACATCTATAATCACAGCACAAATAAATTGAATTAGGCTTCTCCATATTCAGCAGAGGAACTAGATCATCATTCCCATCAACAATCATTCTTCATTGTGGAAAGATTTCTCTCCATCTCCTCCTCGACAGTCCACCCACACAAGTCAGCGCTGGCAAACTGCCAGCCTCACCACAATATTGTACTTGCTCTGAGGGCCCACTTCAGCCCTTCAAACACTCTCTTCAGAGCTCAGAAACATCCATGAATTGCATGCTTCTGCCACGGCACGAGAGAATTCACTCTGAGCTCCTTGGCCCATGTAGGGGTGACTGCTGGGAGAGAAGGGCTACCCCTCCACATACCTTTACAAGACCCTCAGACAATCGCAGAACAGAGATACAACCCTGTGCAAGCTTCTACCAGATCCATAATGGAACAGACCGCAGGCTCCTGAAGGTGAGGTTTGAATGCCCAGGCTTCTGCAGTGAGGCCTTGCAATATAGCCCAGAAATTGTACACTGTAGCATTGTGGCAGGCTGTGCCTTTCATGACTGGGAATAAATAGGAGACATCCCGAATGCAGACAGAATGGGGGACTGACAGCAATCTTCTGAGGGTGACGATGCGGTTGAGACTAAGAATCAGCACATGGAGTAGGAGGACTGCTGAAGACAGCATAGCAGAGCAATTCAGAAACCAAGAAGCCAGGGAGAATCTAATTGAAAGCTGGTTCCAGCGTGAATGAATTGGATTTGGACTTTGTTTAATAGTTCCAGATTTGGTTGTTAATTTGCCAAGCAACGCCTGCTAAGGACATATGATCTTGTTATTTTGTCATTCTTGTCCTTTTGTGTTGCTGAACAAATGTCTCATTAGCCATGTGACTGTACACTTGATATCTTCATGTGATCCCTATTTAAACTATTAGGGGGTAAAAAAAAAACAGCAGTGAGGCAGTACAGTAACATCATATAAGGCTAAAGTTAAACAGCCCTTAAGGCATCTATCGGGATATCATATACCAGTGGTACGTAGTGAAGTTTGTTCATGATAGCCAGCAATTTCTTTTTGACCCTTCAATCCTCAGTAACCCATCAATGTTTCAGAGTTTGTGAGACTGCTCAGTTACCTGGAAATTCTTGAGGATTCAAGGATAGTGTGCAATGAGAGGCAGCACTTGATGCAGCTTTTCTCTGAAGACCAGTGTGCTGGTAGGGAGAGCGGACATGTGAACTACCTGTTGATGATCTAACAGTCTTGAATGCAGTGCACTCCCTTGAAAAGCCAATATACAGAATGAACTTTTCCCTCGAGAGATGTGGGAGATATTCTCTGATGTGTGCAACCCAGGTGTTAACACACCTCCCTACTCCTTACGGTTAACCTCACCGTTGTATACATTAAAAGTGAAAAGTCTAGACCGGTTTCAGTCCTCAACGTCACATTTTAAGGATCCCTGATGGTGGAGACTATCTGCAGTCAAGAATTCGGTTGCTTGTGAGAGATGAGCAGTGCTCGGGCAATTGCAATGTCTTTCATCCTTGGGATGTCTGAAAAGGCAGTTCATCTCTCACATGTGTGACTAACCGGGTCCAACAGCAAAAATTAAACAACAACAATAAAACGTGCAAGTGAACATGTATTTGCAGAAGTGTCACTTGATTTTCAGTCAAGTAGTACCCAAATATGTTTTCTTCTTCCTCTCCCTCCTATTACATGCAAGTGCAGATCCAACTTCCACAGATGGGGTCAAGGGACCCTGTTCTGCGATTGACCCTATTGGTTTGGAAAACTTGGTGGGTGTTCCCTGGTACTGTTGTGCCCAGAGGGCACAGGCCTGAATGATAGTCTGTCCGGATGCAGTTTCAACCTCTTTAGCTTGAACAACTGTAGGTTTTAGGCTCACAGGCAGATAGGAGATGGAGAGGTCGGACAAATCCAGAGCATCCTGAAAAGAAGCCTCTGGGGGTGCCGTATGTTGCTCCTCATCTACATACTGGCAACACACTTCCTCCCTTGGGGATGGGGCACATGAGGTGGGATTGAGGTCCCTTATTCTCCTCTTGCTTTTCCATTGATGCTGAGTGCCAAGGGCTAGAACGATAAAGTGCAGGTTTGTGCACCTTGTTGGACCTGACTCTCCAAGATGGGTCACCAACAACTGCATGGAAACAGCCAGGCACATGTAAGCTGGAACTGGCACGTACTGGCAATATCAATGAACACCTCCATCCTTCGATCCAATTTAATGACTGCCTGATGTTTTGTGGCTATCACTGCAATTTGACCAACCCAGCAGTACCTGAGAAAGGGGGTTGGCATAAACCAGGTGCCTGGTCTCCGGGAGACCTGAGGTGTATCTTCCTCAGCCAGCACCAGAGATGTGTCAATAACGTGCTCACCAGATTATGTTCCTGAGTCTAATCTAGATAGGGAACTCACTGAGGTGAGAACCTCCGAGCTGCTGGAGGGTGCAAGGGAACGTCTTGCTGGTGCATCCTCAAAAGGTAGGGCCACTTCATCCTCAGAGGTGGAGCAGACAGTCACTGGTACTAGTCTCTTCATGGCAGAGGTTTGCTGGGTTCCACTAACACTTGCATCAGAGAAGAGAGGGAATAAGGTGTAGAAGAGGGATAAAAGTTTATTCTAAATCTGCATGAACTGACACTGGTTGTACAGGGAGAACAGCACAGCACAATGAATTTTACTAAGTTGGTTGCCTAATGATCCCCCAATCCCACAAAGAACAGTCGTTCTCTTTTCTGGCCAGATCCGTGCCTTTCTCCTGGACCAATGATGCATGTAATGAGACAAAGAGAGAGACTGAACACGATGGTGGCGGATTCAGGACCAGCACGTGGGTGGTGCATGAGTAGGAGAGGTGGCGTGGTGCCCCCAGTGAGTGAGTAGGAAGCACAAAGAGCAGGAAGGGTGACCAGTTTGAGAGGTTGTGATGGATGAATGAACATGATGCATGTAATAGTGAGAGATACAGTCCATGAGACCTGGTGAGAGACTTGTGCAGTGGCAGAGTTAGAAAACTAGCTGTGTGAGTGTGAGGTAGCAGTGAGACAGGCCAATTGTAGGCCTAGTGGTATTATTGCCTGACTGTTAATCCAGAGAGCCTGGTAATGTTCTGAGGACCCAGGTTTGAATCCCACCTTTTGAATTCAATTAAAATTCTCCCGTGAATCGGGGGTCTTTCTCCAGGGCCATATTTTCAGCGCTGAAATTGAGCACCACAGTGTGAGGGATCACCACTGGCTTGCAGCATCTGAAATGGTGTACAGCTGGGGTTTAAACATGAGTCCAAAGACCCATATGCCAGACGATCTCAGCAATAGTGAGCACTTCCACCTCTCTGGCCTTGTGACCCCACATCCCACAGAACACCACATCCCCACCCAATCCCACAAGAAACGTGGCCAACAGCTTAGCTGCACAATAAATGAAGTTAAAAAAAAAACACAGAAGATCACATGGAGGCAATTCTTTTGGGCCATGGAGGACCAGGCCCAATGAAACTCTCATGCCGCCATATTACCTACAACCGTCTCCTCCAATTACTTAGTGGTCAAACGTACTTGTACCAAGCCACATAGACCAACACAATCCCAGGTTCAAATCCCAGTCTGTTTCAAATACAACATATTTTTCAACTTGTTCAAAAACGCTATTACACACCTCTAGAATAGGTGGAAGCTGAGACCGGGCCTCCTTGCTCAGATACAGGGACATTACCACCACAGCATCACAGTTCCACCTCCCCCCATCCCCCCAGGCTGTTTTAAGCTGATACAATAAATTAGCCTCACCATACATGTCTAAAAATAAAACTTTCCTGGTTCCTGCAGCTGATTGTTAGCTCAGCCCATCCCCAAAAGTGTTCATTGAAAACAGAATCACTCTGAGCAACAATGGATACAAAACTTGAGGCGCATTTTCCTCATTAGTAATTGTAGGTACAAAGATAGGGGTGTAGAACATCACTCAAATTTTTGTCCATTTAAAATTACCAAGAAAAGCAAGACAGGCCCCTTTACCAGTGGGACAGTTCCTCCCCAGTAGATGTTTGATTTCATACTCCTCCTGATGATGCTTTTTACTGAAGTGTACCAAATAAATTCATACACAGAGAATGGCCACTTGCCTGAGGTGGAGAATAGCTTAACACAGTTACATTGTCTACTTTCAGGAGGGAAGAGAAAGGGGAAGCAATCAGAAAAAGAGAATAACATTGAAACACCTATACATCTTTATGATATGCCTTGGGTTTGAATGCTTTTTTTTTTAAAATGAATCATGATGCCCAAGTTACTGTATCGCATATTGCTAATTTCTTTATTTTGCTTGGGACAGCATAATGTGACCAGAATCTGACTGGAAATAACAAGTCAGTTATTTTTGTAGTCCATTCTGTGGAGGATAAAACAACAAGTCTACTTTGATGAGAAGATAGAAAATTTATCTAGTGTGATCCTCTGGATGCTGATTCCAGAATGAGTTCCAAAGAGAATTTCGCACCTGAATCAATCCAAAATAAGGTGATCCTCATTTTGTGGAGAACGTCCAATTTCTTTGCTGTCTCGTTGCTCACTTTATAATAACTTGTCATTATGTGGGTACTAAGAGAGATTTTGTTGGTTTGCATTAGTTACGTAACAGATATCATAACTCATTATTCCAACAACATCAGCACATCTCCCTGTCGCTCCTAAGTCAGAGTTAACATTTTGCTACACTGTTAAGACTTGCCAGGCTGACCTGATGGAAATCATGCTCCTAGACTAATGGAGAAACATATTCTGAGTTTCTATAAGGGCACATATCACCAGCCTAGGAGCAAATTACTGCAGATGCTGGAATCTGTACTGAAAACAGAGGTGATGGAGATCACAGCAGGTCAGGCAGCATCCATGGGGAGAGAGCAAGCTAACGTTTCAAATCTAGATGACTGTTCATCAGCACTTCATCAGCCCTGATGAAGAGTGATCTAGACTCAAAATGTTAGCTTGCTCACTCCCCATGGATGCTGCCTGACCAGCTGTGATTTCCAGCATTTTTTGTTTTCAGTATCACCAGGCTGCCAGGTTGCAGGAAAGAACTGATATACAATATAAAGCCTGAGCAACAAGGGCTACAGATAAGAAGAAAAATGTGCATGTCCTTCTGTGGGATGTGAGTTGGTACCAGCCACCACAACCACTATTCCGACATCAAGCCCCCAGCCACAGGAGGGAGACCAATTGCATAACTGAAATTAAAATAATATAAAAACCTGCTATACATACAAACCACCAAGACTAAAATGTGCATGACCTCAATTCCACCCCTTCTCCATAGTTTGCAGGGAGGAACTATTACCCACCAATGTGAAAATATTAGTTTTACATGGTACAAAATTGCTGCATGACAGTGGATGACATTCAATGATTCCACAAATGTAACTAAGCCTAGTCTCAGCACTCTTCACAATACAAATCCTTTACTAAAAGAACAGCCTTCACTTACCTCTTTTGACAGTTGTTTTATTTCAGCAATCAGTTGTCAGAGGATTTCTGCTAAGAATAATCTTAGTAAACACTGAAGCATCTCATTGCTCAAAAATACTTTGCGAATGTATATTACTTGTCTCAAGTATTACAGCTAGGCTTCAAGAGTGCGATTTAAGGGAACAATGCACTTCCATTATTCCATATTAAATGCAGGTAATCATTCGAGGTAAAATGTCAATGTCATTCATGCACCCTTAATATCGTCTTCTCTCCCATTAAAAGGAAATACTGTCAAAGTAATAGAAGCAAGGAGGAACAGCAGTACTGCAAATGTTAACTGTGAATTAAAAGGAAACTCTAAATCATTGCCAGGCAAACAACAGACCCTATTTGAGGAGATAAGTTGAAAGAAAGCTTGCAACAACAGACTTGTGAAAAATGGGAGATGCTCAGAGTTGTAGCTTCAACTTTGTACTTTTTCAAAGTATTCTAATGTCCTGAAACTCAGTTATTATTTCCTCAAATGAGACCATATGTCTAAACAAGCTCTTATGTATTTCCCATTTGAAATGCTACTTTGTCTGAAGATGCCATCCACAATGGTAATCAGCAAAGCTCTTCCACTAGGGAATTAGCTTCTGGTAACTGCGATCCATTCGTCACCAAATGCATCCTATATTTTACTTAAGCAAACACCAACATATAGACACTCACTGGAGAAATTAGATTGTCCCATAGAAAAATTCATATCCCTAGTTCATAACAGCAGAGGGAAATGAAACCCATTTCTTGAATGCTAAAGCTAGTTTTCTATTGAGCTACAAAATATCTTAATTTTGATATAAAATGTAATTACATAAATGTTTAGAAATGATTAAAAAGATTAAAATACTATTATATTACAATATACGATTTAAAGCATTCCAGTTGAGCAGTTGCTTATTGCAACAAAAATGATGTATTGCAAATTTACTGCAGTTTTAGCACAGAAACATATCCCAAGGCACTTCTCAAAAGCATAAGGTGAAAAAAAAACTGGATCCATGGCTAAGGAGGTATCAGGAGAAGCAAAAAGAATTCCTTCAAAAAGGTTTAGGGAGAGGGCTAAGAAGAGAGGAAATGGTAATGTGGAATGGTTTAAAGAGGTAACACCAGTAGATGGCACCTTGAAAATCAAAAGGACCAGTGCCAATGGTTGGGAAAGTGTGTGTGTGCGTGTACGTGTGTGTGTGTATGTACGTACATGTGTGTATATGTGTGTGCTGGGGTGGTAGTAGAGTTGGGTATAAACTTAGGAAATTGGAGTTTGAGGACAAAATTACTAAAGAAAGAGTAAGACCAATTAATGTCAGGACAGTTCACTTGTGTGTGGAGGTGCACACGAGTATGGTTCATAGTGAACACTTCACATCTGTTTTCACAAAAGTGCTGATTGAACCAGTCATTATAACTAAGGAGAGAAAAGTGAGATATATTGGATGGGTAATCATAGCAAGGGAGAAAATATTACTGTGTTTAACATTCTTGAGATGTAGATAACTCAACAGGCTACTAAGAGAAGCAAGCTCCAACCATCATTTTCCACTCATTTGTCTATGGGTCCGGTGGCAGAGGGGTGACAGATGGCTAACATTGAACTACTGTTTATAACGTGGGGCAGGGATAGAATCAGGTCATTATAGACCAGTTGGCCTAACCTTAGTGGTGGGCAAATTATTAAAACATTATGAAAACACAAGTTCTTATTTAGAAAAGCATGGATTAAGCAAGGACAGTCAGCTTGGATTTGTTAAGGGAAAGTCATCTCTAACGTAGTTGATTTTTTGGGGGGGGAGGTAAAGGGGGTAGCAAAAGAGGGTAGCATGTTTAATGTACTCTACATTGGTGGTCTTCAACATATTGTCTGCAGACCACTTATGGTCCATGAGTGTTCTCCAGATGGTCCAAAACACAAGTCACTGATGCACAATGCCATGGCCAAGACAGTATGAGAAAGCTGGCCAGAACACGATTCTCCACCACTCACATGGCAAAATACAAACTGATTGGTTCCTGTTAGCAGGGCATAAGTCATAAGTATAGCAATAAAAATATAATTTTATTAGCAAGCTTTGTATTACTGCTACAGCCTATAACTGCGAGAATGAATTCATGGGGCTGAAGACAAAGAAGCAGAACTGACTGAACATGATGCTTAACATGAGACTGAAGCTCCCCAGCCTGAAACCAGACAGTGTATCGTAGCTGTCTCAGGAAGAGCAGCAACATTCTACTGGTGTATTGCAGAGTGAGGATGATGTGTGGTTTGGAGGGAACCTTGCAGGTGATGAGGTTCCAATGTGCCTGTAATCCTTGTCCTTCTAGGTAGTAGAGGTGTGGGTGCTGTAGAAGGAGGCTTGGTGAGTTACTGCAGAGCATTTTCTCTAATTGTACACACCTCTACACTCTGTACTAGTGTTGAAGGAGTGAATTAATTTCAATGAGTTTCTTTGCAGTGGCAAAGAGAAGCAAGTGGGAATTCTGTTCAGAGATCTGCAGGGTATTTTGTACCATCCAAGTGCTCGACAGATGAAAACATTTAAGGACTAAAGATTTACACAGATTTTAGCAAATCTTTCAACAACATCCTTCATGTCAGATTGGTCAGAAAATTAAAAGGCTCAGGAATTCAAGAGGAAGTTACAAGTTATTTCCAAAATTGGTTCAGTGGTAGGAAGCACAGGGTAATGAACCACTGCAGTTCATGTGGTGGAGGTAGACCCACAATGTCGTTAGGGAGGGAGTCCTAGGATATTGACTCAGGGACAGTGAAATCAGCACAACGTGTGGCTCGGAGGGGAACTTACAGTTAGCAACATTTCCATGACTCTTCCCTTCTCCTTTCAAGCAGCATTCAAGTTAAATCAAGAAGGCTGTGTTTTCCTGGATGGTACTAAACTTTGAATGTTATTGGAGCTGCACTCATTCAGGCAAGCTGGTAGTATCTGATCACATTCCTGTGCTTCGTAGACGGTGGTCAGGCTTTGAGGAGTCAGATGGTGAGTTACTCATTAAAGAAATCCCAGCTCCTGACTTTCTATTTTAGCCATTGTATTTCTTTGGCTGGTCCTGTTCAAAATGTGGTCAATGTCAACACTCAGGATATCTAGGCGGGGAATTAAGTGAAGGTAATGCCATTAAAATGTCAAGTTAAGATGGTTAGATGATTTCTTATTGGAAATGGTCAATGTTTGGCACTTAAGTTGCAAACAGTATTCACACTGCGCATCAGCACAAACCTATTTATTGTCAAACTCTAGCTGCATTTGGAAACGGCTGCTGTAGTTTTTGAGGAGTTGTAAATGGGGCTGAATATCATGCAATCATCAGTGAACATGTTCCTTTCCAGCATTATGATGATGGGAAGGTAATTGATGAAGCAGCTGAAGATGGTGTGATCTTAGACACCACCTTGAGGAACTCCTGCAGAGATGTCCTGAGACTAAGATGATTGACTTCCAACATCCACAACCACCTTCTTTTGTTTTCCCCATGGTTCCCATTGACTTCAATTTTGCGAGGGCTAATTGTGATGCCATACTCGGTCAAATGCTTTGTCGTCAAGTGTGTAGGGCTGACCCATACCTGTCCATACAAAGTGACCCATTCCTACTTACACCAAAGCAGCCCATGTTTGAAAGATACAAAATGGCTGACGAGGACTAAACAAAATGGGGCAGTCTGCTCTAACATTTAAAGTGAAACATAATAGTATTTTGGAACAGAGGTACCCAAGGTTGTACAACCCATCATCTGAGACAGTATTGATAAGAGGATGCCTAAGAACAGACAAATGACTGTAGTCTCATTAATGAAAGGATGTTATCCCACTAAAGACGTAGCACCAGGGGTGTAAATCTTAGCTTTGATTAACTCCCTAAACAGCTGCAAAAAACAACAGCTAAAGATATTTTGTAGTAATTAGCATTTTACCTACAGTATTAAGAAATAGTCTCTAGTTAAAGGATTATTCAGATAATCACAGAAGTAGCTTTCAACATAGAACCAGAGTATAATGCAAACTGCAGGGGAAAAAGCATTTAAACCCAGAAGTGAAAGTTAATTAGCTTTCGGACATGCCTTATCTTACACCCTAAACAAGATAGATTTGTCCAATTCATTAGCTACAAAGTGTGAGCAGTAAAAGTAGCTGTATAACTTTACACTTTGTAACTAACCTTATAACAGGAATTATTCATATAGCAATTAGTTAAATCTGTCATTTTTTATATATATACATATATAAATGGTGGGAATTATAAAAGGAATGATTAAATTTGATAAAGGCAGCACACATAATACCATGAATAACAAAATTCAAATAGCCCTTAGAGATAAGAAAGTCTAGGAGAGACCAACAGGAGTATAACTATTAACTTTTGCAATGCGAATTAATAGGATGCATAGAAAGATCCTAAGGCCAAGAGATGACAATGTCTAGTAAACACCATGAGATAATGAGAACCTGGGGCTGTCTCTAGGAACGGCCACCATTGATTAGGTGTCCCATTGGATTGGGTGTTTGGATTAAGGGGAAGGACAGTAACCACGTTGTATTTGGTTATTGTAACACGAAGTGTATAAAAATGCTGTACTTTTTTGTAAATCAGAGTGTGTCATTGATCTCTCTTCCGATCTGAGCCAAAGATTAAGGGAAAAATTGCCTTCTTGTGTAGAGGCCAGATTCGGAGAAGATTCTTTGGCCTTCTCCCTGCAATATCTGGTTTCTGCTTGAATAAACATCTTCTACTTGCCTGAATCCTGCCTGCCTTCTGAATCTTTGTCCTGGGTCAGGGGGTACACTCTTATAAAGGGCATTCATTCTCAACTCACATCTTGAGGTAAATTCTTTTGCTCGTGTTTGAATGAGACTGTAGGAGGTCCATGGGAAAGTGAACCTGAGAAAAACCAAACTGCGCATCATAAGTCACTGGTGTGAAAGTGCCAGCTGATAAAACAGTACTGGGATAGCTTGATTAGGAACAGGCCCAGTTCTGCAGCAAGCACAAATCTTCAACAGCTGGTATTTTATGATGGTCCACAGCCTTTGCTGTATCCCCTGTGTTCAGGCATTTATCTATCATGTGAAATGGTTTAAGATTGACATCTGCAATGCTGAGGAGCAGGGGAGGAGATTAAACATCCACCCAGTACTTCTGACTGAAGATGGTTGCAAGAAGTTCTGCCTACACTTTTACACATGTGCTTGGCTTCCATATTATCGATAGGGATATTTGTGAAGCATCCTTCTGTTAATTGTTCAATTGTCAAGCACCATTCAGTACTGGATGTGATTAAATTAAAAGGCCATTTCAATGAAGTTCCACAGGACTCAGTACTGGGTTTCTTGCTGTTGAAAGAAATCAATCACTTAGGCTTAAATGTTGGACGCATGAATACGACAGCTGCAAATGATTTTTAAAAGTCGCAAATGATTTTTAAAAGTCACAAATGGGATTGATCCTGGACAAGTGTGAGGCAGTGTATTTGGGGAGGACAAACAAGGTGCAGAAATGGATAATAAATGATAGCATTCTGAGAAGTACAGAGGAACAGAAGGACCTTGGAATGCATTTCACCAGATTCCTTAAGATAGGACAATTAGCTAAATGTGATCAAGCAATCATACAGGATACAGTGCACTTTGTTAAATAATAAAGGAAAACTTTATCCAATAAAATATTTACAAAAAATTGATATTCTGACTTTCTACATCTACAATTGGTGCCTATTATTTCCTGTTTATTTATAGTGAAAAAGAGTTCATAACCCATCATTCAGTGACTTTAATATATTCCTATGTATTACTATGTAATTGTGAAGCAGAATAATCAAAACTGATCTCCCCATAAAAACCAAAAGAACTGCAGATGCTGTAAATCAGAAACAAAGACAGAAACTGCTGGAAAAGTTCAGCAGGTCTGGCAGCATCTGTGGAGAGAAATCAGGGTTAATGTTTCAGGTCAAGTGACCCTTCCTCAGAACTCATTTTGGGTGAATAAAGCTGAATCACATCAGCTTCAAGCTTTCTCTTAATGCCAAACATATTTGTCACATGCCACAATCTGCAGCTTCTTCAGTATGTAAAACCACAAGCTACAGTTACCAATAAAATGACACAACACAGAGTACAGACTCTGCTCATTCCTTTTTATTCAGTATTTGCATAGACAGCAGCTTTGTTGACATCTGGCTTTGTTGTAATGTGACAGCTGCTATGTAAACATTTTTGCATTCAGGAATTTTGACTCAGAGCAACATCTGCAACCAACAGAACAAGGATTTAATAGGGACTAGAAAATGCCTCAGAATGGCTTGGATCATACATGTCTAATATGCACACATAAGGAGGTACTGCCATGTTTTTGGAACAGTTTTCATTAAAAAACTCCTGAGCATAAATGGCCTTTTAACAATTCATCAATGCAGTTGTATAAAAATTCAAACATGATAAATGCTTCTTTAGGTTTATTTTATTCTTTCCCTGCCCTATAATAACTCTCAAACTTCATTTCATGCTCCACATTTCCATTGAATATTTAGTTCTATGCTTTGCTATGCATCAGAAATGATGAAGGGTCTAGGCCCGAAACGTCAGCCTTTCTGCTCCTATGATGCTGCTTGGCCCGCTGTGTTCATCCAGCTCTGCACCTTGTTGTCTCGGATTCTCCAGCATCTGCAGTTCCTACTATCTCTGATTCCATCAACTCAATGTTTTAAGCTCTTTTTTAAATGAGTTCAGATGGCAGTTTCAGTGATAAATACTTTAAAAAGTTTTTATTGTTATAGTTTCTACTATTTATCATTTGGCAACAAGATTCATTGAAATTATTAAACATATTAACTTGAGAGTGAACTTGGATATTGTACATTATGAAAACTGTGTACTACACGTTCTAGTGCGACACTACATAAGTGGCTAAGAGCTAATGCACATATTTACCAGTTTTCTCTCCCAAAGGGGCTTGCTTGATTTCAATTCACCTGAAGTTAGATTTCATTTTATCGTTGATTGCACCAGCTTTAGTAGTGATACTGACAAAGACAAAGCTTAAAATTTGGGTTCCTGTTGCACTTAATATGGTTATGGTTGGACTATACTATCTACAGCATATTGCTCCTTGTCACGGAATCACATTAGTTTTAAGGTGCGGAAGGAGGTCATTCAGCCCATCACGTCTGCACAGACTCTTTAAATGAGATCATTACCTTGAGCCAATCTTTTGCTTTTTCCCCACAACCTCGCACAATATTTCTGTCCAAATAATTCTCCAATGCATTCTTGAATGCTTCACTTGAACCTGCCCCACCACACGTCCAGGCAGTACATTCCACACCCTGACTACTCACTGTATGAGAAGGTTTTTCTCAGATTACCTTTGATCCTTTTGCAAATCACTTTAAATCTATGACCTCTTGTGCTTTTTCCTTTAACATATGGGAACGGTTTCTCCCTATCCACTCTATCCAGGCTACTTACTATTTTGAATGCTATTAGATCTCCTCTTAGCCTTCTCCTCTCCAAAGAAAACAGTCTCCGCTCTTCAATCTATTCTCCTAACTGAAGTTTATCCTTTCTGGGAACATTCCTGTGAATTATTCCTGACTCTTTCCACTGAATTCACATACTTTGTATGTTGGGGTGCCCAGAACTGTACATGATTCTCCAGTTAAGATCTAAGATCTAACAAGCGTCTTATACAAGTTCAACATTGCTTTCTTGCTCTTGTACTGCATGCCTGTATTAATAAAGCTGAAGATATTGTACGCTTTACTTACTGCTTTCTCTACCTGTCCTGCCACCTCAGTGAATTGTGCAAGTGTACACCCAGATCTTTCTGGCCCTGCGTCTCCTTTAAAAGACACTATAAGATAGAGGCACAATTCTAATGTTCTTTCCACCAAAGTGCATTACCTCATTCTTCCATGCATTGAAACTCACTTGCCACCTTTTTGCTCACCCGACAAACTTGTCAGTGTCCTTTTGGAGTTCCACAATGTCAGCCCAATTTACAATTTTTCCAAGTTTCATGTTATCTACAAACTTTGAAATTGTCTTCCACACACCAAATTCTTGATCATTAATACATACCAGGTAAGGCAAGGGTCCCCGTGTTGATCCTTAGGCAATTCCTCTATAAACCTTCCTCCAGCCTGAAAATATCCAGAGACTGTTACTCCCTATTTCCTATCATTCAGCCAATTTTGTATCCGCATTGCAACTGTTCCTCTTATCCCTTTAATTTTCCTCACAGGTCCATCATGTGGCATTATGTCATATGCCTTGGGAAGTCCAAACAGCATTACTCTCAGTGAGCCGTTCTATTGTCTCCTCAAAAATCTCCAGCAGGTTAGTCAAGCTCATTTCCCCTACAGAAATCCATGCTGATTCATTCTAATCAACTCACTGTTTCCCGAATAGTTGTTTCTAAAAAAGGTTCCCCACCACTGATATTAAACTGGCTGGTTGAAAGTACTGGGGTTATCCTTATAAACTTTTTTGAAGATGATCGGAAGCTTTTGAATCCTTAAGTCTTCTGGCACTTTCCCTGAGTCTAGGGAAGACTGAAAGATTATAGCCTCTGCTGTTGCAATTTCCACTCACAGTTCCTTCAAATTCTTGGATGCATCTCATCTGGTCCTGGTTCCTAATCAACTTTAAGTACCAACAGTCTATTCAACACGTCTACCATATCAATTTCAAACCCTTCTATTAACAGAGTTTCTTCCTCCAAGACCATGGCCTGAGTAGCGTCTCTTTCTTTAAAAACCCATGCAAAGTATTCATTTAACTCCTCAGCCATGCAATGATCTCTCTAAGCTACACAGCCACATGTTTCGGAGAATCCGTGCATGCCGATTGTTGTGTGAACGCATGGACTTTCAGTTCTGGAAGCTGCTGCCATGTATGGAACACGGAAGCCTGTGCAATGACAGAACATAGCAGCCATGCTCCTTGCCTCCATGTGTAAATCCCCACATTTATCCACATTATATTCCACCTGCCATGTTCCCTGGCCCACTCACTCAGCCTGGCTAAATTCCCTTGAAGGCTTTTTGAATTATCTTTCCAATGCCCACCTAGTTTAGTGTTGTCTGCAAACTCAGAAATATTCCATTTGGTCTCATATCACAATAAAGTATGAAGATTTTGAACAACTGGGGTCCAAATACTTTCCTTGCAGTACCCAGGGGGTTGTTTAGCTCAGCTGGCTGGATGACTGGCCTACGATGTAGAGTGGTACCAACAGTGCAAGTTCAATCTCTGTTGTGGCTGAGGTCACCCGAAGGTCATGTCCTCACAACTTTACCCCTTGCCCGAGATGTAGTGACGCTCAGGTTAAACAGCCAGCAGTCATCTGTCTCTCTCTCTCTCCCCTTCTCAGAAGAGAGGGGTCTTCTGGGATTGTGGTGACTTTATCTTGCAGTATGTTATAAATCACAACCTGAGAATGACCCATCTACTATTGCTCTCAGTTTTTCTCCCCCCACTAGAGAATGCAACCTTCTATCTTATGTGCTGTAATTTTGTTTACTAACCTCTTGCACGGCTGCTTACCAAACATCTTCGTAAAATCGAAATACACAGCGTCTACTCATTTCACACTTTAGTACTGTGCTAGTAACATCCTCAAACTCAAATTGGTTTGTCCAAAATGATTTCCACTTTATAAATCCCTGACTCTGACTCTGCCCAGTCAGATCCCTATTTTCTAAGTGTCCAGTTGTCATGCCCTTTACATGAGATTCTAGTAATTTCCCCACCACTGACATCAGACTAACGAGTCTATAGTTTCCCAATTTCTCTCTCCCTCCTTTCATTTGTAACCTTCCAATCTGCAGGCACCAGTCCAGAATCTCTTGAAAGATGGCCACCAATGCATCCATTATCTCCATTGCCAACTCTTTCAACACTCTCATATGGATCATCAGGGCCTGAGATTTGTCAACTTTCAGTCCTACAATATTCATCCAATATTACTTATTTACTGACGCTAATTTCTCTCAGTTCCTCATTCTCACCAGTCCCTTGAATATCTATTTTTTCTGTAAGATTTCTTTTACCTTCTGCTGTGAAGACAGACAGAAATTAATTATTTAGCTTCTCTGCTATTTCCCTATTGCTTATTATAAATTCTTCTGTCTCTGTCTATAATGGATCCACATTTGTCTTTGTTAACCTTTTCCTTTTACATACCTATGGAAGCTTTAACAGTCTGTGTTTATGCTCCTTACTAATTTTCAATCATCCTATTCAGATTATCTTCCTTTGCTGAATTCTAAATATATTCTCAACCCTCAGGCTGACTACTTTTATTTGGCAACTTTATAAGCTGTCTCCTTTTATCTAGTAAAATATTGTCGGCCATAGTTGAGTCCATTTTCCTGACAACTTTTTATGCTGTAAAATAATGCATACTTCTAAATCATGCATTAGTTCTTCAAATACTAGACATTGCCCATCCACTGTCATTCATTTTAATGTATTTTTCTGATTCAACATAAACATCATAATTTCTCATTGGAAAGTCTATCATAATATGGCCAGTGCTCCCTAAAGGTTATTAATTAGCTTTTTCTTATTGCATAATACTAGATCAAAAATATCCTGTTCCCTTGTTGGTTCCTCAATGACCTTTCCTAAAAAAAAACATCTAGTATACATTCAGACTGTGTCCTCCACAGTATTAGTGCTCATCAGATTATGTAGATTATACATGTAACACTAACATCTTGATTTTTACTGTGCCCTATTGTTTGATGGCGTATAAACAACTCCTGCCAATGTTTGTTGACACTTACTATTTCCTAGCTCCACCCAAATGCCCTGAAGACGA
Source organism: Rhincodon typus (assembly GCF_021869965.1). Lineage (NCBI taxonomy): Eukaryota > Metazoa > Chordata > Chondrichthyes > Orectolobiformes > Rhincodontidae > Rhincodon > Rhincodon typus. Next base: position 26,694,773 of record NC_063346.1, on the reverse strand, counting down.
CATTCTGGATTCGAAACATTAACTCTGTTTCTCTCGCCACAGATGGTGCCAGACCTGCTGAGCTTTTCCAGAATTCTCCATTCATTTCAGAGATCCAGCACTCATAATATTTTGCCTATATTCCACATCTTGTTCTCTCTACATGTTGAATTTCCTTGAATATTCAGTTCAAGTTCCCATGTGTGGTCATATCTCCTCAATAGCAAACTTTTAATATTTGTTTACCTCTATTTATGTCAACAATTCATCTCCTTTGTTGTGAATGCTGTGTGCATTCAGACAGAGGTGCCTTTAATTTGGCTTTATAACTCCATATTTGACTCTGTCAGTCATTCTTAAAAGCTCAACAAGCACTCTCAGTGTGGGGCTGCCGCGCACAGTTCCTGATGTTTGATCCAGACATGGCAGGTGGACGGAAATCAGTTTCCTGGAGATTCTGGACAAGATGGTGCACAGGTAGCATGTCCACTTCCCCCAAGACCAGCAGTAGAGGCCATGGTACGAGACCATGCCAGCTTGTCCAAGGTTGCTACCCCAAGTCAATGCAGTCTCAGCCATCTGGAGAAATATCCAGCACTGTAGGAATAAAGTTAATGCCCTTGTCCACTTCACTAGCACAGTTATACCATCTTCTCTCAGATACTTCACCTGCACTCAATCTCTGTGACTGTGTTCACCTCCCACCAGGCTCATGTTTTACCACTCACACTACTGTGTGCATTACCTTCCCTCGCTCATCCTCACCTACTCCATTCCCCAATAGCATACTCTCTGCTCTGCCTACACACTCACTCGGGAGACCTTCCCACCTACACCAATAGTAATAATTGAGCCACCCACTTTCATTTTTCATAATACCTCTCTCTCTCTCTCTCTCTCTCTCTCTCATTCCATGAGGGAAACAAGACACAATAGAGCAGAAAGACTCAGTACAGGTAGTGGGCTGTACAGCATTCAGCTCCCAGCACCTTACAAGGAAAGGATCCTGATATTGACCACTCCGAGTGGGGCCTGGGCTGGTATCAGAGTCTGCACTTTGCCTGGAAGGCCTGGGTGAAGGCTAACCGCTACCCACCACTACCACCACCACCCACCCCGCACCCCCCTCATCCCCCAACTGGACTAATACCTACAACCAGCACAACCAGCTTCCTTCCATTGTGGCTGCACTAAACAGCCTAGAAAGCCAACAGGAACAGGAGCCTGGTATCTCTGGTGAGGGGGGTGGTGGGGAGCAAAGCACAAAGAGGTACGGCTACGATGCTATGAGCTTACAGGTAGGCTCAGGAGTGGGTGAGTGCTATGGCAGAAAGCGAAGAGCCTGGAGATATAGCCTGGTCCAGTCCATGAGCTGGGTGTGTGTCCCTGAGTGCAGTATCCTTGCTGCAGCATTACAATGAGAGTTGCCAGTGCGGCCTGAGGTGCCACATGAAGTGCAGAAGCCTCCTGTAATTGAATCAAGCATGGTCTATGAAGGTTGTTCAAGGCTGACATATGTTGGATGTCAATGTGGAGCGTATATGGCCAGTGCCCATGAATCATGCCCTGAAATCTTAGTGCTCAGTGTCAAACATGGACATCAAATGGAACAAGGACAAGTTGAACCCATCAAAAACCCACTTTGGTTTCCATATTACATTTTCCCAATGATAACAGTGTTTGGGAAGAACGCAAGCTGTTTAACAAGGAATAATAATCCTGCCTGGCAAGATTTGCTATGCTGCTTGTGAAAAGTAAACAAGATGCAGTGCGATTCTCTCAACAGGCCTTGCCACACATCTCACCATAGCCCAAATTGCTATAGCCTGGTAAGATTCTGCTGTATTTGATTTACCATTATATCATTGCACAATGTTATTGATGTGATTTGAAACTACACAAGAGGTTTCAGTCCTAATGCTACTATTTCTGACAATATTTAAATCTATTTGATTTTTTAATTCCACAATGAAAAGTTATGTACTTAGGGCTTACAAGAAATATTGGCCATATGTCACCAGCCACAGCACTAGTAAACAGATAAATTACTCAAAATCAATTAAATTATTTGAAAAATGGAGCAAAAAATTCAAACATTGCACATAAAAACCTTGAAGTTTTTATTATTATCTCCCATCTGCCCCACCAATGGTGCAAGCAGCACAACCGCTCCAAATAAAACCTCAGCCAGTCACAGACTTTTTGCTGCCATGAATGGCCATCACCCCAGCCACAAATCCCAACCCATCTCTTTACCCTGATCGCTATCTCCCCCAGATTGCTATCCTCACTTTACACCAATCTTTGTTTTCCCTTAGATTGTTCTCTGCTCCCAAATGGCTCGATGATTTCCAATTGCCAAAGCCAGCTATTAATGGTTTCCAATGATGATTTTCCACCACTTTCTGTCCCACTTGGCAGCCTTCAACTTTGCCAGCTACAAGGTGGGAAACAAAATTTCAACAATGCTGAGTTGGATCTCCACATTCCTGAAATATCTCCCTCCATTACTTCTTCACAATCATACATTCTGGCTTCCTCATTGTCTGCCCATAAATATCAGGGCCCTTAACATTGGTTAGTTTTAATTACCTTGCAAAACACTCAGCGTCTCTGTTCTCTACAAAGGTGGCAGGACAGGTAGAGACAGCAAATAACAAAGCACACAATATCCTCAGTTTTAGTACAGGGGCATGAGGTACAAGATCAAGGAGGTGATGCTGAACTTATATAACACACTTGATAGACCTCAGCCACAGTGTTGTGTACAGTTCTGGGTGCCACTCTATAGGAACGATGTGAACGCATTGGAGACAGTGCAAAAGGAATTTACAAAAATGGTTCCAGGAATGAGAAATTTCTGTTACGAGGATAGATTGAAGAAATTGGAACTGTTTTCCTTGAAGAGAAGATGGCTAAGAGAAAATCTGATAAGAGATTTTCAAAATCATGAATGGGTTGGATAGAATAAGTAGGAAGAAACTTCCCATTTGTAAAAGGATCAAGAACCAGATTTAAAGTGATTTGCAAAAGAAACAAATGCAAGGTGAGAATAGAATTATTTTCACAAAAGTGAGTAGTTAGGGTAAAGAATGCACTGCCTGGAAGTGTGGTGGAGGTAGATTCAATTGAGGCTTTCAAGAGGGCACTGGATGATTATTGGGACATAAATAATATGCAAGGGTATGGGGAAAATGTCGGAGATTGGCAATAAGTAATGATGCTCATTTGAAGACCTTCTCAGTATCTCTTCAGGAGTTCCTCAGACTAGATGTTTTCTAATCGACCTGATCAGAGATGTTACTAGACACATCTGGACCAGGTGGTACTCAAAACCAGGACCTCCTGGCTGAGAGGTATTTCATTAGGGTAGTGTCCTAGGCCCAATCATCTTCAGCTGCTTCATCAATGACCTTCCCTCCATCATAAGGTTGTAAGAGGGGATGTTCACCAAAGTTTGCAAGATGTTCGGCTTACGTTCCCAACCAACAACCTCTACTATCTAGAAGGGCAACGGCAGCAGATACATGGGAACACCACCACCTGAAAGTTCATTTCTAAGTCACTCAGCATCCTGACTTGGGAAATATATCACCACTCCTTCAGCATCGCTGGGTTAAAATCCTGGAACTCCCTCCCTAAGTGCATTGCAGGCATACTGACACCAAATGGACTGTAGTAGCTAAAGAACATGGTTCATTCCCACCTTATCCAGCTAAGGATGAGCAATAAAAGCTGGACTAACCAGCAAAGCCCACACCCCCTTAATTAAAAAAAAAACAAGTAGCCCATGAATACATTAAATGGGAGCCCTTTCTTCTTTTAAAGCAAGTTTTGATTTATCCATTAAATCAACCTTTTCAGATGTTTTATGAAACACCTCTGGAGCAGGCTGGACTTGAACCCAGGTCTTCTGGTAGGGACAATACCGCTGTGCCACAAGGTCTAAAAGTCACTAATAAATACTGGTACCTAACAATAACAGTCAGCAGGAGTTACTTCAATAAGATTCAGATGGACCCAAATCGACATGCACATGCATTAACTATGCAGTTATTTTAATAATATCCAAAGGATATGTTCCATAATAATTGGCTGCCTGAAATAAAGAATATTTAACCTGTTTCTGCTTGAATTAAATTTAAGACAGCTGTAGCTTCACTGAAGAGATTTATTAAGAAGGTTCTGCTGGTAGATGAAAGTGTTTTATTTTTCATGAAGGTCGCAGAACTCATCGGAGGACCAGTTACAGCGAAAACACTTTCCTGTAGTTGAGAAATTGTTCTAATCATGCGTTGAGTATTGAGCTGCTCCATTTGTTTGGATGCAGTATATTCAGTATAAATTGTCCTTAACTTATTCCCTTAGGACAAGTAATCAGTGAACTATGGCAATGCACCAGGGTGAAAACAGCTCTTAGAGGGCTCTTCTTGAGGTTTTTCTTGACAGCTGCTTTTTGATTTTCAGTGGCTCCTCTTTCATTCTCATTAATATCTACATTAGCTGGTGCAGTCACACAGTAACAATACCTTCTGTACGTGTGTTGACATGTGGAATTTGGTTTTGCAGACATAGAATTAGAAAAATTCATCAATATCCAAAATCATTATTCCATCAAACACAAAGCCACAAAGCAAAAGCAAGACATTAATTGCCTAAACACCACAGTATTTGACACAACATAATATAAAAGTTAGCAAAAGACTTTTCTTTGTGAAATAACTGGCAAACACCTCCACACAAAATGCCATCATTTTAAATAAACCTTCCATAGGCTAGTGAGCTCACAGTTACTGCATTTCCCTCTTACAGATACAGATTTTAACCAGATAGTTAATATCCTTTTTAATGTATCTGAGATCTCAAATTCAGATTTAACAACTGACAGTACTCATTAAAATACCAAATGTTACATTTTCTCATATAGCCCCTGAATTCATACAACATTCAGCAAAATATTTATTTGCAAGGAATTTGTTGCATCAGTGACTCCATGTTTTCTTGCCTCCATTCAGCTCAATATTTCCTTGACTGGTTTAAAATTATTCTCTTTACTTTACAACTTCCTTCTATCCCATGTATCAGCTTCTCATTCTTTCCCTTAGCTTGCTATCATCCTCTCTCCTTGCCCACTTGCAGCTCCCCCCACCCCCAGCTATATATTGGTGTGTTGTCCGTAAAGAGTTAGGAACTAACTAGCCATGTGTAAAGTTCAAGGGGATCACTTATATGGGTGCTCTGGAGAGTTAGGTAACATTTAACAGAACATATGCCTAGATCAGTCTTCTGACCAGATAACATGGCAAGCTGTATAAGCACAGAGTTCTACCATTTCAAAGTCTAAGGTATGCCTACTTCTAACATTACAGGAACCAGAGGATATAACCCACCTCCACACCCCACCTTGCAGCCTCCATCTCAGTCACAGCTTCCCACTACCTCATCCTGTGCCCCTACCTGATTACTCATGCTGCCATGGCTCCAGTCCTGATCTGTTCACCACCACCAATCACATTACTGTGAGCTTCTCCTCCAATCACAGGCTGGTTCTCTTACTAGCCTGTGATTGGAGGAGCTGCTCCCTAGACACTTTCTCTGTTCCATGTGTAAGGCAACGTTTTTTCTCATTGGTTGCTCCCATGATTGATTTTTGGGTGTGAAGCCCCGCCCCACTGCTCCATCCATCTTGAACACTAATGTAAACACAGTCATTTTTTTTAATTGAAGCAAATACATGAGATGGTTGTATATTACATACTTCATTTATCAGAGAAAGTCTCTTAAATCCCATTACATAATCATGAAGTAATTGCAGTTAAGCACAATTTCCTGTACATTGACTCTCATCATCTTTGTGTCCGAGGGATAAACAAGGATAAAAATCAAAGAATATTGGGAAATACAGTATTTAGTAAGAGATTTGTGCTGTTAGTTAATGAGTGGAATACACTACTTCAATTCCATTTTTTTGACCTTGCCCCCAAGTCCTTTTAGATTCTCCTTTAGAATCATTCAAATGGAAAAAGAAGGCAACAAACTTAGACAAAGTGTTTCCCATAACAAAGAGGAGAGGATATTAGGTCACAGTCTGTCTCACATGTCTCCTGAGACTCAGTTTCACAGGTATTGAAAGAAGAAAATAATTATCTTATTGTCAAATAGTGCCTTTCACATCTTTGCCATGTGTTTTATGGGCAATAAAGTGGAATAGTTTACCTGTTATCTTAGCTAGGAATGTTATTAGGAAGTCTCTATGTTTATCTTTATCGACCAGTTTTAATGGAAACAGAACTCATAATCCTGTTCACCTGCACATCTGCCAATGTGGTATACTGCATCCGCTGCACCCGGTGTGGCTTCCTCTACATCGGGGAAACCAAGCGGAAGCTCGGGGACCGCTTTGCAGAACACCTACGCTCGGTTCGCAATAAACAACTGCACCTCCCAGTCGCGAACCATTTCAACTCCCCCTCCCATTCCTCAGACGACATGTCCATCCTGGGCCTCCTGCAGTGCCACAATGATGCCACCCGAAGGTTGCAGGAACAGCAACTCATATTCCGCTTGGGAACCCTGCAGCCCAATGGTATCAATGTGGATTTCACAAGCTTCAAAATCTCCCCTCCCCCCACCGCATCCCAAAACCAGTCCAGCTCGTCCCTGCCTCCCTAACCTGTTCTTCCTCCCACCTATCCCCTCCTCCCACCTCAAGCCACACTTCCATCTCCTACCGACCAACCTCATCCCACCCCCTTGACCTGTCCGTCCTCCCTGGACTGACCTATCCCCTTCCTAACTCCCTACCTACACTCACCTTTACTGGCTCCATCCCCGCCTCTTCGACCTGTTTGTTTCCTCTCCACCTATCCTCTCCTCTATCCCTCTTCTATCTGCCTCCCACTCTCTCCCTATTTATTTCGGAACCCCCTTCCCCTCCCCCTTTTCTGATGAAGGGTCTAGGCCCGAAACGTCAGCCTCTCTGCTCCTATGATGCTGCTTGGCCTGCTGTGTTCATCCAGCCCTGCACCTTGTTGTCTCGGATTCTCCAGCATCTGCAGTTCCTACTATCTCTCATAATCCACGTTATTTGAAACACATTATACAAACTTTTCATAAATACACTTAGGCACAAGCACATTGATATTGCCTTTTAAACCAGGTAACATCTATTGATTGTCACTTACCTCCACCCAATGTCCCTGAGACTGCATCATAAGTACCACAGATGGGTCAGATTTATTGAGAGTATCTCTGTCCAGCAAAGCTTTACAGGAAACACGTAGCTCCACCTTGGATACACAGGAAGCTGCAACAACACCCAATGGGCCTGGAGACACCCTGCCTGTGAGCTCAGTCATCTCTGCACCAAGAGATGTCTGAGAAATCAGCAGGAAGGACGCGTTGGGAGAACCTTAACAAGAGACCAACTGAGCTCTTCACCAAGGCACCAACAATACAAAGTTAGCACTGAGAATTTGTATTGGCTGTTGGCACCAAGGCAACTGCTACTGAGATGTTGGAGATAAAGATTAAAGATTATTTCAGTGAAATCAGTCTCTGTCCATTCTTGGATTCTCCAATTCAGCCTTTGTTAACACTGTGATTCTTCCATCTTCCGTATCCAAGAAAAAAACTGAAGTAACTTGGAACGTACGTAGTCCTTTTAGGCAACCCCAGAACCTGAAGTGATATCAAATGCACCTGAAAATAAATAAAGAAAAGGTTTACTATAATAAAGGTCATATTCCAAAGAATTTAAGTTTGAGTCCTTTGATTGAGATTAACACTAACTACAATAAATGAACGTTAGTCTATTCTTTTTGCATGACCTATTCTGTCTGGTTGCTAGATTTTATAACATTTAAGTGTCTATTTTTCCAGCTGGAAAATGAAAATAAGCAAAAGAAATAAATGGAAATAATTTAAAAAAGGAAGATAATGCTGCCAATTTTTTTAGAGATAAGAAAATAAACAAATAAACCCTTTTAGGCCAATGTCTTCCCTGTCATTCTGAAACATAGCCATATGTAATAGATGAATACATATTTCATTCTGTTCCAAAATTAGAAATAAATGCAATATGCCCATTCATAGTTTCATGCAGTCATTCTCATGATTTAGAACTTCACTATGTGAAATCACAACACATTTGCTTTTATTAACTAGTATAAATAATTCCCATTCACTTCTTTAAAACATATCAGGCCATTTTCCCATTAATTCCCTCTTTTCTACATTAATCATTCAGCATCAAATTATATCCCATTCATTTCAGTTAGCGATATTAGCAATGCGTGAAATCATGTATTGTCATTATCCATTATTCCTCCAAAATTAAAGTGTTGTGTCCCTTGTCCTTCAGGTGGACAGCACACTACAAACATCACATCACACAGGGCTGCAAGTTAAAACAGTAATTTGATAGAAATTTTTTAAGAATTAGAATTATAGAATCCCTACAGTGTGGAAACAGGCCCTTCGGCCCAACAAGTCCACACCAACCCTCACAGCATCCCACCAAGATCCATCCCCTATAACTCACCTAATCTACACATCCCTGAACGCTACGGCCAATTTAGCATGGCCAATCCATCTAGCCTGCACATCTTTGGACTGTGGGAGGAAACTGGAGCACCCAGAAGAAGCCCACGCAGACACGGGGAGAACGTGCGAACTCCCCACAGACAGTCGCCCGAGGGTGGAATTGAATCCAGGTCCTGGCGCTGTGAGGCAGCAGTGTTAACCACTGAGCCACAGTGCCGCTTGAACATTATAAAGCAGCATCCACAGACCACAATCTCTGCCCTGGTATGAATCAAGAGCGTTATGTTGCAGTCAAAGACCATACTGTACAGAAGAGGTCCTTCAGCCCATCAAGTCTGTACCACTGTCTGGACCAAACTTCTTTTCTAATCTTCTGACCGAGGAGATAACCCCAAGGTTTAAAATCACCTTGGCAATCCACAGAAAAATACCTGCAAGATGCGCTTCTCAGGATTTATTTCAAAATTAATCACAAGATGTTCCTGTTTATTGTAATTAAATATTGGAGAATTAAGAGAACTCAGATTGCCCTTTATAACAGAACAGAGTTGCATTCTGCATGGTATAATACTCCTGTCCCTATAGATTTACTGTGAACAATGCTGGGGCAGATTCACTGTTTAGACTATTATTTTAAGTTGTTTCAGTCTTCCAAGCTCATATTCACACTACCCTATTTAATTTGTTGATGGAAGTGACAAAACATGAATGAAACTTCAAAGATTTTAGAGATCATCCCTGGCCTCAGAAGACAGTGGAGGAAAGCTGTAGTTTATTGCTTGCATGGCACAAATAACAGTTTCACAGTCCCAATGATCACTCAGTTCTATATTGAAACAACTTTTAAAATTGAAAAGATATGTGACCTAACATTACAAAAGTAAGTTATGATCAGATCATACATCCACTAATGAAAACCATAAAAACAGAAAATGTTGGATATATCCAGGCAGTATCTTTGGATTTAATGGGTGGAATTCTGCAGATTAGTTCCTGCTGGAATTACAGCACTTTTGTTTGCAATTTGGGCAAATTGGTCAGTTTTTTCAAGGCTCCTTCCCTCAGCCACAGCTTTATCATCCCACATCCGGTTTATCCAACCATTACCAAGGATCTGTAGGATTATTCTGTCAAAGGAAGTATTTCTAATTAACAAAAAGCAATAAGCTTCATTCAAAAATAAGCTTTCCATTTAATTTTACAATTTCCTGTGCTGTATGGAACTCGTATGATTGTAATTAGATTGTGAGCATAAATTTATCAACAGATACATGAAATAGATATTTTTCTTTGGCTTGGTTAAGAAATAAACTTAGTTTATATATGAAATATATATGCATATATGTTATATATGAATACAGTTCCTATATTCTAAGACATGGAGCATTTTTAGGCTACTTGGATAGCTCATTTTTAAACTAATAACATAAGAAGGATAATTGTGAGAAACGAGAACCATCTAACATTTATTGTAGCAAAGTTACCAGAAGATGTTACTAGGGACAAAGTGATTGAAGACTTGGACAAATCTATAGTGATCAGAAAGAACCAGCACGGATTTGGAAAGAATGGCATGCCTAACTAAACTGTTTGAAAGTTTGAGGATGCCACTAATATGGTACAGTGTGTCTAGAAGCATTAGTTCCTGGACTTCCAGAAGGCATTTGATAATTTTTTCTACAAGAAACTTGTGTAAGAGGAGTCTTTGGATATTTTTAAGGGAGAGGACGATAGATTCCTGGCAAACAATGGGGCGAAAGGTTACTGAAGATAGGTAGGAGAATGAAGTTGAAGGTTACAATCATGTCAGGCTTTCAAAGATGCCCAAGTGGCCTATATGTGCTCCTGACTCATACTCATCTGTATATTCATTACGGGTTATTAGATAAAATGGAAGTGTGTGGAATGAAGAACAACTTTTTTGGCACGAGTAGAGAATTGGGTAAGAGGTAGGGAATAAAAGGAAACAGTGGTATGTGTAATTTATAAAGCCATGGCTCACATTCTCTGCAGTACAAATTGTTCGAAATTTTAACATTGTTTGGTTTGAACAGACTGGACAGAGCTGAAACTAAAGTCTGCTGCATTAACAAAAGGAAATACAGGTAACATATGTTCTGTATGTTGTGAGACAGTTGAATTTATATTATATTTCACTAGGGTTATGCAGACCTTTACCAAATAATGCAATTATTTTTTCTGCTTTCCTCTCTACACTTCTTTAAATATTTTACAAACACAAGGTTAGCATTTTTTGTGTTTTGTAATATTTTACATTGTCAACACATAGTTGATAAATGCTTCAATCCGGTCGCACAAAAGACAAAATCCTCTGTGATTCACTTAAACTGTATCACTTAATATTACTGAATTAATCTCAGCAAAAACAAACTAACAACATATTAGTGAGAATAGATTTATTCTGTCTTGGCAAGAAGCTTAGGTGGAGCAACATTAAATCATCACAGGAGAAATCTTGGGCTGTTTTGAAGAAATGAGGCACCATCTAAGGACATTTGCAGCACCGATTCCAATAGCTTTAGGTGCACAATAAAGAAGACCTCAAATTTTGATCCAAGTTCCTTTCTATTTCAAGCAGGAAGAACTTTCTATGTTAATTCAAGAAATTTTGAACACCTACTGGGAGAAACCATAACTACCGAGTGATTATTTCAGCAAACCTGGTGAAGCATGGCAGGGATAAATCCAAATCACTGATCAGGAGAAAATAACAGCAAGAATCAAATGAAAGGCTATCTTTTGGAGTACTCGTCAGTCTTTAACGATTGCTATTCACTGAGGGGGTGGTGTTAATGACCTTGGTGTAAGATTAGAATCTCTTGTATTTGAATAGATATCAGTGAAAAACTCAGCAATTTGCGTGTTTGTATGCTTGATAAAATCTTTGAAAAGGAAAGGGTTTTCCAAAAGGGTTTATTTTGTACTTCCCATTTATGTATAGTGGGCTTGTGCCAATAATAAGCCAATTTATTGAATGTTAGTTATTTAACACCCTATATGTACTGCCTAAATATTCAAATTGGCTACAGAATTGCTGACACATACTTCAATCTCATTTACAGCAGTGCTAGCCAGATTGAAAAAGGAATTTGAAGGTTTCATTAGTAAACGAAGAACCTTCCCAATTTGGTTGGTTATGTCCTGAAAGTTTTCTTTTTAGAAAAAGGAGCAACTCTCCCCCAAAGCACAATAGAAACTTGTATGTTGCATCTCCAAAGCTCATAGTAGACCAGGTATCGTTTCAGGAGACAACAAGGTGCAGGGCTGGATGAACACAGCAGGCCAAGCAGCATCATAGGAGCAGAAGAGCAGGCATTACTAAATAGCCTCGGCCACAACCAAATCCTCATGACCACGAAATTCCATAGGTTATTCTCATGGCTATCTTCAAATCGACTTTTTGTATTTACTTCATTATTTTGTGATTTGGTCTCCACCTACTGCCAACAGTGCTTCAGCAGAAACTTGTACAGATGTCTGTGACAGATCATTTCAATAAATGTGATGAAGAATTTAATGAAGCTTCTTCACACAGCTTATTTGCCTGTATTAGAAAGTGAAAGGAAACAGTGGGGCAGGGAAGGGATGATGTACCACTTAGTGATCTGTACAGTGTTTTTTTGTTTACACCAATTATGAACATCCTATCAGCCATGAAGCTTGCAAATATAGCAAAATGTTAATCTCTTGTTTATAAAATACAAGAACCTGTGCCCGACGCGGGGGATGATAGAAATGTCATGTTACTTGACAAGGACTTGAGCGATTCAGTGTTGAAATACTATCCTATAAAATGCCATACCTGCAACACAGCAACTTCAATCTCGGGTTCCCAAAATTATTTCGGGACCACAATATTTTTTTTTTCTCCAATTTCCATCTCTTGGTTTCAACTCCTATCCGTCACAGCCGGATTAAGACACGACCAATCTGCACTAAATTTAGAGTTTGTTCAATAACAAGCCTCTGGATGCTAGCAGCATTCACAGATAACCCATGGATCGCCACATTAGTCGCGGTGTGCCCTCAACCAATACAGAAGATTAAAAATGTTACGTTCACACTGAACACACTTATAAAAGGTAATAATATGTCACCATAGGCTGATCCCTGCTTTTTCTTTAAAAAAAAAGCTACAGGACTTAACGAAAAACAATGCTATCACATGCGAGGTAGTTCATGCTAAAACATTAAAATTAAACTGACAGCACTAATATTGCCCAGTCCGAGTTGATTAAAGCAAGTTGGTCAAAAGTAGTGATAGGAATACGAGACATGAAGCAATATCCTTCACAAAAGTAATCTGATTTGCTTGCAATCTGGTTACTAAGCTATTAACCGAGTCTTCAAATCACATCAGCTGTAGGAAATGTAACTCAATGAATTTAGTCTTTCCACGAGTTATTTAATTTCTTCCTTATACATTCCTTACTGCATCCCTCCATCTACTCTGCTAACTACCAACTGTAACAATTTATAACAGTAATTAAAATAGCAGTTGACGCCAAAAAGTACCTGGGCAGAGAGCCTTGGATTCAGCGCTGGCCGCCTGCACTCGAAGCTGGCCAGTTAGTGCGAGGCTGATCTGGAGAGGGTGGGAGAGAGGGAGGGGGGCAAGGGGGAGGGGTTGGAGGGACACAGAGAGAGAGAGAGCTCCACTCAAATACTTTCACTCGCTCACAGTCCCAGAGACAACAGCAGCCTCCCCAGGACCAACCTACTTGATCATTGGGTATAAAATGTGCCTGCCTTTCTTTCCCGTTTGTAATAGAAAACTTCCACCCCCTTTCACTCTTAGACCTGCAGTAGCATTTGACATTAAGCGCAAAATATCGTGAAAGAATTATTTACCGAAACCGTGCACTTAGAAATCGAGTTGCAGAGAAACTCAATACCACCAGGAGGGAGTGAAATTGAGGAACGCGGCTAATCTATGAAATCTACAAACTGATAAAAAGCACAACCTTCAGATCCCGCGCCACCAGCTCTGATTCCGGTGAGCCAGTCCCTAACTAGTGCTTTGGCTATAAAAACCGTGCAGACTGGCGATTATTAATGTGCCAACTCGCACAGAAACTTCAGGCCAGCCCATGTGCAACAGTTGAGTGCAGACACCCAGAATTTGCTGCCTGGGGTAGCAGGTTTCGTTAAAACCAGGAGAAGCACGGCGCCGGCTGCTGACATTACATTACACTGAGAGGCGTGCAATTCCTGTAGCAGGGCTTCCCAAACTCTTGGAGGACTGTAAACTGTGACCAGACAATGTCACCGAGACTGGGGGTCTGTGTAAGTAGGGGAATAGGGGTGCATGTCAGAGGGAGGAGTCAGTCGGAGCACTGCTGATAGCGGAATTGAAGCTAACGACTGCAAACTGAGAGCTCACAGTCCCATTGGTGGGGTCACAACATACCCCACGTCCCCACCCCTCATGAGGAAGCCCGGTGCTATACTGATACTGCGGCCAATCAAGGTAGGCGCATGTACATTTCAGTCTGTCCTCTTGGTAACAGAGTGAACAGTCTTATTTACTGTCAACACCTTAACTTTTACTTTACTTTTTTTAAAATTCACTTTTAGAACTACAGAGTTCAGGGTGCAAAATGGGACAACAGGCGATTTCTACCCCTCCCACTGAGATATGAACTCTCCATGAATTAAAGCATTTTTTTAATCTGATGGTTAGCCTGATGCTGCAGAAATCATAGAATCCCTACAGTGGGGAAACAGGCCATTCGGCCCATCAAGTCCACAGTGCCCCTCTGAAGAGCATCCCACCCAGACCCATTCCCCTACCCCTGCATTTCCCAACGTCTAACCCAGCTAACCTAAACATCCCCGGGCACTATGGACAATTAAGCATGGCCAATCCACCTAGGCTGCACATCTTTGGACTGTGGGAGGAAACCCACGCAGACATGGGGAGAATGTGCAAACTCCACACAGACAGTCGCCCGAGGCTGGAATTGAAACCGGGCCCCTGGTGATGTGAGGCTTCAGTGCTAATCACTGAGCCACCGTGCCGCCGAAAATGGTTTCAGTGCATGGCTGTTGTTGCGTAGTTTGACCTTTGAAGTCAGTATGTTTGTCAAACTTGAAATTTGTAGGACAAAACCTAAAAATGCTGGAGAGTATTAAATTCCTTGCAATTAAATTTTAAAAGTGGCTTCAGGTATGTAACTCGTTCCCAATAACTTACCTTGTGCCAAATACTGAGAATTTTCACTTTGGAAACACAGTGTGGAAAAGATAATTTATGATAAATGTATCAAACTTATCTACCTAAAGAAGGAAATCCTAAAAATGTACAACACAAATACAGAAAGTACTGTTATTGTGTGGCCTCATTACCTACTAACTGATTAGTGAGCATGTGAAAGGAGGCATTGAAAAGCAAAGAGTAGCTCCAAAAAACCACAAAGTAACCCTGGAGACAATCTCAAGAAAATCCTAAATATATAGATCCCTGATGGAGGCACATTTCTTCAAATTTTACTTATTGTCAGAAT
The DNA here is from genome assembly GCF_021869965.1 of Rhincodon typus. NCBI lineage: Eukaryota > Metazoa > Chordata > Chondrichthyes > Orectolobiformes > Rhincodontidae > Rhincodon > Rhincodon typus. The sequence continues at coordinate 26,679,723 of NC_063346.1, read as the reverse complement.
TTTTTTTAGAAAACTTTGCTTTTTTTTTAAAAAAAAATCTCTTAATCCAATATTTCTTCCAGTCCTTTTATTGGTTGTGTTTATTGGCATCACCAGAACTGTGTGAGTGTTGCATCCAACTGAATGTGACAAAAATCGACCGCATCCATTATGCCAAAATTCATTCCAAGTAGGAAACAAGTAACCAGACAACTGCTTATATTAATTTTGAACCTAGTTGTAAGATCTGGATAAATACAACAGTTATAATTAGTCTTTACATTTCTTTGAAAATCAGCCCTTCTGCTGGCTGTTAAATAATCTCTAAATAATAATTTTAATGTCACACTGCACCTGCATAGAGACCAAGCTATTTCACAGTCTTCTGAAGTGCCGCAAAGAAATTTACAGGCTGATTATATTTGTTGCTGGGCTTTCCCAGATCTTTCAACTGGTTTGAAATATCATGTTACACTGGCATGCTATCAAAGGTGCAAGGTGATCACTATAACCATGTTTTGTGTTGGGAACAGACATTCTGCTTTTTGTTTTGCTTTATGTACCTGATTTAACATTGTATTCACTATTCCAGCTGAGCTTAGTTCACACACCAGACTGTTCAACCCTCAATCCCACAATGTTATTTTTAAAGACACACATGGAGCCACCCTAATCAAGCAGGTTCTAGATGCCCTGCAGAGGGCACTACACTATTTGGATCCATGATCCACCCTCACATTCATACGAAAGAAACTTACATTTATATAGTACCTCAGGAGGACCCAAAGTATCTTTGGAGCATAGTCAGTATTGTAATGTAGGAAAGGTTCATAGAAATATTCATCACAGCTGCAGTAAACATTGGAGTATTATAAAATGAATACAAAATTCTTCAGTAGAAAGGAATGTTCTCTCAAAATGAAAAGTTAAACACGCAAAGCACAGATCACAATCTGGACTTTCTACCATTTCTTTGGTCTTTTTTTCTGAACTAATGTCCAGAGGAAGACTTGCATTTAGCAGATTTATACACATGAGTGCAATAATGACATTTTTATGGCACTGAATGTGTCATAGAGTCATAGGGTTGTACAGCAAGGAAACAGACCTTTCAGTCCATCTTGTCCATGCCGACTAGCTATCCTAAATTAATCTAGTTCCATTTGACCCATATTCCTTTAAACCCTTCCTATTCATATGCCCATCCAAATGCCCTTTAAAATTATGTAATTGTACCATCCTCCACCACCTCTGCTGGCAGCTCATTCCGTACACACACCACCCGCTGCGTGAAACAGTTGCCCCTCAGGTCCCTTTTTAAATCTTGCCCCTCTCACCTGTAACCCATGCCCTCTAGTTTTGGACTCCCCTACCCGGTGGAAAAGGGCCTTAGCTATTCACCCTACCCATGCCCCTCATGATTTTATAAACCTCTATAAGGCCACTCCTCAGCTCTGACACTCCAGGGAAAATAGACCCAGCCTAATCAGCTTTCCCTGAAGCTCAAACTCTCCAACTCTGGCAACATCCTTGTAAATCTTTTCTGAACCCCTTCAAGTTTCACAACATCTGGGTTGCTGTATTCTAATCTTTTCAATAATTGTCTTGAAAATGATGTTGAAAGATATACATTTTAGCAGAAACAACTTTTAATCTAAACTTTAGGATTTGGTAAGCTGTTCCGGCAATTCAGCCTTCCCGCAAACAATTAACCCACTCGTCTCAGCAAGTGTTCAGATTTAGTTTTCAGAAATGAACAAAGTGTAGTTTCTCACCCAAAGATCCCTTAAATTGTTTTAAATTCTAATTTATTTTTTCTGCAGTTACATTCAGAAAATTCATTGGAAGCGCATTCCCTGACCCATGACAGAAGGTGTCTTGTTTTCACCAAGCAAAATTAAGCATCTCAGTTCCTATTGAACAAGATTGCCATATTAATAATAATCAATACCACGTATAAGCCTAAAAACTTAAATAAGATCATATTACTGCATCTCTTCTGTAATAAGTTAATTCAACATTTGCCTAGCCAATATTATTTTCATGGTATCTAATGACTGCATCACTTTCACATTCAATCAATAGGCTATGAACGTTGTTGATTGTTTACACCCATGAATAATGTCTAGAAAGCTGAACATGGAAATAAAAAAATGTCTGCTGCTTGGTGCCCATCTTTGAGCATGTTATCTGCCCCAGTTGAATCAGAAATCTGGAGATTAACTTAAAAATCCCTGTCACCGTCCTTAATTCTTGCCTAACAAGGCTTTAAAAAAGCCTAATTGTCAGCTCTCCTCATAGGATGGGCAGCTTTTATAGGGTCCAGTCCCACATTGGCCAAAATCAGGAGAATAGGTCAAAGAGCCAGCTTGCCAACAGGCCTTGTAATTTCTGGGCCTTGTGTACCTCTGTTGCTGACATCTGTGGGGCCTGAAAATACAGCCCAGTGTCTTCACTGTGCTTCATAATTGACCTCAAGGGGTTAACTGAAAGAAATAAACTAACTTTCCTCTTGGTTAACAAAATAAGCAATTCAATACATTTCTGACATTTTTATTTCTCCAGTATTGCACCCTGACTGTCAGCCAGAATGTGTAGAAAATTAAAATATGAAACAGTTTCTTTGCTTTATTAAACCAAACAGTATACCATATTGCAGAGAGCATCGCTGGCTCAAAACCACTACTTAATTAATTTATCACGGCTGCAGCTGCTCAATGTTGCTGAGGAAACAGTTGTTCATAAAAATATACAGTCTCCTTAAATTCCAGTGTACTGTAAAAATCAACCAGTATGTTTTAGGCAGAAACAAGAAAATTCATGGCTTATGACAAGCTACTTGTCATTAAAATGTGCATTGGAGCCTTCAATTGAAAATTTGGTCACCAATAAGATCCTGATGCAAAAGGTTCTAATTAATGTCATCATACAGGAAAATGGCACCTTTAATGGAGTTATTATTAATCCCTCTTCATCTATTGACAATTGTGACTTTGCTATCAAAATTGCTTTTGTGGATGCCCACCCATCTCTTCCATGGATAAAAGGGCTTCCAAAAATCTGGTTTCTGATTTCATGCCAAACAGTTATTCTCACCAAAACAAATATTAACTATATATAAATGTTCAAGATTCAAGTGCCGTTTTCATTTCTGAAGATCCTTCATTCACAAATCATTTGAACTTTATGAATAGATAGCACACTGACATACAGTTAAGTAGAATAGCCCTGCAGTTTAGTTTCTTATATACCTCTAAGCTCCCTTTCTTTTTGTTTTCTTGATTTCTGTTGCTCTGTTGTTCTCAACCAACACTAATTGTATTCCTTAAGTCCTACGAAGGAGCGAATATTTCCACTTCCATACAGCCACTTCTGCACTGAGATTCATCACAAAGTCTCCAAGTCTATCTCAGTCTTTTTCAAGACCTTCAAACTGAAGTTCTTAAGAAGGGTAATTGGACCCAAGACGTTAACTCTGTTTTCTCTCCACAGATGCTGCCAGACCTGCTGAGTTTTCCCAACGATTTCTGTTTTTGTTTCTGATTCCCAGCATCCTATTCTTTGGGGTTTTGTTTTGATTTTATGAACAAACAAATGTTTCCTAAGGACTTCAACCACTATTTAAAGGTATGGTCAGGATTCAATTTTCACTTGTTGCTGAAGTTTTGAAGAGGACTTTTAAAATAAGGGGAGATGGTGGTATGGTAGTAATGTCACTAGGTTAGTGATCCAGAAGCCCAGAATAGTGCAGTGGTGAAACAGCTTCCAATCCAACATGCCAAATGAAGAATTTAGAATTAATTTAGTAAATCTGGAGTAAGCAACTAGCTCCAGCTCTGCCTTATTCCTCTTTCATTTTACTACTTTCCCCATTGCCATACACTTTGGTCTAGCACTAACTCTTTTGACATTTAATTTTTCCTGTCTTCAACCTTAACAAACTTTCCTCTTGTTCTTTAACAATGCAGTCTTTTTTAATTTCCTTCAGTAAAAGCTTTTATCTTTCTGACTTTTCCCGGTTCTGATGAATGCTCATTGACCTGAAACACTGTTCCTTTCCAGAGATCCTGCCTGACCTGTTGAGTATCTTCAAATTTTTCCGTTTTTATTTTAAATATTATCTTATTATATATCTTATAAGCTGAACCCTCGCTTAGTGACTGTTCACTTCCTTTTGTTAAAAGGACTCTCAAAACTCTTTTTTTCCCAGACTACCATTCTTTCTAGAATGTACATAATATTAGCCATAACATTTCAAAGGAAAAGTTCATTGCATGTTGAATACTTTGTGAAATTACTGAAATGTGGAATACTGCGTAAATGTAATTCTTTCTCTCTGTTTCGGGCTTTTAAAGCACAAGTCTGATGTTGTCATTGTACCACCTCCACCACATTCTCTGGCAGCTCATTTCATACACACACCCACTATTGTGTGAAAAATTTGCCCCTTAAGAACCTTTTAAATCTTTCCCCTCTCCCCTTAAACCTATGCCCTCTATTTTGGATTCTGCTACCCTGGGGAAAAGACATTGGCTATTCACCCTATCTATTCCCATGACTTTATAAACTTATATAAGGTCACCCCTCAGCCTCTGACACTCCAGGGAAAATAGCTCCAGCCTTTTCAGCCTCTCTCTGTAGCTCAAACCCTTCAACCTTGGCAAGATCCTTGTAAATCTTTTGTGAACTCTTCCAAGTTTCACAACATCCTTCCTATTGCAGGGAGACCGGAATTGCACACAATATTCAAAAAGTGGCTTAACCAATGTCCTGCACAGTCGCAACATGACCACCCAATGCCTATACTCAATGCACTGTCCAATAAAGGCAAGCATACCAAATACCTTCTTCTCTACCCTGTCTACCTGCGACTCCACTTTCAAGGAATTATGAACCTTCACTCCAAGGTCTCTTTGTTCAGCAACATTCCCCAGGACCTTAGCATTAAGTGTATAAGTCATGCCCTGATTTGCCTTTCCAAAATGCAGCACCTTACATTTACCTAAATTAAAATCCATCTGCCACTCCTCGTCCACCAGCCCATCTGATCAAGATCCCGTAGTACTCTGAGGTAACCTTCTTCACTGTCCACTACACCTCCAATTTTGGTGACATCTGCAAACTTACTAATGATACCTCCTATGTTCACATCCAAATCATTGATATAAATGACAAAAAACAGTGGACCCTTGTGGCACTCCATTGGTCACAGGCCTCCAGTCTGAAAAGCAACCTTCCACCACCACCCTCTGTCTCCTACCTTTGAACCAGTTCTGTGTCCAAATGGCTAGTTCTCCTTCTATTCCATGCGATCTAACCTTGCTAACTAGTGTATTTTGAGGAACCTTGTTGAACGCCTTATTGAAGTCCATATATATTGTGTCCACCACACTGCCTTCGTCAATCCTTTTTGCTACTTCTTCAAAAAACTCAATCAAGTTAGTGAGACACAATTTCTCATGCACAAACCCATGTTGACTATTCCTAATCAGTCCTTATCTTTCCAAATTCATGTAGATTCTGTCCTTCAGGATTCCCCCCAGCTCCAGCTCTGCCTTATTCCACGTAGAGTCGAACTGAATTTTGTGTTTAGAATGCACCTATAATTACAGACTGTTGTCAGCCTCTCCGGTCTATAGTTCCCTGGCCTTTCCTTGCCACATTTCTTAAATAGTGGAACCACGTTAGCCAACCTCCAGTCTTCCGACACCTTACCTGTGGCTATCAATGATACAGGCATCTCAGCAAAGGGACCAGCAGTCATTTCCCTAGCTTCTCACAGAGTTCTAGGGTATACCTGATCAGGTCCTAGGGATTTATCCACCTTCATGCATTTTAAGACATTCAGCACCTCCTCCTCTGTAATATAGATATTTTTCAAGATGTTGCTGTTTATTTCCCCAAGTTCTCTGCTTCCATATCCTTCTCCACAATAAACACTGATACAAAATACTCGTTTAGTATCTCACCCATTCTTGCAGTTCCACACATGGGCGGCCTTGCTGATCCTTAAGGAGCCCTATTCTCTCCCTAGTTACCTTTTTGTGCTTAATGCATTTGTAGAATCCCTTTGGATTCTCCTTAACCCTATTTGCCAAAGCGATCTCATGTTCCCTTTTTGCCCTCCTGATTTCCCTCTTAAGTATACTCCTACTGCCTTTATACTCTCCTTGGGATCCACTCAGTCCCTGTTGTCTATATCTGACATATGCTTGCTTCCTTTTCTTGCCCGAAACCACTCAAATGAATTCTGAATTTTTTTTTTAAAACTTCATGTTATATTACAACATTTGTGCAATGTGGCATGTTAGGATCTTGTATTTTATCAATGAAAATAGACTGTTGTAAGATTAGTTTCTGTCTGTCACTTCAGAAATATGGCACTCTGTCCATATAGCAAAACAGTTTGTCACAGTCGTATCTCTGCTCTGCCTACATTATCCTGTTTTATTAACACTGAAACAAAGGATGTATCTCTGCAATCAGCAATGTTCTGGTGTTGACGTCTTCAGGAAACTGATTGCTAGTTTGTTGGAAAAAGTACAAGCTGTTTGCTTTCAATCTGCCCAGTTCCCACAGTGGTCCCACTGTCTGGAAGCAGCTGAGAGAGAGAGATGAAAATACTCCTCTTGATTTGACAGTTTACTGGGCTGATTGTCCATCTAATTTGGTTGATCTTCATTGGCATGCAGATATGAGATAACCATTGGCATGCAGACATGGGTTACCCATTGGCTTAATTTCAGGGCTCCAATATAAATAAATCGGTTAGGAGGGGGTTAATTAGCTCAGTTGGCTGGACAACTGGTTCGAGGTGTTATAAGCCCAATTCCCCCACCAGAGGAGGTTGTCGGAAGGACTCTGCTGAGGTGTAGTGACCCTCAGGTTAAACCATCACCAGTCACCTCTCTCTAATGAGCGAGATGGCGGCCTGGGAGGACTATGGAAACTTTACTTGTTTGCTAGGAATGGTCTTGGCAAATCTCATACACCTTTTAATTTTCTGAATTTGGATTCAGACTAACTGAAGAAATGTTGAAATATAAAAGCAAATTAAATCTGTACAGATGTTCTTCCTATTTTGGCATTAACCCCAAAATGTCAGTAAGGGCTTTGCAGGGTTTAGGGTTGAGTTTCCCAATATTATTTCTGGTGCCTAGGTCAGTGAATGCCACGTAGTTCATCTGGCTTCATTCTTTGAGGCTTCTCAGCAGTTTGACACTTGGCCATTTCAGAGGGCACTTAAGAATCAGCCACATTCTTCTGGGCCTGGAGTTACATAAATGCCAGACCAGGAAGGATGGCAGTTTTCTTTCCCAAATATGGGTTTCCTGCAAGTGCTCCTGTTATAGTCCAAAATAGTGCAGGTGTCCAGGGATTAGCCATGGAAATGCAGGGTTACAGGGATAGGATAGGGGCTCAGGTCTGGGTGGGATACTTTTCAGAGGGTTCAGTCTGGACTCATTGGGCCGAATAGTCTGCTTCCACACTATGGAGATTCTATGATTCCATAAAGGGCATAGTGAACGAGATGGGTTTTTGCGACAATTGTTACATGGCCATCATCAGGGATTTAGTTCCAGACCTTGTATTTGAATTCAATTTTCACCATCTGCAGCAGTGGGATTCAAACCCCAGGCCTCAGAGTATTGCCTGGATCTCTGGATTATGAGGAAGGGTCACCAGACCCAAAGCGTTAACTCTGTTTTCTCCTTCACAGATGCTGCCAGACCTGCTGAGCTTTTCCGGCAACTTTGTTTTAGTTCCTGATTTACAGCATCCACAGTTCTTTTGGTTTTTCTCTGGATTATTAGTCTGGCAAAAGCCCACTACACCATCACCTCCCCTAGTAAGAATGATCATAGGAAATAGCATTAGTGCCTCAGTTCTATGTCATCTGGGATATTGCCACTTTTGGCAGGAAAAAAGAATATTAGCGTTCAGTTTCAATTGTACATCAAAATATTTAAACTATTTCAAATGAACCCAATCTCTAATTACAAAAGCTCTCCTGCTGCCACTCCTACCCACCTTACTACAATAATCAAAATAGCATACATCAGTTGCAATTTGCTTGTGCAATCTTGTATTTGAAATTGTATATTAATATTGAAAAGTATCCTGGAAGATTATATGCACTATCATAGTTTTAGAGATGTAGAAAATTATTGGGAACTGGAATCTCTCAAATGTAGTAAACATAGTTATATTCTAATGATAGAACTAATTTTATGCATACTTTTACAACATGGGAGTTTTTTTATATTAAAAAGGAGACAAATTAGTCCAAATTCATGGCACGATTGTTTTTATCTCATATCTTCGGACCAATCGCCCTATTCAGTGATAAAATGTTTACAATGCTCATTTCTCGAAACAGTATAGGTTAATGTCACATAACAGTAAACACATCCTTCTACATTAGAAAATATGAAACAAATATTAATCCTATCCAAAAATGCAAATGGAATCAAATTATGAGCATTTGGAGGAAACACTTTGTACAAAATTACCCTTCCATAACACCTGTAAAGATCAGATTTTTGTATTGTTATTTTTAATTGTGGATGAAAATGGAAAAAGGACTATTTTAATACCAAGGACTGTGGAAGGAATTGCTGTCCTTGTGATAAAACAAGTTACTGGAACTCATTGAGTTGTTCACGCTGCTACTTTGCAAGCCTTGCATGGCATTGGAGGATGCGTGCAGAGTGAGATCCAGCCAGCAACAGACAGCTGATTAATTTGTGCAGTTGTGGCCAGTCATAGATACTGGAAGTGATTGACCTGATGACAGCTCTTTAAATGGCTCCTGGGTAGGTGAAAAGCTTGTGTTTACGTTAGACGTTCGGCAACTCTATCTCTCTGCAGTAAAAGTAATTGAAGCATGAAGAAAGCTAGTTATTTTCTCTCACCAGTTGCTAGAAGCTGTTGACTTTAACCAGTGACTAAGAGACTTTAGAATTACAGTACCAATTGTCCTGTGCCTCCTGTGAAGAAGTGAAAGAATTCAGGAAGGAGATTAGAGAACAGAAGGAAGCAAAAGGAACATCTCATTTAATCCTGTGGACTGGTGCTATTAAACTGTGATTCCCAGTAAGTTTTTTCTTCACCCATAACACCAATATGTTTTGTCTGTCTATGTGTGGCTGTATGTGTGAGCAAGAGTTTTAAAAGGGAGGATAGAATTTCAGGTGGTAGAGTTAAATACTGGTAGTTAATAGTTTTGTTCACCTAATGCTAGAACTGGTTTATTTGTAGTAAATAGTAATTCTTGTTAAGCATAGGAACATGATTAGTGCTTTCTGTTAAACTGAGTCCATCAGATAAATAAATTGTGCACTTTGATTATTTTGATCTAATCATTAACTTTTTTGGTGACCTTGGGAGTAGTGGGGTTCAAGGATCAGTGCCTAAATGGGTCTTTGCACATCATAAAACTGAGAATTATCAATGTTAAATTTTGTTAAATTTTATAAAACATTATTATGTAATAAATCAGTAGAATACTATCCTGAAGGTGAAGAACTAAAAACTTTATTGACCTGAAAGTTTGAACAACAATTTCTATTCTCTACTAAATCCAGCTGAAGCTGTCAGGTGCACGTTACAATTAATGTGCTTTCATCTTTCCTGCAAGAGAATGGAAAGGTATATAAGGCTAGTCAGGAAATCTCTGAATGTCTAAAGAAAGGAATTTCAAACAAGTATCGGATGAGCCACTTTACAGCTTAAAGGCTAAAATTCTGCCCCTGTGCATCAGCAGGGCAAATTCACAACAGTCTCACAAGGAAGTGAAAACCAGGATCATCAGCACATCTAATCTGTCCTAGTCCTCAGTCTGTGCGGAAACAATACATTGCTGCATGGTCACAACACTACATTCATTGAGCATATTGGAGTCATGTCCACATTATCCCATGAATTCCAGTGAATTATGTCCTTTATGCAAGATCATTGTAAAGTTTAGGGCTAAGCAGCATTATGCATATGCATAGAAATGGGAAATACTTTTAAAACGGTCCCAGTTATTCCTCTGGAAAGATTAATGTCATTTTTTGACCTTCAGTCTTTTCTATAGTTTTCTGTTGTTTGGATTTAAGTCATTATTTAACCTTTCAAAGCACTTTCCCTGGCAAACAGGCCTCCTGTCCAGCAGTGGGCATGGTTTCTTGCCTTACCTCAACATAAAACATGTCAGATAATCCAAACTTTTAATTCCAACAGTGATTACAGATGCCACTGCAAGAAGTTGGGTTGTATATGTTGCTGCCCTCAAAACTTTGACCTCTGGACCAGTGAGTTTCAATAAGGTTTTACAAAAACAAAAAATGGTCATTTGGTAATACAGAACTTGAGTATTGCTGAAAGAAGACATAATTCCCAAAGTTTTTAATCTTGCAGCCATCAGGACAAGTTGCAAGAATTCCAATTCAAGGGGAACACCAACATTTGTACTGCCTGAAAGGGGAATGTGAATTGATTAGCAAGAGGACATTGATGGGTAGAGGCATTGCCATAGAGAACTGGTTTGATTTGACAAAATATTTCCTATATGGCTAAAAAAATTTTATATAAAGCAGTGCTGCTTGGATATTTAGCACACAATCAGTAATCTTTGATTTATTCCCAGCCTCAATTAAAAAAATATACAGTAGTCAGACTCCCAGGCTCTAGTGCCTCACGCTAACAAACTGCAGTGCAATGACTAGGGTCAGAATGACTTCCATAGTGCCACCCCTTCACTTGAACACTGACAGTCACATGATGGATTTAGAAATTTTGAGCAACAAATGAAAGTTTTTTTTTGTGGCAGTTCTAAGACAATATGAATATAAAAGTATGTTTTGGATTGAAAATGCTTTGCTTTGAAAAAATATTTTCTAAACACTAATAAAGCTGTAGTGATTGTAATGAGGTCAGCCAGGTAGACCTCATAGAATATGAGTTCCCTGATTGGGGCTGTTAACCTGTTCCAATCAGGGAGCCCTGGCTGACAGATAAGAACAGGCGTGTCAGAGGTTCTGTTCACTCAGAGCTGGCTCTAAGGGATCTGGATCAATGTTAAGGGCTTTCCACGTGTAAATAAAGTATGACTTAGTGACGGGATACTGGCCTCTATGGAGTTATTTTAGTGGCGACAAGACAAAAGCACAGTCCTGAAGAAATCTGCTCACAACAGCCGTCTGAGTTAGGGTAAGCATTTCCGACATTATACAGTTATTTGTGAAGTTTGACTTATATGATCCTGCCATCAAAGACTGGGCCTAGGATGTGGAAAGAATGTGTTATTTCTTCTGGCAAATGACGTTGGGGGCAAATGAAAAGCAACAAGTAATTCTTACAGCTTGTGGACTCACAGCTTTTTTAGTTATTTGGAGCCTAAAACTTTTCCTGAGGCACCAGATATTAAAACCTTTCAGAGTTGATGGATTTAGTTAAGGAATATTATGACCCTAAGCCTCCTCTAATTCTGAGACACTATTGGTTTTACTTGCAATTCAAGAACCCAGAGAATCTGTATCAGGATTTTTGACTAGATTAAGATGACTGGCAGAGGCATATGACTTTGGTTTAACCCTTAAATGAGATGCTGAGAGACTATTTGGTATGTGGAATTAATGATTTAACCATGCAAAAGTGTCTACTAACTAAGGCCCAACTGAATTTCAAACAGGTACTACAACTGGCTTTGTCATTGGAAAAAGCAGCAAGTGGAGCATATCAGTTGCTAGGTATTCCAATGGAAGTAGACACTCTCGCCAATCCAACTGAGCTTAGGGAACACCACCTGAGTGCAAGAAATTGCATAGCTTCAGTCAGGACATGTCCTGAACGTGGAGAATCTAGGTCAGCCTACAGCAAAATCGCAAAACAAAGCCAAGCCTTGGCCAAATGGTTATAATTTTCTTCAGGATCCTGGCAAGGTATTGTAGTTGCCGCTGGTATGTGGGCTCAAGTCAGCAAAACAGTCCCACTAGGCCTGAATTGAGTAAGAGAACTCATAGGTCAGTAACCAGGAGAGTGCACACCCTGGAAATTGTTTGGAACAGTTAAATAGCGTAGCAACATCTAAATCAGAGCCAATATAAAATGTCTGGTTCAGTAGTCATCCGGTTCTAATGGAAGTCGATACCGGTGCGGCCATTTCAGTCACTCTAACAACATTCACTCGGATTCCAACCCTTACATTTGCATAAGACCTTGGCTAGACTGAGAACCTATAGCAGGGAACCTTTAAAGATAAAGGATACAACTTCAGTTCTGGTGTCTTACGAGAAGCAGCTGAATTCAATTCCCACTGATTGTAATAAAAAGGCTCGGTTCCAAGCTTGATAGGGTGAAATTGGTTGAGGAAGATTCACCCAAATAGGCTTAACATTTCAATTTTTAAAAAATGGCTGCCTGAGTTAAGTCCGAACTAAATACTCAGAAGTTTTTCAGGAAGATCGAGGGACTGTCAAAGGAGACAAGGCCACCTGCAATTCTGCAAGACCTGTCCCGTGCCATTTGCATTACAGGCAAAAGTAGAAGCAGAAATCAGGAGGTTGGAAAGCGAAGGAATCAAACCAGTCCAGTTTGTGGAATGGGCAGCACCGGTTGTACTGATTGTGAAGCCCAATGGATCAGTTCACTTTTGTGGGGATTCTAAAACAAATGGTAAACTGCTTTTTGCAGCTGCAAAAATACTCAATCCCTGGCACAGGGGATTTATATGCAAAAACTGGCAGGGCAGCCGTCTTTCATGGAGCTGCACATGAACCCAGCATACTTGCAATTGCAGTGAGATGATGATTCCCAGAAGACTGCTACACTTAATACCCATAAGGGTCTGTACCAATATCCAAGATTGCCATTTGGAATTTCTTGGCAGATGATGGAGAATATTTTACAAGGTCTACCCCAGGCCACCATTTATCTAGATGTGCTAGTAACCAGAAAGACCAATAAAGAGCAAAGAAAAACCAGAAATGAGATAATCAACTCCAATGGACCCCCGAGTTTAAATAACAAGCGGGAAAACACAACAGCGCTTCATCGGAGGCTGCACTGATGATGTCACCCAGCAGGGTAATGAAACGTCTGCGAACTAATGAACCAGCTCGGTGAGCCAACCAACCACAGCATCCGCAACCTGACCTACAAATCTACTCAAGAACCTTAAAGAACAGGAGTGCCAGAGGTTTTGTTCCCTCTGAGAGCTGGCTCTGAGGAAGCTGGATCAGTATCGAGGGCTCTCCACGTATAAATATAAGGTAACTTGGGGATGGGATACCATTCTCTGTGGAGTTATTCCAAAAGCATGAAAGACATTCCCTTTGCTGCTTGATATCAGGTAAATATAATGAAATTTATATTTTGCTTGTTTTACTTCTACTTATAAGTATAAGGGATTTGATTCAAAGACATTCTTCAAGGTTTATTTCTCTCATTATTACAGACAGGCCTGTTAAGAGTGAAGGGAATGTTTGAGAATGAATGTCAGAAAGGTACAGGGAGGTCCCTCAGAGTGTTAGCATTGGAACAGCCCATTCAGGAAATTGAAATGGTTATTCAGAAACCAAATTAGGTATTGTTCAAAAGCTCTGTCTCATTCAGTGAAAACTCATAATGAAAAATACAATTCGGAGTGGCTAATATACTGTCCAAAACTGTTGTGATTACTGATTTGTTTGCAAACTCATCTCAGCATCAACAGCACTAATTAGTGATGGTTTAATGACTGGTAGAAGACTACTGGAATTCAAAATCATGAGAACTCAGAGGATCATAGAAAAGCTTTAATTTGACAAGGCAATGTGGGATAACCTTGGATTCAAACCTGGAGGAAGAGACAAAAAAGGAGTAAGAGTACCGAAGCATGTACATGAACATATTATTGCAGTTATGTGCATATTCACAGAATGTGGCCTAGCTTTTAGGGGGTGAAAAGTCTGAAAATGAAAGTTTGCCATGAAGACTTTGGCTCACCATAACTTTCTTGGCTTAATAGAACTCATTGCTAAGTTTGATTTCTTGCCAATGATATCAAAATCATGGATGTAGTGGACCTGGGAATCTTCGTGCTTGCCTAAAACATTATGTGATGACCCCCATCTAAATTTTGGCTAAAAAGAATCTATTTTGGATGACTTGAGAAAAGCAGGATATTTCAGTTTCTCTGATGATTCTACATACACTAGGTATTTCATATTTTGATCAACTACCTGTTATTATAAGATATGTGTGACTGATGATGGGTTTCCCCATTGTTGTGTTTTGTTGCATGGTCAGCATTTCATTGTTACTTTAAGGAAACAATTACTTAAGATATCATCTCTGTACCATAGCAGGTGAGGGTTTAAGGTCCCATGCTCTATTTTCCCCAGGAATTGCCTGAAATATGATATGCTATTGAAAATATGTCGCTCAGTTTTAACTCTTGTTTAACTTTAGCCCAAATACTTCTGTGCCTATGAATGTAATGTTTGTATATCACAGGGAGCTGCATAAATGGCTGTTAGATTTTTCAATACCATGATTTCCATGTCTGGTTTTTCATGTTACAAAAGGATAACATACGCATTGCTACATTAGTTAAAATGCTGGAGGTGAAAATCACATCTGGTAGGTAGCAATGGCTCTTTGTAAAGAATACTCCAATATCATCCTGGTAGATGTTTGGAAAACCCATTGTTGTGCAATGGACAACAGCTCTTGGTACCAGAGAATTGGGACAATCAGCAGTAGCGGTTTCTGAGAGTATAGACAGCGGTACATATCTGTAGAGAGGGAATTGATCAGTCAGAAGATAAAGTTAATTATCTTTTGACTAAGATATTTCAAGATTAGAAATTTCTAAAGTTTCCTTTACCTAAATATTAAAAGGCTGAATCTACAAATATAAGCAAAACTAAATGCTGCACAATGAGCAATCTTCTCTGTCTCTCTTTAAAGAAAAGAAAATTCAAGAGCCTGGTACTCAATTTTTTAAAAACAACTAAAAGTTATATGGTCCTTTAGATACAGGCCCTATAGAAGAAAATACAGTTTAAAGATACTGAAAAGAGTAGAATTCTACACTAAGGAGCCTTACCTGTGTCTCAATCAGTTCTGCCATTTTCATTCTCTAAATCTGTGCAACAGTATATAAAAAAAAGTCTGTGCAATCCCATTGCTGCTTATTTGTTTTAAATGCTGCCTACAGGGGGAAACCTGCAACTACAAGCCTACAATTGTTAAAGCAACATATCCGAGGGACCACAAAGCAAGTAATGAAGCAACAGAGCAAATTAAAGGGAAATAGAAATACGAAAAGGGAAGAAAGAAGGAGAGAAAAGGAAAGCCAATAAAATAAAGAAACAAACATCATCCTGCACTCTCCTTCAAAAGAATAGAGCAGAAACCTGCAAAGAAAAATAGAAAGCAAACCATTATGAATTGAGGCTGCAGTGACACTTTTACAACTGTGCAAACAATGGATGCAGTTTGCTTTCACTTTTTTCTTAAAAAGTGCTCTGAAAATCTTGTTTTTCATTGACAAGGAGGGTTTTACAGAATCAACACATCTTTCCATGGACAGTCAGAAAGATCCAGAAAAAAAATCTGGAAAATTCCAAATGATCAACTCAAGGCAAGAAAGAACTTCGGGAGTAACAGATTCCAACCCATTCCATACAGACATCAAGCCCAAGAGTCTACCAAATAGTTTGTCAGAATGTACTTCACAAAGAGCATGAATGCGACTTTATTGAAGAGGAACTGTCAAAGAGGCTCATTGAACAAGTTGTTGCCTCCATAATAATCAAAGCTTTTAGGAAGGATTTTCTGGGCAATTAAAAGGACTATACCAAGAATGCATTACTTGAGGATGGGTGCAAGTATGAAGCCACAGTTGCAAATTAATAACAATTACATTCTTTAGGTGCAGCCAACATTATTGCTCTGGCCGGCAAAATGTGACAAACAAATAAAGACAACTGTTATATGCTGCATCGACCCAAATGTTGTTCAGTTTTTCTTGATATCTGTAAAGCATGTGGCACCAAAAGGATGTTGGGTACATATGTGCAGGAAATCTGTTTCCAAAGACGAAGCCAGATACCAGAACAAAGCACAGATGCTCAACAAAACCGTAAAACACCATAATTCTGGCAAAGAAATGTTAGGAAAGTGCACAAATGCAAACAGGTTCATGAGCTTGAAAGTTGACCAAGTGAAAGGCAAATGTCAGAGGAGGACCAAGCTTTCTGTATTAA
>NC_063346.1:26623818-26663006 GCF_021869965.1 Rhincodon typus | reverse complement strand
CAGGCCACTCTTTTGGTCAGAAATCCAGCACTGGCAGTTTTCATGACTTTTTGCCATGATCCCAGATTACTCCCCGTTAAATTACATAATGTCAATTTGCAGCATCTTTTTGAATTGGAAACTAGAACAGACATGTTGCTCTTTTTGGATGCCATGCCATAGTTGAGACCAGGAATCTTCAGGCCATCTGCATTAAACTTCAGTTTAGTCCTGGAATTCCAAGAGAGCCAGACCCACCATTTCTCTTAAAGCAGAAACTGGAAATGGTACAAAAATGAGGTGACAACGAAATGATGGCCAGACACCACAGGACACTCCAGACAATGGTTTGGTCTTTCAGTGTATTATGAAATAAACTGTTTGATTTAGATATATTTAAAATAATACAAATTATGGTTGGATTTTAAATATTGAGTTGGTAACATATTGGTTCTATGTGTTGAAATTAATAATTAATGTGCAAGTATTTCTATAGCTATGGTGATTTCATTTACCTCAGTTTGTGAGGGCCAATTTGACAGCCAAATGGGTTTTTTGCTTATCTTAGAATTTTATAACTTATCAAAGTTAACAATTGTACCGTAAAGTTTCTGTTAGAAATTTCTGGACTGAGACTTTTTAAGTTTCAGAGAAGCGCTCATAGCTTTGAGGGAGAGACAGAACATCCTCTGGTCTTCCTCAGACTAGAATTCTTTGATGGTTTGCACAGATGTGCTCCAGTATTTCTTTCTCTCCTTAGGGATAATGATTATGTTCCCTTTGTACTAGATGGGCTATTACTGCATCTGTACATGCTCAATGCTTTCTTAAAGCAGCAGCTACATCCTCAATGCTTTCAGGCCATCCTTTCATTAATTCTTCCTGCAACATTTACAGACTTCCATCTTGTTATGTAGTTGCTTAATTTTGTGCAAGACACTTTTTTTTAAGATTCAATATCTCTAATGGGTTAATGTCTTGCAGGGCATGTCAAGCTGTTTGGAAGAGTTAACAATCTGTCTTTGTTTTCTCAACTGTCTTCTTCTCTCAACAGCATGTGGGCAATGTACATCAATTTCCCTTGCTTTTATTTCACATGCAGATGATATTTTGGCAAATAAAGTAACAGATGCTTTGGAGCAGATAAAAGTCATTTGCGGAAGATGCTCTGAAGTACTCGCAGTCAGATTTCACTGTCACTTTGTCTCAAACAGGTATTGATTGAAAAGCTCACAACAAAAGACAATAGCCAAGCACTCCTTCTAAAATTGACCAAAGCATTGTTCAGTTTGTATTAACACCCTGGATATGAATGCAACTGCTTTACCTTGTTGATTAAGGATTGCTCCCAGTTAAGCCTTCCTGGTGTCATACTGCAAGGTGACCATCATGGGCACCTTTGTACCTGAACACTGCCATTATTTGCACTACTTGTTTAATTCTAGTGAAAGCTGTTGTTCTGTACCACTGCATGACCTTAGCAATAAGTTCATACTCTGATGACAAATTCAGCAAAGATTTTGCAAAATAGTTCACAAATCCAACAAAACATTACATCAGTTTCACAACTGTTATTTGTTACATCTCTGGTACAGTTCTCACCCTGTCAGGATCTGTGCAAAGTCTTTTGGCCATGACTACATGACCTATGTACTTGACTCCAGGCATTTTTACTTTCATCTTTTTCTTAGTTCACCTTCAGGTTCATCTGGTGAGGTGTCTCTAGTAGTCACACTATATTCTGATTGTGGTGTTTGTGAGCTTCTTCCGATATGTCTGTACATCACAGGCTGACAAATCATCTGCACTAGCTTCCACTGCACAAATATTACTGATTATCATGTGCTATTTGTGTTATTGTTCTTCCAGAGCAATGGAAATGTCAAATGGCATGTGCAACAATTCTGGGTGATGCCTACAATGGAGAAAACTGTTCCTTTTATTTAGCTTCACTTGCCAGTAACCATGGTTTACAACTAGAGTAGTGAAGATTTTTGCTTCAGTAAGTTGTGGCAAAATTTTATCAATGGTTGATGTGAGGTAGTGAGGTCCCTTCAAAGTTTATATATACAGTTAGTTGCTGGATTTTTAAACTGCTACCATGTTTCTAATCCAGCCTATAGGCGTTTTATATGAATTTGCCTCCAGCAAAGTGTAATTCCTGTTGTGACAACGCTTAAGTTATTTCCCAAAACATAAGAAACTGGTCATGGATATTGTACTAGAGAAAAATCTATCAGACTTTTTTTTACAACTAACAATTATATACGAACATTATATTTCTTGGGCACATTAGTTCTGAGCTAATATTAAGTTATTATGTTGCCACAATAAAAGCAAGAATCTAATAGAGTGTCATGCTTTAAGTAATACCCAGACAAGATAGAATATGAGATCTTTATACCACAGTTCAAATGCTATTAGGCAATGATGATATCATGAGCATGTCTTTCAGAGATATACAGACATGCAAACCATGAGACATTACACAAGAATTGTCACTTTCTCGATTATTCTCTTTTTTCCCAATTCTTCAATCTGATCTTTCAGGCTGAACTTGAGGGAAGCTGGGACTCTCCTCAGTGGATGCTGAATTGGTCCAATACTCTCATCTGCTTTAAAATGATATTCACCTGGAAGACATCCAAGACCAGTTAAAACAACTTTCTAATCCTTTAGGATCTGTTCTGCTATCAATGGCTTAAGTAGCTTGCAAAGCACTACAAATCTCTTCTTCCAATTTTAGGATTATTTGTCTAAATCTTAGACTTACTTCAGCTAAGAAGAGTACTCTCTATAACTCCAGATCTTCATTTTAGCCATTGCATAGTGTTCTTAGCTTAATTTGTGCTCTTGGCATGAGTATTGTTTCATTATGAAGGTTTGACATTGCTTTTAATGATTTAATTTTTGGGTCAACATCATGAACAACCTAGTACAGGTCTATTAAGCTTTTCTTAAAGAATTCTTTCACAGGACATGGGCATCACTGGCTCAGCCAGCATTTAAAGTCATAGAGTCAAACAGCATTGAAACAGACCCTTCGCTCCAACCAGTCCATGCTGACCATGTTCCCAAACTAAACTAGTCCCACCTGCCTGCGCTTGGCCCGTATCCCTCCAAACCTTTCCTGTTCATGAACTTATCTAAATATCTTTTAAATGTTGTAATTGAACCTGCATCCACCACTTTCTCTGCCAGTTCATTCCACACATGAACCACACTCTGTGGAAATTTATTGCCCATTCCTAATTTCACACAAATAGTTACTAGTCAATCACATTGCTGGGGGTTCTGAGTCATGTGCAGGCCAGACTAGGTAAGGATGACAGATTTCCTTTCCCGAAGGAGATTAAGGAACCAGGTGGGCTTCTACGCCACTCATTTTTTATTCCAGATTTTTTATTGAATTTAAATTTCACCATCTGCTATGGTGGGATTCAAACCCATATCACCAGAACATTAACCAGGAGTTCTGGATTACCAGTCTAGTGACATTACCAACTACACCACCATCCCCCTGATTTTGCACAAAGCTAATATCTATCTCACACTTCACATTCACTTGATTTTCTCTTTCAGCAGTCATCATTCAAATAGTCCGTAAAACATTTAACACTTTTAGAACTGACAATGCCAACTTGTTGCATGGTGTAGAATTATTTATCAGAATCATTGGCTAACATCTCTCCAGCAGCCATCATTATTGTCTTGCTTTGCTTCTTTCCAGCTGAACACTAATGCAAAGTGTATCAGTGTCTTGCAGTTAAGGCAGTGCTTTTTCCACATGGGATATGCTTCCTCTTCTAGACATTCTTTCTTATATGTCATGTAATGTCCTCCTGCCTTTGGCCTTGACCTTACTCCTGCTGTTCTGCAAATCACAGAATTATAGGCCATTCAGCCCATCGAGTCCACATTGACACCCCAGAAGAGCATTCCACCCAGACCCGCACGCCCCAACCCTTTTCCCTGTGACCCTGCTTTTCCCACAGCGAATCCACCTAACCTGCACATCCCTGCATACTTCAGGCAATTTAGCATGGCCAATCCACCTAACCTGCACATTTTGGACTGTGGGAGAAAACCGGAGCACCCGGAGGAAACCCATGTAGACACGGGGAGAATGTGCAAACTCCACACAGACAGTCACCTGAGACTGGAATCAAACTCACGTCCCTGGTGCTGTGAGGCAGCAGTGCTAACCACTGAGCCACCGTGCCGCCCCACATGCTGCCCTAAACATTCTTTTTTCCTTAATCTGTTGTTTTAAATTCAGCCTTGAATGCCTTTCAGATAATTCAACTCCTCATTTGTTCTCTCATTTAAGTGCCAAGCTGATAATTGACAATCCCAGAGCTTCCCCCTACTTGATTTCTTTCCTGAAATTAAATTTCTCCTCTCTCAGCAGACATGTTCTCATGACAGTATCTTTCTCCACAAGAACAGTTTATTGCTGATGAGAATCATCATTCATTTGTCCACACTGAAGATTTGGCTAAATGTATCAGAGCAGCCACATACTGATCAATATTCCCCCTCTCCCCTTGAACTCTGATATTGGTCAGGTTCTGTTTATATGTAGTGTTAGTATGGGGTTCAAAATCTACGCAGTCTGGCTTTTCTGTTTCTCAGTGAGATCTCAGTGGGTGAAATATAGCTTGTAGTACTTTTCCTGCAGCACAATCAGTCACGTCGCTGCTCTTATTTCCTCAGATTTTTGATCTTTAACTACTTCATAATTTTGACACAGAGTGAACAAAAAAATTCCATTTTGTATTACTTTCATTTCCGCAGCAACAGGGAGTAGAAAATACACATGCACTTTCACTCAGCCAGTGGTTCTAAGTTGCAGACTATTTTCTTTTAGTTAAAAAAGAAACTTCTTGCTGATTCTTCAGTAGTTGGCTATCTTCAGTGCTGGAAGTCTAAATGTTTTCAGTGAGCCATTGTTGCAAACGATACGTGTTTATTGGCTGCAATTGACTGCACAAAAATGCATATACAACTGGAGGTAGTGTTCACATGACCACATCAAGCCAGCCCGCACACTAATTACAGCCAGTACACTTGTACTTCTCCAAACACAGTTAGTTAAAGTGCTCTTCTGGAGTTAACAGGGAGTGATATTAGACTATTTCAACATTTTCAATGAAGTTTGAAGGTCTCTCAGCAGAAATGCTGTTGTCTCTCATGGGGATTGTGGCATGACCGTGAGATGGAGTTCTGGTAGCTGAGAGAAGTTGTGGAAAGAAGGAAGAAGGATGGAGTTCACAATGTTATGCAGTACTGTCCTAGGATATTCAGAGAGCAATTCTTCCACTTTGTCCTCAGCTAGCAGCAGAGTCTGAGCTGGCTACAATTCACAAAGGAAATGGTCGCTGTGATACATCCTCCAAGCAGACATGCAGCAAGAGAGCAGGGCAGAGGCTTTGTTATATTCGAATTCATCTCAGTCAGCTTAGGTAAATTGGTTCAAGGTTTTGTTTTAAGAAGTCTAGATTTTTCTGCTTCCTTAATCATGTTAGACAGGAGATCATCGAACTACAGTCTTCTAACAGGAAACTGCACTATTCATAGGTTTTCTATTTCTGGAGCAATTAATCAGAGGTAACTCAAATTATTTTCAGGTATATATAAAATAAATATTGGGAGAAAATATTTTTCCTGTGTGTGTTTTTGGGACCAGCTTGCCCTAATTACATAGCTGCACTTGTTCTGACAGCTATTGAAGTCCCAGGCTGACCTGAGAGCCTGCCAAATTTTACAACATATCAGAAAGATCACTGAACAGGAACAGTGAGAGGAAGATTGTGGTGTTGTGTTATTGCTGCCTCAAGAAATCTGGAAATGGGTCTGAGCAAATTCGTGAAATCTGACAATCAGATACGGTCGAGGGAATTGTTGCTTTTGAAATATATACCAGGGCAACTGGGGTGGAAGAATGTTAAGTGAAAGAATTCACTGTGAAGAAAGAAAGGCATCAGGAAACCCATTTGCTGATGGGATTTGCTGAGTGGCATCAAAATTGCAAAAGTGCACCTTCTATGGGCAATGCTACAAAATATGATGCAAAGGAGTGCTGTCATATTTGGATCCTAGCATTAGGATCATATTTAAAGGGATACCTCCTCAGGAGACATTCTTGAGATGAAGTTACTGGGAAGGGTCAACTCTCGACCTCTAGCACCTAGAAAGACAAGAACCGCAGGTGCAAGGGAACCCCCACTACCTCCAATATTCCCTACAAATACACTCATGCTGTCTTCGACTCCCTGTTCCTTCATTGTTCCTAGGTCAAAATCCTGGAATTCTCTTTCTAACACCACACCAACTACAGTGATTCAAAAAAAGCAGCTCACCATTATCAAAGGAAATTATTAATGGGCATAAATAGTAGCCTACCAAATAATCTTCACAAGACCATAAGTTTGAAAAAAAAACGTCACTGAAGCATCCCTCATGAAAGGATGTGCCGAAAACCTTTCATACACACACAATTTTGCTAAAAATAGGTTTCATCAATTTAAATGGATGTTTCTTTGGGAAATTTGTTTTCCTCACTCTATCAAAATGGGTCTGAATTGAGGAGTTCGGGTGAAGTTGTTTCCATTGGTAGAAGGATTCAGAATCAGAGATTGGTTGGATCTGGAATGCAGTGCCTGAGAATGTGGTGCAGAGAGGATCAATTGAGGTAATCCAGATGGAATTGAAGAAACAAATAAAGATAAGAAATTGGAACACAAGTGATGTGTCATCCAACTCAAAATTTCTAATTAGTTTCTTAAACAATCATTATAGCATTAGGCCAGAAGCTGAGAACATTGACAATAACCACCCTGTAAAATTAGACAGAAAACACATGATAGAGATATCATTTGCAAAAGACTAAGAATGGAAATAAGTAATATTTATCCTGCCTATACCTAAATTGTGGATAGCCATAGAGAACCAAAGGTTTAGTATATTAAACAAGTTCATCTTGTTTTAATGACAGTACGAATAAAAACAGTCTGCTAAGGCAATTCATTTTGATCATATCCACTTTGTTTGGATTGCATGGGTTGCTAAAGCAAGCATTTAACGTTAATTAATTTTTTTCAAATACAGTAATGCATATCTTATTATAAAATATTGCATGCTATTCCTCACATATCAAACCATAAACAGGCCATGATGGAAAGAACATAATTATTTCCTTTAATGTCTAGTCCAGTTATAAATAATGCATCTGTCATATTTTAGTCATTTTACAGAACCAAATGCATAACTGAAAGAAATGCAGGATGTACAATAGAATTCTCAGTGAGCTGCAGCCTTAGAAATACATTAAGCAGAACGTCATCACACAAAATATGGTCTCCTGTTTTACTGTTCTCCAAATACATGATAAAAGGCTGAGTTTTCTGGTTACAGTATACCATTAAGCTAATTATAGTAAGAATATGGCCATTTAATATCTAGGATCTCATTGGCAACAGTGAAATACCTCACCATGACCTAATTACAAGTGTGATAAGAAGCCATTTACATTCATAAACAGGCCAGCAAGATTACAATAATTAAACTTAGGAAATATGTGTAACCTAGTGATGGGCAAAACAGACCCAAATGATAGCTGCCCATAGAACTTCTACTTCAGCTTGATTTTTTACCCCGAGGTTACCATGGAACATCTGCAAAAAACTAGCATCTAAACAGGGGTAGAATAGAAGAGAGTCATGGAATAATTTAGGACACAGAAGGAGGCAATTCAGCCCATTAAGCCCATATTGTCTTTCCAAACAGCAATCCAGTCAGTCCCATTATTCATTATTCCATAGTCCTGCAAATTTATTTCCTTCAAGTGCCCATCCAAATTCTTTCTGAAATCTCTGATTGACTCTACTTATACGTAGATATAGCAATTTAATTGTCCCATTAAATGGGCATATTGTTAAAGATGACTTAGGATGAGCTTCCAAAGTTCTAGAATATCGCTAGCACATAAACAATAATAATGTAGTTCGGTTACAGTGAGAGGTTAAATTTAAAATGTATACCATTTTCGTCCATAAACAGCACAAAAGTTGCAGCTACCACCTCATAATTTACTACCTGTCATTCTGAAAAATAATTTTCCATCATATAACAAATGATTGTGTATAATATAATGTTATTCATTCCCAAAAATAACTGATAATTTACTTATAGTAGAAAAGGTTTCATGAGTAATTGAAAGTGGATATAAATAGAAATTGTGGTTGTGAAATTGGATTTGAGTGGTAACATGAAACAGGCTACAGTCATCAGCCCATTTTAAACCTATTTGAAATAACTCCAGAGAGGCTGGTTACACGTCATCAAGTCACTCTTTATTTACATTTGGAGAGCCCTTGACACTGATCCGACTCTCTCAGAGCCAGCTCTCAGAGTGAACAGGATGTCTGACACTCCTATTCTTATCTGTCAGCCAGGCCTCTCCAATTGGACCCGATTAACAGCCCCAATCAGAGAACTCATATTCTATGAGGTCCACCTGGCTGACCTCATTATAATCACTACATCCCTCCCCATCTGAGTTGGGGCATTTTAGCACCAGGTCAGGTTCTTGCAACTCTGTGTTTGATACAGATGGCATGTAACACACAGTGGCTCACTTCTTGCATCCAGAGCATCGCGGAAAAAATTCATTCTCCTCTTTAGGTGGCGAAGGCATTGAGATAGCGACATCCACTGTGTCCGTCTCAGATTCTGAAGTACCCTCAATTCTTGACAGTAGGGGAGAACACATGGGTTCCAGAGCAGTCAGAAAGGCATTTGAGGAGCACATTTTGCTCTCACACCATTTGCAAGTTTGCAGCTTTCATATGGTCCATGAGCTTGTTCAGGACCATCATACCTACTCAAAATATTTATGTCACTGGACCTGACCTCACGTCAACCACGCCATTCCCATGGTTCCTACACCAAACTTCATCCCCTGAAGTATACTGTCTCTCTTGCTTCGTGGAGTTTTGTGTCCGGCACTGGCGTTCCTGATCCCATTTCACCCCCTCCCCCAAGGTCCAGGAAAATCAGATTTCAACAGCTCATGAAGTCAGATCACCATGATCTTTTCAAGGGCAACTAGGTATAGGGAATAAATGCTGGCTCAGGCAGCAATGCCTACATCCCATGAGTGAATAAAAACAAAATTCCAACATATAAGCATTTCTGACAATGTCATCCTTCTAATGCCCATCCCTTATTGCTTTTGACAAGATGAGCCATGGCAGTCAATATAGTGGAAATATTTGGGAGTTCCAGGATTTTCACCCAGTGTCCATGAAAGAACAGCAGCTTGAGTCAAGATTGTATGTTGCTTGCAGGGGAAACCGGAGGTGATAGTTTTTCCATGTATCTGCTATCCTTGTCCTTTTAGGTGGTAGAGATTGAGGTTTAGGCTATTTGCATGTTTAAGAACTTCTTAAATCAATCCTAAAGTTAGATGTTGCCATTTCAGCCTCTAACCTCTTGACCTGCTGCCACATATTAATTTAAAATTGTGTTCCAAATCAATTATTTTCGAATTGTATTTCACAACCTTAGACACCATATAAAGCTAGAATTGGATGACCTGCTTAGTGGTGAGATGCAAATCAGAGCAATACATTGAACAAATAACTCTTCAAAGCCACACACAGTATACAATGACATGACCATATCAATTCTATTCTATCATTTTATTGAAAAAACATTGAGTCTAACTCAATATGAAGGAAAAGGGAATCACTTAGGCAAAAGGAAAACATTTTTCTTCAAATGCAAATGGAAGTGAACACACTATTTCAAAGTTGTGAAGGCCTCCTGAAGAGAAGCAGGCTGTGATAGCCTCCCACACATTGCAGACAAACTACAGTCTGTCACTTACTCTTTGTTATCTTCTGCTTCCTGAAATCAATGAAAGTGATGATGGTTTGAGCTTGAAGAATGCTGAGAGTTTGAATAGCAATTATTGCAGCAGTGAATAACTTTCAGGAGTTTGTTCTCTGCTTTCAGCCTATACACAGTCTAGGACTGATTCTGACTGACAGTGGGAGTCTGTTAACAAACAGGACATTTTACCCATGAGCTTCCTTAGAATAAAATTTGGCCTTCTCCATAGATTAGATGATGCATCATCATCATGGACCAGGCAGAGGAACAGAGAGGAGAAGAAAGGGGATTGAGAGATAATTGGAGAAACATGGCACAAAATAGTATTCCACATCCACAAGCTATCACCACATGTACTCTAAAAATGTAAAAGAAAATGTAAAACCTGAAACTGCAATCTAGCTTGATGCTTAAGGCAGTATTGTACAATCAGTGCTGCTGCCTTCCGGATGGGACATTAACTCAAGGCTTTATCTGGCCTGTTGGGTGAACGTAAAAGATCCCAGCATGCTGTTCAAAGAAGGACAGAGAGACTTTTTCAAACGCCTGGGGCAATGTTTACCCCTCAACCAACATGACTCGAACAGATTAGCTGGTCATGATCACATGACTTTTGTGGGAGCTTGCTGTGTACAAATTAGCTACTGCACTGCCAAATAAACACAAGTCTTGGGCCCACCATCTTAAAGATCTGGATTATTTCAGGCAGCCATAGGCATCTAACATTAACCAAAGTGTGACACAGCCATATATTCAGTTGGTGATTGAAAAGATGGCTAATGGGATAATTGACTCCCTGAACCCCGAACTTTATTATCTGTAAGTTCAATAATATAGCAAACTTCAAAGTGAAAGCAAGTTGACCTGATCTTTCCTGTCACTTTGGGTGGTGAAATAGGCATTTCATTTTCCTATTTAAGTGCTTCTTTTTAGTGCAAACAACATCATAAGAGATGGCTGTTCTTCAGTAAAAGGCTCATGGGATTGTAATGGGTTTCCTGATCTGTCAGCTTGCTCCTATGGGGAACCACGCTGCTGGCTGCACCTCTGCAGCTTAAGTACCTGATGTTACCTCATTGTGCCACTGGCTTTGGGGTTTTGTAGTTTTGCTTTTGTGTTTCTTCATGCATTGTCTTTTTAAACTATTCATGTTAGATTCTCCTGTGGAAGGTATTCTTGAAATAAGGGGCAGAATAGAATGTTAACCACTCTGTGCAATTAGCTGACACTGAACTCAAAATTCCAAACACTATCCGAATTAGCAGTACGTTTCCCAAACTTACTGCTGCAATTTTCAGTCAGATTTTGCATATTCCAAGCACTGCTTTTGGATTTTCAAGACCTCCACTGATCCAATTTACACAGGATTTGCAGCAGAGATGTTTTGATGGATGTACAAATGAGTTTTCACATGAAAATGTAGAACATCAGCAACTATCACTTCAACAACTCACCACTTGAATTTTGGGACAATTATCTTTGCCAGTAAATGTTTATCTGATTTGCTGGTCTGTAAAGCTCACACAAAACTGAATCAAAAGATACATCACTATATATCATTTTAAACCTGTTAACAACAGAAATTGCTGAGGAAACTCAACAGGTATGGAACCATCAGTGGAGAAAAAGAATGGTCACTGGAATCAAACCCTTAAATCTGTTTTTTCTCTTCACACAGACGCTGCCAGATCTGCTGAGTTTCTCCAGCAGTTTAAATTTTTGTTTCAAATTTGTAGCACCCACAGACCTTTGTTTTATGTTAGATCAATTCATACTAAATTAATTTATAACTGAAGAAGAAAGCAAGAATTTAATGAAGACCATAGTAAAGATGATATATAATGAAAACTACAACCAAATGGAGCACAGCAAAACTATGGAAAAGAAATTTCTGTTACATACCTTTATTTTGGATATGGTGTTGTCTGATAGTTTGACTTTGAAGTGAAATTTGTGTCACATTGTACATAGTTGTAAATCAACAGACATTATGAACTTCAGTCACTGCCAGGAAAACCTCTAAGAAAGGCATCTGTTTGCAACCAGTTATAAAGGCAGAGCAGAAAAATCTGCATTACTGAAAAAGACAGTTGTATATATTTTAGATTAATCATTTTGTACAAAATATGTTTACTGTGAATGTCTCAAAGGTGATATGTAGAGTCAGAAAATTGTCTACTGAGGCTAGACAAAGAGCACAAACATTACGAAATGATTTTTTCTTGTGGTTTTTATATCACACCATATTTACTTACACATTTAAAAGGAACATGCAAACATAAGAGGGGAGAACAGGAGTAATGTTAACACTGAATTTAATTAAACTACTAGTTTACCTTTCAACATTTATTAATAGAAACCAATTTGTCTCAGTTAATTGTAATCTTAGCTCTGGATAAAGAAGGCTGTGACTTTGAATCCCACTCCACAACTTAATTAATTTATTTTAGACAGTCAGTAGTGTATTGCTAAGGCAGGTTGTCTTGTCACAAGTGATAGGTCAGAAGTCCCATCAGACAATTCAGATGGAGAGAAAAGATCCTAAGCCCAGTATAAAAAAGAGCAAGGAAGTTTTTTGGTGTCCTTGCCAATATTTGCCTTCCCCTTTTGTATGAAGTAATCACCATGCTGAAGTCATTGACAGATGACTTGGTTAAAATCAATGACAGAGACAATTTGCTAGAGATCTGAAGAGAATATAGAAACAAGTATTAAGATCCTTACAGACAATGATCAGTCAAATAGTTAAAGATTTATCTGGAGACTTCTGTTGTCAAAAACTTGAAAAAAGGAAAAACAAAAGTGCTGGAAATACACAAATCAGTCAACGTCTACCAGAAGAAGATGGTTCAACATTTAAGGTATGCATTCTTCTTCAGGACCTTTTTTGTTGAAATGAGCTGAAATATTATATGCTTCAGTACCTGTTTACTCAATAACACTTTTGTAAGGTCAGGTATGGCAAGCTCCACAGATTATGTCATTTTGCATTAATGACTTAATACAGTTCAATGATAGGTCATTCACTTTGCCATTTGAAGAAGCAAGGAGTATATGTTGATTGTCATGCACACATGAGGTTATACCTATTGGGATTTTTTTTTCATTTCACAGCATAATCTAAATACTCTTTCTAACAAAATTAGGCAGAGATTTTAAGGTCCTAAAATTGCATTTAAATAGATATGTTTCTCTTCTCTAAATACTACATTTTTGATGTAATAAGCGACCTTGCTTGTAGTTACCAGTGTTCTATGCTGATTTAAGGTTGAAGGGAACCAATATCATCCCCTGTAAAAATAGATTTTATAAAAATCATGCTTTACAGCATGATTCAATTTAAGGTATTCTGATCTACCAAATAAAATTTCAGTGAGCTCTGACCTCCTCCTGTATGAAATAAGATATTTTACTTAATACAAGCCTTTTTCTGTATCCAGTCAATTTGATACAGTGACAGAATAGGCATCAAATGTATTTAGAAACAGCTAGCTTCACTACTTCAGAATGACAAAGGCCATTTACTTTTCATAAATTCTCATGACCATTGTTAGAGATGTTTGAGAGAACCTTCTTTATTTTTGTATGATAACAGTTTTCAAAATAATCTCAGACTCAGGATTCAACATGGAGTTTGGTTGTAAGTTGCTAAACACAGGAAAGTGTTCAATGTTTTCTCAATTGCCAAAATAACAGTAGAGTCATAAAGTCATGGAGATGTACAGCATGGAAACAGAACCTTCAGGCCAACCTGTCTACGCTGATCAGACATCCCAATCTGAACTAGTCCCATTTGCCAGCATTTGGCTCATATCCCTCTAAACCCTTCCTATTCATATACCCATCCAGACACCTTTTAAATGTTGTAATTGTACATGATCTACCACTTCTTCTGACAGCTTGTTTCATACATGCACGACCCTCTGCATGAAAAAGTTACCCCTCAAGTCCTTTCTAAATCTTTCCCCTTCACCTAAAACTTATATTCTCTAGTTTTGGACTCCCCCACCTTAGAAAAAAGACCTTAGCTATTCACCCTATCCATGCCCCACATGATTTTATAAATCTGTAGAAGGACCCCGCTCAGCCTCCGATACTGCACAGAAGAAGCCTCAGCCTATTTACTCTCTTCCTTTTACTCAAGACTTTCAATTCCAGCAACATCCTTGTCAATCATTTCTGCACTCTTTCAAGTTTAACAACATCTTTCCTATAGAAGGGAGACCCAGAATTGTACACAGTATTCTAAAAGAGACCTAACCAATGTACTGTACGGCCTCAACATGATGTACCAGCTCCTTTAATTGTCCAAAATAATTTAAGTTCCGTTGTTTCATGTTTTGCTTCCTGAAATGATTTAGCATAATGAGCCATGATACACTGTTACAGTGAAAGTTAGTTTTTGTTTCAGTGGCAGATTGCCCACCTCTTCTGAGTCACAAGTTTCAGGTCTTGAGCAGCAAATCCAGCTCTGATAGTGAAGGTTACAATGTGGTCTCTAAATGCTTGGTTGGTGGTATTGACTGGACACAGAGAACACTGAATCAGTGACAGTGTTCCTACATGTGAGTCATAAGTGGTTAGATTTGTGCCCTACTCCGCCCAAGTGGAGACCGAAACATCAGGTCTATACAACAGGATTGTCATCCAGTAGAGATAGTTTTATTTGTACATGGGATGTGGCTGTTGCTGGAAAGGTAGAATGTGTTGCCCAGCACTAACTGCTCTTGAAGGGGTAGTGGTGGGCTACTATATTGAACTGCTGCTATATTGAATCCACGTGATGAAGATACACCCACAGTGCTGTTAGGGAGTTCTCCGACCTTGTAACAGTGAGGAAACAGAGTCTATAGCTCCAACTTTTCTGTGTACAACTAGGTGTGTCTCTTTTCATTTCTGTCATGCAAATTGTTTCAAAGTGATTTCTGTTGTGGTACACCTTTAAGAAATGTGGTTATATTTCTAATGAGAACATAATACTAACTTATTATAATATGTCAAGTGTTTTCTAATGTCCTTAGTGTAAAGGGATATAAAATACACACCTTCTGGATGACTTCTGGATGTTAGCAGTCTGAAGAAGGTAGATTGAAGGTGCGTGTGTATATGCAGTACCTACCTTGAATAAAGAATTCGCAGTGTTGTATTACTAATCCCATTTTGCATGGTTAGTGCCTTATCATGGCTATCACAGTGGTTAAGAAAACACAACATGGTGGTAGTATGTGGGAATTATAACATTTCAACTTATAAAATTCATTTCCACAACTTCAGAGAAATGCTGGCCACAGTCAATGTCAACTCGATGGAAATGTCAAAACATTGAACATCAGTTCCATTGCTGCATACAGCTGTAGGAGCACAGGCATCTGAGTAAGCTCCTGTGAACTTGGCCTTCAAGACCAACAGTTACAGATTCCAATTAGAAAGATACTCATGAAGATTCTGTGTCAGATTTCCCATGTCAAGAACAGGGAAGGTCTGAATGTGCTAGACAAAGTGCACAAAGAAATCTGTGATTTTTAAACAGATCCACACCTATCAAATGCATTGAGAGGATCAGCACCATGTCGAGTGTGTTCCTGGATCAGCAGTGAGAACTGGCAAGGCTTACTATTAGTTACACTGCAGGTGGTTAATTGAACAGAGAAAGAGACAAGCTTCAAAGGGAGTTTCAAGAAAGAATCTGTAATTTTTCACTGTCATTTGAATCAACACTATTAGCTTTTTTGGCAACTTCAAGATTACTCCAACGCAATGGGATCTTGCACCTGCTAGATCTGCAACAAATTTGGATTGTCAGGTAAAATAACTCCACAAAGGCTGATATCACGTTGCCAAGTCACCCTTTATTTTCACATGCATAGTATCTGACAATGGTCCGGTTTTCTCAGAGCCAGCTCTCAGGGTGAACCAAACCTCTGACACTTCTGTTCATATCTGTCAGCCAGGGCTCCCTGATTGGACAAGGCTATCAGCCCCAATCCAAGAATTCATATTCTCTAAGATTCACCCAGCTGACCTTGTTACAATCACTATATTAGGAACAGTCAGTATCTCCCTAAAGAACTGTGGAAGTTCTACCAGCCCTACTAATGGGCATAGGTGAATGGATAGGCAGTTGCTGCTCCAATATTTCTTATAGAGCAGGAAGGATAGTCACCTGTGGGTTGACAATTGGTCTATTAGATATTTTAAACTAAAAACAAAATGGTGCGGATGCTGCAGATTCGAAATGTAAACAAAGTTCATGAAAAACTCAACAGGTGTAGCAGCATCTGTGAAGAGAGAAACAGTTAACGTTTTGAGTCTAATGACTCTTCTTATGAACTGCTATATTATAATGCTTTAGATATTTTAAAACTCGCTTGTAATATTTGAGTATTGAGTGTGACATGTTTTGAACTATCAAATACAAGGTTTGGATTTTTCTGCCCACCTCAAGCCAGGTTTGGAGGTGGATCAGGAGAAATGAGGTGGAGGCTCTGTCACCTTCCCAGCTCTGGCCCAGTTCAGTCCAGGTGGCAAAGCTCATGAATGGCCTTCTGTCCCATCAAGACAGGTCCTTTGTTGTCAGGCACTGAGTGTGTGATTGAATTGGGAAGGAGGGATCACACTGAGAGGCACCACCCTGCTCTTGCTGCTGAACTGCCCCAACCACCTCCCCTGTGATCCTCATCCCACAACCTCAAACCTGACCTCACTCACCTGTGACCTGGGTTCCTCACTGAGCCTTGTTCTCTGTGGATAGCTACTGCTAAGTGCTCACTAAGTGGCAGAGCATGTTCAATGGGCCAGGTGGCCTACGTTTGTCTCTTCACCATATGATCCAAACATGTGGTAATTGGGAGATGAACACGTGCAGTTATTACCTAGAATAACCTCAGCTAGCTCAGTCAGCAGCCCTGGCTTAGCTGCAGTTATCAGCAGTCAGGTTTCTAGTGGGACAGGCCCAGGGAGGTGTGAAGGAGAGAGATTGTGATCCTATTTAACTGTGTGAATCACTGCTGCCTTGAGGCTTAGTACAGTCATGACTGAGACTGTTGTACTTTCGTCAGGTAATTTTCAGAATGGGATCTGCAGAGCAGCTCAGGGATGCTGGGGGAGATGTGGGGCTGGGATCTGGGTGAATATGAAAATGTGATTGTTTGGGAATGGGTTTAGAGGGAGGGGATGGCATTGGAGAGGTGACTGACATCAGGGAATTGGCTAGGTGTACTCATTCGAGCATCAATGCTTTGTGGGTCTCGCCAGCTTTTATTTTTAATTCACCTATTTTTCCCCAATCAACCTGTTCAACAATGTTATTTCACACATCCAGAGCAGGTGGGATTTTAACCTGGGCCTCCAGGTCCAGGGGCTTGGGCACCACCACTGAGCCACAAGAGGGCCCCTCTTCCAGCTTAATATATTTTATATCATATTAGCAGCAGCTACAGATGTCATTAAAGTTTGGGTGAGAAACAAACTTCTTTTCTGTGATCATCATTTTCATTGAGACCAAGTATTGGGAAAAGAAAGCCTATTTCACTCAGCTCCTGCCAAACCTTTCAGAGCTACTCAATCCATTCTGAGTTGCTCATTCAGCCAATCAAGTAACAAGCTCAATATGAAACTGCTCATTTCTTATTTTCTTCTACCTCCCTCCCACTGCTACTGAAGCCCTTTTCCATCCATTTGTTAAGTCAGGTGCTACTTTCTTCAATATCCTCAGCACCAATCTCTACAAACTCTAAATGACGGCAAACTCCACTCCTTTATCCTGTGTTCTGTTAAATACCATTCACTCATCCCCTGTCTTCTTCAACTTCCATTTGCTCTTGATTATTCATAAAATATAAAGTCCTCATCCTTTCTTATAAACCTCTCCCCAATCTCTTCCCATTTTATCTCTAATACCTCATTCAATCTTGTGTCGCATCTCCTCCTCTGTGGTCCTCTGTGTTTGTCCTCATTCCCCAATTAAACAGACTTACCAGTCATTTCCTCACCCATCTCTCTGAACGTCCCTCTCTAAGTCCCTCACCTGTTATCTCACATCCTGTTTTTATAAAACTTCACATTATTTTGGATAATTTCTCCTGATGTGAAGTATTTCATTAAATGTTCTATATACATGAAGGTTGTTTTTGTTATTAATTACCAGTGAAACAAATAAATCAAAGATAAATTAGACTATCTGCAAGATAATCCCAAATCTTCAACTAAGCAGCATTTAAGCACCAAAATATTCCTGAATTTTACAAGGAGGTTTCCAAATCAGTATACCCAGTAATTACATGACAAAGTGAAGCATGAAATATTTAACACTTTTATGAATAGTCAAATGAGAGTTCTATTTCATAGCTTAAAAAAAGAGTTGAAATTATTCGACAAAAGTCAATAGAATTTCAATCATTTTTCAAATTAAATTATTTGACTGTACCAGCGCCCAGAGGTAAAATTAGTACATTGCCCTAGGATATCAGTAAATTAATTGGATCTACTGAAGCATAGAAATAAAGCTATTGCAGATTTTGCACCTCTGACTCTGTTTCCATAACAGCATTTGATACAAGGCAGGCTCATATCAAATAGAAAGGTTCTATTACATTCCACAATCCTGTCTTATGTACTATTGAATACATGTTCTATTTTGAACATAAAGGAAATTAGACACAATACTTGCAGGCATCTAAGTTGCTGTTTACACAAGAACACAAGATAATTCGAAAGGAGGATTGCCACTCTCATCAATCCAGAAAATTCCAGTATAGTTTATGATAATATTAAAGATTGGTTTTCTTTACACTTTGGCGACCATTGATGTCTATATGATCACCTCTTAGATATAAAACTAAAGTTCACCCATGTTTTCCTAGCTCAGACCCCTGACATATAGGAAAAAACTTTGTGATTCTTCTCTGCATTACTTCTACTATTTGAATGCCTCTTATTTCTGGGCCACCTGCCCAAGGAAAGATATATTGGCATTGAAAGAAGTTGAGAGAAAGTTTATGAGACTGATCCCAGGGTTGGAGGAACAGTCTTATGAGGAAAGATTGAGGAGTTTCAGCCTGTGTTCATTGAGATTTTAAAAAATGACAGGAGCCCTTATTGAAATAAACAAGATTATTAGGGTGGATGGAGAGAGGTTGTTTCCCCTTGTGGGAATGTCTAGGACCAGAGGACACAATCTTAGAATAATGAATTGCTCTTTCAAGACAGAGATGAGGAAGAATTTTGTCTCCCAGAGGGTAGTAATTCTTTACCACACAGGACTATAGGGGTTGGTTCATTCAATATCTTCATGGCTGGGAAAGATGGATTTTTAATCAGGAAGGGAATCAAGGGTCATGGAGAAAAGGTAGGAAAGTAGAGTTCAGGATTATTAGATCAGCCGTGATCTCATTGAATGCTGGAACAGACTGGATGGGTTGAATGGTCTACTTCTGCTCCTATGTCTTATGGTCTTAGGACACCAGAACTTGACACAGTATTCATTGTGCAGTTTTATCAGAGCACCATAGTTTGATCATTCCCTCCTCTAACTTGAATTCTACAGTTTTATCAATGTAGATAAGCCTTTGTTTATTATGCTTTGCATTGTTTGCAGATATTTAGGGTTGGATCTAGTGCAGCCTTAGCTCAATGGTAATGTTGACACCTCTGAGTCAGACAGCTTTGAGTTCCAGTCTCACTAAAGGCTTGAACACATCACCTCATGCACATTTCAGTGCAATACTGTCAGAGTGCTTCACTGTCTGTGGTGGTGCCCTTTACCCAAGACATCCAACTGAGGTTCCTTTTGCAATGTCTCAGATGGATGTAAAAGATCCCATGACGTTAAGGGCACAGGCGATCACCTGAACTACTGGCCAATGATTTAACCCTCAACAAACATTACTAAAAATAAATGAACTGGTCATTACTGTCATTCATTGAAGTTTATGTGGTCGTGCTAGTGGCAAATTAGCTGTCAGGTTCTAACATTACAATAGTAACTATACTTCAAATAAATTCTGTTGGATGTAAAGCACTTTGGTATATCCTGAGGACATAAAGGCTATAATATAAATATAAGCCCCACTCCAACATCATTCGTGTGTGTTTTATTGCTATTCTATGGGTTTTTTGCACATGGTTGCAATAAGCTTTATGTCATTATTTTTCCCACTTACATATTTTACCCAACTCATTCCGTAATTTATGATCCACTGTATGAACTGTACTTAGAAAGTCAAAACTCACTTCTAAATTGTACCTTCAGTATTAGGAAAAAGTACAGACTAGATTCTTCAATGGTTTAAATTAGATGTCTATTACTATCCATGCAAGTGATCTAGATTGAGTCTAATGAAATTATTTTTAATGTATATTAACATAAATGAAGCCTGACTAATTGGAAGAATGACAGAGCTCAAGCTGGTTCTAGCCTGCCAGTTGAATTGATTGACTGTGAACAACCATAGACTGTTAGAAATGGCTACATGTGAAGAAATTTGTTCTGTTCATTAAATAGCTATTGGAAAAATGCATGAATATATCTAAATGTGTAATTATCTTTGACATTTAGAGAATTCTAGGGGGCTTTTTAAAGTATAATTCAACTGGGACAATTCTGTCAGTACTGCTGTTTAATTGTTGAGAGAATTACGGCTTGCAGTGAGATGATATTCACGCGGTACAGTTTTCCTGTCTTCCTTGCCCTCTTAGAGCATCGTGGCAGAGTAAGATGATCCACCTCAGCTAAAGTTTTTAATTTCATGGCAAAATTCTTCCAGGGGATACAAGTAAAACTGTTTAGAAACTAGAAGGGAACTTATTCAGCCAAAGTGTATTAGATTTCTACAATGCGTTATCTGGAGGTCATAAATGGGCAAAGTGAACTTAAACAATAATTAAAAGAGTTAGAATTGTGAGAAGTGTTGAGAACAATGGGAATTATTTTGTTAAATAAACAATTGTCAAAAATTATGAGGTTGAATCTTCATGGTCTTCATACTAATCATCTGACTGGCACTATGCTTGAAGAGCATCTGTCACTGCTGAGAATGGAAATTCATCCCTTATGATTTCAGCTTTAATTCAATTTAGGACATAACAAGACCTTTAATGTTAACAGAGATTAGCTAGAAGTCGCAAATAGAGTTTACAAATAATATTTGAACACAAAAATTGGTAGAAATTTGAATATTCTTAAAGTTTAGGGGGCACAATACTCCCCCAGCTGGCATCTGTTTATTTTGATCAGTTTGTGATCAGTTACCAATAGGCAGTTAATGACTTGGAGCAATTTTCTGACATTTTTTAAAAGGCAGCAACTTAGTTGTGAAAGATCAGTGAATATGACTGTGCAGATGAGAACAATTCACTGATCCCAGAGCTCTCCTGTAGGATGGAGGAGAGGGGAATGATTTCTGATCAGTAGGCAGCTAAATCATCCCTCCGGGTCAGGAAACTGAGCTCCCACACAGTACCCTGGTTGCAGTGGTATATCATGGGCAGAGCATGCTGCCTACTTGACTATCTGCACTAAGTTGATCAAACTAAGACTTCACTAGTCTTTGTCACATTTCAAATCAGATTTCCACAAGACTGATTAAACACCTTTAGTTTGACAGATTAAATTAGTCATTTAAAAACATTTTAAAAGAAGCCAGACCCAGTTTGAGTACAGCATTCAATTTTGGGCACTGAACCTCAAGAAAGATATTTTGGCATTGGAGACCACACATTGCACTTTGATCAGAATGATACCAAAGCTTAAAGAGTTAAATTGTAGTCAGATGTAGGACTGGACTTCCATGGCCTGAATTGGACTCAAATAGTTGCGTGGTTGAATTGATGGTGACATCATGCATACCAAGTTCTGCCTTCATTCCTGATGTTGGTAATCTTCAAGAGGGAAGGAGGGGAAATGTGGGCCTGCAAATTTAGCTGCACTCCTGTTGTGCCCAATCAATCTAGTTAAGACATTGTTAAAGGCCCATCTTTCGAAAGATTTTCAACTTTGCTAGAGGCAGTTCGTGTTTACGACCTTCCTGCCTCAGGCAGCTGAGGAGGTAGTGACTGCCCTTGACATCATGGCAACATTTCACCCAGATTATTGAGGACCACAGGCAACATTGAAGTTAATGGGGATCAGAGGGAATCTTCCCAGTTGGTTACAGTCATACCTGAAACATTGGGGGTGGTTATGATTATTGAAGGCCATCATCTCAGTTCCAGGATATTTCTGCAGGAGTTCCTCAGGGTGGTGTCCTAGGCCCAACCATCTTCAGTTGCTTCATCAATGGCCTTCCCTCCATCATAAGATCAGGATGTTTGTAGTTGATTGCACAATGTTCAACACCATTCATTACTTCTCAACACATCCAAAGTTGAACTGATGTGTGGCATGACTGTCACTTGCAACTTAACTGACTGATAATTACCTACAACAAGAGAGAATCTAACCATCTTCCCTTGTTATCTAACAGTATTATCATCACTGAGTTCCCCACGACCAATCTTCCAGCAATTACCATTGACCAGAAACAGGACAGGATCAGCCATATAAATCCTGCAGTGACAATACAAGCTCAGAGGTTGGGAGTTCTGAGGTGAATAATTCATATCTTGAGTCCCAAAACTTGTCCATCAACTTCAAAGCACATATCAAGAATGTGATGGAATACTCTCCGTTTTCCTGGGTGGGTGCTGCTCCATTAACACTCAAGAATCAACAATATCCAGGACAAAGCAGTCCAGTTGACTGGCATCCCTTCCACCACCTTAAACTTTCACTCACTCTACCACTAGTGTGCTTTAGAAACATCTACAAGATGCATTGCAGCAACTTGCCAAGCCCCTTTCAACAACACATCCCAGGTCCACCACATCTATTACTAGAAGGGCCAGGGCAGTAGACACATGGGAACACCATCACCTGCAAGGTCCCCTTCAAGTTACAAACCATTCTGACTTGGAAAGTTATTGCCATTCCTTCACAGTCACTGTGTCAAAATCCTGGAACTCCCTTCCTAAAACCACAATGATGCAACAGTTCACTACCTTCTCAAGGGCAATTAAGGATGGGTAGCAAATGCTGGCCTGGCCAGTAATCCCCCTATCCCATGAAATAATTTTAAAAAGATGGCTGAAGGTAAGTGTGCACAAAGTCATGGCTAAGTCAGAGAGGTAGGAAATGCTTTAGAGATAAGTGGACGAGCAGATAAGCTGTAAGTGGTTACCCCTTTCAAATTAAAGTTGTGGCAGCCCAGCACAAGTGAGGAAAGGAGTGAGAATGAAACAGTTTGGTATGTGAGCCTCCAAAGGCTATTTGGACAGCAATTAGTGTTTGGCGATTTGAGAGAGAAATCAGGGAGCAATCTGAAACTGTCTCCCTAAATGTTGTTTATTAGATTAATTAAAAATATTAAGCTTGAGATTGATACCAGTTTGTTGTGTAAGTGTATCAAGGAACATGGAGCAAATGTGTGTAAGTATGGATCAGCCATAATGTAATTGAGTGATAGAGCAGGTTTGAGGTATTATATGATTAACTCCTTCCACCGTGAACTACTCCACCTGGAAAGAAATATATTATATGTTCAGTTCTTTTTATCAGAATATCACTTATTATTTTGAACATAGCATGACTTAAATTGATTTTCACACCCATTTTGAAAGCCTTGTTTTGTATATAAATAAAAGAACCCTAACAAAAGATCCAGGTACATGATGCTACTTGTAAACTTCGTCCACCTGGATACCTGTGTGAATGTCGATAGCTGAAAACTTGTAGGGGTACTTTCAAGTGACAGCCTCGCAGTGTGCCTGAGATAAATAGAGAGGTTTTACACTGGTGCATCTGTTAGGTAGAAAATTAACAGAATGTGATTAGCCACGACTACAATGTGGGTAGATAGAAATATTCCCAGGTGGTTGTTAAGGACCATGAATTATGAAGAAACATGTGGTATCATATTTGTTTGACAAATTTGTACAAAGGTGCTAGCAGGTAAACCAGGAACTACTCTTCTAACACTGGTTAGGTCTAATAATCCAAGCACCAGAGATAGTGGTTAGAAAATGAAAATTATTAGGCTGAAGCTGGAACAACACTCATGTGTAGCAGAAACATAAACATCTGCTTTAAAGATAGAAACATATATAGGTCTACAATCTTCATCAGACAAGACCATGCGTTAAACTACCTTCTGAGTGGTGTGCATCATCGCAGACAGAATAATTGTGAGCATTGCTGAAATTGAATGCTGATTCATCATGGCTCAATTACCTCTTTGAATCTTGAACAAAATGTTCTATTGATTTGCTAACTATTAGATCCATTATTGGGTCTATTAAATGGAAGTACAACTAAACATTCATTTGAATTTGCATTCTAAATGATGTGGATTGTATTATGTAAATTTCATTTATTTTCTTATGCTTTTGTAAATGGTAAAAATTGAAGTTCACCAGTGCATGGTGCTTAGCAGCAATACATTATGATGTACTTCAGCAGAACTAGCATTGCGTGGAGGCACAGGGGAATTGAATAAAAGACTTCATGATCCAACAGCCAAAAAGAGTGGTAAACCTGCTGATGAGTTTTTGTTCTTTTATATTGTGTATCTTCACTGTAATATTTCAAATGATTAAATTGAAAATATTTTTTACAGGAATGATACATTGCTGTTGAACTTTAAAGTCACTAAAGCTGTACAAACCAAACCTTCAAGGCAAATCATTGACTCAGACAGTTACAATATAGAAGAAAGTCATTCAGCTCATTGTGTCCATGCCAGTCAACAAAGATCTAGATTTAGATTTTTAGATTTAGATTTAAATTGTTTATGGTCACATGTATTCGTGTACAGGAATACAAGAGTACAGTGAAAAGTGTACAAAGTCACAGTTCTCTGGGTGCCATCTTAGAATACAAAAGACAGGATTAAAATCGGAAGCAGAAATAAAAGAAACAGCCAAAAGAAAAGGAAACATCTAGACCACTACCTACCCCCGCCATGAGTCCTCGCTGCCAGCAAAACAAAACCACAAAGTCCATCCCTCAGTCTGCGAACACTCAGGTGCACACCACCGCTGGAACTGTATCACCATTCTTCGGTGCCACCTTGCCACCACCGACATTGTTGATGCCAAGAGTCTGCACCGGGCCAATCTCGGCAATGCAGCCACTGCTAAAGCTGCTGGGTCCCAAACTGGGCTCAAGTTCAACATTGGGCCCTCCACTGCTCACACTCCAGGAAGGATCCACTGCCTCCACTGCCCACACACCGGGAAGGATCCGCTCCCTCCGCTGCTCACACTCCAGGAAGGATCTGCTCCCTCCAGTGCCCACACTCCGGGAAGGATCCGCTCCCTCTGGTGCCCACAATCCAGGAAGGATCCGCTCCCTCTGGTGCCCACACTCCGGGAAGGCTCCACTCTCTCCGGCGCTGACTCTCCAGGAAGGTCCACTCCCTTCAGTGCCTGAGCTCTGGGAAGGAGCTGCCATACGAATCCCACTTTCCTGCTCCTGACCCACAGTCCTTGAGACTACGGCAGAAAAGTGAATATCAAAATACTGCTTGGATGTTATGTGAGTTTGTGACTCAAATACCCTTTCAGGCAGCGAGTTCCTGGCACTACTCACCTTGTGGGTGAAAAAAATTCTCAACTCTCCTCTTAGCTTTCTATCACTTAGCTTACATCTATGCTCTCTGGTTATTGACCCCTCTACTAATGAAAGGTCCCTTCCTATCTACAATATCTACAATATCTACACCTCTCATAATCTTATACATCTCTATCACATCCCCTTCAATCTTCGCTGCTCCAAGGAAAACAACACCTGCCTTTTCAATCTTTCCTCGTAGCTCAGACCCTTCAGACCAGGCAGCATCCTGGTAAATGTCCTCTGCATTCTCTCTAGTTCAATCGTATCTTTCCGATAACATGGTGACCAAAACTGCACTTCAGTTGAGGACTCGCCAATTCCCTCCTGCTCTTCTGAGACATCATACTTTAATATTGATGAAGCAGCTCTGCTGCTGATCTGTCTGCTTCTGGGCTGTCTCTGCTCTCTACTCTCTGCTCTGTTATCTCACTGTTCCTTTTAACCTTGCTGATACCATTCCCGAGTCCCACTCAGTTCCAACTGCTGACCTGTCTGCTTCTGGGCCCTCTCTGCTCTCCACTCTCTGCTCCTGAGTCCCACGTAGACCCACAGCTGATCTGTCTGCTTCTGGGACCTCTGATCTCACTGCTCCTTTAACCTCACTGTCACTGCTCCTGAGACCCACTCAAGCTTGCCTGCAGACTGAAAATCACTAATAGTCAATTTCATATTTTAACAAAGCCTGACTACAAGATGGTTTAACTGAATCCCTCATTAATTTATGACAGTACTGTTCATATATAGTGTTAAAATGAAGGTTTCAAATGCTGAGCCATTTCTTTTCTGTACAGTAAGTTCAAATGTGTACGAAGATCACTTGGTTATGAAGAGCTAGTTACCAATTGAATTAACATGATTTTTCAAGGTCACCATTGGGCCAGGAACTCATTAAATCATGAATATTGGGGTCTTTTGACCTCAATCAAACAATTGATGCTACTTCTGAGATTGCATTCGCTGTTGCCTATGCCAGGGAAACCTGACACAAAATAGTGAAATGTATAATCTTGTTTCATTTAAATTCTGATAAACGTTAGTGTCGGTCATGGCTTAATTGGTAGCAATTTAGTTAGGCCTCATTTGGAATATTGTGTACTTTTCTTTTCACCACACTATCAGAAGGATATGGAGATTTGGAGAGGGTACAGAAACAGTTTACCAGGATGTTGCCTGGTTTGCAGAGTATTAGCTATGAGGAGAAA
Source organism: Rhincodon typus (assembly GCF_021869965.1). NCBI lineage: Eukaryota > Metazoa > Chordata > Chondrichthyes > Orectolobiformes > Rhincodontidae > Rhincodon > Rhincodon typus. Next base: position 26,636,282 of record NC_063346.1, on the reverse strand, counting down.
CTGGACAAACTTGTGTTTTCATGTGAACGTCAAAGGATGAGTGGCGACCTGATAGAAGTTTACAAAATCATGAGAGGCATAGATAGAATGGATAGTCAGAGTCTTTTCTCCAGGGTAGGAATGTCAATTATGAGGGCATTTAGGTTTAAGGTAAAAGGGAGTAAGTTTAAAGGAGATGTGAGGGGCAAATTTTTTAGCACAAAAGGTGGTAGGTGCCTGGAATGCATTGCTAGAGGAGGAGGTGAAGGCAGATACAATAGCAACGTTTAAGATATATGAATAGGCAGGGAATAGAGGGATATGGACTGTGTAGAGGCAAAACATGCTTAGTTTAGAAAGGCATCATGTGTCAGTGCAGTCTTGGTGGGCCAAAGGACCTGTTCCTGCACTGTCCTGTTCTTTGTTCTTGTTCACTTTTGCCTCTCAGTCAGAATTGGCAGGTTGAAGTCCCATTCTAGGACTTGAGGACAAAAATCTTAGCTGACACTTCAGTGCAACAGTAAGACAGCATTGCACCATTAGATGAGGACCTTATTTTAGTTGGAGATGTTAAATTAAAGCCCTATCTGTTCCCTCAGAAGGATGTAAAAGATTGCACTGCACTACTGCAAAGGAAATTTGGGGAATTATTCCTGGCGTCCTGGTCAATTATTTATTCTTCAACCAGCATCACTAAAATAGATTTTCTGATTATTTAATATTGCTGTATGTTGAAAGTTGCTTTTATTTACATTTCCTCACTAAAAATAATAGCCAAAATGTTGTTACTTTCAGATGAAGTGTTCTGTCAAGTGAGATTCATAGTGCCTGGTCTTGAGTGGCTCAGAGCGATTTTTCTCTGCTCTTCACCAAATTAATGATAAAACTGGGCTCTTAACCACCTTGCTTAGAGCCAGCGTGGCTTGTCACTGCTAGGAACTGCTAGCTCTATATTCAAAACCCAGCTGCATAGTGTTTCAGACCCTGCAAGCCAGGAAGTTACCCTCACACGGTGCTACTCCACCATTATCACCAAGCTCATAGGCCTGAGCAAAAGGGAAGCTGGTTGCCTGTTTCACAGACAGGGACCTGAATGTTTTGATGGACTTGGCGGTGGAGAGGAGGCCAGTCTTTGTTCCTGCAGACTGCCAAAGGAGGCCACACCAAAGTACAACCCGGATCAGCGTTGTGTCCCAGTTTAAAAGGGTCACCCACCGATGCAGGAAGAATGTTAATGATTTTCTGCACTCAATGAAGCTAAGTTCCACCATCTTCTCTCTGCTACCTCATACTCACAAGCCACTGCTCACTCTAATTCCACCACAGGCCTCTCCCCAAGGCTCACAGACTACAGCTTTCATTACTGATTGCATTATGTCCACTCAACAACTCTCACCCACATCACTGCACTTCCTATTCACTCACTGAGGACTCTTCATCACCTCTCCTGCACATGTATTACCCAAAATACATGATCCAGATAGTGATTCTTTGTTTCATTGCCTCCTCACCCGAACCCAACCACCAAATCCCCCAACCCCCTCCGAAAAGATGTCTCCACAACACCCTGATTGCACGTACCTGTAATCCTCGAGCTCTCAGACTGGTTGTACTTGACCAGTGTGACTGACCATTGCTCAATCCCTGGATTGCAGGGCCACAGATCCCTGGGATCTGGTGGGACCAAGTTCCTGACTGACTGTGGCCAAACCCCATGAGTAAGAATTGTTCAAGCCCCTTGACTGACTGTGATGGTACCCCCAAGTGACTGTAGTCTTCCTTCACCCAACAAAGGACTGCTCCCCTTTGACTTTCACTCATGGCCATTTGCTTGAAGCATATGCAGTGCGTTTGCCACATAAACTACTGGCATGGGCTGAATGCGTGATGTTGATATAGCATAGTGTCGCAGAGCAATACATCTGTTGACTATTCAGTTATCCCCAACATCACAAGCTGCCTGACGCTCCCTCTCCACTAAAAATCAACACAAGCCACAGAAACTTGCCACTTGTTACTCAAGTCCTTGTGTGCTGTGGAAATTATGTGACCTACATGGCGGATGGCAGGCAGTAAGTCAGTGCTGAAGTCAGTGAGTGTGTAAGCTAAGAACGGAATGTGAAGTATATAGAGGCTGGCAGCCTCCGAGTAAGTGTAAAGTGAGTAAGTGCTAAGAAAACAAGCTAAGAGCCATATAATGCATCCCATGTAGATTGGACTAATAATGTTATGCAAATACATGGAAATAAAGTAGTCACTACTCAAATGTGAGACTCTGAAGCTGCAATTTAATGCTTGAGGAGAAGTTGCAAAATATTTCTCAATGTCAAGATTCTGATTAGTTTCATTTTTTCTATATTTCCCCCCATTTGCATCAATGCTCACACCAAACCGGGAAGGGAAATATTTTGCCCAGTGTCTAATGTCTCCTAAAGTATTTTGTAAACAAATAATAATGAAGAACACCTTCCAGATTTTAAAGGTGAAGTAGAATTTGAGTTGTTCCCATAGTTTCCCCATAGTTCATCATCATTCAGACACATAACCTGTGAAAACTGCAGCAAATACTGTTGGGGAAAATAAGATGACACACCAGCTATTGGCCACTTTAAAAAGGAATTGGATACTTGAAAGCACCTACGTTTGTAACCTATAGCAGGAAAGAAAATAATGAATCGCACTTACATAATATCTATCATAACCTCAGAATATTGCAAATGCTTTAAAACCAATAAGCTGCCTTTGATATGTAGGTCAAAATTTTACGGGGCCCTGAATGACAGGGGCTATGATGAGAAATCTGAGAGACACATATGAGAAGCCGAGCAAGGCCTTTCTTGATGTTGGGAACAACCTTTCAATGGAGTTCCAGTAGAGTTCTGGTCATCAATGAGATTCTTGCAAGGGTGACGTGAAATATCTTTTAATGGGGATTATGGCTCGTTATCACCCTCATTAGCATTGAGCCTCACTTCATTAATACACAGTTTCCTATTGTATGTTGGAACAGATAGAAACTAGATGCGGAGAATTCCCAGTATGAGAGGCCAAGTGGGTACTTGGTGACTCCAGCTCACTGATCGCTGCTCCTGACCTGGACACCCAGTGTCAATGTTTCAGCACAAGCTCCAGAAAATCAGCAAAATGCAACCAATGTTCTCCAATACTGAAATCCAAAAAGGCCTCCATGCCCCCATCGCACATCTCTGATGCACTGACAGTGTGTATCTGCACTCTGCAGGGCACCGATGCCTCTCAAAATAATGCTGCTGCACACAGTGACATGCAGCCTCCTCACAGACTGGATCAGGCTGCATCTCAGGACAGCTTGCTCATTCTCCTAGTGCTCACTCACCTTGTGACTACCTCAATGCTCTCAGTATCTCTGCCTTGCCTTTTAGTGCAGACAGCTTATCATAGGTGGCAGCAGTCACCAGTCCAGGGGGTACACATTGCTGCATATCACCATACTACATCAGTGTTACACTGGCAGCACTGGCATCAGCAGCTGATGCAGTAGATAACGCAGCACGTACACCAACCAAATGGCTATGACACAAACTTGGAGGGAGTAGTGCTCAGTCACATCATGGGAGACACCCTTTAATGAAGGGTTCCCGGCACAGCAAGCCATGGGCAGCCTTCGATATCAGTCAAGGTGTTTGAGCATGGTCAGGTGTGGACAGGGTCAGGGCTCTCTCCTTATAGGGGGTAAGGAGCTGTATGTCAGGCACCCCACCGTGGTTCTTCCTGCCTTTTTATGGGCTGTTTTCTCCTGGGAGAAAGGAGGGGATTAACTGAAATGAAATGGGATGGCACATGTGTTAGTGATGGGTAAAGGTGGTGAGGTGTCCCAAGTGAGTGAATAGGCAGTGCATTGGGTATGCTGTGTTAGTATGGGGTGGGGAGGGGTGGTGGTTTAGGGTGGGTGAGGATGAGTGAGGGAAGGTGTCATGTGACAGTGAGATTTATAGATCATGAGCTTTGATGGGAGGTGGGTGCCGTAGCAGAGAGTGTGAAATAGCAGGGAGGATATGGTGGCACTTAACCTGACAGAAGGAAGACGGTCATTGACTTTCTTCCTACACTGCTGGGCAGTCCTCTAGCCAGCTGAAACTGTACTAACTCAGGTGGCAACCTCAGCCAGGCTCACAGGGCCTGGTGTTGTGACCTTCACTGCTTGTCTCAGGGGTATTGGACGCACCATCCCATTCACCAGGACCTCCAGGTCCCTGTCCTCAAAGTGAGGCATCAATTTCCCATTTTCTGCCAAGTTTGGGCAATTTTCATGAACCATGAAGTGTGGTTTTAGATTGACAGTGTTTGTCTGGGTGTACAAAGGCTTCTTAAATCTGGCACAGATGCCAGGGATGCTTGTCTGTTCCAACAGTGGTGAATTCTCCTGGCTCTGGTAAGTGGTAGAATTGGATTAGCATCAGACAAGAGGGGTGCCATGGGAAGAGGTCGGTAGATAGTGAGGCAAGTTTGAGCAACAGCACAAGAAAACACCAGGACCAACAGAAGGTAACCCAACAAATACAACCATTTGCTAAAACATGGAGTGATTCAGGTTGTAGTCACTACTATTGTGTAAGAAATACAGCAACAAATTTGGGCATTGTAGGATTCCACAAACGGCAAAGTGAAAATGACCAGATAATTTATTTTTAATGATGTTAACTAAGAGATAAATATTGACCAGGACACTGGGATGATCTTTTTTACTACTTTGGTACCATCAAATCTTCGCCACCTACTCGGGAATTGATAATAAGCACTGAGAAGGAAACATGAGTTGAGTGAATTCAATGTCAATTCAGCTGCAGAATGAGAAAGAAGGAGAGAGGCTTTCATCTCTTTTTTTTATATTAACTCTTGTGTTATTACAACTTTACCCTCATGCATTAGAAATAGACAGTTATTTGTCTGTATAGGATTTAAATGTGATGGAAAAAGCAAAGTTGTTGCCACACATTTGGTCGCATTCATCAGGATAAATGCAAGCAGGCTAAATTTCAAATTGTAACAACAATTTATATTAAAGGCAAAAATTGGGGGAGGAGTCTTCTGAGTGATTATGGAGATTGGGGGTAGAGGGGGCCAGGAATGCTGGAAGCAAGGGCTGATGGCCAAACACCCTTTCCTATGTCTAAGCCATCAGTCACGCATGAATTAGTGCAGATCGAAAAACAACAACAACTGACAACCTGACCACACTGGTTCACTAGTTGTTTTCTCACATTCAGGTCCCCTGCCTTCAGCATGGGAAGATTCCGCACTTGGTTTCTTATATATGATGAGGATTACACACAACAAATGAGGAAAGCAGGCACACCACAAGAACCTTTGAGGATTATCACGAAGAGACAGCTAGAATTCCTTTAGGTACATACTTACGAGAGAGCAACTAGATCATCAGTTAGTGACTGATGAGGTCGAGGGTATAGGAGAAACAGATAAACTGAAGAGGAAAGATGCTGATAGTTTCAGTGTGTAAGGATGGAGAACAATACCAAGAAATTGATTTCACAAGGATTGTGAAAATTGTAGAGCCATGTTCAATCAGCATTATGAAACATGGCACCTGAAGAAGGTAATGTAATTAATTGAATATGTAACATTTAATACACAGTGTAGCTGTTATATGAGTCATTTCTACAAATGGAGCTTTAACAAATCATATTAAATATATAAAGAAATCAAAACAATGTAAAGATATTAATGCAATTATTTAGCTACAAATATCGTTTAGGATCTGTCACAGATTTTTATGTTTGATGTCTCTGACTAAATCCATCACCAACTTCATAGGTGTTCAGTTGGTTGTGTTTGTACATCTCAAGTGTTACCAGTGAGGGAACAGTTTCTGAAGGAAGCAAATGCACCCACTCCCACAGTGAGAAACTGTGAACATGGGCACATTGATAGCACAGTGCCACTGGCTGATGTCTCAGTGTTCAAGAGACTAGCACCTTCTGTCATCTTACAGGCAGGCATATTGGGTTATGTTCTTGGTTCAGCAAAAGTGTGGTTTTGAGTTGTCACCACCACATATGTGTCATTGATTAGACTGTTTTTCTCTCTCTGTCATGTGCATTATAAAAATCCGATGTTGTGATTTCATGAGACTCCAGGGATACACCTATATAGCCTGGAGTTTCTGCTTTTCATACGCAATATACAAATAATGAATAATGACAGATTTATCAAGAAAGAACAGATTGTACACTGAACTTTTTAATATTTGCTCAAGGGATATGGGCATTTATTGCCCATCCCTAATTACCCTTGAAATGGACAGGTTGAGCCAATTTCTTGAACAACTGTCCCTACCAGAAACATTTAGTGTCATTCTGCACTTTGATAATGTTTGATCACACAAAGACATCTAACAGTGATCTATTGAAGTCAATAACCATGAAATGAAATCTCATGGCAATCCAAGCACATCAATTGCAAGAACTTACTTTTCTTTCAACACAGAGCAGTGATCAGCCACTATCATTGGAAATCAGTTAAGAAAGTAAACTGAAATAAAACTTTGATCAGTCTAGAAGAGGATAAGGAAAAGATAAAAGACTAGATTCAAGGTAAGGAAAAACTGAGATCAATATTTTTTCTATATCCCAGTTGTAATTGTGATTGTTTAACATCGACAATTATAATGATCGTTTCAATATTATTAGTATTAATTATATTGGTTATTGTAATGACTATAATTAGTTATTATAATGTATATAATAGTTGTCACCCCTGCACTCCCATCTCCTCCTTACCTACAACCCTTCTCACCATGACACCCTGTATCCTCCAGTCACCGACATTCTTCCCACCATTCCCAGTCCTCCAACTCCTCTATCCCCTTCCCACTCTCCTTGCTCTGTCACCAACTCTGCTTGCGCCACTACCCTCCCATTCCCTTTCCTCACCTTCCCTGCCCCTTCTCCCTCACCTCCCATTTCCACCTGCTCTTCCTTACACACTGCAGCTTCTCTCTTCCCCCTCCCCCCATTTCCCAAAGCTCTCCTCCCCCTCCACCCTCAGTGTTCCACTGTCCCCAGTTTCCCCCCATTTCCCTGCAGTTCCTTCTTCCTCCTGTGATCTCCTCTTTGCCCAGCCCCTCCCCTCTGGTGCAGAAACCTGAAACATTCTGGAAAGATTTGTTTATTTTCGCATATATCATAACCTATAGGAAGCTGCATTTGATGCTTATATGTCTGCATGTACAAATTTAACAAGCTGTGATCTCTTTCGAATGCTTTATTGTTGGACTATGTTCACCTCAAATTGGGACTCATTCCAAATTCCATTTTAGATCCATTGATGCCTACTGCAGTTTGGAGCATCTTAGAGCACAATCAAATGCTCATTTTTGTTGTTGGTAGGGTAAGTCCATGTGGCGTAGATACACCCACACTGCTGTTATTTAAGAGTTCAAGAATTTTAACCCAGCGACAGTGATGTAAGGATGATATCCTTCCAAGGCAGGATCATCCGTGTCTTGGAGAACTTGCAGGTAATGGCGTTCCCATGTGTCTGCTGCCCCGTCCTACTTGGTAGACATCACAGATTTGGGAGTTTTTAAAGGAGCCTTGGTGAGCTGCTGCATTGTGTCTTGTAGCTGGTACAAATTGGTTCTGTTATGCAGCAGTTCTGGGGGTGTGAATATGTAAAGTAATTGTTGAGTTACTGATCATACTGATAGACCTTAGATTTCATCACACAGCTGATGTGTGCCTTACGGTCAACAGGCTGTTTTCCAAGACCTGCTTACTCTTCAGTATCCAAGGTGTTGAGAATGTTGTTGAATGTTGTATCATGGCATAGATTCCAGACCAGACAGACCTGTACCTTTAAGACAGTTACATGAAATCACAGCACATGACATTCCAGTATAAAGGTATTCTCCTTGCCTTCAGGCATTCTCTTATTGTAATGGCATCAATGCAGTGTGTTCAGTCAGTCAATTATGTGTGTGTAATGTACAGTAACATCAGTAAGAAAGGAACCAGATTATATGTGTAAGTCTGAAACAGTGCATTCATATTGTTATGATTCCAGATGATGTTATTATTGAGTAGGCCAGATCGCAGAATGAATCTGGCTTAATAGATTGTAGTTCTGAAGAAGGGTCGTTGGACTCAAAACTTTAACTCTGTTTTCTCTCCTCAGATGCTGCCAGACCTGCAGAGTTTCTCCAGCAATTTCTGTTTTGGTTTGATTTAGATCTCCAGCATCAACAGCTCTTTGTTTTATTTTATTATAGATTTTTTTCTTTACTTGACTTAGTGTTCGTTCTCTGAAACACCAACACACAAAGTTGAAGATCTATTTTAACAACAGAACAGAAGTTTATACACAAAAGATTAAAATTTTATACACAAAAGATAAAATAGAACTAAGCTATTTCTATATAACACAATTTTAAAGTTATTCAAACATAATAAAAATGAAATATTTTATCTATCCCAACAGATTACAGTAATCCCTTTACACTACTCAAATACCAGAGAGAATTACTTTCTATAGAGAATTCAGATCTATAGGCTTGACTTAGCTGTTGCTTTCAATTCCTCTTCGTGAGGTTTTAATTGCCTCATTCTTGAATATTCACACAGTTGATCATGGACTTTCTCAGCTTGGACTAACCCCTTCAGGGTTCTAACCAAACACTTTCAGTCTGGAACTTTCAACTAAATCTTTACAATGAGGTAACTTATTTACTAACTTTACTGAACTAACAACTTTTTCCAGGAGAAGCTGCTTCATACATCTAACTGCAACAAAGGCATCTGTGAGCTGGCATGGGTGTTTTCTTTCAGCAAATAAAAAAAAGTCCTGATCCTTCTACCTGAAAGCAAGCTAATGCTCTTCAATGTTTATTCTGTCCAATCAGAAGACTCTTCCAATGCAAACAAATGCCCATGATCCTTCCACAAACTCTATCTCCAAAACTGGTTTTAAAAATCAAAGACTCCAGAAATATTGACAGGTCAGTTGTTAAAACCCCTCATACACAAAGATCAAAACCAGATGCCACTAGTTTAAAATCTAAATTCTAAAATAAATATTAAAATACATATAGATTACACACCACACATCAAGTATAGTAGTTAAATGTTCTAAATAAATTTCAAGACCTCTCCTCAACAACAATCCAAATTTCTGTGATTTATGGTTATGGGGAAAATGTATAGAAAACCATAAACCACATTATAGAACATTGTTCAATCATCAGCAAATATCCATACTACTGAACTTTTTTTGAGGGAAACCCATTGATGGCACCTCATTTTTAGATATGTCCAATTGTGCTCTTGGCATAGCTTCCTGCACTCTTCATTGAATCATGATTGATCCTTGACTTAATGGTAATGGTAGAGGGGGTGGGGGGCAAAAGGTTACAGATGGTGGGCGAATACAATTGTGCTGCAGCTGGTGGTTCACAGAGCATCATTGATGCCCAGATTTGAGCTGCTGGATCTGTTCTAAATCTATCTCATTTGAGACAATGTTAATGTCACACAACACGATGGTGTGTAAAGGCAGGACTTTGTCTCTAGAAGGTCTATGTGGTGATTACTTATATCAGTATGGTTAGGGACAGATGCCTTTGCAATAAGATGGTGAAGATAAGCTCAAGTAAGCTTGTCCTTGGTGGTTCTCTCATCAATTGCCACAGGACCAGTCTGCCACTTATGCCCAGGACTCAAGCAGCTTGGTCTGGAATGGCACTACAAAGAATATTTAAGTTCCCACCCAGTGTACATTTTACCCTTTGCCACCCTCAATACTTATTCCAACTATTCAACATGAAAGAAAGCTGATCCAGCAACTGAGGGAGTTAGGTAGATGGTCATCAGTGAGAGTTTCCTTGTACATTTGTGATCTGATTATACGAACTTGATGAGGTCTGGATTTAATGTTAAAATGCCCTTGGCCACTCTCTTCTAATTTTACACCTGGTTGTGTTACCACCTCCACTCTGCAGAACAGCACACACCTAATAGTGGTGATGGAGGAATCTGAGATATTATTCTGCTTTGACTTTTTTTGTTTGGCACAACATAGTGGCTAGCATGGCTATTTCAGAGGGTAGTTAAAAGTCAATTGATGCTATGTTGAACCATACACATTCAATAAATTTCTCAATGATAACTGGAAACAGCAGGAAAAGGCTGAGATGTCACACTTTTCAAGCTTTCCTAAATCCATAGCATCACTTACTGCACTTCCATTGCTACAGTCACCTGTAAACAAGTTAGTTGTTTCCATGAAAGTCAAAAGTTCCCTCAATGTACAGCTGGAGTACAATCACCATCCACTCACACTTCAGGTCTGCCACCATTTTCTTTAAAGCTCCCATTACAGTTTAATATCATGCTGATCCTCTGTCTCCACTGCTCTTCTGCATATCCTCTGAGAGGTTGACTGGGAATTACAGCCATTTTATAGACAAGCATTTAGATGTGCATTTGTGATGCCAAGGCATACAAGGCTAAAGGCCAAGTGCTGGAAACTGAAATGAGTATGTTAAGTCGTTGTTTTTGACTGGCATGGATGCAATGGGCTGAAAGGCTATAGAGATCTCTCTGACTCTATAACACTGAATTCCCATGATCCCAGCACATAGACACATTGTGTGTGCAACATAGTTAGTGCAATTCACCCAGCCATATTTGCTGAGAACGTATAAGTAACTTTAGCAACTTAGTTAGAAATAATAAATGATATACACAATGATGATAGATATTGTATTTATTGAAGTGTTCTTTAGGAAGGAATCTGTTCGTTATTTGTGTGTTTAAATACACATCCAGATAAATATCACCAAGACTGTAAATCTCAAGTCAACAATTTCCTTTGAAGGCTGATGTTTATCATTGGACCTGTAAACAGTCTGTCTGGAATATTAATCCAGAGCATGTGTTCAAATCTCAACAACATGGACATCTGAGAACGTGAACTCAAATTTACAAAAGAATTCTAAATTTAAAGCTGGTATTAGTAAAATGAAAAGTGTCCATTAAGGTGATGATTTTTTAAAAATTCAGTCATGGGATGTGGGTGTCACTGGCTAGGCCAGCACTTATTGCCCATCCCAAGAGCAGTTAAGAGTTATCCACATTGAATAGAATGCCTTTGCAATAAGGTGGTGAGGATAAACTCAAGTAAGTCCTTGTTGGTTTTCTCACCAATTGCCTCAGGACCAATCTGCCACTTATGTCCAGGGCTCAGGCAGATGATCTGGAATGGCATTATAAAGTCATTGTTGATGTGGAGTATTTAGGTTCCCACCCAGTGTGCATTCTACACCTTTTTACAGAAACCCAACTTGTTTGTTTATTTTCCTTATGGACAGAAAATTTTGTCATTATGTATGATCAGTATGTGACTCCAGTCCCTTGCTCTCACATTGACTCAAATAGAACAGAAAATGACTCAGAGTTATAGTTGCAGCTTTCATATCCTTGTGATGCTGAAAAATGTTTCCAGGCAGATAAAATTACTTTTGTAACATTGTCATAGGGAGGTGATGGCCTAGTAGTATCATTGCTTGACTGTTAATCCAGAGACCCAGACAAGTCCTAGGGACCTGGGTTTAAATCCTGCCATTCTGATGTTGGAACGTGACTCCAATAAAATATCTGAAACTAAGAATCTAATGATGACTGTGAATCCATTGTCAATTGTCAGAAAAAAAACCTATCTGGTTCACTAATGTCCTTCAGCAAAGAAAACTGCCATCCTTACTTGGTCTGGCCTACATGTGACTCCAAACCCACAGCAATGTGGTTGACTGTGAACTGGCTTCTGGGCAACTAGGGACGGGTAATAAATGCTGGCTGGCCAGCAATGCCCTCATCCCATTAATGATTTTTTTTTTAAAAAGTTCACTGTACTTTTGAAGATAAATATGAGAAGCAATTTGTGCATAGCATGGCTTCACACAAGCAGGTAGACTGTGCTGAGATCTTTTACTCAGCTCAGAAGGTGAATGAGAACTCAGGTTAATGTCTTACCCAAAAGATGGAGGAAAAGTTAAAGAAAAACAAAACAAAGGTCTCTAGTTTGTACTATTGAGATTTCCTTTGAGCTAACTTTGCGTTAACGTTATCAAATGAATAAGGGCTGAAAAGCTACGCTGATTCGTTAGAACCTAAAAAGAGGCAGTGAAGTTACTGCATCACTTTTCACTGAAGTGATTTGCATTGATATTAGGAAATTCCAAAAACAAGACTGCCATCTAGTGGTGTCAATATAATTTTACATTAACTTCCGGTGAGGATCTCTGCAAATATTGGTAAGTGATAGATTATAATTACAAGATTGTTATGTAGAATAAAGCCAACAGCACAGGGTCATTCCCCACACCAGCTGTAGAGGCTTATGCAGGCCTGTCTCTTCTCTTTACCTCATGCTTATAGAGTGGCTAATCTCAAACTGTACATCAACTGTCTGTATGGTCCTTTGTGGATTATGGG
>NC_063346.1:26609226-26623318 GCF_021869965.1 Rhincodon typus | reverse complement strand
TTTTTTTTATTCATTCCTAGGACTTGGATATTGCTGGCTGGCCAGGATTTATTGCCCAACTCTAGCTGCCCTTGAGAAGGAGGTGATGAGCTGTATTCTTGAACTGCTGCAATCCATGTGGTGTAGGTAAATGTACAATGCCGTTAAAGAGGGAATTCCAGGATTTTGATGCAACAACAGTGAGGAAGCCCAGCCCCATGGACCATTGGGTCATCTGGAGGATCATCATCATCTCCATGGACCAGAGGATCCTGCTTTCTTGGGTGCTCTATTTTTAACATCTTTTGGAGGGTGCCTTCACATTGAGACTCCTTCTTGATTCCTGACTTGCCTTAGCAGTGTCCACTTCTCCTGGTTTGAATGCCGAGGTTTCAGACCTGCCAAAATCCCTGATTGGGTCAGCATCATCTAGAGGCTGCCCACCGTCCTTAATCAGATGGAAAGCTTGGATACGGCCAATTAGGAGGCTGCCACATCAGGGAGAATTGCACCCCTTGTTTGAATCCTGGAAAGAGTATTCTTGGGTCCCACAACATGTAGTAAAATTCTACCCAATGTTTCAGGTCATTGATCTTTCATCACAACTGGAAAAGTTAGAGATGTGACAGACTTTAAGCAAATTCAGAGCTAGAGAAAAAGGGGGACAGGAGGAAAGAACCTCAGGGTTTGTGATGGGGTGAAATTCAGAAGAAGTTAAATGATAAAGGGGACAATAGTGCAAGGCAAACTGTGGTGATAGTGGGACAAGAAACAAAAGATGAATTGAGAAAACAGCAAAAGCAGAATCATTACCAGCACATGCTGTACAATGTTGAGCCCAGAAGTCTGTAAATTGACTATGCAAAAGTTGAGGTTTTGTTTCATGAGCTTCTGTGAAGCTCCTTTGGAACATTATGGGAATCTGAGGCCATAAAACATCACCTTCTACTCTGACAGATAACATTATTTTCGGACTTAGGAATTGCAAAAATTGAGCAACCAACATGTAAAGCTCAATATAAATGAAGTAACCTGACTTAAACATTGAATTCCTCTTTATAACAACTTTTATATATTTATTTTCAAGATGGGCAGGATCCTACTGTCCTATCAAAACCTACATTAAACTTGAAGTAGCCAATGAGATGTCAAATTGTTTTGTTCAAACAATGACATTAAAGATGGCCTTGACAACAAGAATATGTTTAAATTTCTTTCAGCGATTTTAACACCCTTCATGGATTTTATAAATGCGTTCAAGATTTTTATCAGTAAATAAAACAGTAGCTTTTTTTCCTGTTCATGCTTGCATTTTAAAACCACAGGTCAATCATACAATCTAAATCCTTTAAATTACTGATACTTTACAAATTGTTGCTTGGAGAATTAAAACCAGAGTTCATTGGATAAAGCATATAAACCAAATATATTCTTGTGAAGTTCAAAAGGAGATAAACTCTGATATCATGAGTCACTGACGATGTGTATTATTCTTATAGTTTTCAAAACACTTAAGGTAACTAAAATATATATTGGCTCCATTTTATTTGTGTATGTGAAGTTTCTTGAATTTCTAACTTGGCATCAAAATGCAATGAAACTTTGAATTATGTCAGTTTATTGACTCCAACCTGCTCTCAGGACCTTAGCTTCCTTTTCTGAACACACCACAACCTTAAAACATTCTTTTTACAAGTTACTTCACTTCTCTGTAATAAAAACAGCCTACAGCGTTAACAGGTACCTTAGATTGCAAAGTCTGACGGCCCTTCGCAATGCAATGTGTCAGTTTCTGCACACCTGCACACAGCCAGCTACATTTGATGTTTCATTTAATGTATTGATGCTTCTTCTGGGGACTTTGCAACAATAACATTCACTTAAAATAAATTAAATCAGTGAAAAATATGACAGCTTCTTATGGGATAGAGTATTCAGAGTGAGAGTGAGACAAAGAATTAAAATGACAAGGGACCGTGAGTTCCAGGTCATGCATATGGCTTGCATGAAGGATTTCAACAAATTATAAAATTACATTATAGTGATGTTCTACACTCCATTTTACCTTGACCTCACTGCCCTCAGCATCCTGCATAACTCTATTTAAACCCATCACAAGCTTGAGGAACAGCATCTTAATTTTTGACTGGTCAAATAACTTCTGATCATAACTGCTCCTCCATTATTTTGCTTAGAACCCCTACAGTGTGGAAGCAGGCCATTCAGCCCAATAAGTCCATACTAAACCTCTGAAGAGCATCCCCACCCAGACCCACTCCCCTACCCTATAAACCTGCATTTTCCATGGCTAAGACACCTAACCTACACATCCTGGACACTATGGATAATTTAGCATGGCTAATTCACCTAACCTGCACATCTTTGGACTGTGGGAGGAAACTGGAGCATCCAGAGGAAACCCATGCAGACACGGGGAGAACGTGCAAACTCCACACAGAAGTCACCCAAGGTTGGAATTGAACCTGGGTCCCTGGTGCTGTGAGGCTGCAGTGCTAACCACTGAGCCACTGTGCTGTCCTTTTGACAGCAGCTGTGAGTAATAATTTTGTTTTTGCCAGTTTCATCTCCTCTAGATCCATCTTTTGTTTCTTTTATTATCCCATTACTATATTGTTTTGCCTTCTACTATCGTTCCTTTTCGCAATTATTCGGTCCTTACTCCAACTTCTTCACAGACCTCAAGTTTTGTTCTTCCTACATCCGTTCTTCTTCCTTGGCTCCTTGCATGCTTAAAAGCTGTTACATATTGAACTTGTTCCAGTTCCGATGAAAGGTCATTAAGTCGGGACATTGGACTGAAGTTTTGTTTTTACATTGTTTTACAAGGGCTATCAGGACCTTCAGTGGCTCATGGGGATCTCAGAAGTTTGTTTGTGGCTGTTTAACCAAGCCACAGTATTTGCCACTAAATTTCAGGTTTTTGGCCTATTACTGCAAGTGGGTATAATGACAGCCTACATGTACTTATTTCAGCTCATCTGTTTAAAGAAACCACAGGAGCACAGGCCCAATTACTCAACTTCTCCTCATGGAGCAGTACCTTCATACCTGGTATCAGTTCAATGAACTGTCTCTGGACTGCCTCCGGTGCCCAGTGTATCTCTCGATTGATAAGGTAAAATAAATGGTTATTGTATTGAAGATGTGGTCTGCCTAGTGCCTTGTACAGTTTTAGCAAAACCTCTCCATATTTACATTCTATTCCCTTTGAAATAAAGGTCAACATTCCATTGACCCTATTATCCACTGACATTGTAAGCTAGCTTTAAGTGATTCATACACATTTACTCCCAAATCCCTCAGTTCTATAACTTTCTGCAGTCTTTCTCCATTTAAATAATTTCCAGTCCCTATATTCCTCCTGTCAACATGCATAATCTCACCTTTTCCTGCATTGTATTCCATATACCATATTTTTGTCCACTCGCTTAACCTGCTTGTATTCCTCTGCAGACTCCTTGTCTCATCCTTACCCTACTAGGATAAAAGCTGAAGTGTTGCACAAGAGTTTAAACAGAGGCAGGAATTGCAGCAGTGGACTTGTGACATTGCAAGGTCAAAACATTCTTCTCAGGTTTCTCCCTAGACATAATCATAGAATCATAGAATTCCTACAGTGTAGAAATGCAGTGGGCTCTAAGGTTTTGCAGGAAGATTTTGGTCCTTGTTATTGGAGTTGAAGAAGACAGAATAAAAGGCAGGAGAACAGGGAGGTGTGGTTGAAATTTGCTGATGTGGTCAGCAAAAGGGCATAGTGGATGTTCCTAGGTGTGATGTCAGAAGAAGTTTAATGATCTATTCAAGGCAAGAATGGAGTGTGGCATGGTTTATTCAAGGATTACCTAAACCCCTCACATTAATGTGACATGCTCATTTCTGCATGTCGTTCAAATCAACCAATTTCCATCTCTCTCTGTCCGCACACCTCAATCAATATCCACTAGTATTCACTCATATACCCTACACTGATAGCTGTTAAGAGATAGTAGGAACTGCCGATGCTGGAGAATCTGAGACAACGAGGTGTAGAGCTGGATGAACAAAGCAGGCCAGGCAGCATCAGAGGAGCAGGAAAGCTGGCATTTTGGGTCGGGACCCTTCTTCCTTGTTCGATGCCCAGGCGTGAGTGGTATTCATTGATGTTCGGGTGGAGGGGGATAAAGGTGAGTCCTTTACTGAGGACTGACCGTTTGTCCTCAGTGAGGGGGAGGTCTGGGGGGGGATGGTGAACACCCGGCAGGGCTGGGGGCTGGTGTTTACTATGGAGCTGCTGGCTGTGGGGGCAGTGGGTGGAGCGGTGTCGGCATCGGCGGTGGGCAGAGCGGCACCTGTGTCGGGTGGAGCGGGGTCGGGGTCAGCGGTGGTCCAAGAAGGGTCCAGACCCGAAATGTCAGCTTTCCTGCTCCTCTGATGTTGCTTGGCTGCTGTGTTCATCCAGCTCTTCACTGATAGCTGTTGACAAGGGTCTAAAATGAGTTTGAATGTACCTTCCCCTTTCAAATATGAGAAGGGACTACCCTATCTTGTTGGCAGTAGAATTAAACATCACACGGTCACTATGTTGACTTGATGTCAGCTGGTAGTGAAAAATGGCAAATGTGGCAACTTGAAATTGGACAGCCATGAGGCATGTGGGCCATCAGCAGCAAACTTGTGTTCAACCACAACCTTTAACCTCATACTCCCCCATTCTACTATTAACATCAAGCAAGAACTTCAATGAAGATTACTAGAGGGCATGCCAGGAACAACAGCAGTACTTGCATGCCCAACTGCTGAAGCAGCACCTGTTAGATAGAACTAAGTGATCCTATAAACAATGAATCTAAGCCTCGGTCCTGCTATATCCAGTTATAAATGCTGATGGACAATTTAACAAATAAAAGGAGGTGGAAGTTCCTCCATCCTCAATGATAGGGGAACCCAACATACCAGTGCAAAAGCCAAACTGTTCTGGTACAGCTACAACACTGACATATCCTGTACCCAGGGAAGTCCTGTACATAAAAGACAGGACAGATTGGCATCCCATCAAGTTACTTTTAATTATCATCAAAGGATCATCAACATTTCTTTCAAGTGATGGACATGGTGCCAATCAAAAGGGCTGCTTTGTCCTGGATGGTGTCAAACTTCTTGAGTATTGTTGGAGCTGCACCCATCCAGGCAAACGGGCATTACAATTCCAGCTTGTGCCTTGTAGGAATTTCATTGGTGGTGGAGGGTTAGGAAGTGAGTTGATTGCCACAGAATTCTTAGTTTCTACCCAGATCTTGTAGTGACAGTATTCATCTGGCTGGTCCAGATCAGGATCTGATTATCACTAACTTCCAGAACATTGATAGTCAGGTTAGTGATAATAATACCATTGAATGTAAAAGGAGGATGATTAGATTCTTTCTTATTGGAGGTGATCATTGTCTGGCACTTGTGTGGCATCTTAGATTCATCACAAAAGTTAAAAATGTTAAAATAAATGCATATAATTCCTCAATTTGCATGATTTTCAGACCTTGGTTGACAGAAAGCATGGATTAGGTCTCTATACTTATCACGAATTACTGCTTATTGCAAGTAAATAGACTAGCTAAAGGTAAGTGATTATAAATTATCAGCATCTAGCACCACAAATTAAATCTCTAATACACACACACACACACGACACACACACACACACACACACGACATACACGACACACATGACACACACACACACACACAAACACACAGATGAAACACATACACACACACCACACACACAAACACACACACACACACACACACACACAGAGACGAAACACACACACACACCCCCACACACACACCACACACACAAACACACACGCACACACAGACGAAACACACACACACACACACCACACACACCACACACGACACACACACACACACACACACACACAGACGAAACACACACACACACACCACACACACACCACACACACAAACACACACAGATGAAACACACACACACACAGATCACACACACACACAGACCACACACACACACACTTATGGATAAGGGAAAGCTGGAAGGCAGTTCAGTAATTCCTAGTCACTGATTCCTGAGATGTTTCCTTATGATTCTTCAATTGGTCAGATGGTTTGCAAGAGACTGAAGGTGGCTGGTTCACTTAAAAAAGGTCTCTTACTTACCAGTTAGAAGTTATACCTTACAACAGCTGCAGAAGGAAAGGTGAACTTGTTTTCCTTATGTTTAAAATGGGTTTTGTCTGCAAAGAGCAGAGAGACACCTCCTGTGGAGAATCAATCACACAGTTGTTAACAGATAAAAGGCTTTTGTCGTTAGTAAATGCTCGCTAGCCCATAGACCAATCACCTTCTTGTCAGCACCTGTAGACAGAAATCTCTGGGATCCAATTCATCTGTAGCCACTACAATTACTGCTTTATCAAACAGCGTTTACACAGTACGTGCCATAAGTTTCAGGTTACTTCCTTTTCAAATTGGCAGTGATTGCTGATGATGGCAACTGTGGGCAACTGCACATGTATTTATTGGGGAACGCACAGTTCCAAGCACTGATGTCATCATGTAGATTTTACATGAGACTTCATGTACAAATACCTTACTGCACTTGTGCAGGGAAGGACTGCCTGCATTATAGCAGTGACCATAGTTCCTGCTGAGAGATGGCTGATAGCTCTCAGAAGTGGAACTTCTGAGGTATGAAAATGCCATCACCACTTGACCATTAAATGAGAGCGGAACAACTGTTTCTCTTGTGGGCTGGCTCTCCACCAACAGAATAGCTGAAGAAGTTAACCGGTTCTGCATTCCCTTAAAACGCAATGCCATATTTCTGTACTGAACTAATTTGAAAAGCATGTAAGACTCTGCTTCTATCCAGAATATACTCCTTTGGCTTTGATCTGAGACCATTGGAAAAGATTTAGAGAAATCTGCATCTTATCATCTGCAGCCTGGCTTCAAACTCCTGGACTTCCCTCAACATCAAAAAGACACTTCTGCTCTGTAAGATCCAACTTCTACCACTGTCTTGTTGCTTTCTGTAATACTTAATGTGCCATTTCTATCAGACGATAGCCCTCACCCCACTTCTGGTGCAATTGGCGAAGCACATTTGTCTTGTAACGTGGGAGATCTGTGTTTCAGTGAAGGCAAGCTTTGGTTCCAGTGTTTAAATTCCAGCTGCAGGCTGGTGGAGCAGTAGGAAAGTAGTGAAGCCTTTTGCAAAGCTCAATTGTGTGGTGAGGGCAGTTCCAATTGAACAATTCAAGACAGCAATGGATGATTATTTAAAGAGAAACAATTTTCAAGGTTTTGGGAAAAAGGCAGGAAATTGGCACTATGTTAAAGAGTTCAGTGAGCTGGTGCAGGCACAATGGCCGAATAACCGCCTCTGCACTGTAAAAATTAGGTGATTGTGTGTGTGTGGGTGGTATCTGGGCTGACAGCTCAGATTGCACTTAAGGGATGCACCAGCACAGAAGAGAGAGAGGAATGCTCAGACATCGAAGGAAACTCTGTAATCAGAATGATGGCTAGTGCTCACTGCTAATGGTATTACATGTTTGTTAGAAATTGAAATGTGAATTTATTAATGAAGTTGTAAAGGGTGGACTATGTTCATGCTGAGTTATGGTGCTTGCGACGACTTGTGAGATCAGGTAGGGGAAAGATTCCTGAACTGCTGTGATGTTCTAGGATGCGGCTTTCCAAACTGTGGGTCATGATCCATCAGCCAAAATTTTGGGGTTGCAACCTCCAAGGAGGCAATGGATGCCATGGATCTCTGACCAAATGGCTGTGTGGCCATTTCAAAACTTTGCAGTTTTCTTAAATAGTGGGTGGGACCTAACTGTTTAATTCCTTGAAGCCTGATTCCTGTCTTCAAAAACCCAGTGAAAAAGTGGGTTCATTTTACTTGTGGATTAATTGACTTCTGCTACACTGTCGCCAGACTCTTGTTTCCCCTCTTCCGACCATGCTGTCAGAGATCACCCCCCTCCATGTCTCCAACCCATACTATTAGAAATGTCGCTGCTCCCCAAGCTACACTCCCCCCAATCACATTGTCACCTCTACCAGCCCCAGGTCTAGGGTCACAACAATTTTCAACCAGCGTATTGACGTCACAATGGGAAAACATTCGGAAAGCATTGTTTCTGTGCTATTGTTCAGAAGTGAAGAATGGTGAAATGATAATAGTGACTGAGGGCGATTATTAAACAAATTAAAGCCTTTGATATATAAGTTGATTTTGGATGCTGTTTATAGGAGACTGGCCGAGTGATGGTCTTCAGCTACTCCAACATCTGTCTCCAAAGCAGCTCAGATCACCACTTCAAGGAATACATAGAAACATAGAAGCATAGAAGATAAGAGCAGGAGGAGGTCATTTGGCCCTTCGAGCCTGCTCCGCCATTCTTCACAATCATGCCTGATCGTTCAACTCAATAAGGTAATCCCGCTTTCTCCCCATAACCTTTGATCCCATTCGCCCCAAGTGCTATATCTAGTCACCTCTTGAATACATTCAATGTTTTGGCAGCAACTACTTCCTGTGGTAATGAGTTCCACAGGCTCACCACTCTTTGGCTGAAGAGATGTCTTCTCATCTCCGTCATAAATCATCTACCCTGAATCCTCATACTGTGACCCCTGGTTCTGGACGCATCCACCATCAGGAACATCCTCCCTGCATCTACCCTGTCTTGTCCTGTTAGAATTTTATGAGTGTCTATGAGATCCCCCCTCATTTGTCTGAACGTTAGTGAAAACAATCCCAACCTAGTCAATCTCTCCTCATATGTCAGACCCACCATTCCCAGAATCAGCCTGGTAAACCTTCGCTGCGGTCCCTTGAGAACAAGAGCATCCTTCCTCAGAAAAGGAGACCAAAACTGGACACAATATTCTAGGTGTAGTCTCACCAAGGCCCTGTATAACTGCAACAACACATCCCACCTCCTGTACTCGAAACTTCTCACAATGAAGGACAACATACCATTTGCCTTCTTTACCGCCTGCTGTACCTGCATGCTTACCTTCAGCAACTGGTGCACAAGGACACCCAGGTCCCGCTGCATACTCCTCTCTCCCAATAACAGCCATGTACTGAATCTCCTGTGATTTTTATTTGGATGTCTCATTAAGTAGGCTGTAACTATGGAGGTTACATGTTTGTGAGCAAATTACATTGCCCACCCTTGACCTATCAAGATGACAAAAACACCCTTCAAAAACACCTATGGTTCTTTATTCCAGTTTTTGTAGATGCAGATGATTTATTTCAGTCCTCCTCAGCTGTTGTTCCTGTTATTTACAGAATGTTCACTATCTGTTGCAGCAAGGGGCATGTTTTTGCAACCTAAAAGCCATCTGATCACTTGAAAAACTCTGAGAATGGCAGATTTTATGAGAACAAAAATATCCAATATTAGAATTGGGAATTTACATTGGTTGCAGATAATGGGAAATTCAATTTAAAAACACACTAAGAGGTAACCGAAAGGGTTCACAGTGCAATGTGCACACCAGCTATTACACACTTTAGTTTGGGGAGCTCCAGCAAAGCAATAAAACTGATTGCTTATCACGCTGTTATCCTACTATTGGATAGACTCTTCAGTTCTTATTAAAAAGTGCATTAATTACCTGATAAATGTGTCCCTCAATACCACATGCTATTTCACAGGCCTCTGAGCTGCTTAGCCAATAGCAAAGACATTGAATATGCTTATTACTTTCTCAGTTAAAGGCAGAGCTTTTTTAACAGATAACCTCATCTTGCAGATCCTGATGCAGAAGCTAGCAGGGGTCCATTATT
Source organism: Rhincodon typus (assembly GCF_021869965.1). Classification (NCBI taxonomy): domain Eukaryota; kingdom Metazoa; phylum Chordata; class Chondrichthyes; order Orectolobiformes; family Rhincodontidae; genus Rhincodon; species Rhincodon typus. The sequence continues at coordinate 26,613,486 of NC_063346.1, read as the reverse complement.
GTTCCTGTTGGGTGAAGGCAACTCCTTCATATAGAGATCTTCACAAGATTTGCAGTATCAACTTGTAAATTCTTTAGGGAGAAGGGATTTTCTTGTAGGGCTTATCCCATCAACTATCATATTCTCCTTTTATTCTGCTTTCTGTAATGATTTTCATAACTTGTCCAGGCTGCAATCTCCTACAATTTAATTGTTGCAGCTCTGATCCCTTTGCTGAGTATTCTTACCTAACTATATCATAGGAACTTCTCATGGGCATTGGGGTACAAAAGCTTGGAGGGCTCAAATCTGATTGAAAAGAAATTGATACCTAGAGTCTGGGATAGCAGCCTTCGAAAGTAATGAGACCTCTGATTAAGAGACTTAGAAGATCAATAGAAATAGGTTTCATCCCAAAATATGCTAGCACTCTGAACCTAGGCGCCACACTTGCTCCAAAATGTCAGTAAACTTGGTTCCTTGTGTTTCCAAAAAACGTGAAATATTTCAAGTTAATGGAGAAGGATTGTTGCAAACAATTGGGTAATTGATCAGTTGGCTTTGCTTGACACTAAATCAAGCACAATTTAAGTGTTGAAACTTTCCTGCTTGCTGACTGGCATAAGATTCAGGTCCGAAAATGAAGACATTAAATCCTATTTTGATGCACAAGGCATTTTATATTCCCTGGGATCCCCAACAAGGCAGCTTATGAGCAGAAACCCGAGTTGCCCCATCCACCTCTTTCATTGACCTTCTTGTTCAACTCATAAAATGGGGACCAAACCTTTTTCCCATCTTGCTCAGCCCACCCATCACTGCTGCCTGGCCCTCCCAGTACTGTAATAATTACAACCTCCCTTCGCATTTCCTGCCAGAATATCTTTTACCCAGGAACCAGTGCCTTACCATTCAAAAAATGATACTGGATAATTACACTCATATTTTGGCTTTGATGGAAAATTTATTCCAACGTGGTGACTCTTATAGCATCCTCTAAATTTGATCATATTTCCAACCATCAATAATGTTCAGACCCATTCTGGTAGTGGTTTGCACTCATCTCTGAATCAAACTTTGATATTCCCCTGTTGAGAAACCCTCAATTTTATTAGATTTCAATCTTCATCTCAGCCCCACTTTTTCTCTCTCCATTGAATTCATTTACCTCCTGGCGTCCCTAAACGATAGCCTCTGTCTTATCTCCCAAAAATACATTCACAGTCATTGTCTCCACTTTGTCATTTCCGGCAATCACTACAGTGAAATGCTGTCCTTTAGAAGACAAGGCCATTTCCAAATTATTTCCTTATATCCTCACCACCAACGTACTTCTCAAACCCACATCCTTCTGTGTGATTTGCTGGAGACACCAAACCAGGCAGGAGCTCGTCATGGATAGATAGTTAAATCTGATCCCATAAAATTCAACAGGTTAAGATGTTGGTGAATATGGATCTCATTGACCTCTCATCTCTTAGTTAGACAATGGGACTAGAAAAATGGTACTCTTACCTCCTCTGGAGCCATATTTCATTAGTCTAATATCTATAATTCATTACACTTTAGGAGTAAATATATACTTTATCATCATGTAAGTTTCCTGTCATTAGGCACATATAATGCATTAAGGCTAGCAGCCTTCTGATCAATTAAAACTTTTAAAAAATTAATAACACGATTGTATATTTAACATTTTTTGTGTGTTCCTATTGGTTCTTAGTCCTGTACCTTGGGTTCTGACAGTTTTATTTGTTGAACTGTTTGAGCCTGACAATGTGAAGCAAGTTTTTTAAAAAATGAACCATACAACCATTTAGCCAAAACGTCTGTAGTAATGCAGCAATCTTGTTGTTTCAAGTGTTACATTTACTGTTTTCATTTCACATAGTGGAGCTTAGGAATTTTCCAAGCCAGTAATCCTATCTGAGGAAAAATAATCAAGATGTCAACAGAAATTATTGAAAAAGCAATGGATAAGGTATTTAATCCAAAGTATTTCGGCTGGTGAATTTTAAAGTCTGGTGATTGAAAGATGCTCTCCTAATTGGTTCTAAGAACATTGTATCTATTTTATTTATAGGCAAATAATTGTTTCAATGGGGATTCCTATGGCTCTGCCTTCAATTTTTAATAGTTCTAGTCAGTAAAGTGTAAATTGGCAATCCTTAAATTCTGCTGGTTTCCCACCAATTAGATGGTGAAAATTTGATATGCAACCATTGACAATATTGTCATCAACTCTCTACAGTGCGAAAACAGGCCCTTCAGCCCATGCAGACCCATTCCCCTACCCTTTCCCATGGCTAACACACCTAATCTACACATCCCTGAACATTATAACCCAGCCTGCAAATCTTTGGACTGTGGGAGGAAACCCAAAGCACCTGGCAGAAATCCGTACAGTCACCCAAGGGTAGAATCAAACCTGGGTCCCTGGCGCTGTGAGGCAGCAGTGCTAATCACTGAGCCACCATGCTGCCCTGAGTTAAAGCTGTCTCTTTGTATCGAAATAGAGATGCTGCCTTATAAATTTTCAATTTGCTTTGGAGCACATCTTTTCATCATGAACACTGACCCCAATCAGTCTCAGACAAGCTGAACTCTACAATGTCCTACTATCTCTGCAATATTTATGACATATTGAATTGTAATTAAATTAGATTATAACAATTGGATTCAGTTGTTTAGTTGTCTGTGTTTATTTTCTCTCTTAGTTCAGTTTTATTTATGGTAATTGTATGTCAGTTATTCTGCATTTTTTTTTGCTTCACCAGTTAAATCTAAGTGTTCCCAGTTCTCTCTAAATGGCAATGCAATCAAGATCTTCACTGAACTGCAGCCCAGACACTACAGGAAATGGTTTACATATTGTGCTCATTTCTATCAAAGTGCTTCATGTGGAATGAATCTCTGGAGAATACTAAACCAAACTCATGCAAAACTCTATTAATGTCACTTCTCATTTATTTCTACCTTTATGACAGATAGATTGAAAATAAAAGTAAAATGTTCCACTGTATTTTAACATGGCAAGTGAACAAATGAATATGTAAATAGGAAAAGGAAGGAAAATATGATTCTGATCCTGAGCTTTGTGGAAGCACCTCCTTCAATATTCTCACATCCTATCCTATCCATCATTGCCTTTTCATACTTGACTGGGTTAAATAAAATGAGAGGCATTGCTGTCTTTTCAGATTTGTTGCAATCATGAACATGAATTTCCTTTTATAAATATCCACTGCAAAGGGCACAGAAAATTAATAAAATGTGAAGTTACTTTCTGACTACTGTCACAGCCCTCCACTAAAGCTTCAGAACAGCACACCAATTGCTATGTGATCTGACATCAGCAGCTTTTTAAGCTTTACCCTTCTAAGGTGGATAAACTGAGAACAGCCTTTATAGTGTGGGACATTTGCAACAGACTGGTGATGGAGTGGAGATTGCTGTAATGTAGCAGTTATGTCCTGGTTATCAACAAATAAAATGAGAATTAACATCACATAAGTTTCATATCTAAAATGAAGGGAAATGAAATGGCAAAAGCTGGCAGTTGGAAGCAACACAGAAAATGCTGGAAACACAGATGGCCAGTTGATACAGTTAAACATTATTGTATCCTTTCTTTTTATGGGCATCGATTAAACTGTTGCTTCATTTCCAGCATTTCCTGGAACACCATTTGTTTCATGTCTAGTCTCTCTTTATACACGCTTTAGAAATGTTGCTTTAAAATAATTATATTAGGGCTGAGATTCTGAGGGAGATTGAGTAATTTTCCAGCAGGAAACAACATTTCTAGCCCTTAAATATAGGTTTGGTAAAATTGTAAACATTCTTATTTAATAATCTCTTATTGATTCTAGTTTTAAGCTGGAAGTGTGATTATATATTTTTCTTGAATTGCAAGAATAAATAGACTTCAAAATCACGCAGGAATTCATTCTTAATGTATTATTGCACAGCTAATGTATAACAGCATAGCATGGTCATTTGTTGGGTCCATTTTATGGGGGCACTAATCTGTATTTGTGAATTTTAAAATACATCATGCAAAGGTTTGACTGAAATATTTATTCCAGTCTCATATAACACATGTTTGAGCCTTAACATTGACATCCACTATTTAGATAAATGTCCAGTCAACAATCTGCCCAAGTTGGTGATGGCCTAATAATATTGTTGCCAGACTATTAATCCAGGATCCTGGTAAAGATCCGGAGATCAGAGTTTGAATCCTGCTACGGTCGATGGTGGAATTTGAATTCAATAAAT
>NC_063346.1:26528990-26608726 GCF_021869965.1 Rhincodon typus | reverse complement strand
GCTGTGAGGCGCCAGTGCTAAACACTGAGCCACCGTGCCTCTCCAATTAGTCAAACATGATTTACAACAGTTCTTTAAAGATGCAACAAGCTAGGTGGATAATGGGAATCCTGCAGATGTAGCAAATCTGGACTTTCAGAAGGCATTCAATAAGGTGCTACACAAAATGTTAATACATAAATTAGATCACATCGGGTTCAGGGTAATTTATACCTTGGATCGAGGACTGGCTAACCAACACGAACCAGACAGTCAGAATAAATTGGCTTTTTTCAGACACAGACTCCAGACTAGTGGTGTCCACAGTGTTCAGACCTCAGGCCCCAACTATGTATCATCTAAATTAATGAGTTGGATGCAGGGATAGAAAATACTACAGCCAAATTTACACATGACACTAAAATAGGTGGGACAGCAAATTGCATTGAAGAAACAAAAAATTGACAAATGGATTTGGGATAGGTTAGGTGAGGTGAGGTGAGGAGAGGAGAGTGGAGCAACATTTGGCAGTTAAGGAGTCAACTACATTGCTGTAGATCTAGTCGCACGTCGGCGGGACCAGATAAAGATGACAGATTTCCTTCTCTGATGCATATTATAGCAACAGGTGGGATATTTTTCCCTCAAGAATTAACAGCACTTTTAATGGCGTTTAATTCCAAATTTCACTATCATGTGCTTGGCCCAGATCCCTCCAAACCTTACCTATTCATGAACTTATCCAAATGTCTTTTAAACTTTGTACCTGCATCCACCACTTTTTCTGGCAGTTCATTCTATAAATGAACCACTTTGTGTAAAAAAGTTGTTCCTAATGTCTTTTTCTTCTCTCACCTTAAAAATATGCCCCCTAGTTTTGAACTCCCCCACCCTATTGGGAAAATGGTTGAACTGAAGGGTTTGTTTCCATGCTGTATGACTTATGACTATGTGGGACAGTGGGATTCAAACCATGTCCCTGCAACATTAGTGTCAACTTGTGGAATATCAGTTGTGACATTATACCAGAATGCAGCAGGTGCAAACTAAATGCACGACAGCAAGTTTATTCCTATTATTTCAAGTTTAAATACTTTGAGTCAAACAATTTGAATGTTAAATACTGCCAGTATAAACTATTATAAGTGTAGAATCTCATTTGAATTGATATTGCTTGGTTGATTCAACAGTGAAACATTTGGGTTAATGTACTGAAATCTATAATTCCTTTTCAGTGCTTAGTGTTTATTTCTTACACCTTACATTGCTCAAGATACAAATTGCCCTGTGCAGTCAGGATCCTGAGGTCATTTATCCACACTGTGCCTTTAACACTTTGAACAATTTGATATGCAATAAACATGGAAACCTAGGTATGCAAAGACAAGACTCACTGACAACAGATAATGTTCATTGCCCCATCACAGTTCTCCCACATTATTATAGGAGACACAAGGTCAACTTCTAGATGTATACCAATCAGAAACACTAGCATGACCTGTATATCTACCCAAATCCATGTCTTGGAGTAATCTCAATTTTCGTTAACTGAATATTGGGGAAAAATGAAGCTTTAATTCCATTACCATTTATCATGAGCTACACTCCTTTCCCATTAGTATCATCTTCCTGCATAACCATTCACTCTGACAAACAGGCAACACAAAGCTTTGGTACTTTAATCACTACTGAGCTTAACTTCAAACTCCACATCCTTTGCATTGTCAAGCTTGTTCATTTTTAACAGTGAAACACTGGCCAGCTTCACCCCTAGCTTATTTTACCAATCTGTGAAACCCTTATACAAGTTTCAATTTCAGATTTAAACGCTCCAATGTCCTTTCCTGTCTGCCATGCTTCAGGCCATCAAAGATAATGGCTTTGGGGATAAATTTCTCAGCTATTGTCTTTGAAATGGCAGTCAAAAAGATCAAAAATATTTGGAGCAATTTTCATTAGCTCACCTTTCTTCACTTATTAATAGATTTTGGTCAATGCGGTTTTCAAATTCAGTTGCTTGTTTTCAAAAAAGTAATAAATGATTTTCATTTCCATTTGTTATTGTCAATTGGTACATCTTCTACCGTCTCAGATGCAACTGGCTGCTGCCTTGTGAAAATAAAAAATAAAGCTCATCAAATGCACATAACCTTCCATATTACTTAAAATAATTGTTGTAAGTAAGGAAATTAGGAGTTCAGAGTGATGTCAAACACATATGACCCATTTGGCCTGCTCCATGAGGACCACTACACTGGACATTCACTTCATTTTGGATTCCTTGCTGCCAGATCATGAGATGACTCCGAATTCAAAGGATATGAAATTCCTTCCTTTAGCTCCTTGGACAGAAATTTTGACTTTTTTTACTGTAATTATCAATGGTGTTTCTCAACAATAACAAAAAAAAATTCCCTTTTTACTCGTTATATGTTTGCTGTCATTCACCTTTAAGATATTGAAGATCATAATCAGATCTGGCACAATAGGCGCTAGATAATATATAACTTGGGTCTCATTTCGTCAAATGTCATGGAAAAGCCAGTGTTAAAACACTCATTTCATGTTCTTGGTGACTGCATAATCTTACCTTCTTCCCGGATTGTTTTTCCACCATATCGATGTTGAGTGGGTAACCTTCTGAAAGTGGTGTTTTAGAACACCCACTCTTGGGCATCGTTTCTCCTTCCCGCTGCCGTCACCTCATTCAAACATCCACTGCATCATCATCGACTGTCTGCAGTAAACAAACGGAAGTGCAAGTTACAGCATCCATGTTTAATTGACTGTGATGTATCTGTCAAAATTTGGTCAAAAATTAATTCTGGCATGATACATTTTAGATTAGAGGTGGAATCCGAAACGTCTCCTCAACTTTTGCAAGGGTACAGCCGGTGTAGAACACACTATCACTCATTCTGTTCATTTTAAATCATGTCCCTTCTTGAGAAAATGCTGATATGCTTCGAATTCCTACAGTATCCCCATACAATTCTTGCTACTACTTTGGTGCTCAAGGTGATCACACTAGACCACTGCTGTCATGATAAATTTTGAACTGTTGACTGTTTAAATATCTGTAAAAAATCAACCATCATCTTGTTTGCATTTGATGCTATTGGGGTTACTCAAGTATTGCCACGTTAAACAATGTTACTGCAATTCAAATAACACAAAACTGGATTCTAAATTGTACAAAAATTTTAAGTGCATATCAAACTGATTGTGACCTTGACTCCACATATAATTTATAGATTGGACTCTTGTGGCACACTGCTGGTGACCCCATTACTGGACCAAGAGACCTGGATTCAATTTCTAACTGCTTCACAGCATGTAATAACATCTCTGAACAGGTTGAGCAAAAAATATCCACAATGATCAATTTCACTGACCTTATTGATCTTGAGGCAGAAGGCACAAGAGGAAGGTGGGTAGGAAGAAAACCCAAAGACCCATAGGTTGAAAAGAACTACAATAACTCTGCACCAGGGCTTTGGCCATGACGATCTTCAAACATTGTACTCATGTGGAGAGAGTGAATTTATCCCAATATCTCAATCAGAAATCTATGCAACAGCACTACTTGGCAATACAGTCACAGCTCCACTATATTGGGGAATTCACAATCTTGATTTTAAAATTGTGCTGCTTTCCCAGACATATTAACTAAAAGTTTCATCACCAGATTATAGATATTTTCTGATCAACCTGTTCAGAGACGTTATTACATACCTCTGAAGCAGGTGGGACTTGAACCCAGACTTTTTGATCCAAAGTTAGGTACACAACTGCTGTGCTACAACACCTGTCAACTTGGAGAAAACTGCCAGATTATATAGACAGTGGGGTGATGGGGAATAGTCTCGTGTTTATTTTGAACTACTGACAATATTTCTTCAAACAAGTACTCTTTGGTGAAACAATAACAATGCTACTAACTGAGCAACAACTGTCATTCAATGTCACTTTTAAGTCACAAGTGGAGGGCTCAAGTCCCACAACAGACCTCAAATACAAAAATTGACACTGCAGTACTGTACACAAAGGGAGCACAGCACTGCCGCAACTATCATATTTTGGTTGACACATTAAATCTAGGCTCCAACTCAGGTGGATATAAAAGATCCCATAGTACTGTTTCAAAGATGTATTTATCGCTGGTGTCATAGACAATATTTTAAACACAAAAACTGACTAACAGCTCATTATCACATTGTTTACGCATGCTGCTTTATTCCCTACATTATAACAGTTACCAAACTTCACCATTTTGTCTACTGTAAAGTGCTTTCAGCCATTAGGTGGTTATGAAAGCACTACATAAATCTAAATTTTTTTATTTCTGTTCCCTTACAGGGAAATTTAAATTTAGACAAAACATTTTTTCCAGCTTCTTCTGCAACGATATAGAATGCAAACCAAATTATTAAGGCTCTTTCAAACTTGGATTGGATGTTAATTTCAACTCAAGGCATAAAGATGCAAATAGATTTACACTGATGTAGTTGTTACAATGAAGTTTATAAAGCTAGTATATCTCGTACTATAGCTTGAACATTGAGGCAAAGAGTATCATGCGACCTGTTATCAAAACTACATGACAGTAAATCTGAGTGATTTGACTGTTGAGAGATCAAAAGACTTAGACTATTTGACTGATAATAAAAGGTGCAAGTTGATTATACTTGGAGACAGTGGCAGCAATGAGATTGCAATGAGTTGATTCCCAAAGTCACTGAAAAGATGTAAATTATACATTTATTTCTAAGATGAAAGGGAATCAAAAATAGCTAATTAACTAAATAGCCAAGTGTACCTTAACAAGAGTAATGTGTTTCGTAGTTTCACAGGGAAGAAGTCATAGGAAACCATTTTGACATGAGCTTGCAGGCTTCCATACAAATTAATGAATATCACAAACAGATAGCAACAAACAGAAAAGGCTGCTTGCCTTTGCAACCTACCAGGATCAGATGCATGAGGCCAATGGTCTAGTCAAAAAGACACATGCTGCAGCATTTCATGAATTCAAGGTGATTTGTTTTGGCATGGTCTGGGAGAAGAAGAATCATTGGAACATGCTTTAAAGCCAAGGAAAATGCCTGGAGATGGTCACTTGAAGTTGCTGCTTGGTGACATGCAAACCCATTGATTGGAAACAAAGCAACTGCAGGCTACTTTCTAAAATACTAATTCATTGGAGTTTAACAGGTGATAAGCATAAAAGGCAAATGTTCCACCCTCTGGTTCAACACTTAACTGTACATAAAAAGAAAGTCCTATTCAAACAATGGTCTTCATTCACTTATTCAGTCATTTGGTAGTGAAAGTTTTAAAATGTAAAATCTTGATGCATCATTCTTTCAGCTATTATTTGGAAGTCTGAATTTCTTTTGAAAGATTCAGTCTCTATGGAAATCAGTGTTACTTGTGGCCAAATAAAATACTGCGGTACCAGTTCTCTCTCTCTCTCGCCCCATGTATCGTTGCTCCTGATTCAATCTCACAATAATGAGCTCACATGTCAAAAAGAAATTGTTACAATAACAAGACAGTAAACATTTAATAATGGATGGGGTGGGATGCTCAAAACAAGACATGTACAACTGTTACAATTTTCCTCGAATTTTTTTTAACCATTGCAACTGTATCATGAAAACACCAAATATTGTATTTAGTTTGCAAAAGGTTGAAAACACAAGTATCATGCAAACAGGTTTTACTGACACTGAACTTCTAACTCTAAATTCTAAGCACAATAATTGCTAAAGAATAACTTTATATATAGTAGAAAATATTTCAAGTTTCCCGCTTTTAGAAACGGATATCGGTTTCTAGTTGGTTGCTGGAGATGGAGACAGAGCCACTGGCAGTTGCTCAAAGTTGTATTATCTTCCAGCCTTGTCTTTGAAGAATGACTAAATGCTCCTAAACATAACTGTGAAAAGTGTAGCTAATCTAGCAAGAAAGCAACTTCAAATTGTGATTTATTGTACATGTGGAGATTTGCTGATACATTTTGGTCAGTATGCACACATGATATTCCACTGCTAAACTGTCACCATGAGAATCATGCTGCAGCAACACAATAACCAAAGCAAATCAATGGCAGGCAATGGGATCCAGAATGGTTTTCTCAGATGTTTGTATTAAAAAGTTGTATTAAATAGTAATTTGCTAGTACAGAATGAGTATTTTGAGAAGAATAAAAATTCACAGGTTGTATCAAACAGCACATCTCTCCAGTCGCTCACAACAAGCACAGCACTGAAGGTATGTCATCAACTTGCACTTACAAAACTTGCAGAGTATTCAGCATTGGATGCGATTCTACATTTGACAACATTGTCTTAATAATCCTGGGTGAGTGAAGAATTACCCTGGTCAGTCAGGCCTGCAGTGTGGTACACGGATATACTACAAACCAAATGTATCAATGTACAGGGTCCTGTTCTTGGCTGGGAGAAAGAACATGTACATGCACTATGCCTGTTTTAACACAATAAAACAGATGACAACCATTCACTGATTCAGTTCTTGGGGCAAAGCCCTGACCAATCCAAGTCAACTTGCCTTTCTTTTCTTTATTCCTTGATGGAATGAGGGCATTGCTGGCTAGGCAGCATTTATTACCCATCCCTATTTGTCAATCAGCATTATTGGTGCATTCTCCACATGAGTACCTCTATCAGAGTCCACCTGCCTACCAATTAGCATTCTCCTCTCATGCAGTATGAATTTTGGTTTTCTCTTTGAATTGGATTCTTGCAAAATATGCTAATATGACTACAAGATGCAAAGCTTCAACATAACGTGCATTTTTCAGCAATACACAGTACATTTAGCTAGATAAAGCTGTTGACTGCATGGACAAACAGCACAAAAGCAATAAAATATCATCTTGGATAATAATCTGAAATAATTTAGGAGATAGCGCAGGGTATCCATGTTGAAACGGGTGCTGAAATTATAAATCTCCTAATCAATGTCCAACACATTAATGCATAGATTAGGCAGAAAATAGTAATCAGAAGAATTTAGACATTGCTGCAAATTACAGCGTTATTAGTTTACACCATGCCATTGTTAACTTGGCAAAACAGCAGCGTATTTAACTGTCCCATAATTCAAAGTTACAGTACTGCCATATGTAATTTGCTACAGGCAATCAAATTTAACTACAAAACTAATTAATTTCTTTTATCAATCACAGAATTGTTAATGATTGCCAATTAAACTTCCTTGTGAGAAATAAAACAACTTTAAGACAGGGCTTCATTTTATTAGAGTTGAAAAGTTATTTTTAAAATTTGTGACTCTTAAGAAAAAAAAAGCACTTCTGCCTGTGTGTCTTGGTTTTGTTTAATCCAGTCGTTCTTTCTCCATTTCCTCTTCTGAACTACATTTGATATAAAATTCATCCACTTCTATTCATCCTTTTCCTGTTTTTGTTTGTTTGTTTTTGGGAAGTGGGCATAGTTGGCAAGGCTAGCATTTATTCCCTTTTCCTAATTGCCCTCAAGATGATGTTTCAAGGAGGTGACTCAATCTACTGCAACCGATGGTTCACTGAAACTCTTCGACGCCGTTTGGAGTTGCTCGATCAGTTCCGAATTGAGCTGTACACAATACAATTCTGGATATCAGAATATAAACAGGACTTTGTCTCCATAGTACGGCACCACTCCTGCCCAGTACTGTAACAGACAGTTCATCTGCAGCAATGAGATTGGTAAAGGTGACATCAAATAGGTTTTTCCTTTATGTTGGCTCATTGAGCACCTGTCGGAGGGCCCACTGACAGTTATACCCTTCATGACAAACTCAACTTTAACAGTCATGATGTTACCATGCTATTCTTCATGATAGATACTGAAGGCCCCCACCCAAAGTGCATTCTGTGCCCGAGCTGCCCTCAGTGCTTCCTTCAAATGTCTTGCTACATTAATGAGAATAAGCTCATCAGCAGAGAGGTTCCCTTGCCCATGGTTTATTTGATGCCCTGAGTCTTCACGGGGTCCAGAGTGCAAGCTGAGGACTCCCAAGGAACGGTGGTGATTGACAACAAGATAAAGAAGACTATAAGATATAACAGCAGAATTCAGCCCATTGCAACCTGCTCCGCCATTTGATCATAGCCAATATGTTTCTCAACCCCATTCTCCTGCCTTCTCTCCATAACCCTTGATCCCCTTACTCATCAAGAACCTATCTCTGTCTTAAATACACTCAATGACTTGGCCTCTATAGCCTTGTGTGGCAACACTTCCCACAGATTAACCACCATCCAGTTGAAGAAATTTCTCCTTATCTCAGTTTTGAAGGGTCATCCCTTCACTCTGAGGCTGTACCCTGTGGAAACTGTAAGCTCAGTCAAAAGGCAAAAGGAAACATATGATAGGTCTAGGCAGCTACGAGTTGACAAAGCCCTTGAGGGGTATTGAAAAATTAGGAAGGAACTTAAACACGGAATTAGGAAGGCCATGAAAATGTCTTTAGCAAACAGGGTCAAGCAGAATCCCAAGGCTTATTATGCAAGTATTAGATGAAAGAGAGTAGCAAGGGAAACAGTAGACCCACTTAAGCACAAAGGAGGGAAGTTATGTGTAGAGCCACAGGAGCAGGAGAGATCCTTAATGAGTACTTGTGTATTGGTATTCACCAAGGAGAAGGACATGACTGATGTTGAGGTCAGGGATGAGTATGTGAATATTCTAGAGAATGTCAATACATTTAAGCCGGCAGTTTTGGGTATCCCAAATTACATTAAGGTAGACAAGTCTCCAGTGCCACATGGGATCTATCCCAGGGTACTGCGAGAGGCAAGGGAAGAAATAGCTGGGGCATTAGCAGATATCTTCACATCCTTGTTGGCCACAGGTGAGGTTCCAGAGGACTGGAGATTAGCCAATGCTGTTTCCTTGTTTAAGAAAGGAAGCAGGAATAATCTGGGAAATTTTAGGCCAGTGAACCTGACATCTGTGGTGGGGAAGCTCTTGGAGAAGATACTGAGGGACAAGATATATGCACATTTGGTAGAAAATGGACTAGTTAGTGACAGGCAGCATGGTTTTATACAGGGAAGGTCATGACTCACTGATTGAATTTTTTTGAAGAGGTGACAAAGATAATTGATGAGGGAAGGGCTGGAGATGTAATTCATATGGACTTTAGTAAGGCAGTTGACTTTGGTACACAAACTAAAATCACATGGGATTCTGGGTGGGCTGGCTAGATGGATACAAAACTGGCTTGATCATAGAAAACAGGGGGTAGCAGCGGAAAGGTGCTTTTCAGAATGGAGACCAGTAACTAGTGGTGTTCCACAGCGATCAGTCTTAGGTCCTCTGCTGTTTGTAGTATATATATCTATAGATGATCCGGAGGAAAACGTGGATGGTCTGATTCGTAAGTTTGCAGACAACACGAATATTGGTGGAGCTGCTGGTAGTGCTGACGATTGTGAAAGGATAAAACAGGATACGGATAGATTGGTGACTTGGGCACAGAAATGGCAGATGGAGTTTAATCTAGACAAATGCAAGGTGAGGCATTTTGGAGAATCAAATTTAGGTGTGAATTATATTTTAAATGGCAGAACCCTTCGGAAAATTAAAATACTGATGGGTCTGGGTGTGCAGGTCCACAGTTCCCTATAATTGGCAACACAGATGGCCAACGTGATTAAGTAGGCACATGGCATGCTTGCCTTCATCGGCCAAGGCATGGAGTACAAGAGTTGGAAAACCACGTTGCAGCTATATAAAACTCTTGTTAGGCCATGTTTGGAGTACTGTGTGCAGTTGTGGTCATCACACTACCAGAAGGATGTGGAAGTTTTGGAGAGACTGCAGAGTTTAGGGGAAATGTGCAAGGGAAGTTTTTCACGGAGAGAGAGGTAGGAGCCTCGAATACACTGCCAGAAGAGGTGGTGGAAGCAGGCACGTTGGTGGCATTTAAGAGGTATCTGGATGGTTACATGAATAGGGAGGGAATAGAGGGATGTGGACCGATTAAGGGCAGAAGGTTTGTTTTTTAGTTTAGTTAGGGCATGATGATAGGCACAGGCTTGGAGGGCCGAAAGCCTGTTCCTGTGCTGAACTTCTCTTTTGTATTTTGGCTCATAACACAGGGAATCTTCTGCATTGCCCTTCTCACATGCAGGCATATTAGCCTATACTACCATTAACTAGGCTCATAACAAACGAATATTTGAATTCATTACGTTAAAAAATCCAGTAAATGTGGCCATAATGTTGTCAGCTCATCATAAAAACAAAACTCAGCATTATCTTTCACCTCACCTACACTGGTCTACATGTGATCACTATGCTTGACAATTAGTGCCGTCATGCCTTAACAGCAGTCCTAAAAACTTTCCCACCAGCAGACCACATTGGAGGGCAAAAGATTATGTAGACAAATTCCTAGTCCCACCTGCTAGTGCAAAGAAAACTCAGTGGAATCAATGGAAAGAATGGTGCTGTTACTCATTAGACACCAATGGAGTTGGTGTCTGCTTCCGAGCTTGAAAGCTTCACTTTTAGGCTAGGCTTCACATTAATCCTGATTCCTCGTTAGTTTACAGCTCCACAAACACAGTTTTGTATCTCAGTTAAAGTCTTGCTTGTTAAGCTATATTGTTGTTGCTCGCACTAATGACGATGTGTACTATACATACGTTATGTAAAGTCAAGAAAGTGGTGGGGATTAGGACTTTGGCCTGTTTTCTTATATGATATTGGCCGTGGCATTACACACTAAGCAACACGCATATTGGACTATGTGACAAACCACACAGAGAACCACTGACCTAGAAAGTCACATAAGAGGGTTGGCTCTTGCTAGTGACATTCAAATCCAGAGAATTTTTTTTAAAAAAACAACATTCTTACTTTCAAATTTCTTAATACTTCTGTGGTACTTTGCAACCTCATATCACACCAACAGCTTCATCAACTCTGCTATATCACCACCTTAGAACCAGGCCAGGAACAACAAACAGAATTCTGCTCTTCAACTGCTAGTCAGCGGGAAGTTGTCAGATGGCGGAGGAGCAGCAACAGAGTGAGTGTAAACCTACCAGAGCTCAGGGCACATTGTCACTGCGAAAAGAAACTGGAGTGACATCACAGGGAGGCTGTGACCTGATAAGTGCAGATTTCCTGCCAGCCAAATTTGAAAAAGAACAGAGTGAAGAAGTATCAATAAATTTAATTAACTCAATAAAGTAATTAACTAAGTAGAAATGGCTGGACAGGTGATGTGTTGTAGTTGTATGAAGTGGGAACTGGGTGATCCCATTGTGAACAGCGGTGACCATATCTGCAGCAAGTGTTGGTTGCTTGATGCACTTCAGCTCAGAGTTGATGAGCTGGAATCTGAACTTCAAACACTGCGGCACATCCAGGAGGGGGAAAAGTACCTGGACGCTGTGTTTCAGGAGGCAGTCACACCTGGTAGATTTACGTTCTTCAAACTTAGTCAGTGGCCAGGGACAGCGGGAAGTGACTGCAAGCAAGGCAGGTAGAGGGATCCTGCAGTGAGGAACAGAAGAGCCTCAGCTCTTGATCTTGTCCAACAGGTACGAGGTACTTGCTCCCTGTGTGGATGAGGAAAAGGGCCGCAGGGAGGATGAGCCAACTTACAACTGCACTGTGGTACGGGAGGCCATTCAAGAGGGAGGAGCAAAAAAGACAAGTGGTACTTGTAGGGGATTCTATAATTAGGGGAATAGATAGTATCCTCTGTAAGCAGGATCAAGAGTCCCGTGTGGTATGTTGCCTGTCTGGTGCCAAGCTATGCGATATCTCTAACCAACTTGACAAGATATTGGACAGGGAGGGGCAAGATCCAGTTATAGTGGTCCACGCCGGAAGAAACAACAAAAGCAAGACTAGGAAAGAGGACCTGTTCAGGGATTATCAGGAGCTAGGAACGAAATTAAAGAACAGGTCCTCAAGAGTTATAATCTCCAGTTTACTGCCTAAGCCACCTGCAAATTGGCATAGGGACAAGAATAAGGGAAGTAAACACATGGCTAAAAGAGTGGCGTGGGAAAGAGGGGTTCCTTTTCATGGGCACTGGCACCAGTATTGGAACAAGAGGGCCATGTACCACTGGGACGGTCTCCACCTGAACCGAGCTGGGACCAATGTTCTGGCAAAAAGGGTAAATAGGCTGGTCAACAGGATTTTAAACTAGGAAGTGGAGGGGAAGGGAAGGGTAAAACATGCCCCATTGTCGAACAAAGCAGCAGGTTAATATGTAGCCGTAGATTCAACTGCGTGGAAAAATGAAAAAAAGTGACAGGAAAGGAGAACTCGGGAGAGGTTATTAAGGTCCCCAGCACACACACAAATAGGAGAGTGTTTGGAAATGGTAAGGAATCAAACTTCAAGCACACTGGATAAATGAATGACAATGAGAAGACAGATAGTTAATACAGGACTGAAGGTGTTATATCTGAATGCACACAGTAGAAGTTAAATGAGCTTGTGGCGCAGATCGAAATTGGCAGATATGATGTGGTGGGCATCACGGAGACATGGCTGCAAGGGGATCAGGATTGGGAGCTGAATATCCAAGGATATACATTTTATCCAAAAGGTAGACAGGTGGGCAGAAGGGGTGGGGGTTGGCTTATTCGTAAGAAATGAAATTAAATCAATAGTAGGAAATGAAGATGGTATAGAATCTGTGTCAGTAGACTTGAGGAACTGTAAAAAGGTTAAAAAAAAAATAGCTGGAGTTATGTACAGGCCTCCAACCAGTAGTCAGGAGCTGGGACACCAGGAGATAGAAAAGGTTCCTAAGAAAGGGAAAGTTACAGTGATCATGGGGGATTTCAACATGCAGGTGGACTCAGAAAATCAGGTTCATTGTGGATTGCAAGAAAAGGAAGGTCTATGAGATGGCTTTTTGGAGCAGCTTGTGGTGGAGCACACTAGAGAACTGGCAATACTGGATTTAGTGTTGTACAATGAGGCAGACTTAATATAGGAGTTTAAGGTGAAGGAACCCTTAGAAGGCAGCGATCATAATACAACTGAATTTACTCTGCAATGTGAGAGGGAGAAGACAGAATCTGAGGTAACAGTATTACAGCTGAATGCAGGCAACTACAGAGGCATGAAGGAGGAGCTGGGCAGAATTGACTGGGAGAGGAGATGAGCAGGAAAGACAGTGGAACAGCAATGGTAGAGGTTTCTAGGAGTTATTCAGGAGACACAGCAAAAATTCATCCCTGGAAAAAAGCAGCATGGTACAGGGAGGATGAGGCATCCACTAGGGAAGTCAGAGATAGCATAAAAGCAAAAGAAAGAGCATATAATGTGGCAAAAGGCAGTGGAAAACTACAGGATTTGGAAGCTTATAAAGGTCAACAGAGGGCAACAAAAAAAAATTAAATATGAAGGCAAGCTAGCCAGTAATATAAAGGAGGACTGTAAGAGTTTCTTTAGACATATGAAGGGCAAAAAGAGAGGCAAAAGTAGACCTTGGATCATTGGAAAATGATGCTGGAGGCAACACTGGGGAACAAGGAAATGGTTGAGGAACTGAATCATTACTTTGTGTCAGTCTTCACAGTGGGAGACACGAGTAATATCCCAAAAATTCAAGAGAGTCATGGGGCAGAGCTGAGTATGGTGGCCATCACCAAGGAGAAGGTGCTAGAAAAACTGAATGGCCTGAAGGTGGATAAATCACCTGGACCAGGTGGACTACACCGCAGAGTTGTTAAGGAGATAGATGAAGAGATAGTGGAGGCATTAGTGGTGATTTTTCAGGAGTCGCGAGAGTCAGGGAGGGTCCCAGAAGACTGGAAAATCGCTAATATGACAGCCCTGTTTAAAGAGGGAGTAAGTCAAAAGACTGAAAATTACACGCCGATTAGCCTAACCTTGGTCGTGGGTGAGATGTTGGAGTCCATTGTGAAGGATGAGATTTCTGAATACTTGGAACAACATGGTGAAATAGGGCAAAGTCAGCGTGGCTTCATCAAGGGGAGGTCATGCCTGACAAATCTGTTAGGATTATTTGAGGAAGTAATGAGCAGGGTAGACCAAGGAGAGCCAATGGATGTTGTCTACTTGGACTTCAAGAAGGCCTTTGACAAGGTGCCACACAGGAGGCTGCTGAATAAGGTTAGAATCCATGGCGTTAGAGGCAAGATGCTAGCATGGATAGAAGACTGGCTGTCTGGCAGAAAGCAGAGAGTGGGATTAAAAGGGTCTTCTCAGGATCGCAGCTGGTGACAAGTAGTGTTCCACAAGGGTCAGTGCTGGGACCACAACTTTTCACTTTATACATTAATGATCTAGATGAAGGGACTGAGGGCATTCTGGCTAAGTTTGCAGACGATACAAAGATAGGTAGAGGGACAGGTAGTATTGAGAAGGAGGCTGCAGAAGGATTTGGACAGGTTAGGAGAGTGGGCAAAGAAGTGGCAGCTGGAGTACAACGTGGGAAAGTGTGAGGTCTTGCACTTTGGTAAGAAGAATAGAGATATGGACTATTTTCTAAATAGGGAGAAAATTCAGAAGTCTGAAGTGCAAAGAGACATGGGAGTTCTAGTCCAGGATTCTCTCAAGGTAAACTTGCAGGTTGAGTCAGTGGTTAGGAAGGCGAATGCAATATTGGCATTTATTTTGAGAGGACTTGAATATAAAAGCAGGGATGTACTTCTGAGGCTGTACAAGGCTCTGGTCAGGCCACATTTGGAGTATTGTGCGCAGTTTTGGGCCCCATATCTCAGGAAAGATGTACTGGCCCTGGAGCGGGAGGTTCACAAGAATGGTCCCAGGAATGAAAAGCTTGACATAGGAGGAATGTTTGAGGACTCTGGGTCTATACGCGATGGGGTTTAGAAGGATAAAGGGGGATCTAACTGAAACTTAGAGAATACTGAATGGCCTGGACAGACCAGATGTTGGGAAGAGGTTTCCATGGGATTGAGGGTGATTTAGTGGTTTGGATCAGAAATTGGCTAGCTGTAAGAAGACAGAGGGTGGTGGTTGATGGGAAATGTTCATCCTGGAGTTCAGTTACTAGTGGTGTACCACAAGGATCTGCTTTGGGGCTGTTTGTCATTTTTATAAATGAGCTGGATGAGGGTGTAAGAGGATGGGTTAGTAAATTTGCAGGTGACACTAAAGTCAGTGGAGTTGTGGATGGTGCGGAAGGATGTTGCAGGTTACAGAGGGACACAGATAAGCTGCAGAGCTGGGCTGAGAGGTGGCAAATGGAGTTTAACGCGGAAAAGTGTGAGGTGATTCACTTTGGAAGGAGTAACAGGAATACAGAGTACTGGGCTAATGGTAAGATTTTTGGTAGCGTGGACGAGCAGAGAGATCTCAGTGTTCATGAGCATCAATCCCCAAAAGTTGCCACCCAGGTTGATAGGGTTGTTAAGAAGGCTTACGGTGTGTTAGGTTTTATTGGTAGAGGGATTGAGTTTTGGAGCCATGGAGGTCATGTTGCAGCTGTACAAAACTCTGGTGCGACCGCACTTGGAGTATCGCGTACAGTTCTGGTCGCCGCATTATAGGAAGGATGTGGAGCATTGGAAAGGGTGCAGAGGAGATTTACCAGGATGTTGCCTGGTATGGAGGGAAGGTCTTATGAGGAAAGGCTGAGGGACTTGAGGCTGTTTTCGTTAGAGAGAAGAAGGTTAAGAGGTGACTTAATAGAGACATACAAGATGATCAGAGGATTAGATAGGGTGGACAGCGAGAGCCTTTTTCCTCGGATGGTGATGGCTAGCACGAGGGGACATAGCTTTAAATTGAGGGGTGATAGATGTAGGACAGATGTCAGAGGTAGGTTCTTTACTCAGAGAGTAGTAAGGGCATGGAATGCCCTGCCTGCAACAGTAGTAGATTTGCCAACTTTAAGGACATTTAAATGGTCATTGGATAAACATATGGATGATAATGGAATAGTGTAGGTTAGATGGGCTTCAGATTGGTTTCACAGGTCGGCGCAACATCGAGGGCCGAAGGGCCTGTACTGCACTGTAATGTTCTATGTTCTATGTTCTAAGTTCTAAGAGAGACTAGGATTATAGGGCACAGCCTTAGAGTAGAGTAAAGGGAAGACCTTTTAGATCGGAGATCAGGAGAACTTTCTTCAGCTGGAGAGTGATGAATCTCTGGAATTCACTGCCACAGGTCATTGAATCTATTTAAGTTGGAGATAGATAGGTTCTTGATTTTCAAGGGGATCAAGGGTTATGGGGAGAAATTGAGAGAATGGGGTTGAGAAACTTAGCAGCCACGATCGAATGGTGGAGCAGACCCGATGGGCTGAATGGCCTTATGGTCTGAAAATCCCCCATTTTCAGCCTTCTTAAAAACTAGTCTTTCAACTAGATAACAAGGTGTAGAGCTGGATGAACACAGCAGGCCCAGCAGCATCAGAGGAGCAGGAAGGCTGATGTTTCGGGCCTAGACCCTTCTTCAGAAATCTCAGATTCTCCAGCATCTGCAGTTCCTACTATCTCCTTTCAACTAGATATTTGATCATTTTCTCACCAGAAATCAGCAACTATTCAATTCTTGCTCCATCTATAAAAGCATTTTAGGAAGTTTGCTGCATTAAAGGCAGTGTGCAATTGTTGGATAATTTATTTTCCAATAAATTCTATACAGAATTTGCCGCACAGAAATAAGCCATACATATCTGGCTACATACTTAGCTTAAATCACAATCTTAAATTTTCACCCAGTGCGCTATCTTTACCTACGTAAATTTTCTTATGCATTTTCATTATCATTATCTATTTATCTTCTTCTTCAAAGTTTTTTTTTGCTTTATTTACTCAGGGCATTTCAGCATTTTCCTTCAAGGAAAATGATCCCTAAAGATTGCAAATTCTATATCAATGCAGTCACGAACTTGGGAGAATTGTATAATCAAGTGAAAATTAGAAAATAGATGAACAAAACTTGCAAAGATGCTTGCAAACCCTCAAGACTGGCTGCTTAAAACCATACAGGAGAATTGACAGGCTGGCAAAGTTGAACAAAGTTGAGTAATTACCTAAAGGAAATGAGTAAATATTTACATATACTGGACAGATTTCAACAGTCAGAGAGTATAAGCAGTGTATAGTTGACAAATATTAAGATTTTAAACACCAATTGAAACAAGGGAAAGTAGGTATCATGATACACAAGAACCACTCTGGTCCACCAAAAAGACAGAAAACTGCTATATGAACCTTCAATCATTTCCACACATCACTGTATCAGACTAACACCTATAGTGAATAACCGAGTACACCAGAACAATGTTGAGCTTCAAAACATATGTGAACGCTTAGAATGTACCAAATTTACAGATGTCCCAAAATGTTATGATTGCCCGATATAAGAGATGAACTATGCATTTATGTTTTCATGGTTTAGAATTTTGAAAAGCGTAAACACAGGATTATCTAATTAGCTAATGAAGATTGACTTAGCTATGCTTGAAAAGACTTCACAATTTTCACGGGAAACCTCACTTAAAACAATATTGTTGTAGATGCCCATCACCTGCAAACTGTACAGGCAGGAATATAAATATAATTTTAAAACTAATTAGCACATTAAAGTTACATTTATGTCTTACAGATAAGAATAGTTATACAGTGAATAGAACGGGAACGTCACCACTCATATTGCACATAATTACATTTTCCTGAGTGCACATGCTATACTTCAACCAGTGGAGGAAGCAAATATCAAACTGTGAAATTAAATTACACCAATTTAAATTGAACAAATGATATAAACATTTAGTCAGGATAGACACTTTGGCAGCAAATATCCTAAAATTGGAATGATACAGAGAAGATTGGCATGGCCCCTGCACAAGAATGACATGCAAATTTGTGAAGCTTTGGGGGCCTCTTGTGGCACAGTGATAGGTGTCCCTACACCTGGACCAGGAGGCCCGGATTCAAGTTCCATCTGCTCCAGAGGTGCGAAATATCATCTCTGGACAGGTTGGTTAAAAAGATAGGTTAATTTTTTAAAAAAGCAAAAAAAAAGTTTTATATGCTAATAATGATCTTTCAAAATAATGAATATAGTTTCAACTACTTACACAAACTAAGTTTATACTATCAAAACACTTATTTCAAGAAAATGGCACTGACTGTTTGCCAAAGGTATCAAACACAATTTAAACTGCAGCTATCAATTCAAATCCAACTAGAAATTCAGCAGAAACTTCTTTATCCAAAGACAGGAACTGCCTACAAGTCATTAAAATGAATGGTACAAATACTTTAAAGAGGAAATTAAACATGAAGGAGACAGGAATATATGGTTATGCCTATACAGTTCAATTTAAAGGGCGGGAAGAACTTGTTTAAATCATATACACGAGCATGGAGCAGTTGGATCAAATCGCCAGCTTCTATACTTTAGAATATGTAATTTTCAGGACAGCACAACTTAAATAGTCTCATGTGGAGCTACTTTTTTTGGGCTGTTAAACAACTGTACACATCTCATTCAAATGTAACGTCATCCCCAGCACAATGGTCCCTGGAACATCTGCCACAACGATGAGCCTTTCTCATCAGCTGCAAAGCTGGACACCATCCAACCCTTTTAAAAGTTAACGTGATAGTCTGACTGCCTCTTATACAAAGCCAGATCTTTATACCTTTTACACTGAAATCCAACTGACTTATCGCATTCTCCATTCCAAATTCAGAAGCAAAATAATTACCCATTTTACTGTATTTTCTTTTACCAAGATGTGCCAACTTTTGCAGTACTTCCAATACATTCATTCAGCAATGCTATCAGTAAACAATCATGTACACTTAGTTATCTCAATATTGCTGAAGAATTAATTAGAAAATCTAAGAATGATAGTTTACGCAAAGCATGCTTCAAGAAACTGAAGGCATCTCCAGCAGGAATTTAGACACTTTTTCCAAACTCACCAGCTCACATTTGGTGATGCTGCGAAGTACCAACAATATCTTTTGTACTTCTGTTGACAAATGGGGTTTTGGACATTCAAGTTGAATTAGAATAAATGACTGACATTCTCAATGTCTTCAATAATGATCAACACTTCATTAAACTTAAAACTACGACATCAAGCATCAATTTCCTAAATACCACAATTTTTAAAGGCATAAGTTAATTCTCTTTTCAAAATAACTGACGAACATGTTATGAGAGAGGCAGAAGTGGTGCACGGTTTCTCCAGACCGATCATTCCACAGGTCAAAAGATAAAACAAAAATACTTCCCTGTTCTTGAGAAGGCCAATTTAATACTTCATTTATGTCAGGTTTTAAATAGGATTTTAACCAGCTTTCTTAATATAAACATAAAATTAGTTTATCAAAACAAAACTTATTCAAAGATGATGCACAATTGGTTAACAAACACAAGCAGTAATTTGCAAGTATAAATATTTATCCCTTTAAAAAAGTCAAAAGACGCAGACTCACTTCAGGGAAAGAATAAAAACTGATTTCTTTCTGTGGAGTTTCACTTCTTATAAAGAAATTTTCCAGTCATTAGAGTTATTCTTGGAATCACAAAGAATAAAGCATGAACGTTCTTATGTTTGTCGATCTGATATTCTGGCATATACAGTCAATATCACTTATTATATCACTGCCTCTGGAGTCTTGGCAGACAACCTACTCGGTAAATAGAGCAATAAAAAGTTCCTTCAAATCACCTTTTCAAGAGCAAACAGGTTTCATCCTGAACTCAGCAAGGAGATTTTTATTTCAGAAATAGGAGAGATTATCTGCGGCCTTCATTACGGGCTTCAAGTCCCCCAACTAACTCTAGATATCAAAGCACTTTCCACCCAGTTACTGTTAAAACAGTTCCAGCAAGGGTCAAGAGCAGAACAAAACATTATTACTAGTCATTATATATCTAGAAAGCTTTGTTAAAAATTCTAATGTCATACAGATCTTTCAATGGTCCCTTTTAAAGAAACTACCACAAATACCTGCATGATACTTCAAATAATCCACTTCTCCACATCATTCAAAATATAAGTTAAATTCTCTAAGAAACAGCAAATATGAAGCATTTGTGAACACAATTCTGCACATGAAAAGCCTTCACCCTCAACCTTGCCCTGTACATTTACAATGCTGGAATATTTTAACCCAAGTGTTTAAAAACTTATTTACTATATTGCAGACGTCAATCTCAGATTTAAATTTAGCAATTGGCAGAGTTGTTCATTACAGAAGGATCCACTCATCTATCCTCTACCAAGATTTTTTTTCTAATCTGCTGCTTTTCAAGCATTTTCTATTTTACTTTGATCACTAGTACAGTGTGATAGAAATTTCCTCCAACAAAATGCTAAGATTCTGATGAAGGGTCTAGGCCCGAAACGTCGGCCTTCCTGCTCGGCCTGCTGTGTTCATCCAGCTCTACACCTTGTTAGCTAAGATTAAAGCTGTTGCCTTTGATCCTCACCACAACATGTCCTCTAGCTATGAAACTCCATCTCTCTTCTTGACAACTGAGACTGAATGAAACGACCTCATATTTCACTCCAAGATAAGCTGCTGACCACATATCCATGCTATCACTAAGACTCCGAATTCCAATTTCCTTCCATTTTCTGACATATCTACTTCAACTAACCTGCTGTTGAATCCACAACACTGTCTACAGGTTATAGCCAACAGGTTTATTTGAAATCACAAGCTTTCAAAGCACTGCCCCTTCATCAGGTGAAGTGAGAGAGCAGAGCACACAGACACAGAATTTATAGGCAAAGAGACTGATGGACAGAGAGATGAAGAGATCATACAAATTCTGTGAGTGGAGTGTCAACAGGCCAAATAATAGGTGTCTGCAGGCCAAATAATAGGTGTCTGCAGGTGATCAAGAGTGCCAGATGGTGTGAGTAAAGTGTCAACAGCTGAATAACAAGCGAAAAGATAACCTATAATCTGATTAAAAGAAGCAGAGAAATAATTTAAAAAATTAAAAATTAGGTGGTGCTGGAGACAAACCAAATGACTGGAATAACATAACACGTCTAAGAATCACTTGCCAAGGGCCTAACCAAAGTAATAAGTAATCCAAAACTGTACAATCTAATTAGGGGAGAGAGATCATAAATTTATCAAGGTGATGGTGTCAAAACAGAACAGAAAGGAAGATTTTACAGATACAGAACATTGTGGTGGGGTCACATGTAACGTGACATGAACCCAAGATCATGATTGAGGCTGTCTTCATTGGCTATCAATTTCTGCTCAGCAATTCTACATTGTTGTGTATCTTGAAGGCCGCCATGGAGGACACTTACACAAAGCCTGGAGGCCAAATGTCCTTTAGCACTGAAGTGTTCCCCCACTTTAGTTAGACTCTTCGCATGCAATTCAGACCTATTATGTTATTCCAATCAATTGGTTTGTCTCCAGCACCACCTTATTTTTGTTTTTTTGTAAATATCTCCCTGCTTCATTTAATCAGATTATAGGTCATATCTTCGCTTGTTATTCAGCTATTGACACTTTACTCACACCATCTGACACTCTTGATCACCTGCAAATACCTAATATTTGGCCTGTCGACACTCTACTCAGTATTTGAGAGATCTTTTGATCTCTCTGTCCAATGATCTCTCTGCAAATAAATTCTCTGCCTGTAGCTTCCCCCTCACTTCGCCTGAAGGGGCAACACTCCAAAAGTTTGTGATTTCAAATAAACCTGTTTGGCTATAATCTGGTGTCACCTTTATCTTTTTCACACCTGATCATGATGTTCCACTGATCCAGGTGTGATGATTCTGGACAAAACAGTCTAACTTATGTTACAACCTGGTTAGCGAGCGCGACAGTGCTTTGTTTAAAGCAAATGAAACTCAAGATCACAGGTACCCAAGAGTATAAAGTCACATGATTCCAATGTTTTGAACTAACTGAGATTTTCTATACAATGTTAGAAAAGTAAAACAATTCACAATATACAGTAAGTCTGGAAAATCACAAATCACGAAATCATCTATCCACATCAAAAAAAAAATCAACACCCACAGGCAAAACTTACATATGTGCAATTTTTAACAAGCGCCACACTTGTGAATTTCATCTTTCGCAGGGGCTCTCGGGAATGGAACCCTCACGGAAAAGGAGGAATGACTTGTACATACGATTTGCATTGTTAATGTGCTTAACAAGAAGGTAAATGTCTTAGCAGGCAAACTGTGGAGATACACTCCACTGACTGTTAAATGGTCAAAGCAGCAAAGACAAATCCCACGCAGACAATGGTGAAACAATGGTTACCAAATCTCACTAGAACTCGAGTTCTGAGGAACGGTCACCGGACCCAAAACCTTAACTCTGTTTTTTCCTTCACAGATGCTGCCAGACCTGTTGAGCTTCTCCAGCAACTTTGCTTTTGTTCCTCACTAGAACGCTTCCTGCTTACCAAGGAATTCCTAATCTTCATTTTCATATATCTAGCCTGAGAGACTCCTCAAAGCCTCTCCAATTTGGGCTGCCATCAATCTCTGCTCACCTCTTCATAATTTAACCTCTTCTCTACCCATCAAATTCTCCAGGAATCCAGCAAATGCTCCTAAGCGGCCAACTACTTGTTTAAAAATTTCATTCACAGGAAGAGGGCTGGCACAACTTCAGCTTTTATCAAAGAACTAGCTTCACCTTCACCTCACCTAGCTGAATTTCTTTAAGCCCCAGTCTTTCTCATTTGTTTGGAACTATCACTACATGCCAGGGCCCTTTGTGCTGAACTCAAAACTTGTTTCACAGTGCAGAGTCACCACACCTTGGGATATCTCCTGTGTCCAAAGACTTGGAGCCTGCTAACAGTAGCACTTAGCCACTTCTGCTTCAGTACTCTCCCATCTTCAAGCTGCAATTAACCTTGCCCAATAAGCACTAGCAAACTGAAAGCAAAAAACCTTTTGTTAAGCTCCACCCAGCTCAGTGATCCTTAACCTGACACTTAGATTAAGTATACCTCATTTACAACTTTTTCTTTGATTGAAAGTAAAAGAATTTACAGCTTTTTAGACTTCACTGACTGTTTTTAATAAATTCAGCTTCAACTCCCAAATCAAACCGTCTCTCTAGACCATCATTACTGCAAGAACTGTAGACACATCTCCAACTCAGCAAGCCCACCTGCTATTTGTGATCTTCATTACTATTAATCTCCTGAAGCAACAACATTCCAGCCAACACTCAGGCAAATCCCAATCCAATAAACCTGCAAAATTTTCCTTAGTTTGGACACCAGAGCCAGGTCCGAGAGAACACTTCAGACCGACTAGGCAAACAACTACCTTGTGTATTGTAAGCGCTCATATTGCTTGGCGATATAAATTGTTGGCCTGCGCTTATGAGGTCTTCAATGAAGCAGATCTGGGTTTTGTACTCCTGCCACATCCAGTTGTGGATTGTGGTGGACAATTAAAGAACTCAGAAGAGGAGGGCCCACAAATATCCTTATTGTCAATGATGAGGGAAGCCCAGTACATTTGTGCAGAAGTCCAGCATTTTCAACCAGGAGTGAGTCTTCAGTGCATTTGATTCACTTAAAGCAATATCAAGAAATAGTTCAAGACATGGGATACTGCACAGACAGACAATCAGCTCTAACAACATTCCAGCAATAGAACTGAAAACATGAGCTCCAGAAACAGACAACCTCCGAGACAAGATGTCCGAATAAGCCACAACATTGGTAACTATCCTGAAATGTGGTATGTCTTCACCAAAGGTAGAACAAATGCAACCAGGTCAACAAAGTGATGGAAGGTGTCATCAACAGTGCTGTCAAGCTACACTTACTCAACAATAACCTGCTCATTGACACCCAGCTTGGATTCTGCCACGCAAATCATCTTCTGACCCCACAGCAGCCTTTGTGAACAAGGAAACTTCAGAGGGCACATTAGGATGACTGCCTGTGACATCAAGGCAGCATTTGATACCATGCAGCATCAAAGAATGTTATTAAAACTAGCACTTTACATTATCCTAACTTGGAACTATATCACTTCTCCTTCACTACAACTGGGTAAAAATCCTCAAACTTCCTTCCTAACAGTATTGAGGGTGGAGCAAATGAACTGCAATAGCTCCAAAAGGCACCTCATCACCTTCTCACACTGCCTAAATAGCCATGCCCACACACCATGAATGAATTAGAAACTGTTAATTCTGGGCCCAATAAAGCGCCACAACCAAAGGCATACAGAGCTGAGAAAATTGTTAAATCTTTGTTAAACGACACTTACCATTGACAGGAAGCAACAGACATGCCAAATTCTGGGCACTGGGGCTTCTACTTCATGACTACTGGCATGGTACTAATACCACTGACTGCACTGTTCGAACCCTCCAGACTGTACCAAGGACAGGTGATTAAGGAATAAAAGATTAGAAAACTGTCTGCATTCCTCAATATGGTGGTGTCACCACCATAATGAAAATCCTGCAGATACCTGCCCAGGAATTTAGAAATATAGCTGGCTTGATTTCCTTTTCCTGACTTAACTGTGAAACG
The DNA here is from genome assembly GCF_021869965.1 of Rhincodon typus. Classification (NCBI taxonomy): domain Eukaryota; kingdom Metazoa; phylum Chordata; class Chondrichthyes; order Orectolobiformes; family Rhincodontidae; genus Rhincodon; species Rhincodon typus. The sequence goes on along the minus strand of NC_063346.1, from coordinate 26,584,202 downwards.
CATGGAATGATTAGTGCCCTCGATAGGTTTACTGGTCACCACGTGGAACAGTTCTGGGGCTTCTACAACTTTTAAACATTAGTGGCATTCTCATGGTAGTCTAGCTTGCTTAGGCATGTATAGCTGCCTCACTGTCAGAAGTCACCAGTCGACACTGGTTTTGATATAAATACTTAAAATTACACAAGTGAACTAAACTCATTTATTTGTAAAACGCCTCACAACTTAAAATTTCAACACTGACATATTAGCACCAATATTTTACAAAAGATTTATATTGTTTTCACCCAATATGTTTCATTTTTCTATTGTACTCTTAGCTCATTATAAGAGAACATTTAGAATACTACTAGTAACTTAATACTATATCCTGGTCCTCTACAACTAAAAAGCATGCTCATGAGACGCAACCAAGTTTGGAATGATAACCTTTAATTCCTTTGCTGGACATTTTACACAAAAACAGAGGACCGAGATTTCTTATACCTACCATTATGATTCCTGAAGTTTGGGCTACAATATAGATCAGAGTACAAGGATGTATTTGATCTTCCGTTATTTGTGTTCCTAAAATAGGAGTCTCCCCCCAAGTGTTCAACCATTTGTAGATCTGGGTTGCGTTAGCACATTTTGCATGAATAATTGATCTCACTACAATCTTGGGTCACATCAGGGCTACACTACAACGGCATAGTATATTATTTTTCTCAACAGTACATGTAATTCCCAAGGGAATTTTCATTCGTATACCTTATTTGTTGTTTATAATCTAGATCTTTTTATGGATTCCCCTGCTGGTTTGACTGACGTATTTTCCTTTCTGTTGTCATGGATATGATTTACTGTTGTCATGGTTATGATTTACTATCCTACATCCCGCTGCTTTACACTCCTTTTTAATTGCTTTGGTCTTAATTTTCCAGCATGTATCAATTCTCTTGAATCTGGATGAGTTTACCAGCCATTCCGCAATTTACTACAAATTTCATTCAGTTGATTGGCCTAAACTAGAAATGGACATCATACAAACTTTGTTTGCTAAAACAAGGAAGGAATATAAATGGTACTCAATGCCGATTACAGACACCATCCACAAAACTTTGCAGGGCAGGGCTTAGAGACCGCGCACCAAAAACAGGAGCACTATCTCCTCATGCTGATCAGCCACATTTGGGGACACACACGTTTTGCTTGGCTATGCTGGGGTGTATGCAGTTTCATCCAATACTGACATCATTGGTGTGCATATGTTTTGTGAGCCCTCCCTGCTGCCTCCAGCTTGCCCCCTTTCCTGGGTTCACAACTGTCCCCTCTCCTGAACTGCAGTTCCCATTTCACAACAATTTACTGATCCACCCTGACCAGTATTTGTTTATCCTTGGTTCAAAATATTCCCAAAGGGTTTCCTTTCCTCCTTCAATTAGAGACACTCCTGAAAGCTTGTAGTGTCGGCTGTTATTTTCAGAGTTTGCTGCTCTGATCCGCCTCACTGTGGTAGTGCACTGGAAATCAAGATGAACAATTCCTAGAGGTGTTACAAAAGTTTAAAATCATTCAACAAACTAAGCAAAGTCCTTAGTTTGTTTCATTGATGGATTTAGATTGACAGAAAACATGGACCAAGTTTCTGTACTTAACACAAACTATTTATTACAAACAAATAGGCTGTAACCACAAGTAAAAAACAATTATGAACTATCTAGATCAGTCTACTAGTTAAAACTCTAGTCCTCTTCCAAAAATACCTAGACATAAAAAACACATTAGTGCTATAGATGGAGAGGAGCAAAAATAAATGGAAAAACATTTCAATGGCACCAGTCCTCATGATCTGATGAAGGAGTTTGCTTTGCTTCCAAAGTCCTTTACACAGGAACACTGGAGTAGGAGTAGGCCATTCATCCCCTCTAGACCACTCAACAACTCAGTGAAATCATGGCTGAACTGAGGCCTAACTCCTTATAGCTGCCATTGCTTAATACCTTTGCTTAAAAATTTATCTGTCTCAGATTTAGAATTAACAACTGACCCAGCATTCACTGCCGTTTGCAAAAGAGTTCCAAGTGTCTACCATTTCTTGTGGGTAGAAGAGCCTCCTAACATCTCTTGTGAATGGTCTGGCTCGAATTTTCAGACAATGATACCAAGTTCTAGAATCCACAACCAGTGGAAATAGTTTTCTAAACTTTTATTTGGGTTCTTTCACTTCTTCCAATGAGGCACAACCAGCCACAAGTCTCTGACTCATTAAGAGCAATAACTGACAGCAACTGGTTGGAGAAAGCAATTTGCTTCTTTTAGCTTCAGGTATTTTACTGGTTAGAGAGAAATAAACACATTGCCTCCCTTTTCAGAGGACCTAGGACTTCTTGTACCATTCACACCACAAGCTGCTCAGCTACCCAGTCAGACAGGTATCATCAGGGTGATGACCTTGGCCATCCCACTGCTGATCACAATTTCGCAAATCAATCAGGAACTTGTTGCCAGCAACGTCTCTTTGTGCCTAGCTGTCTCCTTTTATGTCTTTCCCCAGTGCTTGCAAAGCAACACTGTAAACAGTATACACAATTGAGTTTCAGAACTTACTTTATGAAGGTACAGCCATTCTTTCAACATTGCTTTGTTGTAAAACAGTCTTTTTCTCAACTCAGTCCACAACAAAAATAAATTAAAAAGATGTGGTCTTTACACCTTACACTGCACCTTTTTAAAATTCGTTCACTGGATGAGGACATCCTGGCTAGGCCAGCATTTATTGCCCATACAGCAGTTAAGAGCCAACCACATTGCTATTGGTCTGGAGTCATGTGTAGGCCAGTCTAGTCCAGCAACCGACAGCCAATGAATATAGAGCTTCATTGTAAAGGATCAAGATTAAAATATGGCAAATTGTCAGATTACAGGATATGAAAATTTAATGTTACTTAGTTCCTCAAACCTAAGTTTTCCAAAAGATAATTTGTTGTTTGTGATAAGACATGATATGTAAAACTAATGTTGCATATTTGCATGTGTTTTAAAAAAACACTGATACAGGCCCTGTCCAATGAGTCAAAGTGTTTGTCTAAGTAACACCATGGCCCACAGAACAGGAACATCTCCGGTTTGATCTACACCAGGTTCACAGTTAGCTCTTCTTAGTTACATTGAATAAACCTGACAACACTCGAAGAACAGATAAATGAGTCAGAGGATTATGCCGCAGTGACTCAATGAAATCGAGATAGCGGACACAAATCAGGAAACAGTGCTCAGTCATGAAAAGCACGTGGTGGAATTTTCTGCCAATATTTACTGTCAAGGCTCATACAGGTGGAGGTATCTTGGAAATCGAATGGCTTTTAGAATAGGTAGGGAAGGCAGACAAAATTGCATTTTTAGCCTGTAGTGAAGTTTTCGGAAGAGACAAAGCATTTGTGCACTTTGAAATCACAAGACTGACCTATTTGAGGATCTCCATGCAAACTGAAAAAAATTAATCTTTTCAAGAATTTCAAGGGAGAACTCAGTCTCTTTCAAAAGATTATTTTGAATAGGAAGTACTGCCATTTATGCATTGTTTCTTTCAAACTTGTGTGGTCAACTAACAAAACAGTTTTTTTTGAAGTTATTCTGGTGAGAAACATGAGAATCACATAGAGAAAGCTATGTTAGAATTTGGCTGGAGAGAACCTCTAGCAATGTTTCAACAGGTCATTTGTGGTTCATTACAAATTTAATCCAAATATTTATATGTGGTCAGGTTTTTGACACAGGAAAACAAAGCAGTGCTTACATTCTTGCACAAGGTGCTTGAAACATTTCACCCAAGCAAAATATGCAGCATCTGACTGACAAATTACATCTTAATAAATATTTTGAAGACTTGAATCAAAACATTTCACAGGAAAAATACTTAAGTTGGGTCTTCTGGTACAAATCCAAAACGAAGAGTTGTTTGCCCTTCAGATTTAATGCAGCATCCAGGACGACTCATTTGACTCTGCTGGAAAAGCTCAGCAGGTCTAGCTACATCTGAGGAGAAAACATTAGAGTTAATGTTTCGGGTCCGGTGACCCTTCTTCAGAACCCCCTTAGTTCTGAGGAAGGGTCACCGGACCCAAAATGTTAACTCTGATTTCTTCTTCACAGATGCTGCTAGACTTGCTGAGCTTTTCCAGCAACTTCTGTTTTTGTTCCTGATTTATAGCATCCACAACTCTTTCGGTTTTCCTTTGACTCTGCATTTGTTTCAAAACATGTAACTGAATCAAACCCCCCAATTTAAGTTTTTTTTTAGATGGATTTTAATTCAATGTGGCTTTTGGAATGAAAACAGTTTCTAAATTCAGAGATAACTTTTTTTTTTGGGGAGTGGGGAAAGACAGTGTGGTGAGAAGACACCTGCCATTCACCTTAACTATACCACCCATTATTATGTAAACCTCTAAAACGTCACCTCTCAACCTCCTATGCTCCAGTCAAAAAACATCCCACACTATCCAGCCTCTCCTTATAACTTAATCCCTCCATTCTTGGCAACATCCTGGTAAATCTTTTGTGAACGCTTTCCAGCTTTTTTTAAAAATTCATTTTGTGGGATTTGGGCATCTCTGGCTGACCAGCATTTATTGCCCATCCCTAGATGCCCTTGAGAAGGTAGTGATGAGCTGCCCTCTTGAACCACTGCAGTCCAGTTGTAGGCAGGGAATTCCAGGATTTTGACGCAGTGACAGCGAGGAATGGCGATATATTTCCAAGTCAGGATGGTGAGTGGCTTGGAGGGGAATTTGGTAGTGTTCCCATATGTCTGCTGCCCTTGTCCTTCCTTGATGGAAGTGGTCGTGGCTTTGGAAGGTGCTGTCTGAGGATCTTGGGTGAATTTCTGCAGTGCATCTTGAAGGTAGTACACACTGCTGCTATTGAGTGTCAGTGGTGTTGCGAGCGGATGCTTGAGGATGCAGTGCCAACCTAGTGGCCTGCTTTGTCTTGGATGGCGTCAAGCTTCTTGAGTGTTGTTGATGCTACACTAATCCAGGCAAGTACGCCATCACAATAAAAACTGAAAGAACTACAGATGCTGTAACTTAGGAACAAAATCAAAGTTGCTGGAAAAGCTCAGCAGGTCTGGCATTATCGGTGAAGAAAAAAATCAGAGTCAATGTTTTGGGTCCGGTCACCTTCCTCAGAACTCGGTTCAGAGGAAGGGTCACTGGACCCGAAACGTTAACTCTGATTTTTTTCTTCACCGATACTGCCAGACCTGCTGAGATTTTCCAGCAACTTTGATTTTGATTCATCACACTCCTGACTTGTGCCTAATAGAGTGTGGACAGGCTTTGGGGAATCAGGTGGCGAGTTACTTGCTGCAGTATTCCGAGCCTCTGACCTGCTATCATAGCCACTGTGTTTATGTGGGGAGCCCAGTTGAGTTTCTGGTCAATGATAACTCAAGGATGTTGATAGCGGGGGATTCAGTGATGTCAAGGGGCAGTCGTTAGATTGTCTCTTATTGGACATGGCCACTTGTCAGCCCAAGCCTGGATATTGTGCAGATCTTGCTGCATTTGGACACGGACTACTTCAGTACCTGAGACATCGCGACTAGAGCTGCACATTGAGCACATCCCCTCTCCTGACCTTATGATGGAGAAAAGGTCATTGATGAAGCAGCTAAAGATGGTTGGGCCTAGGACACTACACTAGAGAACTCATGCAGAGGTGTCCTGGAGCTGAGATGACTGACCTCCAACAACCACGACCACCTTCCTATCTGTCAGTTATAACTAACCACCAGACAGTTCCTCCCTACCCCCGCAACACCCAATGATTCCAGTTTTGCTAGGGCTCCATGATGCCACACTCGATCAAATGCAGCCTTGATGTCAAGGACTGTCACACTCACCTCGCCTCTGGAATTCAGCTCTTTTGTCCTTGTTTGAACCAAAGCTGTAATCAGGTCAGGAGCTGAGTAGCCCTGGCAGAACCCAAACTGTGCATCACTGAGCAGGCTACTGCTGAGCAGGTGCTGCTTGATAGCACTGTTGATGACACCTTCCATCAATTTACTGATGATGGATAGTAGACTAATGGAGCAGTAACTGGCTGGGTTGGATTTGTCCTGTTTTTTTATGTACAGGACATACTTTGGCATCAACCCGACAATGTGGAAAACTGCCCACGTCATAACTCTATTGGAATAGTTTGGCTAGGGGAGCAGCAGGTTCTGAAGCACAGGTCTTCAAGGCCCATAGCCTTTGCAGTGTCCAGTGCCTCCAACCGTTTCTTGATAACACATGCAGTGAATTGATTAGGTTGAAGGGTGTAATGCTGGGGACCACTGCAGGAGGCCGAGATGGGTCATCCACTTGGCACTGCTGGCTAAAGATTGCTGCAAAAGCTTCGGCCTTATCTTTTGCATTGATGTACTGGGCTCTTCCACCATTGAGGACGGGGATATTTGTGCAGGCTCCTCCTCCAGTGAGTTGTTTAATTGTCGACGACCATTCACGACTGGATGTGGCAGGACTGCAGAGCTTAGACCTGATCCGTTGGTTGTGGGATCACTTAGCTCTGTCTATCACTTGCTGCTTATTTTGTTTGGCATCCAAGTGGTTCTGTTTGGTGGCTTCACTAGGTTGATACCACATCTTCAGGTATGCCTGGTGCTGCTCCTGGCATGCCCTCCTGCACTCTCCGTTGAACCAGGATTGATCCTCTGGCTTGGTGGTTATGGTTGAGTGGGGATATGCTGGGCCATGAAGTTACAGACTGTGGAGGAATATAATTCTGTTGCTGTTGACGGCCCACAGCACCTCATGGATGCCCAGTCTTGAGTTGCTAGATCTGTGCCAAGTCTATCCCATTTAGCACGATGACAGTATCACACAACATGATGGAGGTTATTCTCAATGTGAAGACAGGACTTCGTCTCCACAAGGACTATGCTGTGGTCGCTCTTACCGATACTGTCATGGACAGATACATCTGCAGCTGGCAGATTGATAAGGATGAGGTCAAGTATGTTTTTCCCTCTTGTTGGTTTTCTCACCACTGTGTCTCACAACTGTGTCTTTTAGGACCTGACCGGTTCGATCGGTAGTCATGCTGATAAGCCACTCTTGGTGGTGGACATTGAAATCCACTCCACACCCACCACCGCGAGTAGATTTTGTGCCCTTGCCATCCTCAGTGCTTCCTCCACATGGAGGAATACCAATTCATCAGCTGAGGGAGGACAGTCAGCGGTAATCAGCAGGAGGTTTCCCTGCCCATGTTTAACTTGAAGCCATGAGACTTGAGACTTCATGGGGTCCAGAGTCAGAGTCAATGTTGAAGACTCCCAGAACAACACCCTCCCCAACTGTATACCACAGTGCCGCCAATTCTGCTGGGTCTGTCTGTCTTGCTGGTGAGACAGGACATATCCAGGAATGGTGACGGTGGTGTTTGGGACATCGTCTGTGAGGTATGATTCTGTGAACATGACTATGTCAGGCTGATGCTTGACTAGTTTGAGAGAGAACTCTGCCAATTTTGGCACTAGCACCCAGATACAGGGAGAAGGACTTTGCAGGGTCGACAGGGCTGTTTCTGGTTTTGTCTTTTGTGGTGCCTGGGTTAATGCCTGGTGATCCAGTTTCTTTGAGACTTTGTAGCAACTGGCATAACTGAATGGCTTGCTGGGCCATTTCAGAGGCAATTAAGAGTCAACCACATTGTTGTGGGTCTGGAGTCACATGTAAGCCAGACCAGGTGAGGGTGGTAGATTTCCTTCCCTAAAAGATATTAGCTTAACAATATCCTTCCTATAACAGGGAGACCAGACTGGACATAGTACTCCAGAAGAGGCCTCACCAACATCCTGTACAACCTTAATGTAACATTCCATACAGAGAAAGATTTCAACAAATTATAAAAGGACAATAACAACCTTGGACAATGGGCAGATAATTAGCGTTAAAATTCAACACAGATAAATAAGAGTTGATACATTTTTGGGATGAAGAAGAGGTCACATATTATTTCAAAGGTACAGCAGAGTAGAGGACTGGAGGGATATAGTCAGGAGTTGCACAGAAAAAGGTACTTCAACCCATCAAGCCTGTATTGGTTAAAAACGATCATCTAAATATTTTAATCCCATACCTTTGTATGTCTTGGCATTACAAGTGTACATCTAAATTATTACAAAACATAGATCACAGAACATATCAACACAGGATAGGGCCCTTTGGTCCATGATATTGTGCCAAACATGATACCAAATTAGACTAATCCCTTGTCTTGCCCTAGGTCCATATCCCTGCATTCACTGCATATTCATTTGCTTATCTAAAAGTCCATGAAATGCCCCTGTCACATCTGCCTCCATCACCATGCCCGGCAGGGTTTCCAAACATGGACCATTCTTTATGTAAAAAAACTTGCCCCTCACATCTACTTTGAACTTTCCCCCTCTCACCTTAAGTGCACGTACCCTAGTATGAGACAGTTCAACTCTAGGAAAAAGATTCTGACTTTCAATCTTTCAGTGCATCTCAATTTTTTAAAGACTTCCATCATGTGTCCCTTCAGAGAAATCAGTTTGAGTTTTTCTAGCCTCTCTTTGTACCTCTAATCCTGGTAAATATCTTTTGCACCCTCTCCAAAGCATTCATATCTTTCCTGTAATGTGTGATCAGAGTTGAACACAATACTTCAAGCGTGGCCTAACCAGAGTCTTATGTAATATGACATCTAGACTCTTGTACTCCATTCCCTGACCAATAAAGGCAAGCATGCCATATGCCGTCTTTACCACCCTATCTGCTTGCGTGGCCACTATCAGGGAGCAAAGAACTTGAACCCAAAGATCCCTCTGTACATCAGTGCGTTTCAGGGTCCTGCCATTAACTGTATACTTTACCTTAGATTGAGAAAAAAGAAATGAATGATCACCTCATTGAGATTGTACTACAGACATCCAATAGTCAGCAAGAAATTGAGAAACAAATTTGTAAGGAGATCTCAGTTATCTGTAAGAATAAAGGATGGTTATGGTAGGGGATTTTAACTTTGTGAACATAGACTGGGACTGCCATAGCGTTAAGGGCTTGGACGGAGAGGAATTTGTTAAGTGCGTACAAGAAAATTTTCTGATTCAGTATGTGGATGTACCTACTACAGAAGACGCAAAACTTGACCTACTCTTGGGAAATAAGGCAGGGCAGGTGACTGAGGTGTCAGTGGGGGAGCACTTTTGGGCCAACTACCATCATTCCATCAGTTTTAAAATAGTGATGGAAAAGGATAAACCAGATCTAAAAGTTAAAGTTCTAAATTGGAGAAAGGCCAATTTTGACAGTAGTAGGCAACACATTTCAAAAGTTGATTGGGGGCAGATGTTCGCAGGTAAAGGGACGGCTGGAAAGTGGAAGCCTTCAAAATTGAGCTAACGAGAGTCGAGAGACAACATGTTCCTGTTAGGGTGAAAGGCAAGGTTGGTATGTGTAGGGAATGCTGGATGACTACAGAAGTTGAGGTTTTGGCCAAGAAAAAGAAGGAAGCATATGTCAAGTACAGACAGCAGAGATCAAGTGATTTTCTAGAAGAGTAGAAAGACAGTAGAAGTATACTTAAGGAGGTTGGCTAACGTGGTGCCACTATTTGAGAAAGGCGGCAATGAAAAGCCAGGGAACTAGAGACTGGTGAGCCTGACATCAGCCGCAGGCCGACTGTTGAAGGGAATCCTGGGGGACAGGATTTACATGTATTTGGAAAAGCAAATAGATTAGAGATAGTCAATATGGTTTTGTGCATGGGAAATCGTGTCTCACTAACTTGAGTTTTTTGAAGATGCAACGAGGATTGAGGGGGGCAGAGCAGTGGACGTGATCTGTATGGACTTCAGTAAGGTGTTCCACGAGGTTCCTCATGGTGGACTCGTTAGCAAGATTAGATCATATGGAATTGAGGGTGTCCCTGCTTTTTGGATACAGAACTGGGTCGAAGGGAGAAGACAGAGTTGTGGTGGTGAGTTGCTTTTTAAACTGTGACCAGCGGTGTGCCACAAGGATCGGTGCCGAGTCCGCTGCTTCTCATCGTTTTATATAAATGATTTGGATGTGAACATAGGAGGTACGGTTAATAAGGCTGTGGATGACACCAAAGTTGAAGGTGTAGTGGGCAGCAAAGAAGGTTACCTCAGAGTACAAGTGGGATCTTGAATCGATGGGCCAATATGCCAAGGAGTGGCAGGTGGAGTTTAATTTAGATAAATATGAGGTGCTGCATTTTGGAAAGGCAAATCAGGGCAGGGCTTATACACTTAATGGTAAAGTCCTGGGGAGTATTGCTAAACAGAGAGACCCTGAAGTGCAGTTCATAGTTCCTTGAAAGTGGAGTCGCAGTTAGATAGGATAGTGAAGGTGGGGTTTTGGATGCGTGCTTTTATCGGTCAGTGCATTGAATATAGGAGTTGGGATGGTCATGTTGCGGTTCTACAGGATGTTAGTAAGGCCACTTTTGGAATACTGTGTGCAATTCTGGGTCTCCCTACTATAGGAAGGATGTTGTGAAACTTGAAAGATTTCAGAAAAGATTGGTAAGGATGTTGCCATAGTTGGAGGGTTTGAGCCAAAGGGAGAGGCTGAATGGACCGGAGCTATTTTCTCTGGAACGTCAGAGGCTGAGGGATGGCTTTATACAGGGTTATAAAATCATGAGGGGCATTAATAGGGTAAATAGACAAGGACTTATCCCCAGGTGGGGGAGTCTGAAACTAGAGGGCACAGGCTGAAGATGAGATGGGAAAGATTTAAATGGGACCTAAGGGGCAACTTTTTCATGCAGAAGGTGGCGCATGTATGGAATAAGCCGCCAGAAGAAGTGGTGAAGGCTGGTACCATTACAACATTTAAAAGGCACCTGCATGGGTATATGAATATGAGATAGTAGGAACTGCAGATGCTGGTGAATCCGAGACAACAAGGTGCAGGGTATATGAATATGAAAGGTCTAGATGCATATGAGCCAAATGCTAGCAAATAGGACTGGATTTATTTATGATATTTGGTCAGTATGGGTGAGATGGAACGAAGGATCTGTTCCCCTGCTGTATTTCTCCATCACTCTATTTGATCTCCCAAAGTGCAACAACTCTCACTTACCCGGATTAAATTCCATATGCCATTTCTCCCCAGATCTGCGACTGATCTATATCCCGTTGTATCCTTTGACAACCTACACTATCCATAACTCCACTGATCTTTGTGTTGTCTCAAATTTACTAACACACCCACCTAGATTTTCAAGAAAGTCATTTATATGTATCAAAATAGCAGAGGCCCCAGTTCGGATGCCTGCACAACACCACTAGTCAAAGTCCTCCAGCCAGAAAAACACCCTTCCCACCACCATTCCCCCTACCTTCTGTGAGCAAGCCAGAATCCAAGCACCCACGTCATCGTGGATCCCGTGCATCTTAATCTTCTGGATGAGCCTACCATGAAGGACCTTGTCAAAAGGCTGACTAAAATCCATGTAGACAGCTTTCACTGCTCTATCTTCATTGAATTTTTCAAGGAGGTGACAAAGGTGATCAATCAAGTTATTAACACATGACCTGCCCCGAATAAAACCAAGCAAAGTGTCCCTAATTAGGTCTTCTTTTTCCAAATGCGCCTAAATCCTATCCCTAAAAATTCTCTCCAATAGCTTTCCAACCACTGATTCTTAAATGTTATGACATTTTCTGCCCCAAACACCACCACAGGCAGTGAGTTCCAGATTCCCACCACATCAGGGCAAATTTTATTTCCCTCCCATCCGCTTTAAACCTCCTGTCCCTTACCTTAAGTCTATGCCAGATGGTCACTGATCCCTCTACCAAGGGGGCAACTTTCCCATCCATGCCATTCAATTTTATGTTTCTTATGTTTCATGACCCCTCAGTCATCTCTGCTCCAAGAAAAATAACCTGTGTATCCAGTTTTTCTTCACAATTAAATCCCTCAAGCACTAGTAACATCACTGTAAATCACCTCTGCACCTTCTCCAATGCAACCGTATCCCTCATGATGTAGACTGCAGGAATGCATACAATACTCTAGCTGTGGCCTAATCAACAATTGACACAGTTCCAGCACAATCCCCTGCTTGTAAACTCAATGCCTAGGCTAATAAAGGCAATTATCCCACTTGCCTCTTTTACTACTTGACTCCCAATTCTGCGAGGGGGTGGCCGTGCACACTAACGTCCCACTGATTGTCGGTGCTTCCCAGGATCCTCCTGTTCATTGTGTATTCCCTTGCCTTTTTTGGCCTGTTCAAGTCCAAGCCCATCACCTCACACCTATCCAGATTGAATTCTATTTGGCACCGTTGACTCCATCTGACCAGCCCATCTGCGGCCATTCTCACAGTTTACCATGCCACCACTTTGCGTATCATCCGCAAACTTCGTGATCAACACTTTTGCATTCAAGTCTAAATCATTTGTGAACACCACAAACTGTAAGGGACCCAATACTAACTCCTGCGGAACACCACTGGACACAGGCTTTCAGTCACAAAAGCACCCTTCAACAATCACCCTTTGATTTCTGCCATTTGGCCAATTCTGGATCTAATTAGCCAAATTTCCTTTGATGCCATGGGCTCTAACCTTGGCTATTAGGCTCACATGTGGGACCTTATCAAAAACCTTGCTGAAGTCCAAGTCAACTGCACTGAATGCATTGCCCTCATCTACATACCTCTTCAACAACTTTAATCAAGTCGTTCAGACATGTCTTCCTCTTAACAAAACCATGCTAACTATTCTTGATTAATCTTTGCCACTCCAAGAGCAGATTAATTCTGTTCCTCTGAACTGCTTCCAATTGTTTCCCCACCACCAAGGTTAGACTGAAGTTTCTTGGTTTATGACTTACTCCCTTTTGAATAATTGGAACACACTGGTTGTCCTCCAGTCCTCTAGCACTTCTTCTGTTACCACAAACGAACTGAAAATTGTCAGCGTCCCTGCCATTTCCTGCCTTGCCTTACTCAACAGTATGGAGTACATTTCATCCAGCCCTTGAGATTTAGCTACTTTTCAGCCTGCCAGACCACTCGGATCCTCTTTTCTGTCTTTGCTAATTCTTTTAAGTATATCACTTCCTCTCCCTGGATTTCTATACCTCTTATTGGCAAACACAAAATATTCATTTAAAATCCTACCAACATTCTCTGACTCATTACCACTGTGGTCCTTACTAGGCCTTTGTCTTTCACTAGTTATCATTTAATCCTTAATGTAATGTACTTGCAAGGTAGCTCAGGATTCACCTTTATTTTACCTGCCAGTCCGTTTTCGTGCCTTCTTTCTGCTCCTCGAATTTCTTTTTAGGTTTCCCTTGCACATTTGGCAGTCCGAGTGCTCCTGCTGTTTTAAGCCCTCTGTATCTGTCATAAGCCTCCTTTTTATTCTTTATCTAATCCATTGCATCCCTTGATATCCAGGGTTCACAGGATTTGCTGGCTCCACCCTTTGTCTGTACTGGAACATGTTTGGTCTGGTATGAGCAGGAAATTTTTAGAAACCAAACTAAGAACTAAGTAAACAAAATAGTGATGCAGGGCCAGGCAATGTGTTGTACCTGCATGATGTGGGAGCTGGCAGATCCCACTGTGGCTCACAGTGACCAAATCTGTAGCGAGCATTGATTGCTTGAAGAACTCTGGCTCAGAGCCAATGAGCTGGAGCCAGAACTTCAAATACTGCACAGTTAACAATTCAGGCCCAGTGATCCTTCTTCAGAAGGGCTGCTTAGCTTCTCCAGCAATTTCGGTTTTTATTTCAGATTTCCAGCATCCACAATTCTCTGATTTTCTTTTTTTAAAAAAATCACCAAGATTCTCTCATCAACCCATTCAAAAGTGCTATTACATACCGTGAAAGTAGGTGGGACTTGAACTCAGGTCTCCTGCCTCAGAGATAGGGATACCACTACTGTGCCACAAGAACCCCAAGAAATTGTCCCTTAACTCAGCACCCATCAGCCCTGTTTTGTCTGCTTTTGCTGTCACTGTTGCATGAGAGAACAATATTGTATACAACACATAACGCTCTCCAGTAATCACCATTTTTAAAACTTCAGCCTTTACTTCACGGTCTCTTTGTTACGAACAAGTATTTTTCCTGTTTTGCCCACAAAGAGAGAATTTTTAAAAGTAGTCTTCACATTTTTAGTAGATATTTTATTCCATAAAAGAGACGTGTACAAAATAGTTGCACAACCTGCCAAAAATGCACAGCTAATGAATTCATGCAGCCCGTCTGTACAGGTAATCCAGCCTCAAAATGCACTGCAGTCAACAGCTAAACAAATTGCAAATTACTCTTACAGCAATGGCACTGGCCAAGATATGTGTATGGAAAGGAAAACATTACATGACAATTGCTAAACTTACATATGCATTGTTAAAACCCAAATAAGAACATCCTCTCATTAGCCTAGGGTGTACGTCACAAGCAGAACTAAAGCCTTATCAATAACTGGATGATTTCATGCAGTTATTCTTCTGGGAAATATGAGTTTACCAGGGATCACAACACCGAACGTACACACTGGAAAGAGGAAACAAAGGAATTTAGATATAAATGAATCTTGGGAACAATAGACAAAACAATATACAAAAGTGATAACAAGGGGGAAATCACAAACACAGTGGCAAAGCAGGAAATCTGATATTTCCACAGTTGCAAAACAAAAGGAGAGACATATGAAATACTAAACGAGAGATCTGTTGTGAAACCAAAGAAAGCTTCTGGAATTTACGACCAATTTAATGATAGTAATCTTGTTAGACAAAATCATTACATTCTGTTCAATTTATTGGCATTCTTTATAGGGGTAATATGTACTGTAGATAAGGTGATGCCTTGAGTAAACTCACAGGCCTGCAATTGGTCAGGTTGGATTTGTCCTGCTTTCAGTGCAATGGACATATCGTGACCATTTTTCACATTGTCCAATAGATGTCAGTGTTGCAGCTGTACCAGAACAATGTGGTTTGGATGCGGGCAGTTCTGTGACACAAATCTCAATAATATTGCCAGAATGTTGTCAAGATCCACAGTCGAGTATCGAGCACCTTCAACTATTTCTCCTCATCACTCAGCTTAAATCAAATTTGTTAAAGGTTGTTCTCTATGATGCTGAGGACCTCAAGTTGTTTAGTTGTTCTGCTTAGCCCAGACAATATGATGCTTTTTTGCTGCTTGGCATGCAAATAGTGCTGGGTTGCATATCAACCTAGTGAAATTATACCTTTAGGTAGGTCTGATTATGGCTCTTACTGCAAGTTTGTGCTCCAGCACTCTACGCTGAGCTAGGATCGATTGCCTGGCTTAATGGTAATGGTGGAGTGGGGATATGCTGTGCCATGAAGTTAGATATTTTCTGTTCAAACTGTTGAGTCTCCCTGGGCCATGAGATTACAGATTGCAATCCAGCACAATTCATCTGCTAGCGGTGTTCTGGAGGGATTGGTTCTAGGTCCGCTGTTGTTTGTCATTTATTATATAAACGATCTGGATGAGAATATCGGAAGCATGATTAATAAGTTTGGGGATGACACCAAAATTGGCAGTATAGTGGACAGTGAAGAAAATTATCTAAGAGTATAAAAGGATCTCGATCTGCTGGGCCAATGGGCCGAACAGTGGCAATGGAGTTCAATTTCAATAAATGCCAGGGCAGAAATTACACAGTTGATAGTACTCGAGTTAGTGTTGTTGAACAGAGAGACTAGGGGTTCAGGTACACAGATCCTTAAAAGTGACATCACAGGTAGACCAGGTTCGACATGCTTGCCTTCAATGGTCAGAGGAATGTCTTGCCTGCACTGGTCAGAGTTGGGATGTCACATTGCGGCTTTAGAGGACATTGGTGAGGCCACTTTTGGAGTACTGCGAAATGTTTGGTCACCCTGTTATTGGAAGGATATTATTAAACTGGAAAGGGTACAGAAAAGATTTACAAGGATGTTACCAGGACTGGAAGGTTTGAATTATAAGAGGAGGCTAGATAACCTAGGAAATTTCTCCCCGCTTGGACTGTAGGAGGTTGAAGGATGACCTTTTAGAGGTTTATGAAATCATGAGGGGCATAGATAAGGTGAATAGCAAAGGTTTTTTCCTTAGGGTAGGGGAGTTCAAAACTAGAGGGCATAAGTTTAAAGTGAGAAGGGAAAGATTTAAGAGAGACCTAAGGGGCAACTTTTTCACAGAGGGGTTTTCGTATGTCAAACAAGCCATGAGGAAGTGGTAGATGCAGGTAGAGTTACTACATTTAAAATTCATTTGGACAGGTACGTGAATAGGAAAAGTTTAGAGGGATTATGAGCCAACAACCAGCAAATGGGACTAGTTTAGTTTGGGAAACCTGGTCAGCAAAGACAACTTGGACCAAAGGGTCTGTTTCTGTGCTGAATACTCTCCAACTCAGATGGTTCACAGCATCTCATGAAAGCCCAGTTGAGTTGCTAGTTCTGTCCAAAGCCTGTCTCATTGACCATACTGGTAGCTCTACACAAATATTATACAGGGTGACCTCAATGTGAAAACAGAACTTAAAGCCTGGCCGCTAACAGTCAAATCAGTATTAGCGAGTGCAATATCCATGGCAACACCTCTACCAAAGTCAACTTGCCAACCAATTCAGACTCTCCTCTCTTGTAGAACAAATGTTGTTTTTCACCTAAATTGGATTTCTTGCAAACTGTACCAGTAAGTACAAGATGAAAGGTTTTGACAAAACGTGCACTTTTTAAACAATACTTGAGATCTGTACTACCAAACAACTATTTGTATTCCCCCACCCACCCCAAACTAGAAGACAAACCTTTTCTTGCACACAATCTTTTACTTGGCCTCTTTTTGCTCAGATGCGGATTTCTTTTTATAAACAAAAAAAAAAATCTGGCTTCCTTCTTATCCCTTGACTACCTCTTGTTTTACTATTTTTGAGTCTCCTCTCACATTTGGTCATATTTCTTTTGTCCCTTCTGCTTCCTCCACGGTTAAGGTGAATTGTGCAGGGCATCAATCAGGAAAGAAATGAAGCAGGTTTAGCTCTTGGACTGTTGATGGACTGCTGACTGTAAAAGTGCATTTTACTACCAGCCGTACTTGTCTAAGGCCAACTGTTTTCGCACTTTTTTTCATGCTTAACAAAAGCTTTGACACGGATCTGGTCCTCCATACTTACTAATTTCTCGAAATCAAGTGGAGGCCGAGATCCCACAACAGGGAACACCTGCCAGTTGGGCAGAATAGAAATGAATATTCTGAATGCCAAGCCCAGTGAGAGGCACAACTTAAGAAAAAAAAATGCTGAATCTGTTAGGAATTCAAGAACAAGCAGCATACATTTGCTGCATTTCTAAGTTATTCTGGTGTTTTCTTTGAATAGATGCCGATGATCTAATAAAGTTTTCAATATGACCTTATGGATCCTAATGCAAAAATCTAAACTCCTGGAGTGGTACTGATTCAGAAACTGCATGTTAAATACCAGGTGCTGATGAAACTAGCATTCAACTTAGAAGTAAAATAATGTTAAAACAGGTCTGCGCAAAGCATTCACCACATTTCTGCTTCTAATATCATCCCACCCAAATGATAATTAAAAGCAGAGAGATGAGGTTAATCAGGCACACAAAACAAATTCCAAATTCAAATGAATAGTTCTAAACAGATGTACAAAACGTAGCTGGATTATGCTTTCTCAGTACAGCTGTTCAAAATAGCCTTATACTAGGATCTCATATTCGGGAACATCTCCAATACTTAAATAACTTTCATCAAGCACCATAATCCAAAATGGGTGCAGATGAAATACTTCAGCATTTCAATGTGGAAAATGACAGTTTAAAATAAACACAACTTGAATTGGCAATTCGTTTCCTCACAATTGCTCATTCTTTGCAATGTTGCTACGTTGAAGTTATTTCCAATACAACGAAAGGGAATAGCTGTATTTGCACTTTGTAACTCAATGCTACTTTTCACCAATAATTACTTGGCCATCATCCTCAGAGTGTGAACACCACCAAAATGCTAAGTGATGTAAAGGATCACCAGTGTTTCAAGATATTCATAATATACTTACCATAATATTTGATCAATTTCAGACACTGAAAATGAAGTTTAGAAGCAGCCAAGCACACTCTTGTTCTGAATTCCTTTCAGTGACATCATGAATGGGATGGGCTTTCAGTAACACTTCACATTCATGTCGTCACTACAACAGAAATTAATGATGTCAACTTGGCAAGAATTCTTGAAAACTTAAATTGCTCTCAGACTGCTTTGAATAACTAATTCTAAGTTTTAATGCAAAGTTAATGAAAGTTATAGCAATATGACAGGAACCAAACACAAAATATTGTACTCAGCATTTTGCCTCCCTTCAAACAATACGTTTATATTCTTTTTATTCGTTCATAGGATGTGGGCGCTACTAGCTGGGCCAGGATTCATTACCCATCCCTAATTGTCAAGAGGCCAATTAAAAGACAAACACATTGTTGTGGGTCTGGGGTCATACGTTGGCTAGAGGCAGGTAAGGATGACAGTTTCCTTCCTTAAAAGATATTAGTGAACTAGATGGGTTTTTCCCAACAATCGGCAATGGTTTCTTGGTCATCAGACTCCTAATTCCAGACTTTCATTTAAATTAAAACTTCACCTGCCATGGTGGGATTTGAAACAGGATCCCCAGAACATTACCAGGTCTCTGGATTAATAGAATTCTGAGTTCAGTTCAGAGGAAAGGTCACCTCGACCTGAAACGTTAACTCTACTTTCTCTCCACAGATGCTGCCAGACCTGTTGAGCTTTACCAGCAATTTCTGTTTTTGTTTCTGATTTACAACATCCACAGTTCTTTCAGTTTTCCCTGGATTAATAGTCTAGTAATAATAACACTAAGATAATGCCTCCCCTTACCAACAACTCAGCAATAAAGTCATCCCAGCAACAGTCCATCTCCCAAAAGCCCTCCCCCACACCAACATGCAAAATAACAGAGGAAAAAAAAAATTATCTTCTCCCTCAGTCTCATTCCCACTAAACTGCCGACCATTCAGCATCCCCACTGGGGCCCTCTTATAGGCAGTATTGTGAATAATTGATTTTCTTTAGCTGTTGTCCCACTCTCCTTTATATCTATTGCCATCTCCCTCTGTTTATAAAAAAAACCCTTGACTCCACTACTTCTGCAAATTACCATGTCACTATCAATTTTCCTTTCGTCTCTAAGTCCTCAAGAATTGTTGCTACTTCCCAAATCTATTCCCACCTTTCCCAAAACTGCACAGTTGACCACAATATGCTCATCATCTGGTTGGCTGGGACTGCTGTCACATGACTTAATTCTTACCTAATTATATCCACAATATCACTTATGATGGCTTCGCTACCCGTTTCTGCACCGTTACTTCTTTAACCCCTCAAACATGTACCTTTGGCCCATATTTCATATTTACTTGTTGTTCTTCTGTGATATCATTCAAAAGATACAGTTTAGTTTTCAAATGTACACTAACAGCATCCAATCTACTGAACTAATATTGGATAGTACGGTTTTCTTAATATTGGAGAAAATTTCTAAAACTATTGTTTCTGCCTTCTGGTCCTCCAAACTTAAGCTGGTTAAAAGCGTTAGCCCTTCTAAAAATCAGTTTTATTCTGAATGACACAGGTATATCAGGTATGTTTTCCTCCTCTGTGCTGAGGGAGATGGGAAGAAAGAGGAGAAACACATCATTAATGAGGCACACATGTACTGTATTCATCAAGGAAGATTTTCTTGCTTTTTTTTTTAAATTTTGTCCCCTTTTGTCCGATGGTGATTTGAAGATGTTCCAGAGGTGATTCTAGGTAAAGACAACTCCATGGATAGTACCTTACTCAAATGATAAAACTTTACTTGTGAGCTTAGTTAATTCATCAAATTATTTCATAATTTAGATTGAATTGAGAAATGTTTTGTGTTTAAGTTTTTTTAAGTGTGTTTTTTCACAGCTCCACTAGCTGGTTTGGTGGCTACATGTGCACTTCGCTGTAGCATTAAGCTATATAGGGATACAATAATCAGAGTTGGCTAAACTTTCTTCTGAAGAGGCAGATCAAATGGTACAATCGATTCTGCATTTGTGGGTGATTTGCTATTCTGTGGTCAGTGTTGAAACTGCTTTTACACGAATATTGATTTACAAGAGGGTTCGTCTTGGCAAAATGCATTTTGATTAAATAGCTCACTAATGAAAAAACAGAACTGCAAGTGCTGGAGATCTGGGACAAAAACAGAAATTGCTGGAAAAATTCAGGAGGTCTGGCAGTACCTGTGGGGAGAAAACAGAGGTAACGTTTCAAGACCAATGACTCTTCATCAGAATGAAATTTTAACTCAAATTTTCTCCCCTCAGATGCTGCCAGATCTGCTGAGTTTCTCCAGTAATTTCTGTTTTTGTCTTTGCCCACTAATATTAATCTTTTGGACTATTAACCTGGTGTCGTGTGATTTCTGACTTTGTCCACCCCAGTCCAACACTGGCACCTTCACATCCCCACTAATATTAATTGACCAAGCTTGCAAATTAAAATGTCATTTGAGTAAGGTACTGTCCATGGAATTGCCATTACCTAGAGTCACCTTTAGAAAAATCTTCAAATCACCAGAGAAAGGGGATGTATTCCTATATTTAGTACATGCTGGGTGATTCACTTTCCTCCCACAGTCCAAAAGATGTGCAGGCTTGGTGGATTGGCTGTGCTAAATCACCCATTGAGTTCAGGGATGTGTAGATTAGGTGGGTTATGGGGGGTGGGGCAGGGAGGTTGGGAGGAGAAATGGGTCAAGGCGGGATGCTCTGAGGGTCGGTGTGGACTTGTTGGGCCAAAGGGCCTGTCTCCACACTATAGGGATTATAAGGATAAGGAAAATAAAATCGAAATCAAAATCAAAATCTAAAATAAAGAAGGAAGTAAGAAAATCTTTCTTGACAAGTGCAATACTTGTGTGACCCATTAATGAAATGTTTCTCCTTCGGGGAAAAAAAAAAGGATCAAAACAGCCGTGTTTTAAAAAGGATGAAGACAGACAAAGGCAGTAAGCACACGGGCAGTGAATCAAACAGAGAAATAAACCTGCACTGCTGTCTGACCCAGCAATGAATCTGCACAGCTGACTGTTTTGTTGTTTGATTTCAAGTATCCCTGGACATCGGAGTTTGTCTAAGGAAAAATGAACAAATAGCGAAATTCATAGCTTGACCTTGGAGAAACCTGTGTGGGAGAGCTCACAGCAGGAGAGCAGCTAAGTGGCTTCTTTTTAAAGTGTAACCTTACTATTTTTTTTAACAATCTACAATAGTGTGTAAAGTGGTTTCTTTTTTGAAAATGTTTTATTGAGATCTGTCTCGATTAAAAATATAAAACATGGGAACCAAGTTTGCTTGAAGAAGTGTTTTTGAGATCAGAGCTATTTTCGGGGTCTGTAGATTGTAAAAGGTACAAAGATGACCTTTAGTAGAGTGATGTGCTCTTCCTGTCGGATTTGGGATATTAGGGAGAGTTTCCATATTACTGATGATTATGTCTGCAGGAAGTGCGCTTGGTTGCAAATCCTATTGGATTGTTTCGATCAGTTGGAACGGCAGTTAGAAGCAATGAGGAATATACAGGAGCTAGGGGTTGTAATAGATGGCAGTTGCAGGAAGGGATATCAACCAAAGATACAGTCAGGTATAGGGGTTACCTCCAGGAAGGGGAGGAGAGGGAGGCAAATCATGCAGGAGTCTCCAGTGGCTATCCCCATCTCAAACAAGTATGCAGTTTTGGAAAATGCGATGGACTCTCAGGGGAATGTAGCACTGACAGCCAGTTTTCTAGAGCCAGTCTTGGTACCGACGTAACGAGGGGTTCGTCAGGTTCCAAGCAATCGACTGTGACACGGGACTCTGTAGTCAGAGGCATAGACATTTGTGCGGCCAACAGCAAAACTTCCGAATGGTATGCTGCCTTCCTGGTGCCAGGATCAAGGATATCTTGGAGAGGGTGCAAAATATACTCAAAGAGGAGAGGAACCAGCAGGAGGTTGTTGCACACATTGAAACTAATGACACAGGAAGAGAAAAGGATGAGATTCTGAGGAGAGAATATAGGGAGTCAGGTAGGAATTTCAAAACAAAAGGTCCCCAAGGGTAGTTATATCTGGATTACTCCCGGTGCCACAAGATAGTGAGGGTAGGAATAAGAGGATCGAGCGGATCAACGTGCGGTTGAGGAGCTGGTGCAGGGGAGAAGGATTCACAGTTGGTTCAGACCATTGAAATTTCTTCTGGGGTAGAAGTGGCCTGTATAAAAAGGATGGATTGCATCCGAAATGGAAGGGCACTAATATACTGGCAGGCAGATTTGCTAGAGCTGCTTGGGAGGATTTAAACTAGTAAAGGGGGACCCAGGGAGACAGTGAGGAAACAGATCAGTCTGAGACTAGTACAGTTGAGAAAAAGAGCAAGTCAAACAAACAGTCAAGGCAGGCAGGAACAAAGCAGAGAACAAGGTAGGACTAATAATTAAACTGCATTTATTTGATTACAAGAGGCATAACAGTCAAGGCAGATGAACTCAGGGCTCGGTTGGGAACATGGGAGTGGGCTATCAGCAAATACAAAGACATGGCTCAGATATGAGCAGGACTGGCAGGTCAATGTTCCAGGGTATAGATGCCAGAGGGGGGATTTTGGGGAGGGGGTGGCAGCAAGACAGGAGGAGGAGTAGCATTTTTGATTCAGGAAAACATTACGGCTGTATTTAGGGAGGATAATCCTGGGAATACGTTCGAGGAGTTATCTGGGAAGAACGGAGAAATAAGAAATGGATGATCACCTTATTGGGATTGTACTACAGACCCCCAATACTGCAAAACTTGACCTACTCTTGGAAAATAAGGCAGGGCAGGTAACTGAGATGTCAGTGGGGGTGCACTTTGGGACCAATGACCATCATTCTATCAGTTTTAAAATAGTGATGGAAAAGGATAGACCGGATGTAAAAGTTAAAGTTCTAAATTGGAGGAAGGCCAATTTTGACAGTATTAGGCAAGACATTTCGAAAGCTTATTGGAGGCAGATGTTCGCAGGTAAAGGGACGGCTGGAAAATGGGAAGCCTTCAAAAATGAGATAACGAGAGTCCAGAGACAGTATATTCCTGTTAGGGAGAAAGACAAAGTCGATAGGCGTAGGGAATGCTGAATGACTAGAGAAGTTGAGGTATCGGTCAAGAAAAAGGAGGAAGCATGTGTCAGGTACAGACAGCAGAGATCGAGTGGTTCCTTAGAAGAGTATAAAGGCCGTAGGAGTATACTTAAGAGGGCAATCAGGGGGCGTGAGATAGCATCGGCAAACAGGGTTAAGGAGAATCTAAAAAGGGATTCTACAAATACATTCAGGACAAAAGGATAATTCGGGAAAGAACAGAGCCCCTTAAAGATCAACGAGGCCCCCTACGAGTAAAACCGCAGGCGATGGGAGAGATATTAAACAAGTATTTTGCAGTGTTTTCTGTGATATAGATTGTAGAATGTGGGAAAATGAATAGCGACATCTTGAAAAATGTCCATACTACAGATGAGGTGGTGCTGGACAGCGTAAAAAGCGTAAAGGTGAGTAAATCCCGGGGATCTGATCAGGTGTACCCTAGAACTCTGTGGGAAGCTAGCAGCGTGATTGCTGGACCCCTTGCTGAGGTATGTGTATTATTGATAGCCACAGGTGAGATGCCAGAAGGCTGAAGGTTGGCTAACGTGGTGCCATTATTTAAGAAAGGTGGTAAGGAAAAGCCAAGGAACTATACACCAGTGAGCCTGACATCAGTGGTGGACAAGTTGTTGGAGGTGGGGGGGAATCCTGACAGACAGGATTTACATGTATTTGGAAAGGTAAGGATTGCTTAGGGATAGTCAACATGGCGTTGTGCATGGTAAATTGTGTCTCACTAACTTGACTGAGTTTTTTGAAGACATAACAAGGAGGATTGATGAGGGCAGAGTGGTTGACGTGATCTATATGGACTTTAGTAAGAGGTTTGACAAAGTTCGTCACGTTAGACTAGTTAGCAAGAATGGAATTCAAGGAGAACTTGCCATGTGGATACAGAACTAGCTCAAAAGGTAGAAGACAGAAGGTGGTGGTGGTGGAGGGTTATTTTTTAGACTGGGGGCCTGTGGCCAGCAGTGTGCCATAAGTATCACTGCCGGGTCCACTGCTTTTCGTCATTTATATAAATGATTTGGATATGAACATAGGTTAGTAGGTCTGCAGATGACACCAAAATTGGAGGTGTAGTGCACAGTGAAGAGTACAATGGAATCTTGATCAGATGGGCCAATGAGCAAAGAAGTGGCAGATGGAGCTTAATTCAATCAGAAATCACACGACACCATGTTATAGTCAAACAGGTTTATTTGCAAACACGAGCTTTCACAGCCTCAGTCCTTCTTCAGGTGTTAGTCGAACAGAATTTATAAGTAAAAGATCAAAGGTTCACACCACTGAAGGACGATGCACTAAACAAACCTAAGATGCCGTTAAATCAGGGGGAGGCAATGGCCTGGCGGTATTGTCTGTTAATCCAGAGACCCGGATGACATTCTGGAGACCCGGGTTCGAATCCCACCGTAGCAGGTGGTTGAATTTGAATTCAATAAAATATCTGGAATTAAGAATCTAATGATGACCATGAATCCATTGTCGATTGTCAGAAAAAACCCACCTGGTTCACTAATGTCCTTTAGGGAAGGAACTGCCATCCTTACCTGGTTTGGCCTACATGTGACTCTACATGACCAACAGCAATGTGGTTGACTCTGAACTGCCCTCTGGCCAATAACTGCTCCCTACCCAGTGACATGCTCATCCCGTTAAAGATAAAAAAAATTTAATCAGTTAGCAAGTTTTAATTGATTAATATGTATACCTAAATTGGCAAATTCCTTTCAAGTCACGGTCCTGAGAGAACTAAAATTTTATCATTGTAAAGAAGATGTGACATTTTACGTCAGACAATGCATGATAGGTGTGAGTCCTTGTTTAGAATCTGTTTATATTTTAAGTTGGAGTCAGTCTATAGACAGTCAATATGGCGTTTTATAAATTCCTACTTTAGAAATAAAACCAGTCTCACTCGTTTTAAAATTAAATTCAAAGGTGATGTGGTTTCTGCAATGATCCACTCCACTGCTGCCTGTTTAGCTGTGAAGGGTCCAGTCTCAGAGGTTCTACCAAAAAAATTCCTGGAAAGGTCTGTTGGCATCTTTTCATTTGATCTGCTTCAGAAATAGGGACTCCAACAGACGCCAGGGGATTCAGGTCAATATCTCTGACCCTAAAGAAAATGAAATTTCCCCATTACAACTCAGACTGGGCATTCCTGGATCCAGATTATCATATTCAAACATCATCGTTAGCAGTCTTAACGTAAAACAGCTTTCAGTAAATACTTAAGTTATTCTGTCAATTGGTTCATGAGCTTTTGATTTAAATATTATCTTAAGAAAACCCAGCAGAAGGCTCCTTGGCTAGTTTGCCTTCACACCAGGTTAAAAAAGATAAAATTAGCAAGCACTGCATTTACTTTATACAACTATTTCAAATGAGAAGTATGCCCATTAAGTCAAATCGATTTCATTGTATTAAATGTCACATAAAAAATGTGGGCTTATCTCATTGCTGTTGGAATGACATGACTGTGCTCCATTTCATTTTCTACATTACAATACCACACTTCAAATATCGGTTGAAACACAAGTTGGAACATTCAGAGATCACAAGTGGTTCGATATAAATGCAACTTATTTCTTCAATACTTTTTAAAATGAAGAAAGCTCCTGAAATTTATTTCATGTCAGTCCCTGGTATTAGCAAAGAGTGCTCCCCCAAATTGACATACGAGCACTAAGCTGAGAAGTGCAGATTAGTTCATTTAAAAATATGAAGAATTTTGTATCGCCATTTATCCACCCCAATACTGGAAATGATAATTAAAGATTACTTAGCTGCATTTTTCTGCCACTTTCAGTCTCCCATCCTTCCCAAAATTATTCCCAACATGACCACCTCTGCAAATTTTCTTTCATGAATTGCCCCATCAATCACAGTTTCTCTGATATTCCTTTTAAAGCAGCTAAATTAAACTCAAAGAGCAAAATACTGCAGATAATTTTAAGTGTTACGTGTGAATTCCAAGTAAGGTGACCAAAATTAAACTCTAGGTGCACTCTACATGTGGTGTCACTAATATCTTTTACCATTGCAGCAAGACTTCTACCCATACTCCTGTATACCCATGTACTACACATTCTTACAGTAAAGACCAATATTCCATTTACCTTTCCAATTGCTTGCTACAAATGCGTGCAAACTAATTTTCGGCTATTCACGTACAAGGATCTCTAGGTGCCTCTTATAGTGACATTCTGTAGCCTTTCTCCATTAAAATTATACTGTTTTGTCTCATCTAAGCTAAAACCTCATTTTCCCACATTATTGTTATACATTACGGTATTTATAAAGTTTTTAACCTTTCACTTAACCCATCATATCCCTTTGCAGACTCTTTGCATCCTACTCACAATTTCCTATCTTTATATTGTCACCAAATTTAGCCAAAATTACATTTGTCCATTCATCCAAGTCACTAATGCAGATAGTAAGTAATGGAAGCCCCAGCATCAATTCCTATGGCACTTCATTAGTTTATTTTACCATCCTGAAAAAGTGACCCATTTATCCCATCTCCCTATTTCTTCTTAGTTCAACAGTCTTTTACCCATGTTAATACATTACCCCAACGCTATTAGCTCTGATTTTCCACTGTAACCTTGTATGTGGCATTTCTCATGTGCCTTTTGGAAATCTAAGTGCACTACATCAACTGGCTTCCCATTATCTGTCCCGTTTGTTAATCTCCCTAAAGGGCTCCAAATTTGTGAACAAAATGTTCCTTTCACAAACCACATCAACAGTGCTCGATTGTATTATGATTTTCTAAATATCCTGCTACTTCCTTCTGAACAATAGATTATTGCATTTTCCCCACAGGCAGAAGTTAGGCTAATGTTCCTAAGACTTACTGCTTTGTCACCATCATTTTCTCAACAGAGGTATTACCCTTACAATTTTCAAATCTACTGAGACCTTTCTAGAATTTAGCATTTCGACGATTACAAGAAACCCATCTAATACTACGGCATTCAGCTTTTTCGTGATTCTAGGAATTAGATTCAGGGACCATCAGCATTCCTATTCATTTTCCCTCTAGTGATAGTGGCTGTCAAGTTCCTCCCACCATTTCGCTTCATGATTTTATACCATTTTTGACATGCTTTGTGTCCTCTACCAAGAAGATAAATGCAATACAATTATTTAATGCACCTGCCATCTCCTCATTCCAATTTTGTAGAACTAACTGGATGCTCCCAAAAGATCTTTTCTTTTCTTTTATTTGGTCTGGGGATGTGAGTCAGTATTTATTGTCCATCCCTAATTACCCTAGAGAAAATGATTTTTTTAAAAAGTTGAAGCACTCCACATGCACCAACCAGACTAGCTTTGGGAGCATTTTGCTGACCAGATGTATGAAGCAGCTACAGCAAAAGAATTGGCATGACAATGTCTGGCAGATTCCTTCATTGCTGTTACGAAATTAGCAGCTTTTGAAGCCAATAGATAGGCACACATCTAGTAACCAAATGGTCAAAATTTTATACAGAACAGGAAAACAGTGAGAATGTAAAATATTACATACACACAATAAAAAAAAACAGTAAGAACTACTCTACATACAATGCCAGTAACTGTGGGCAATCACATCTGTTAATGGTACACATGCTTCAGGAACCTGGTTGCAATGCAAAAGGAGCCAGAATTCAGTGGGAAAT
Organism: Rhincodon typus; assembly: GCF_021869965.1. Classification (NCBI taxonomy): domain Eukaryota; kingdom Metazoa; phylum Chordata; class Chondrichthyes; order Orectolobiformes; family Rhincodontidae; genus Rhincodon; species Rhincodon typus. The sequence continues at coordinate 26,556,245 of NC_063346.1, read as the reverse complement.
TTAGGAGTTTTGGAAAGGTGGTAAGGATCGGAACTTAGGAACTAAATTAGGCCATTTGGCCCCTCAAGTCTGCTCCACCATTCTCAATCACAACAGATCACTACATTACTTTCCCGTGTCATCCCACGTCCCATGATATCGTTAGTATCTCGAAATCTATCCATGTATAGTAACAGCATCCAAAGATTTAGATTGGTGAATTCTATTGGTCTTCTGCTATGGCAAGCATACTCTTCCTTATGCAAGGGAACCAAATCTGCATATAATACTCTATGCATGGTCTTAACAAGTTTCTATATAATTGAAACATACTATCGTTTACTCCTAGAGCAAGTTATGACCAAAGAACTTCAATCAAAAGGTGGCATGGTAGCTCAGTGGTTAGCACTGCTGCCTCACAGCGCCAGGGACCTGGATTCGATTCCACCCTCAGACGACTGTGTGTGGAGTTTGCACGTTCTTCCCATGTCTGCATGGATTTCCTCCAGGTGCTCCAGTTTCCTCCCAAAAGATGTGCAAGTTAGGTGGATTGGCTATGCTACATTAACCATAGCGTTCAGGGATATATAGGTTAGGTGCATTAGCCATTGGAAATGTAGGGTTACAGGGATAGGGTAGTATGCTCTTCGAGGGTTTGGTGTGGATTTATTGGGCCAAATGGCCTGTTTCAACACTGTAGGGATTCTAAGAAATGCTGTATTGCTAGGCACCAGAAAAATACAAAATACCTTTTATTCATTTTCTGAAAAATCAATCCATTAGTTTCAACTATGTTTCATTGGTTTTCACGAGCTGTACACCCTACATGAGAAGGCTATAAGATACGGGAGCAGAATTAGGTCATTTGGTCCATCAAGTCTGCTCTGCCATTCAAGCATGGCCAAAATTGCTTCTCAAACCCATTTTCCTGCCTACTCCCCATAACCCTTTATTCACTTACTGTCCTTCTTAAATATAGTCAATGACTTGACCTCCACAGCCCTCTGCAGCAAGGAGTTCCACAGATTCACCACTCTCTAGCTGAAGAAATTCCTCCTCTCAGTTCTAAAAGGTCGTTCCTTCACACTGAGGCTATGCGCTTGGGTCCTCGTCTCTTATACTAGCAGAAACAACTTGTCCACATCCACAGGTCTCGCAGTATTCTGTAAGTTTCAATCAGATCCTCCCTCATCCTTCTGAACTCAATTCAATATGACCAAAAGCCCTCAACTGCTCCTCAAACGACAACACCTTCACCCCCCAGAATCATTCTTTTAAATCTCCTCTGGATCCCCTCCCACGCTCACACATCCTTCCATAGACAGGGGGCCCAAAACTGCTCTCAAATATTCCAAATGTGGTCTGACTGGAGCCTTATACAGTCTGAGCAGTACATTTCTGCTCTTGTATTCCAGCACTCTTGAAATGAATGCTAACATTGCATTTGCCTTCCTAAATGCCAACTAATTCTGCATGTTAATCTTCATGAGAATCCTGAACTAGGACTCCCAAGTCCATTTATACTTCAGATTTCAAAAACTCTCCCTATTTAGAAAATAGCCTAAGCCCCTATTGTTCCTACCAAAATACATCAACTCACACTTACCTATTCCATCTGCCACTTCTGTGCCAACTCTCCTAGCCTGTCCAAGTCCTTCTGCATCGCCTTGCTTCCTCAACACTATCTGTCCCTCCAATTATCTTTGCATCATCTGCAAAATTTAGCAACAATACCCTCATCTCCTTCGCCCAGATTGATAATATATAACGTGAATATTTGTGGTCCCAACACAGACCTTTGCGGATCACCAATAGCCACCAGCTGCCATTCTTAAAAAGACACCTTTATCCCTACTTTCTGCCTGCCAGCCAATCCATGCCAGTACCTTGCCCCTAACACCAGGAACTCTTCGCCTATACATCAACCTTTAAAATAAGAAAAACTTAGGATCTAGGCTACGTTCTGAAAATATTTTGAGGGGCTCTGGTCTGGACAATAACACAAGACAAACAAAGTCTTATGTGGTACTTGTCGAAGGGGTCTAGAATATATCATGCCCACTCCTTTGTCTAACTCACTTGTTATGTCCTCAAAGAATTCTAACAACTTTGTCAAGCATGACCTCTCCTCAACGAAGCCGTGCTGACTCAGCCCTATTTACCATGCACATCCAAGTACTCCGCAGTCTCATCCTTAATAATGGACTATAAAATCTTACCAATGACCAAGGTCAGGCGAACTGGCCTATAGTTTCCTACAGAGGCTTCCCTCTCTCATAAACCGGGGCGTTACATTAACAATTTTCCCATTCTCTGAACCCCTCCCTGACTTGTCATCTGTAAAGATCACATCCAATGCCTCTACAGTCTCCTCAGTTATCTCCTTTACAACTTTGGGGTGTTGTCCATCTGGCCCAGGTTATTTAAATCGCCTTTAGACCTTTCAGAAAAGAGGAATTTATATTTCAAACGAATACCATGTCAAAAAAAAAACACTGAAATATGTAGGTTAATATTAAGCTTATTAAGGGTATCATTAATAGACTGGTCTCTTTCTAGATTCTGGTTTTCCTATTTTAAAGCTTCACAGGTAAATGCACAGTAATGCCAAGTGCTGAAAGCAGTTATAATCAGGAGCCATATTTAATTCATGGCTTTCTCACATCTACACACTCATAATAATGCCAGCAACCTAATATGAAACCCACCAAAAAAATTCTCCACATACATTCATACCAGAACTAAGCAGAGAGAAATCAGGTTTCTGAACATATTATAATATGCACAATATATTAAAATACTTTGAGCCTTTTCAGATATTACACAGGAAACAAATAGCACCATGGAAGCTACAAACCTTCACTAAATGCACTGTAGAAATTCACCAAAGATCCTCAAATAGCAACTTGCAAACCCATGACTACTTCCATCTAAAAGGGAAAGGGCAGCAGATACATGGAACACAACCACCTGCAAAGTTCCTTCCAAGCCACTCACCAACCTTACTTAGAAATATATCACCATTTTTTCATTGTTGTTGGGTCAAAACCCTAGAATTCCCTCTCTAACAGCACTGTGGGTCAACCCATAGCAGGAGGACTGCAGCAGTTCAAGAAGGCAGCTCACCACCACCTTTCTCAAGGGCAACTAGGCACAGGGAATAAATGCTGGCCAGCTAGTGGCGCCCACATCCCACGAATGAATTAAAAACCAAAATATCAAAAGGAATAGCAAGTGTTTTTCAAAAATGCTGACCTATAGAAAAAAATGATATTTTATTTACTGCAGCATTTGATAAATCACTGATAAAAAGGTGAGTGATGGGTGGAAGAGAACAAAGGCAAGTTGTATGCAGTGAACGCATTACTTAGAGACTAGTTAAAAATAAGCCAATAGCTAACATCTTGAGGAATTCTTTCAATGGACAAGTGTTGGCTGAGGATAGGTACAGTAATGAGAGAGCTACTGTCGACTCTTTATTCCTCGTAAAAGGAGAAATTAGCATAGAGACTAATTTTGGTTTATCCCTCACATTTGTCAAAACTGAGGTTGGTTGGCTCGCCGAGCTGGTTTGTTGTTCCGCAGACGTTTCGTTACCGTGCTTGGTAACATCCTCAGTGCAGCCTCTGATGAAGCGTTGGTATGTTTTCCCGCCTGGCTTTTAAACTCTGGGGTTCGTTGCGATGGATTGCCTCACTTCCGGGTTTCCTCCGTAGTGGAACGTATATGGGGTCGAGTTCAATGCGTGTATTATATGCCAAACAACAAACCAGCTTGGCGAGCCAACCAACCTCAACACCCACAACCCGAGTTACAAATCTACTCCAAAACCTTAGAGACCTACTGGCAAGGAAATGGGAAAACTACGCCAAACGAGAGAGCGCAACCCGTGAACAACTCTATTTCCTACATGGATGCCTCAGGAACCAGGTATTACCACGCAGTGTGAAGTACAAACCACCCATCAACAACCCACAGGCCCGGAAAACAGCAGAACAAAACAGCCGCAAGATGGTAAGGGTAATAATAAACACATTGAACTCGACCCCATATACATTCCACTACGGAGGAAACCCAGAAGTGAGGCAATCCATCGCAACAGACCCGAGTTTAAAAGCCAGGCAGGAAAACACACTGACGCTTCATGTCAGGCTGCACTGAGGATGTTACCAAGCACGGTAACGAAACGTCTGCGGAACAACAAACCAGCTCAGCGAGCCAACCAACCTCAACACCCACAACCTGAGCTACAAATCTACTCCAAAACCTTAGATTTGTCAAAACTGTTCATCAGGTGAGGGCAAGATCATTCTCAATTGTGATGCCTTTCTAAATAGTTGCTGAAGTTCACCAATATTTTAACACATAAGACAAATTTTTGGAAACTCAAGTAACGTCAATGAAATAGCAGCCCAACAAGGAACCAGCACCTTAAGAAATGGAAACAGTACACACAGATGAAAAAGATATTCAAGCATGGAAACACAATGCCTGCTTTGGCCTTTTTATTTTTCTGTATAATCTCAGAACACCATCGTAATTAAAGATTTAATGATGCCAACTTGTGCAGAACAGGTCTGTCAACATTGCTACAGTCCAAGAAACCAGGCTGAGGAGCAGCAGCTTGGCAACAAAAACATTTGTTTATTGATTCAAGTGAAGCTGAGGTGTCTCCAATAAATGCTTCATCTCACTGTTATTTTTCAAATATGGTACTGTTCTTTAAAACAAGATGTAAACCTAAACAGTTTGGCAGGTATGCTGACAAAAATACAAAAGGTTCATTTGTGAAGGCACCCATTATATCAAGACTCATCAAGAAAAATCTCAAGTCACCTGAACAGGTGCAGCTCCAATTCTCAAGAAACTGAATACCATTTAGAACAAAGCAGCCATCATGACTTGAAGCTCATTCACTTCTTCAATATTTAATCTGTTCACTACTGGTACACAGTGGAAGCAATGAGTACCAGCTACAAGATGCACCGCAGTAGCTCAACAAAGCCCTTCCAACAGCACATTCCAAACCCGCAACTTCCACGACAAAAAAAGAGAACAAGGGAAGCAAAAGCATGGGAACACCACTGCCTGCATGCTCCCCTCCAAGCCACTGTACATCCTGACTTGGAAGTATGTCACTGTTCCTTTACTTTTGTTGGGTAAAAATATAGCAACTTCCTTCTTAACAGCACTGTGATGTCACAAAACCCCAGGGACTGTAGTGGTTCAAATAGTTCACCACTACTTTCTCCAGGACATGGAGAGATGGGTAATAAATTCTGGCTGAGAAAATGAAGCTCACATCTCAAATGACTTAGAAAAACACAGTGACAGTTGAGATAAAGGGAGCATGCAAATCTTCAACCAGATCATCTACTCATCCCTTGAAGACTACCAGCCCCACACTAAGCCAAGTTTGAAGGCATTTAAACTCAATCATCTCAGAGCCCAACTAAACTGGAGCTGAAGTCATTTTCAATCTTGACAGACTGTCCAATGCGTGAATTTCTAGAGCATGTGAACTGATGTCAATAGTGCACTAGTGTACTCCTCAGTCCAATGGAGATTCCATTATCTGTTAATTTCCTGCATCTACCAGGGACTTCTCGCCATTAAATGCACCTATAATGATAGGGTATGTTCAATTCACTTAGACAACATCAACCGCCAGATCTTTCATTATCTACCTACATTCAGTAGGGGGTGTGGGGGTAGGGTAGGGGCAGGGTTCTTCCATGGAAATCTCAAGGTAATATCTCAAATAGACATTTGTAGCATGTAGGCTAAAGGGAAATACTCATTAGATGGTTAGCATGAAAAGCTACCAATGCCAAAGGAACTCTAGAGATCCACCAAATCCTTTGTAGGAACCTGTAGGGTCAACGTCACTTCGAGTCAACAAATAATCTTCAACATTTCAAGACTATTACTGGAATTTTAAACCTGATGATATTTTTGCAACAAGTTATTTCGGCATTTCAAAGCCTATAATCAATTTCATTCTATATGCTGTGGTAAAATTGCAGGGGTCAAGAGTTGGACGAGATGAAAAGAATTCACAGCACTGCTTACCGATTCCATACTGCTCCACCACGGCATGTATTTATTCCAATAGAGGCCTGCACGAGTGTTGATGTCAGCGCTCTGAAATTACGTTAGAGAGAAACCTGGTTAGTTGATAGGGTACAGCCAAGATAATGTCCAACTGAAATACCTTCCACTTCTGTGAATCACGATTTTTGTGCATAAGCTTAGATTGACTACTACTTATATTTCAAAAGCTCACGATAATGTACCATACACATCCTAATACGTCAGGCCACCTATTGCAATTGACTCAAATCTATGAACTCAGCAATGGCGTCAGCTACCATATCTCAAGTTCATTAGGAATTACAGGACGAATGCCATCTAATTGGCCCTACTTACTGCAAAATTCAGCAGAGAAAATCCGACTAAAATCCGACTTCATTGACTAAATGAAGCTGAAGACTTAATTGTTACAACATCAAAATACATTTCACCTCCAGATTTTGCCTTTGATTTTCAAGTGCAGTTTATTTTCCCCTATTTGAGCTGGATTAAATTCCACAGTAATTGAACAGCCTTTTTGTACCTCACCCCAAATAATAACTCTTTCAGGAAAACTGGATAGAGCTCCAGACCAGATGACATCACAGCAAAATCTAATCTTATATTCATTCAAAAATATCCACAAGCATATACTTTGCAGAAAGTGCCCACCAAACAGCAATTAGAACCAAAATTGTTGTACATGAATTGAAACTCATTTCTTGATATCAATAAGCAATTTAAAATTGCCCTTCTATAGGGAAGGCTCAATTTCTTTCTGCTCCCAATTCTGCCTGTGACTAAATTGGAAAATTCCAGCCACCTTAAAGCTCGGAGCTGGTTCCATTTGCATTAATATTAGCCTTTCACCCCTGTCCTACAGTTTGGTTTGATCTTGAGCTTTTTTAAAAGTGCACTTTGATTACTGTCAACAGCTCTGGTCATGCTACATGAGAAGTGTGTAAGCATCAAAGGCAAGAGGAACATGAATTATGCGACATACAAGGTGAACAACCTGAAAAAGATGGCTAAGGGAGGTCACATCAAAATACATAAAATATGAAATGGTTTATAGAACTAATACCGAATATTGCTCTTAACTGAGGCAAAATGATCTAACCAGAGACCATTAAAGTAAACTGGAAGAAAAAACAAGAATTGCCAGAAGAAATAACTTCAAAACAACATGAGAAATATCTACAACAATCTGTAAAGCATAAAACCAGTATTAAGGCATTTAACATACTTGGGAAGGTTGAATACAAACTTCAAAAAAAAAATCACTCCTCTGTTACCATTATCACTTCCTCTGCCTTTCATTCTGGGCACCCTCATCATCCGTTCTACTTGCTCCTCTTCCCCCTTTGTCAACAGTAGAAAAAGCATTTTGCAGCTCCTTCAACTCCAGAGGTATAGTGAACTCTAAACAGTAACTCTGCTGGTCTGTTTTTCTCTCCAGGAGGCGTTGTCAGACCTATTGAGTTTTTCCAGTACTTTCTATCTTCATTTCAAATTGTCAACATTTCCAGTATTTTTATTTATGCTTCTAAAGAACTGTATAATTTTTTTAAGCCCTTGACAGCAGTATCACAAAGATCACAATGAAGGATCTTTCAACATATTCAGACCATTGTCAGGGGAGATTTTTGTGAATTTAAAACATAGTAGTTATTCAGTCTGCAGATTAGAAAACATGGCATTTTTTATTTCCAATACCCCTCTTAATAGGTCATCAGTCTATCTTCTTTTACAAGCTATTTTTGCTCTTGGTCATTTTGCTTAGTGCAGAGTACATGTATCTTTATTAGATACCATATCCTTGCTTCCATGGATCTTTGAGAATAAATTATAAAATTAGGCTGGTGCCACATGAACATTATAACAGACATGTAATGATTCTGGAGTATAAAATGCACTGTCTCAATGTATGAATTCAGTCATTAAACTGAATGCAAGTTTCAATTTACACCAGTGAGAATCAGCATTTCTGCACTAGAATGCAAGCATGCCCTCCTCCCTACGACAGCAATGCCCCTGGAGATTGAAGTAAAAACAGGCAGAAGAAAAAGAATCATTTGGGTTTAACCACTTTTGAAACATACATGGGAATACCACCACCCACAAGGTCCCCCCAAAGCCACTCACCATCCTGATTTGGAAATATATTGCTGTTCCTTCACTTTAACTGAGTCAAAACCCTGGAATTCCCTCCATAACAGAATTGCAAATCTATCTACAGCACATGGACTGCAACAGTTCAAGGCTCACCACCGCCACGTTCTCAAGGGCAACTAGGGACAATAAATGCTGACCAGACAGCATTGTTCATATCCCACGAATGAAGTAATAAAAATGTGTGACTCAAACTTAAAATGTGGAATACTATTTATTTTATCCACTTCTGCCATCCCCAGCTCTCCCACAAGGATGACAGGATAACCTTTGAGCATAGCTGAACTATTAGAACCATTGTTATTCAGTTATCAGTTTATGTTAATGACTATAACACTCACCAGAGCCTCAAAGTTGGTGACTTTGTCCCTGCCAAGAGATACTGAGAATACAGCTGAAACAGAAGGTGGAAACTGTTCAGCCTTTTCTCCTAATTAGCATTTGTTGCATTTATTGATCAATTTTAGGTGTGCAGTGAGTACAGATTGGTAAATTCACATTTTCATGTTCTCAAATCAGGTTGCTTATTCCACGTACACTCATTCAGTTTGGAAAGAATAGCTGCACCTTTGCAATCAGTGTGCTTGCTTTAGCATCAAGCAAAAGATTGCTGGCAATTTGAAACTTACATACATAAAACTCTCAACATCACATAGTCAATGCTGAACAGTATTATGATGGAATCTTTCTGGACAATGACATTTGTCTTCCTGATGCTGATGGTCAAACCAAACTCTACAAGCATCAATGAATCTGTCCTCATGTCGCAGAAAGGTGATTTTCCATATATAATGCTATAATATAGAGTGCAGAGTAACTCTCAGATAAGGATTTGGCATACATGTGTCATGGATCAGAGGCAGGCAATGGTGAACAGTATTGTCAGTTCTAATATTATGATCCCAAACCAAACAACCGAATTTATGTTATGATCCCAGTAAGATAATCAAATTGTGGTATAATTTAGTTAGGGACCAGTAACCTATTGTTTTTCAAGTAGACAAAAGGGGAGATCAAGGGCCTTGTTATGAGAATAAAGCCACAAAATTCCACAATGTTGAACAATCATACCTCCCTAAACAACATCAGAATAGTAATACAATGTACAGTACATGTTGAGCATGTTTCCAATAGCAGAATTAACATACAATAAAACATAAAATGTGCATCAAATTGCAAACATGATCAAGACAAATCCCACAGGTTTCTCAGCAACATCCCCCAGGTGTTAAAGATTTCATAGGTTATCAGATCTCACTAAACACTAAAGAATTACAATTCTTCATCTTTGCAATCTGGCATTCACACTCACTCTTAAGGGCCATTAGTCATGGACAGTCTCAGCAACTGCTCCAGGTCTGGTTAATCATCACCTGCCATGGGGTTCACACTTTGCAACACTCAAACTGCACTTCAGTGCACATTCACAAGCATAACTTCAGCGCTTCACTGACAGCTAGCTTCAGAGTCCTACCCCAGATCATCCTGAATGTCGTCCTGAAAAATCTTGCACAACACTTTTTGCTATTGTTGGGCAGAATTGAACATTGTCAACGAGCAACATTTGAACTTAGCATGCTTGAAATGATGCATTCCACAGAGAATGCTGGCTTGCTCATTTTATACAAAAAATGGATATGACTAAAGGATTTCATCACAAATGTAAACATTCTCCGCCGATGATATTATAGCATATGATACCAGCTAAAGGAAGGAAATACCAAGAGCACTTTGCCAGAATGCCACACAGTTTAGCTCCACTGGGATTACAAAGGTTCGTAATATTGTCTTGTTATAAATTACCTTGTTGACATGAAAAGTGATCACACTGAGCAACGTCAGCAGAAGGCATATAATGAGGTCCCTCGGAGGTCAGTACTACAGCCATTGCTTTTCTTGTTTTACATTACAATTCAAAACTTGCAGATGATATTGGACTTCATAGCATTGTGAATGGCAAGGAGGGTTATGATCGACCTTAATAGGGTGAAGGCTGGTGGAATGGGAGGACGTGGAAGTTAGAAATTAATAAAGAAATGGGAAGTTGTTTTTTGAATAGCGCTTTTGCATTAACTGAACAAAATAAAGAAATCTTGGATGTTTTCTGTTTCCAAAGGTTGTGGATGTTCAATTGTTAAATATACTTAAAGACCAGGCACAGATTTTTAAGTCTCAAGGAATCAAGAAATATAGAGTAAGGGTAGGAAAGTAGAGTTTAAGCCCAGGATCAGACATGATCATACCAAATGGCAGAGGAGGCTCAACAAGGCACCTCTTGTCATTCTTCTTGCATTCATGTTACAATTTTAAAAGGGATTGCAGGGCAGAGGAGCATAGGGGTATTTGTGCACAAATTGTTGAAGGTGACAGGGATTAGAAAGTGATAAAAAGAGCATGCAGGTTCTTGGGCCATATAAACAGATGCATAGAATACAGAATTTATGATGAATCTTTATTAAATACTGCTTCAGCCTCAACTGGAACTTTGTACCACATTCTGGGCGCCAACACATTAAAGACACAGACATTTCAGAATTGAAGAGTCATATCAGACTTGAAACAAGAACTCTGTTTCTCTCTCCACAGATGCTATGGAGTTCCTCCAGGTTTCTGTGCATTTGTTTCAGATTTCAGCATCCACAGTATTTGGCTTTTAATGAATTCAGTTGTATGGCTGTTTGCTTGAAAAAAGAGTTGCATAAAGCACAAGACAGTTCTATATGTATATCATTACATAGAACTGACAGCATAAAACATTTATTTGAAATTACTTTTAAGATACTGTCCCAACGAAGCTCAAGGGAAACTTAAAAGAACCTTCAGTTAGGTACTGTACAGCCTGCCAGACTCAACATTAAGCTCAACAATTTAGATTGCAAGTGCAGCCCCTTTAGTGACGTTGCTATTTTCTCATCCAGATTTCTTAGAAGATTTTTTAGTTAACCACCCACGTTAGCCTCATATCATCACCCATTTTGTCATTTAATCATTTTTAACTTCACCTTTTGTTCTTCCCTGCCTGATGGCCCCCTTTCCCCAACTAGAACTTGTATAAAAAATAAAAATTTGTTTTTTTCCCCCCCATTTCTGGCAAAAAGGGTCACTGACCTGAATTATTACCCCTGTGTCATTCCAAAGTTATTGCCTGATCTGCCAAGCATTTCAAACATTTTCTGACCTTACTACCTACATGAATCACTTATGCAAATTAAGAGGTTGGGAAGAGACCCAACATATACAATATGCTCAAATATAACAAATAAAGGTTAATTCTGCCTTTGCACCAGCAAAAATAGTTAAAGGGCACAGCCAGAAGATTCTGCAGCAGTCAGCGTGAATTTAGGATAACATGTTGCTTTCCTGATGTCAGGGTTAAGGACTCCTCAAAACGTTTAAAGCATATTGCCAAAGGAGAGAGTGAGAAGCCTGAAGTTGTTGTACACGTTGGAAAGAATGATATAATTAGGAAAAGGGTTAAAGCTTTGTATAGTAAATCTAAGAGGTAAGGTAAAAGGTAAAAAAAAGAGAACAACAAAAGTAGTAGTCTCTGAATTACTTCCAATGCCAAGTTCTAACGAGGGAAGGAATAAAAGGATAGGGGAGATACATCAATGACTAAAGAAGTGGTGCAATGTGCAGGAATTTAGTTTCTTGGATCATTGGGATCTCTTCTGGGACTGAAGAGACCTGTTCAAAAAGGATGTGTTTCACCTGAACTGGAAAGGGACCAATATCCTTGTGGGAAGATTTGTTTGTTCTATTTCGGGAGCCGGTAAACTTTTAGAGAGGGGTGGTGGGAATAGTAACAGAGAAAGTAGAAAAATGAGCATGGTTCTGAATTAGAAAACAGCAAGTTAATTAGAAAAGGCAGACAAGAGGAAGTCAGATCTAAGTAACATTGAAGAATTAAACTGCATTTATTTCAATGCAAGAGTTTTACAGGTAAGGTTGATGAACTCAGGGCTTGTATGTGAATATGGGACTGGGATGTTGTAGCTATTGTAGAAATTTGGCTGAAGGAAGGACAGTACTTGCAGCTCAATGCTGCAGGTTTTAGATGTTTAGAAGGATAGAAACAGAGACAGTAGGGGAGGGAGAATGGCATTTTTGATTAAGGAAAACATTACTACTGTAATTGGAGAAGATACTTTTGAGGGATCATTTAGTGAAAAAATATGGGTTGAAATTAGGAAGAAGAAATGGATGATCACCTTGATGGGATTGTATTATAGGCCCTCCAATAGTCACAGGGAAATTGAGAAGCAAATATGGAGAGAGATCTTAGTTTTAAGAATAACAAGACTATAATAATAGGGGATTTTAATTTTGCAAACACTGACTGGCACTGCCATACTGTTAAAGGTCTGGATGGTGAAGAATGTGTTAAATGTGTTCACAAAAATTCTCTCTCAACATGTAAATGTTCCTACTGGTGAAGGAACAAAACTTGACCTTCTCTTAGGAAATAAGGCAGCACAAATAACCAAAATGTTAGTTGGGGAACACTTTGGAGCAAGTGATCATAATACTATTAGTTTTGAAATAGTTATGGAAAAGGATAAGTATTCCATAAAAATTAATGTTCTTAGTTGGAGTAAGGTGAATTTTATGGGTAGGAAACAAGAACTTTCAAGAGTTCATTGGAGTAGACTGCTCACAGGTAAAGGGACATTTGACAAGTGGGAGGCCTTCAAAAAAGTGTGATAACAAAAGTTCAGACGCATCATGTTCCTGTTAGAGTGAAAGGCAAGGCTGGTAAGATTAGGGAACAATGGATAAATAAAGATAGAGGCTCTAGTCAAGAATAAAAAGAATAATTTATTAGATAGAGACAACTGGGATCAAGTGAATCTTTTGAGAAGTATGAACACTGTTAGGCCATTCCTAAGAAGGAAATCAGGAAGACAAAGAGGGGATATGAGATAGCCTTGGCAGATAAGGTTAAAGATAATCCAAAAGAATTCTATAAATACATTAAAAGCAAAATAGCAACTAAGGAGAGAGTAGGACCCCTTAAGATCAACAAGGTAGTCTTCGTGTCAAACCTCAGGAGATAGGAGAGATACTAAGTGAATACTTTGCATCAGTTTTTTTATTGTGGAGAAAGAAAATGGAGGCTACAGAACTCAGGGAAATAAACACTGATGTTTTCAAAACAATTCACATTACAGAAGAGGAAGTGCTGGAGGTCTTAGAAAGCACAAAGGTAGATAAATCTCCAGGACCTTATCAAGGGTATCCCAGGATGTTGTGGCAAGTTAGGGAGGAAATTGCAGGGCCTTAGCAGAAATATTTGTATCTATGACAAACACGGGCAAAGGGTGGCTAAATTGTGCCGTTGTTTAAAAAAGGCTGTAGGGAGAAGCATGGAAACTACAGACCTGTGAGTCTGAAATCAGTGCTGGGTAAGTTGTTGGAGGTGATTCTGAAAGACAGGATTTGCATGCATTTGGAGGGGCAAGAAATGATTAGAGATAGTCAGCATGGTTTTGTGCAAGGGCAATCATGTCTTACAAACTTGATTGAGTTTTTTAATGAAGTAACCAAAAAGACTGATGACGACAGAGCAGTAAACATTGTCTACTTGGACTTCAGTAAAGCATTTGACAAGATTCCACATAGTCCGAAGTCACACGACACCAGCTATAGTCCGATAGGTTTATTTGAAATCACATGCTGTCAGAGCATGCTTCGTCAGGTGTAGCGACTTCACCTGACGAAGGAGCAGCGCTCTGAAAGCTTGTGATTTCAAATAAACTTGTTGGACTCTAACTTGTGTTGTGTGACTTCTGACCTCGTCCATCCCAGTCCAACACCAGCACCTCCCCGTCAAGATAGACTAATTAGTAAAGGTATATCATATGGGATTCAGGTAAGCTTGCCAACTGAATACAAAATTGGCTTGATGTTACGAGACAGAGGGTGATGGTAGAGGGTTGTCTTTCGGACTGGAGACCTTTGACCAGCGGTGTTCCAGAGGGATCAGTGCTGGGTCCACTTCCATTTATCATTTATATAAATATGATTTGGATAAGAAGGTAGGAGACATGGTTACTAAGTTTGTAGATGACAGCAAAATCGGTGGTATAGTGGAAAGTGAAGGTTATCTAAGATTACAAAGAGATCTTGATCAATTGGGTCAAATGGGCTGAGGAGTGACAGATAGAGTTTAATTTAGATAAATGTAAAGTATTGCATTTTGCTAAAACAAGGGCAGGACTTACACAATTAATGGCCCTGCATAAGTGTTGTGAATAGAAATGAGTTCAGGTACATATTCTTTGACATTTGCACAGTTTGACAGGGTGGTTAAGAAGGTGTTTCGTATGCTTGCCTTCATTTCTCAGATCTTTTGAGTATAGGAGTTGGGGCGTCATGTTGACATTGTACAAGACGTTGGTGAGGCCTCTTCCGGAGTGCTGTGTGCAGTTCTGGTCGCCCTGTTATCGGAAGGACGGTATTAAACTGGAGAGGGTTCAAAGAAAAATTTACCAGGTTTTTGGCAGGAATGGATGGTTTCAGATATAAAAACAGATTGGAAAGGCTGAGATAACACAGTGCGGAGCTGGAGGAACACAGCAGGCCAGGCAGCATCAGAGGAGCAGGAAAGCTGATGTTTCAGGTCAGGACCCTTCTTCAGAAGAAGGATGAGAGGCGACTTTTTGTTTTACACAGAGTGGATTGTACATGGAATGAACTGCCAGAAGAAGTGGTGGATGCAGGTACAATTACACCTTTTAAAAGTAATTAGGAAGGTTCATGAATATGAAAGGTTTGGCAGGATATGGGCCAAACGCAGGCAGGTGGGACTAGTTTAGTTTGGAAACATGGTCGGCGTGGACTGGTTGGACCAAAGTGTCTGTTTCCATGCTGTATGATTCTATGGCAGTGGATGTATAATTAAAAGGATCCATACTGTAATGTACACTGAATAAGTAATTTCCTTGGCATCTACAAAGGACTAAAAGTGCATGAATGTATGGTTCCTTTCACCTGGGCATCCTTTCTGAATCATTGAAAAACAATTCACTTAGACTTGATTGCTGCTTTGAAATCACCATAAACCCTTTAATACTAACTATCAATCTTTTTATAATTTTTGTACCATTCCAAATTCATGGCATTGCACAGACAGTATACGTTCTATCAGTTTTGTTCAGATTTAAAGTTTGATATTATATCAGATCAGATCAATAAACAAAATAATAAATTCAATAACGGTCAAGTTTGTGTGTTCTGGGTCCACATGCAAACACGTTTGTTGAACTGTACTCCCACTCCCACACAGAAAGCTTTTTTGCATAGGCTTTTCACAAACTGTCTCCAAGCAAACACTCATTTATAAGCACATGCCAGGTCATTCTTGCCATGGAAAAATGGATCATTTCAAACCTTGAACCTCCATTTTTCATTAAATTGCTTCTGAAACAGACTTGGGTTATACCAGATTGTGGCACAGTGATAGAGTTCCTACCTCTGTGCTGGGAGACCCGGGTTCAAGTGCCAACAGAGAACCGCTGCAGTGGAGACTTAACTGATCTGAAACCAGAAGCAAAAGCCTTAACATTCTTTGGATGGAGGAGTAGAGCACGAGTTCAATCGAGCTGGAGGAGGAAGGTGGACCGGAAAGGTGAGGGGTTGAGCATGACATTGAGCCAGTAAACAAGTGTCAACATCAAATCAACAGAGAGAGACACGCAGAGACAGAGGACATGCAGACAGACACATCAAACAAAGCTAACTATGAGGTAGATAATCTAAAACCAAGGAAACTTGAAATCACTGAGGTTACTAATTACTTCCAAATAATGTTGTTTCTCTAGCTTAAGGCTGCATATGTTCAGGAGTTGCTGTATGTGGATTGTAACAAAAACTATCAAATGTTAAATTTATTTGAGATACTGTAAAACAAAGTGTAGTAACTACCAGTCTGAAATATTCCAACTTCGTAAATATCCAATAGGAATGCATTTGCTCCGATCTCACTTATTTGCAGAAGAGGTGAATAAGGCATTTGGTGTGATGGCTTTTAGCTCCCTGTGGGAACATCATCTTTAGACAGAGTCTCCTGTATGCTGACCACAACTAGTTCTGCTTCTCCATCACTATTTGACCTTTTCTGTGGATGAGCCACAATTTAATTAAACTAAACTCACACAGATGACATGGTAACAAGATTTCCTTAGAATCACTAGTGTGGAAGCAGGCTAGTCGGTCCATCGAGGCTACACTGACCCTCTGAAGAGCATCCCATCCAGATCCACCCCCTACCCTACCGCTAACCCTGCATTTCCCATGGCCTTTCCACATAGTCTGCACATCCCTGGGCACTATGGGCAATTTAGCATGACCAATCCATCTAACCTGCACATCTCTGGACTGTGGGAGGAAACCGGAGCACCTGGAGGAAGCCCATGTAGACATGCGGAGAATGTGCAAACTCCACACAATCGCCCAAGGCTGGAATCAAACCCATGCCCCTGATATTGAAAAGCAGCAGTGAGCCACCATGCCGCCCATTGCTTTGTATCTTCAACACTATTGTCCAAGGACATCCTTACTTTAGCCCACTTGTGGCGCAGTGAATATGTCCCTAACCCTGAGCCAGAAGGCCCAGGTTCAAGTCCCACCTGCTCCAGATCTGTGTAATAACATCTCTGAACAAGTTGATTAGAAATGTAGGTTATAAAAAAACATTATTCTCCAAGGGAAATGCTAAGTAGCAGAAGGGTTCACAGATGATCAAGTCTGTAGGGCCAGAACAACGGCAGTAACAATCTTTATACAATCAATACAAAGATTTGTCCTAAACTCAGAAAATCAGTTGCTCATGTTCTGAATGGTCAAAAGAGAGTATATCATGGAGTGGAAAGGTTGAAACTTTGATGCAAGTGGGACTATTTGACAAGTAGCATTAAGTGGGCAGCGTTTGACCAATATTTAGTTTAATTTTTTGAATTTAAAATTTACAACTTTTAAACTGTAAGAGAATCAGCACATTAGAAGCAAAATTGCTTGGCAGTCAGTCAATCAGTTCTAAATTGTTGCCTGCTCAGGTGTCAATAACTGACTTAGCTCCCTGCTCACAACTCTAACTTTAATATGGCTGAACAAAACATACAAAAGTAGGCAGTTTAGAAGCACAGAGTGGCTGCAACAATTACACGTCAGTTTACATAACAAAAGTTGGTAATTTTAAGCAAGTGGAAATTTGGGACAGAGTGGAAAGAAATTAGATGTTTCTTTCGTCTTCCACACTTGTAGCCATTTGTACAAGCTTGACACTTTCATCATCCAGCGTTTAGTCTGAATGTTCAGAGGAAAAGAAAACATTTTAAAATCTAAAACTAAAAAGCATAAAACAGATTAGGACAGCAGAAAGCTGGACTACAAATATGTAGGAGTTTAAGGGATGTGAGACTGTCCTGAGCAAGCTCATCTACACTCAATGTCTCAGCCTTGAAACCCTCTGGCTCAGTAACATGGAGACACCATAATACCTAAAGAAGGGGAAGCAATATCTGTACTATGTTTCCCCCACAGTTGTTTTTTAAAATCAAAGGGAGGTGCTGCTTCAGAAGTGAATTGGTGTGACTGATAGTATAGGGAAACACAGGTAACATCAAGAATGATGACCTGCAAAAATTCAAACAAACCAAGGTATATGGTGTTCTTGCTGCTGCGAGGATAAGGATAAAGCCTATCAAAAGAACAGTCAGAAAACAGACCAGGATATCCTGCAGCAAAGGGGATGGACGAGAAAGCATAACATAGTGGGGAACTCAACAATTAAGGATGATCAAGCATCGCAAAAAGCATATTGCCTGTCAGGTATCTGAATTATTTTTCTAAAAGAAAACATTTCATGGAAAGTGTGCGTTGGCACATTTATTGTCCATTCCTAGTTGCCCTTAGGGTGGTCATGGTGAGTCTTCTTGAACCGCTACACTCCATACACTGTTGGTAGATCCACAATACCATTAGAAAGGGAATTCCAGGATTTTTGACCCAGCGACAATGAAGAAATGTGAGATTGCAAAGTCAGGAAGATAAGTGGCTTGGAGGGGAACTCGTTGGTGATCATTTTCCCATTACTCTGCTGCTGGCATCCTTCTAGATGGAAGCAGTCATGGGGTTGGAAGATGCTGTTGAAGGAGCCTTGTGCAGTTCATCTTGTTGATAACACACACTAGTACCGAGTGGTGATGGTGGAGGGAGTGAATGCATTTCAATCACACAGACTGATTTGTCCTGGATGGCATCAAGCTTCTGAGTGTTCTCTGGATGAATGGAACTCCAACATGTAGAGAGTATTCCATCACACTCCTGACTCATGTTTTATTCGATAGTGGCCAGGCTTTGGAAGTCAAGAGTTTCACGCAGTCGCTGCAACTTTCCTAGCCTTTGGCCTGATTTTGTAGTCACTGTACTTATATGGCTGATCCAGTTCAATTTTTGGTCAATGGTAACCCCCAGGATGTTGACAGTAGGGATGCTGTGATGGTATCACCATTCAATTTAAAGGGAGGGTTAGTTAGATTCTCTCTTGTTGGAGGTGTTCACAAATGTTACTTGCCACTTTTCAGCCCAAGCCATGATCATGCTGCATTTGGACAGACTGTGAAAGCATCTGGTGAGCCACAAATGGTACTGCACATTGCACAGTCATTCACAAACATCTCAACTTAGAGAAATACATGGTTGATGGATTGGTGGGATAAGGAGGGATTCCATTTCATGGGATACTGCCATTAGTATTGAGGTGAAAAGGAACCGTACAGTTTGGACAAGCTGTTGATTAGGATTAGGACGAAGGTTTGACAATAAAAGGAAAAGTAAAGTAGAGTGATCACAAATGCTTAAACTACTACATAGAGGCTCTGTAAGTAGGACTTGGGTGGAAAAGGTATTATTTGTTCTTTTTTACTGTTTCTAAACTAAGTAACTAGTCAGACGTTGTGCTTAAGCAATCCCCGTCAAAGGAAAACTGAAAGATGTGAGTGAAGTACGCAAAGCAGGAGAGACAAATTAGAGATATGCAACTATGTTTTTTCTTCTCTACATTTTCACGATGGAAAGAGATGATGTAGATATAATACCCCAAGAGGTGCAGTGTGAAATATTGAACAAAATAATCATACTCATAACAAGAGAATAAATGTGTTAGAGAAGTTGGAATCCTTGAAAGTGGATAAGCTGCCAGGGCTGGATGAATTGTTCCCCAGAATGGTGAAAGAGATCAGGGAGGAAAAAGCAGATGCCTTGAGCATCATTTTCCAACTTCACTAGACACAGATACAAAATGCATCATGTTGCAGGTTCACAGGAAATAGAGGGTATAGGAGAGGAATAATCTTAGTGGCAAAGGACAAAAGCACTTCAAAATGTTGAGATGATAGAACAAAAGATATGCAAACTGAAGAAACTTTATGGGTAAAATCAAGAAATATAAAGACTTCAGTGGGAATGGTGTACAGACTCCTTGATAGCAGCCGAGAGTTGGTAGATTGCATAAATGCAGAAATTAAACAAGAATGTGGGGGAAAAAGTGGTTTGCATGGAGGATTGAAACTTCCATGCAGATACAGATGTCCATAAGACTATGGGCATGTGCAAGTAAGGTAGTGAACTGGAGTGCATCCAACATGAATCCAATTAGGAGGCAGACAACATTAGACAGTGAGTAAAACAAGCCAAATTTAGTCAACAGCCTAACAATGTATGAGCATCTCACTCACAGCAACTATAATACGAGCAAGTTCAAGTGTTTAAAAGTAAAAAAAAAACAGGATTCACTACTTAGGTAAGACTGATCTCAAATAATTAGATTCATGGTTCATGGTGAACTGGAAAAGACTTAATAGGTAAAATGATAGATGCTCAATAGGATGTGCTTGAAGAATTTATAATACAGAATCTGTTTGTACTCCTAAGAGGCAAGAGTTCTACTTGCCAAAAAATCCAAGAATCTTGTATGCTTTAATAATATCTTGCCATTCTCCTAAATTTCAAACAATATAGGCCCAATGTACTCAACGACTCCTCACAAGACAGCCCCCTTATACCTGGTATCAACGTAATGAATCTTTTCTGCATTGCCTCCAATGCTAGTAATCTTTCCTTAGATAAGGGGACCAAAACTATTCACAGTATTCCAGCTGACTATCCCTTACATAGTAAGAATGTGCAAGAGTAAGCAGTACTTGATCATCAGTAAAGTCATGCAAGAGGTGATCAACAGCGCTATAAAGGCAGCACTGATACTCAGTTTGGGTTCTAAAGCAGGCACTCAGCTCCTGACCTTATTGCAGCATTGATTCAAACATGGACAGAAGATCTGAATTCTGGAGGGGAGCCGAGAGTGACAACCCTCAAAAACAAGGCCAAATTTGAACAGGTACACCAAAGAACCTTAGCAGAACTGGAGTCAACGGGAATTGGGGGAAAAACAACTCTCCACTGGTTGGAGTTATAGTCATCACAAAGGAAGATGATTGTGGTTGTTGGAAGTCAATCATCTCAGTTCCAAGGTTTAGCAATTGGAACCAGGTGGACTTCATTGACTACAAGGTCCTTGATTGGGGTTTTTAACCTGGACCAAATCAGGAGGCTCTGGCTAATCAGTATCAACAGGAGATTTAGAATCTCATCAGTTCAGGGTACTGACTCTGAGCTGGCTGGCCACAGCCAGTGTACTGTGCACAAGTAAATAAAGGGTGACTTGGTGAGGGATACCAGCCTCTGTGCAGTTATTTCACAAGGCATTTCTGCAGGAGTTCCCCAAGCAGTTTCCTTGGCCCAACCATCTTAGCTGCTTCAGTGACCTTCCTTCCATCATAAAAGGTAACAAATGGAGATATTTGTTGATGATCGCAATGTTCAATACCATTCGCAACTCCTCAGATACTGAAGCAGTCCATGTCCAAATGCAAGACTGGACAATATCCAGGCTTGGGCTGACAAGTGCGAAGTAACTTGATACACAAATACTAGGCAATGGCCATCTCCAACAAAAAGGTCTAAATTTCACCCCTTGACATTCAATGCCATTAATATTGTTCAAGCCTCTGAACTTCAATATCCTGGTGCAAATTACTGCAGATGGTGGAACCTGTACTGTAAACAAATCAAAAAAAAGAATGCTGGAGATCACAGCAGATCAGGCAGCATCCATGGAGAGAAAGCAAGCTAACATTGAGTACAGATGACTGTCCATCAGAGCTGAAGTGAAGTGAAGTGAAATGAAGTGTGGAGGGCAACATTTACACAATAGTGGGCATGGGGGTGGGGTTGGTGTGCTGGAGAAGAACGGATGTTGATAGCTCAGATTAAGTTATGGAACGTGAGAATGGCAGAACAATGGTGTGTCAAACTGCTAGACTGGAACGAATAGACAGATTCACAGGTGGCCGGGGGACGACAGACAACATGGTAACCGACAATGTAACAAGTAAAGCTAAAAGAAAGGGAACAAATGAGTTCACAATTTGAAGGTGTTAAACTCAATATTGAGCCTAGAAGTGCCTAGTTTGAAGAG
Organism: Rhincodon typus; assembly: GCF_021869965.1. Classification (NCBI taxonomy): domain Eukaryota; kingdom Metazoa; phylum Chordata; class Chondrichthyes; order Orectolobiformes; family Rhincodontidae; genus Rhincodon; species Rhincodon typus. The sequence goes on along the minus strand of NC_063346.1, from coordinate 26,534,485 downwards.
GAGATGTTGCTCCTCCCAGTTTTCGCTGTGATTCACTGGAGCACTACAGCATGCCGAGGACAGACAAGTAGGCAGGTCAGCAGGATACTGTGATAAAATGGTCCGCTCTACATTGGAGAAACGAAACGCAGACTGGGTGACTGCTTCGCAGAACATGTGTGGTCTGTGTGCAGGCATGACCCCAACCTTCTCATAGCCAGTAATTTTAATACAGAGTCCTGCTGGCTTGCCCACTTGTCTGTCCTCGGCATGCTGCAATGCTCCAGCGAATCACAGCGAAAACTTGGAGGAGCAACATCTCATCTTCAAACTAGGCACTTCAACAGAGCCCAGAAGGTTGTGAATTCAACACCTTCAAATTGTGAGCTCATTCCTTACCTTTCTTTTAGCTTTGCTTATTACATTCTCTGTCATAACATCCTCTCTCCCATTCTCCCAATTTCCAGTGGGTCAGTCTGTTCTTTTCAGGCTGGCTGTTATACACACCATTGTACTACAATCCTCACATTCCGATCACTTAGAATTTTGATAGTTTAGACTTTCTCCCCCAGCACTCCAACCCACCCTACCTTGCTTTCTCTGCATGAATGTTGCCTGACCTGCTGTGATTTCCAGCATTTTTTGTTTTCAACATCATCGGGGTTACCTTAACCAGAAATTTACTGGATAAAACATGTAAATACTGTGGTTGCAAGAACAAGAAAGAGGCTTGGAATCCTGCAGCACATATCTCACCCGAGTCCCCAAAACCTGACCACCATAAACAAGACTCAAGTCAGGAGTGTGAAGGAGTATATTCTGCCTGATGAGCGCAGTTCCAACAACATTCAACAAGTTTGACACTATGCAGGAGAAAGCAGCCTGCTTAATTGGCCACCATCTCCACAAACATTTAATCCTTCCACCACTGATGCACAGCACCAGCAGCGTATACTATCCATAAAGATGCACTGCCAAAATTCACCAAAGCAGCAATTTCCCAACCACTTCCATCTAGAAGAGTATGGCAGCTGATACATGGGAACACCACCATTTACAAGTTTCCCTTCAAGCACCCACAACCATGACTTTGACAATATATTGTCATTCTTACAATGTCAAAATCCTCTCCCAAAAAACATTATGGGCATACCTACACCAAATGGACTGCAGCAGTTCAAGAAAAGACAGCCATCCACCACCCTCGCAAGGGCAACAAATGCTGGCCCAGCCGGCAAAGCTCACACAGCCAAGATGGAATTCTTTTCAGACATCACCGCTGCTGTGGCAGGCTTCCATTTCCTAATTGGATGGTTTGCACTGTATATGGTCAATTATGCCAAGATAAGAATTTCCAGTGTGTCTCAGGACTCCTATTGTAACATGGTAATCTTTGCTGCAGACGAAAGACAGCAAGCTGAGAAGCTGCACAATTCACCAGTCTGTTTTCTCTGGACATGCTTCTGCTGGATTAGCTTTTCAATTTTGCTCAGCCATTCCAATGCCCTTCCAAACACAGTCAGCTTCCACAGGTCAATGCAATCAGTACTTGACTACCAGATGAGTGTGTAAATACACTATCTTTATATCTCACTTGCAAGTATCCTTGTAGCAGAGGAATAGGTGCTGAGGAGGCTAGCTGTGTTCAGACCTTCTTCCTGCCAAGCCTTTGTTGTCTGTATTTCACTACTACAGAAGAATGCATCAAGGACAAAAGGTTTGGTCAACTCGCAGTTTGGTGTTCTCAGTTAGGCTACTACACATTCTTACACAGCTTTTGCAATGGGCTTGTTTATTTCAGCATCAAGTAACAGATTGCTGGTGACTGAAGCACTGAGATATGTGAAACCAACAATGATAGTGTCACATTATCATTGCTGATAGATGACAGTAAAGGTAACACTATTGGACAGAGCCATTTATCTTCCTGGTGATGGTCAAAGAAAACCTTTTGAATGAAGAGTATTTACTGTTTGCCACTCCAAGTTTTCTTCACGCTGGAATTCTACTACAACATAAACAACTTACAAAAACTCTGATGAGGACCTGGCACACGTTTGTCTTGGATATCGGCTAAGACTGAACAGTGTCAGTTCTGGTAGGTAAAGATACGTGACAGCAAAGAGAAGATTAATCATACAATAACGTGTGAGCAAATAGCCTGTTTGGCTTCACTGCAGATCTCAAAAGGTTCCATCATGGCTGACCTTATCCATCATACTGTGCAAAGATGAGATCAATTAAAAAGCACATTAAATGGACCATCTCTACTCACATAGTTAAATGCCTTGGTGAGATCAACGAAGGCAATATATAGTGGTCTCTTTTGTTAAAGGCATTTTTCTTGCAACTGCCAGACTTGGGAGATCACTTAAATTATAAAACTTCCGTTCTGAAGCAAGACCAGAATTCAGAATAGACACATTCTACTAGGATGTGTGGTGTGACATGGACCACATAATGAATACTTTTCCCAGGAAGATTTACAGGGCAATAATGCAATCGTTGCTGCGATCACTGCAGCTTCCCTTGTTCTTGGATGGGGTCACAATCATTGCATCACGCATGTCCTGGGTGCCCTTTCTGCAAATAGAAACAGGTAGCTCGGTGCATATACTGCAAGGGTGCTGGTTCGGTTGATACATCAACAGGACACCTGGGAGCCTTACCTATAGCACACCAGTAAAAGGCACTGCTAAGTACCTCACAATGGGTTTGAAATCCAGCTCTGCGATTACAGACAGGCTTTCTAAAGCTTCCTTAGTAACAATATTCTTAATTGAGTACACCTCAAGGTACTGTTCCACCATTTCTTCAACTGTTTATTGCAATCAAGGATCTCTTATGCCTTTGTTTCCAATGCTCAGCTTTTCTTTGCTAATGAAATTAATTTCCTTTTTGATCCTTTCATCTATGTTGAAAGACATCTGAATATCCTGGCAAAATTTTAACCGGTAGTCATTGGCACTTCACTATTGCACTATATCACTTTGAGCTACTCTTACTGTATAGTCTTGTCTTTTGGATTTCTCTTAATGATAGTGAGCCACTCAGCTTTAGTCAGGTTCCACAACATTAAATATAAATCAGTCAACATTTTCCAGTCTTGCTTCCCTTATGCACAGTGTGGTAAATGGGGATACAAAGAATGTTCCATTTTACTTCCACATTCTGCTGGAGAATACCAAATAGGCATTTGTTGGATTGACTCAGGAACTGTACAGGTAGTAAGCCTGACTTGAATTGGTGTATGATCTCAGCTTTGAATGAAAGTATTTCAAACTATTGCATCCGAACCGTGGTGCACAGCAAGAAGCGATCTTATCAATCAGTGCTGTGGCATCTGAATATAGGGAGAATGCTGTTCAGCAAGTCACATCTCATCATGCTCAAATCCAGCTGGTGCTAATGCTCTGAACTTGCATGTCACTGGGACTCCTTGCAACATGATGCATTTAACCATGAAGTTCACATCTCAAAACAGTTGATTATCAGAAGAGAATTTCCTCCAATAAAAACGTTATTCAAGTTAAAAGATTAAACACTAAAAGGCTCACCGTTGCATAAGCATAAACTAAAGGGAAATATGAGAAAACAAGCGAAGGTACTTTTTTCTAATACATTTTGCACTGTGGCTTAACGCATTTAGGTTTAGGTGCCTGATGTTACACCTATAAATTTTGTGTGTGCCCAGCATATAATTTTATCAGAAGGAATGATGCACTGCAGTCAAGCTTCTCTCATCCAAACAATTTTTTTGAATAAACATTAAACTTTGAAAATACCAACTTCAACATTGAAGACGACTGGAATTTAAATGGAATTCAACAGAAGTCACAAATAGTGTAAGCAACCTAATATCCGCCTGGATTCAATCTCCTACAAGATTTATGGTAAACTTTAAATCCTATATGCATAAACCATGGCACATCACAAAAAGTAAAATTAAAGTTGTGTGTGTCTGTAGTCACTCCCACTAGGCCATACACATGCAACTCAATGCCTAATTGACAAATGCAAAGGAAGCAACTTTATGATAGCACTGCACAACACTTGTCACTAATATTGGATGTTGTCAAGTAAAGGTAAAATTATAGTTGTTGCTCTAAGTCTATGTCAGTTATATGGAAAAGGAAGTTTTACTTACAACTACAGGGCAAGCTTCAAGGAACTACTTGGACATGTTGTTAATCAAATCTCTGGCAGCACTGCTAAAACAGTCACCCACCCATGAGTTCACTTATGGAGATCATTAAATGTTATTTTGCTTAAAAGTACTTAGCACAGATTTATTACAGGATCAAGAGGGCTAAATTTCTGTAACATTTCAAACATCAATGAGAATTTAAATGGGGTCATGAACGGTCCTCAAGAAAACACAAGTGACTTAAGTAAACAAATTGCGGATTATAGCTGCCCCCATTTCAAGTTGCAGATGAATTGGGTGCTTTCATTTGATACCATTACTTATGGATAAATTAACATGCCAAGTCAAGTACAAAAAAATCTCTAAAGTTTCATTCTTAAGTCATCAGTAATATTTATCTTTCCAGGGCACATCTTGCATATGGACAAATTAAATAGACTGTCAGTGGCTTACTTATTGAATCCTGTCTCAGGCAATTTCCCAGGCAGATGATTTTGTGACAGATGCGACCAACTCTCCAACATGCTTACCATTTTAGCCAATCCACAGACAGATGGATCAAAGGCAATACTTGTCTGGTAAGGAACGGGGTGGCATGATGGTTCAGTGGTTGGCACTGCAGCCTCACAGCGCCAGGGACCCGAGTTCAATTCCAGCCTTGGGTGACCGTCTGTGCGGAGTTTGCACATTGTCTGCGTGGGTTTTGTCCGGGTGCTCCGGTTTCCTCCCACAGTCCAAAGATGTGCAGGCTAGGTGGATTGGCCATGCTAAATTGCCCGTAATGTTCAGGGGTGTGTGGGTTATAGGGAGATGGGTCAGGGCGGGATGATCCAAGGGTCAGTGTGGACTTGTTGGGCCGAAGGGCCTGCTTCCACACTGTAGGGATTCTATGAACAGATTACTTCCTTTTATGTTGTTTGAACTAAAATTCTCCTCTGCTTTTGAAGATATTAAGTAATTATTGGGGTACAAATTAACATGTGTTGGCTGCTCCTGAGAGGCTAAGCAAAATAGTTTATGTTCATTTATAAGCCTCAACACTGGGATCAGAAAACAATTTGATTTCAGGAAGTATCACAGTCCAGTACAATCTAGTCCTTGCTTAACAGCTGTAATGCAGGAGCTTCAATGTAAACTGTGGCACCTTTCCCATTACCTGAGCCAAGATAACCATTTCAGCAGAGATCACAGATCGAGTACAAAAAAATCTTTAATGCTCAACATGATTCTGAGTAAACTGGTCAAGAGTTCAGGGAGACAAACAGGTTATTTATCATAGATAGTAGGAACTGCAGATGCTGGAGAATCCGAGACAACAAGGTGCAGGGCTGGATGAACACAGCAGGCCAAGCAGCATCAGAGGAGCAGG